>NC_090302.1:86073392-86711190 GCF_039906515.1 Pseudorca crassidens
AAAAAAAATTAACAAGTACCAAATGTACTTTTGTATTTTAAATTTACCCGTGCTCTCTGAGAGGGTTAAGACACAGGGATGCCAGCTCTGGAAGCAGAGCAAAATCCCCCAAATCTGAAGTTCCTCTTCTAGCCTCGCCCAGTGGCCTCTATCCTGTTGGTTTGTGTAGCCTGAGCGGGGAAGATAGCTCTTCAGTCCCCTGCTGCTTCCTGGCGCAGCCTCTGAGTGGCAGTGACCTCCCAGGTCAACTACTGCCCTGTTTTGTTTTCTCTTTTTGGTTTTTCTTTTTTTTTGTTTCTCTCCCTTCATCCCTGACTGGCTGCCAAGTCCTGCATCCCCAGCAGTGAAAACAGAACATGAGATCTAGGCCTCTTTCTTTACAGACAATGCTGGGTGATCTGGTGCCCCCATGAGGTCGATGCTGGAAAGTGCAATTACTGAGATTTTTTTTTTTTTTTTTTACCTCTTAGCTACAAGCAGAAACCACCTCCACACTTTTCTATTCGATCACTGCTAAATTATCTACCTCAGCTTTCGTTAAATTACATGCATCACATTAAAGAGCTCAAAAACGAAATGCTTAAAAGACTGCTAATGAGAAAGCAGGAAAAGAAAACCCTAGAACATTAGTAAGAAGTTATTCAAACAGAGAAAACTGACATCATCCAGGATGTGGAGTTAATTCTTCAGTATAATTTTTTATTAAAGAGGAGCTGTGTTTGGAATTTTGTGTAAAAGAAGTTTCCTTTTCTTTTGGAAGTGGCTATGATTGCTATCTGGAGAATGAAAACAAGAATGCATCTTATCTCATATGAGGGAGGTCAAGCAGGACACTGAGGTATCTGCATGTTTATTATTCTTAAGCTCTTATTAGATCAAGAACTACTTTTTCACCCTATCTTTATTGAGGTATAGTTGACAAGATAAAGAACTAATTTTAAGGGCACTATGAAGAGAATACCAGGAGTGTTTCCTGATTTAAAATCTGAATAAACAAAACCAACCCCCCCCACCCCACCCCCGCACTCTTTCGTGGGCAAATCTCTAGATCCCGCTGGAGGGGCCAGCCAGAGAAGGATCAAATGGGAGGGCATGGGAACCAGGGTATATCCCGGCCCTGGCATGCAGCAGGGCGGCCAAGCACAGTGCCACCCAGCCAGCACTTTTCATTCAAATGTGGAATATAAACAATAGCTTTCTGGGCTCCACAAACAGAATTGTAACTGCGAAACATAACATCCTTCTGATTTGGGGCCAGCCTTGGGAAACCAAACAGTGCCAAGAAAGCTGAATAATTAGCAAGTGGCTTTCACTGCTTTTGGTGACATCAGTTTTTAAGGTCAGGTCTGAAGCTACGGATTAGGTCTTCCATTGCCTGTTCTGTCAAGGGACACACAAGACCATCTGCTTCTGAAAAGTGTCAGTCTGCTCAGTAGATGACAAACTGAGTTAACACCTTGGTTTATTTAGGAGCACCAAATGTGGCAGGTGGGCATGTACTTGGGGGAGGTCCAGCCCACGAGAGCCAAAGGGTGAGTCTCAAAAGTAAACATGTTTTGAAAACTTACTTTTATTTTATTTTAGAAGTCAAAAACATATACATGCACTTAGAATTCAGGTGATTATTAGGTTAGTGGCTTATTATTCATAGTCTTAATGGAAAATACCAAGCCTTGCATCCTTGAGAGGCCAAAGAACATTTGGGGAGATTATTTCACTTTGTACAACCTGTACTACACTTTTATCTTTTGTTTTTGCAACATCTTGGTAACTATAGAATTTCTAGGGCTAATTCTGGATAGTCCCAAGAGATGGAAACATAATTAACAGTGCTCCATATAAAATACAAGTTATGTAGACCATCACACTTTAATTACTCTCAGAATCCAGCTCTAATGTAATAGGCATCGAGTTTCTTCTGGAGGAAAAGTACCGCAGTCCTGTGCTAGCTGAGTCTTCAAGATCTCTCTGATACTTATGCACGGTCCTGTCACTGCACCAAGATATTGTGCTATGATAAATGAATCAGATGATGCAATTAGGAAGCAGGTTCTTCAGGTTACCCTTCCAATCACTCAGTCATGTCACAGGCTTATTCCAGCCTGCCGGGTTTTTTGGCCCAGTATGCCTGAGGAGAGCAGCCCATGCCAATCAAGGACTTGCAGCTCTGTATTATAATTACGTCCTTGAACCATAAGGCACAGAGCGGTTACATCCTGCCAATGCCACAATAAATTAAACCAAATAACACCCTCTGGAATCCCCCCTTTAACCACAATGGAAGCTCTGAATGTCTACACACATGATCCTGATAAATGCTTTTGGTAAATCAACTGACTTCAAAACTGTTTGGGGGAAATCATTTTACACTGTAAATTGGAGATGGAAGGTTATACAATGCGATGTTTAATGGGAGCGCCTGCTCTCTCTCTCATACACAGTATCCTGTGTTTACTGAAGTGCTGCTCAGGCCCTAGGGCCACAGGGAAAAGGACGCAAAGAGGCTCAGAGAAGAATCACAAGGTTGCTGAATCAAACCAACTTAGAGAAGTCGATGAAACTGGAATTTTTCTATAGGGAGAAGGCTTAAAGGAAATTGAATGAGAACCTTGAAAGCAAGAAAATAGCTCAGTTACTATATTTTGCCACTGAAAAAGGACCAGAGCAAATTAAATTATAGCACGTATATTTAAGTTAGAAATAGATTTACCTGATAATAAAGGTAATGTTTTGAATAGGTTGCCAGGGGCTTCTAAAAGCCTTTGTTTATACTGAATTTTATTATAATTATTTTTATATAAAGTGCCTTCTTATTTTTCACCATAATATGCAACTCTTGTGAATGATGAGGTCAAGGAGAATTTTCCTAAAAGTAACTCTCTTTGGGCTCTCTCAGTCTTTATACCTATCTTCTTTTCTTTTTTTCTATCAGACACTATAAACTTCTAAATCAGTTGGGTTCAATTTGTGCCAGCTAACTTGCAGATGAAAGCATCATGACTGCTGGAGACTACAACACTACCCATGGTCACCTGGGAGGCCCCAGAATGGGAAGGCAAAGGGGAGCCCAGGAAATAGGGAGAAGGCAAGCACGGCCATGGTCACACACGTGAGCTGGTAGGGACTGATCAGGACCTAAAAAGAGAACTGGGATATTGTAAGAAGGCAGCAGATTCAATTATGATTCTCTTACACAGCCTCCAATTTAAAAGAGAAAGAAAAAAACCAGGAAGTTCTAAGTGAATTAAACAAATAGAAGGTGTCGGAGGGGGGGCTGTGCAAACTCAGCCAACCTCAGCGCACTCTAGGCAGAGACTCACCCCCGCCCAACACAGGCCTCAGCTCAGCAGGGAGGCACGCACTCTCCTCCGCCCAGTTTCCTGAACACCAACATAAGATCTGACGGTTCACCATCTCCCTTGAGCTAAGTTTCTCCATCTGTACAAAAGGAAGCAAATCTCTGCCCCATATCTCCCCTAGGTTACAAAAGCTAATGAGAAAACATGTTAGAGCCTACTGAAGTTCCTGTAAGAGGCCCCAGAAGCATGACACCTCCTGTAGTTTTTTAATTGTTTTTTTCAGAGTGCGTTGGTCTTTATTCCTGTTCTTACAAAAATGCACATAAATTCCAGAGCTGCCTCCCACAGAGGGAAAGCATCCGCATTGGTCAGTTCCCAGGGCTGCTGGAGGGCTTGGGCCCCTGACACTGGATTAGGCAATGGGGCCCATTTGGCCCACTGAGCCCCCGACTTCCCAGGCCTGAGAAGTGCTGAGTAGAGGGGAGACTGGGCAGCCCCTGAATGGAGGGAGGGGTCAAGGCTGGCAGGCTGACACCAAAAGAAAACTGACATAATTCTCAGTTGTTTTTGTTGTTTTAACCACTTTTCTGGGGTTTTGTTTTGTATCTTTTAAGTATTTTATTTTTCCTCTAGTGAAGGGTTAAAAGTTTATTTTTTGAATGCTTTTCTTTGTTAATTGATTCCTCCTATTGTTCATAAGATCCTCACTTTTTAAAACTTAACTTTTCATGTGGAAATGAGAAATACTGTTTTAAAAAATTTGTTGTCCAAATGTCAGGTCAATTCTTGTGAATATGCAATATAAGGTGCAATGATCAAGTAAATCTCGAAGCTTGCCTTTTTTTTTTGCCCGTGCCACTCAGCTTGTGGGCTGGTGGGATCTTAGTCCCCAGACCAGGGATTGAACCTGGGGCCACAGCTGTGAAAGCACCAAGTCCTAACCACTGGATCACCAAGGAATTCCCTCACCTTATTTTTAACACATGCTCTAAGTATGCAGAAAAGCCCACTACATTAGGCATTTCAAAAATAAAATGTAGATAGATAATTATTTTAAAAGGTGCCAATCGCTCTTTAGTTTACATTTTTTTCCGCTTGTGCTGACTAAAAGAAATGATACCCAGCATCGTCTTTAAGGATTTTTCTCCTCATCAAAACCCGGCACATACCAGCAATGAGTCTTTCATAAAACATTCGATCCTCCTCAGAAAATTTCTCTCACTGGAGATAAGCTTTTCAAAAAGATGCAGCATTGTATTTTCAAGGCTGGGAAGGTGCCGAAGCCAGAGGCAGAGTATAGCTGACGCGGGGAGAGAAATCTTCTTCCTTTCAGTAAGAAATAAACAAAACTTTAATATAAATGAGTCACTGAAAAAAGAAGCAACTGACAAAGGATTAATCTCCAAAATATACAAACAGCTCATGGAGCTCAACATCAAAAAACCAAACAACCCAATTAAAAAATGGGCTGAAGATCTAACATACAGATGGCCAAGAGGCACATGAAAAGATGCTCAACATCACTAATCATTAGAGAGATGCAGATCAAAACTCCAATGAGGTATCACCTCACACGGGTCAGAATGGCCATCATCAAAAAATCTACAAACAATAAGTGCTGGAGAGGGTGTGGAGAAAAGGGAACCCCCTCTTGCACTGTTGGTGGGAATGTAGATTGATACAGCCACTATGGAGAAAAGTATGGAGGTTCCTCAAAAACCTAAAAATAGAACTACCATTCAACCCAGCAATCCCACTACTGGGCATATACCCTGAGAAAACCATAATTCAAAAGGACACATGTACCCCAATGTTCATTGCAGCACTATTTACAGTAGCCAGGACATGGAAACAACCTAAATGTCCAACGACAGATGAATAGATAAAGAAGATGCGGCACATATATAGAATGGAATATTACTCAGCCATAAAAAGGAAAGTGGGTCATTTGTAGAGATGTGGATGGACCTAGAGTCAGTCTGTCATACAGAGTGAAGTAAGCCATAAAGAGAAAAACAAATATCGTATATTAACGCATATATGTGGAATCTAGAAAAATGATACAGGTGAACCTATTTGTAGGGCAGGAATAGAGATACAGATGTAGAGAATGGACGGGTGGACACAGTGGGGGAAGGAGAGGGTGGGTCGAATTGGGAGATTGGGTTTGACATAGATACACTGCCATGTGTAAAATGGATAGCTAGGGGAAACCTGCTGTATAGCACAGGGAATTCAGCTCGGTGCTCTGTGACGACCTAGATGGGTGGGATTGGGGGGGTGGGAGGGAGGTCCAAGAGGGAAGGGATATAGCTATACATAGAGCTGACTCACTTCACTGTACAGCAGAAACTAACATAACATTGTAAAGCAATTATACTCTTAAAAAAAAAAAAAGAGTTCAAAATGCAATAACAAATCCAATCTGTGACTTTTTTTCATTGTGGTCATAGTAGCAGTTAATATTTATAGTATCAAGGAATATGTACCAAGTATCCCTTTGCAAATATGCTTCCACTTCAACTCAAGAAAAAAAAATGCTTTCAAAAAGGACAAATAAATATATAGTGAAGGAAGAAAGAGAGTGATAAAAAATGTGATGGAAAAAGGCCTTGAGATATCCAGGTAAATGCAGTCCCTAATTTAAGAAGCAGTTATGTTTGAAGGTGCATCCTAATGGTTTAAAATGTGGAGTCAGCCCTGGGTTTGAGTCCCAGAGCCACCACCTACTCACTATATGACCTTGGGAAAGTTACTTAACCTCTAAACCTCAGTTTACTCATCTGTAAAACAGGCCTACCTCCCTCCTAGTGCTGTCAGAAGGATCAAATGCAATAATAACACATGTACAGTGAGTGCTTAGGACAGTTCTTGGCACATAGTAAATATTTAATCACTGTATTTGTAAATCTGTTGAAAATTCTCTTTAGTAATAATTTCATAAAAGCTGGTTGGACTGGTTGATCCAGTTGGTCCACAGCATGATACACTATAGACCCTAACCATTTTGTATAGTTACATTTCTATAGGATAATGTATTTGGAGACTCCTCCTATGTCAGGTCAGTGAATCAGGGATTCTACTTCTCCTGGGAGGGAGCTCTAGGGGGACATCTAACTCTGAGCCACCGGCAGGGGGCCCTCCCTGTGAATCTGGTGGAAACTTGGCTTTCTTCTCTCAGTCCTGCTTTTCCAAGGCCTCCTGCCCTTTCACCTGCAGGACCACAGAGAGCAGAGTGCTTTTCCAGGTTCTGCTAAAGATGTTTACTGCTTTTAATAAGAAAAATGAAAGCTGGGGACACAAAGGTTGCCCATTACCCAACAATCCCTTCAGGGTCTTTCCCTTCACCATCACTTCTGGGCCATTTCTCTACAGGAGCTGGCATGAAGCCCAGGGAATGGGTACAGGGGCAGGAAATGAATAGGCAAAGACACAGGGTAGCAATTTCTAGTAGTTCCTTTTTGTTCTTCTCCCATAGCCTAACTCCTGTAGACCTTGTCCTAGATTAACTCTGGGGCAAGACTGAAAGAGGCTGAAGAATTGTAGGGTCTGTCACAGGAGCAGGCAGAAGGGCAGGAGAAAGGAAGAGAGGCATGGCCCTCATCCGACCCTCTTTATAACTCCCATCTCACCCTGAGCTTCAGCTCTTCTGGGAAGTCTTACAGGACCCCCTTCCCTCTCCATACCTGGCAATGAAGAACTGCCACGGTGCCGCAAACTCGTATCACCTGGCACATTCTGGGGCCACACTATGGATGTCCTCTATTGTGGCACCGGTGCTTTGGGCTGCCATTCCCACGCCACCACCCCTGTTATACTCGATGGCAAGGAGCTGGTAGTCACGCATTCAAGGAAGATGACTAAGCACTTCCCATGTGGCACTCAATGTGCTGGGTACAGGCCAAACAACTGGGAACAAACAGACCTAATCTGTATCCTTAGCGGCTTAGGGCCCAGTGGGAGGTATACATACATACACACACACACACACACACACACACACACACACATCAACTGTGATAAAGGCAATGAAGGAAAAGGACGGGCTGAGGAAAAAGAGAATATCAGGAGGGGCCCAATTTAGATCAGGTGGTCAGGGACAGCCTCTCCAGTTGAGTTTAGCTAGAGACTAGCTTGGTGGGATAGGCAAGGTAGTACCGGGAAGAGCACCTCAGCAGAGGGAACAGCAGCTGTGTCAGAAGAGAGCAAAGGTGAGGCGGCCTGTGATGAGGCTGTGCAGGACCACAGGCAAGGCAAGGGTCTGGTGTTTTATTCTGGCCCAGAAGGTTTTTGTTTTTGTTTTTAATTTATTAATTAATTTATTTTTGGCTGCGTTGGGTCTTCGTTGCTGCACGCGGGCTTTCTCTAGTTGTGGTGAGTGGGGGCTACTCTTTGTTGCGGTGCACAGGCTTCTCATTGCAGTGGTTTCTTTTGTTGCAGAGCATGGGCTCTAGGTGCGCATGCTTCAGTAGTTGTGGCACGTGGGCTCAGCAGTTGTGGCTCGTGGGCTCTAGAGCACAGGCTCAGTAGTTGTGGCACATGGGTCTAGTTGCTCCACAGCATGTGGGATCTTCCCAGACCAGGGCTCGAACCCGTGTCCCCTGTATTGGCCACCAGATTCTTAACCACTGCGCCATCAGAGAAGCCCTGGCCCAGAAGGTTTTAAACAGAGGAGTGCCAGGATCCAATTTACATTTCAAAGATCACTCTAATTGCTGCATGGAGAACTCAGTTCAGAGAAAAGAGTGGGTGCAAATTTCCAGGGGGAGCTGGTGTTAGCTTGGACCTGGGTGGCACTGGAGAAGGAGAGATAGTGTATTTTAGCAGTGATATCAAGAGATACTGGCAATGAATTTGATGAGAGCTGGTGAAGACGAGGTAGGAATCAAGGCTGTCGCAAGTTTCTCGAGCTGCAAGATGGATGGACATACCATTTACTCAATGGAAGGAAGGGAAGAGAAGATTTGTGAAGGATTTACTGAGAGCTTAGTTTGGGGTGTGTGAATTTAGAATGCCTGAGGCACAATCCAACAGAGGCATGACGTAGGTCCTTGAATATCCAAGTTGGAAGTTCTGGGGAGAGATCTGGGCTGAAGATGTGTATTAGGGAGCTGTCAGCTGGCATGGAGCAGCAAGAGAATGGAGGAGAACTCTGAGGGACAGAGGTCTGAGTGGGGAGAGGGCCCAGGTCTGTGCCCCAAGGAGCTTCAACAGGTAAAGGAAGAGGTGGGGGAGCTGCAGACAGAAGGAGGAGTGCCAGACATTCAGGAGACAGAAGCAGAGAACCATGTCACCAAGGAAGAGAAGGCCAGTCCAGCTGTAACCAAGTCTGCGGAGAGGCTGAGGACATGCGGAGGGAAGCACGAGCACTGCGTCGGGCAGGCCCTTTGTGACCTCCCCAAGAAAAGTGTTGGATGGGGATGGAGTGATGGAAGCTGAAGGCAGAGTCCATGAGGAGAAGAGTGGAAGTGCAGCCAGCATTGCAGACTGGTCTTCAGAGGTACGGCTATGCTAGGAGTGAGTGACAACAGGAAGCCACACAGGGTGGTGGCCTTGTGTGCTCCTGAAAGGTGGTGCTTTGGGCTGACTGCTGATGGGCCGGATGAAGAGGAGCTGGAGAGGCTGAAGGGCCAGTAGCTGCCATTTATTAAGGTCTCACCTGGAACAATGCTAAGCATTTTACTTGTATTTTAATCCTCATAACAACCCTACAAAACAAGTACCATTATTATCCTTATTTTTTGAGGTTGGAGTGGGACGGAGGACTCACAGCCACGATTTGAACCTAGGAGGTCTGGTGCTGGAGCCAGTCCTCAGCCTCAAGTCACACATAGGCCTCTCCACTCTGCAGGTAGGAGAGTGGAGGATGTTGCTCAGAAGCTGAGGCCTGGTACAGGGGTGAAAGCAGACAGTTTTCCCGGGTGAGCCAGATGCCTGGACCCTGTGTTCACTCCCTTCAGTGTCTAGGAAAGTCTTTTCAATAGTCCAGGCTATCAGCCAATTTTAGCCACATTAACAGACGCCTGGGAAGGGATTTCTGTCCAGCTTTCTTGAGAGAGAAGAACACCCCTTGGGAGTAGGGAGAGGGTGTCTATAGCCTCTGTCTCAGAGCCAGAAAGCCGCTGGGAGGCAGGGAAGCTCTGAGGTGCAGGGGGAAGAACTTGGCCGCACAGTGGCTCCTCCCTTCCCAAATAACACCTGCTCGTATCACACCTTATCTTTTTTGAGGACCTATGTGAAATAAATATGTACATCATTAGAAAAGTTTCTCACTTCAGTGAGAGTTCTTCAGAGGCAGTCCCATTCCTAAGCCCTCTGAGCAGCAATATGTGCAGTGTAGTTTCTATCATGAGGTCATGGTGGCCGAGTGATGCCCAGTGCACAGAGGCAGGAGCTGTTAAGAATGATGAACAGTAGATAGATATGAACAAATGTAAAAGGAAGCTAGTGTAAAATGGTAGTTCCAGCAAATATCTGAATTAAAAGATATTGCTCAGTTACAAATTTACATAAGAGTTGTGTAAGTTCTATACTCAAGTTAGTAAGAACATAAAATTTTTGTTCTATTCTCAGACACAGTTTGAAAAATGTATATGTTAACAATTGTCTTTTTATTACCCTTGATTCATAGCACACTCTACTAATTGTTGTAAATGATTAAATCTATGGGCTCATGTTTAGTATTTGAATCATCTATTAACCAAAAAAAATCTATTTTTCTCTAAAACATCAAAAACTTAACTACAATTAATCTTGGATGAAGAAATTACCAAAGCAACATGATCTTAATATATTGCATAACAGAATTTGGCTGGACTGTAAATGTAAATTATATATAATTTACATTATATATAAATTATATTTCAATAAAACCAGGAAAAAAGAAGGCAAATTATAAAAGAAGTGCAAATGGCCAATAAAAATATGCAGATTTTCAACCTTATTAATAGTATAGAAGGGTAAACTAACACATCCAGGAGGTATCATTTTTTCATGCTCACATCAGCAAATGTTTAGATGAATGATAACATCCGGTGCTAAAGCAGGTATAGGATATGGGTGTTCTCAGAAGTGGGACAGGGAATGGCTTTGCCCTTTTGGTTAAGTCATGTGATACCACCTAATAAACTGTAAAATACACATATCCCTCGTCTTCATAACCATACTTTTGTGAATCTGCCTGGCAGAAATAAAGGCATTACTTAGAAGGTATTTATTGCAGCAATATTTAAAGAAAAAATTAGAAACAACTTGAATGTATCCATTGGCAAATAGCTAAATAAATTAAGGTCCATTCATATCAGGAAATATGTTCCTATTTTATAATGAATTGGATCTATATCCCTTGAGGGATACCCAAGCTATGTTGGTTAAAAAACAGGTTCCAGAGTCATGTGTATGATGCAATGCTGTTTTTCTTTTTGCTTTTTTAAAAAAGCTTATTAAAAAAAGAGAGAAAATTGTTTCACATAGATTTCTAATGTTTACAAGAGTATAAGGTATGGTTACCAGAAGTACTACAGTGTGATAAGGAGGGAATAATTGACATTTTCTGTATATACTTCTGCACTGTTTGACCTGACCTGATAAAGTGTATATATTTCTGTGGAAATGTTAAAGAGCCAATAAAGTAAAAAAAGAAAAACGTTTTTAGGGACACTGAAAATTTTCATTCTATTCAATATGTGTTAGTTACAGAAACTCTAAGGCTGTCCTTTTCCTACTCTGTCTATAGTTATTCCATCCATCTAGGCTGGATACTGATCAAAATTCAAGAAAAATAGATTAAGATTAAAAACTTGGCTCTCCAAAATTCCTTCCTAATAATCACAGGAAGTTTTCTGCATCATAGCAGTTTCATAATTTCTGACACAGAGCAGGAGAGGCCTGGACAGGACACTCTACCCTGTCCAACATCTCCTGCTATTAGACTCTTCTGGACAGATGCCTCCTGGACATTTAAAAAACTGTACTTTGTTTCCCCAAATACTCAATTTAGTAAGCTAGTTGTGTGCCCCATCCTCTTGAAAAAGATGTAATCAGGTTAAGAAATTGGTCCAGATGCTTATTAAATAATTTTGGCTCCAAATGCTTTTTATAGCAAAACCAAAATATGTAATTCAATACTTTGCAAGAGAGGTTCCGGAGGGCGGCAATCATCGGTAGAGAATGTGTTCTAACACTGTCTGAGAGGTAGAGGAGAGAAAGGAGCTTCCTTACTCAAGAGGAACGCAGGCAGTGTTCCATCTTTCCAAACCAGAAAGAGATCAAGGGCTGCCTGGGCTGCCGGAGTAGCCCACAGAAATCAGGACCAACATTTTTGGAGAACTACTTAATTCCAAGGACCCGTAAAGAATATTCTCTATTACATTTCAAAGGTGTATTTCCATGAAAACTTGATCGAAGAAGTATATCAAATTTGAGGAAACTGTGCCATCATTATCACTTATATGTGCAGAGAAGTCACTTCTTAAAGCAAAGAGCAGCAACACCAATCAAAGGAAACGTACAAATGCAAACATAATGGAACGTCTGTTACAAATCAGTATCAGCAGGTTTTTACTTGAAAAGTAAACTTTTTCAATAACTAATTTTGTGATCATATCTTAGTAAGATTAAAAAAAAAAGAAAAAAAAGAGGATGCCAGGATAGATAGAAATGGGAGTATTAGTTACTACTACTGCTTTGCTAACTTTTTGTCCTTGGTATTAGACTAGCTTTTCTTCGTTTAGACATTCACTTATACTGACAATACTTAAAGACTGATTTTTCTCTCTTTTTTTTTTCTGGCTGTGCTGCACGTTTTTTGGGATCTTAGTTCCCTGACCAGGATTGAACCTGGGCCCCAGCAGTGAAAGCGCCGAGTCCTAACCACTGGATTGCCAGATTTAAAGCCTTAAAGCCTGATTTTTTTTCTTATTGGAGCTGAAAAAACATAAAACTAGAAGCTTGGTTGAAGGCTAGCCTTTTCTTGTAATTTATTTTTTTCTTATTTAGCATCTTTGGAGGCTGTATTAGCTTTTTCAGCAATGGAAATTTAGCTACGTCTGGACTTAGTTCAGTGATAATTTCATTAGGAGGAAAAGATATAAGCTTGAGAAAACCTAATAAAACATTATCAAAAATAATATAATTATTATTAAAGTCAACAACAATAATAACAGCAACAAGCTAACAGTTATTGAGTATTTATTTTGGGTGCCAGGCACCCTGCTAAATATTTTATAGGCACTAGACCCATTTAAATATGTTCCAGTGTGCCTGGGACAGGCTTGTGTCTGTTATCCCACCATAATTATAATAGGTACCTCTTTTAACTCTCAAAAGTGTCACGGTCTACAACTTATAAGTGTATCGTCACCCTACTTGACACTCACAGTTACTGCATGAGGTCAGTTGCTTGGTCAGTCACACACCCACTCTTTCTTTCATTTGTTCATTGGCTCATTCATTCCAGTATGTAGAAAAAATTCTCCAACTAGTTATCAAACTTCTCAATATTTTTGAAGCAATGGATTTATGTTTACCTTAGAGGCCATGTCATGCAGAATTACTTGTACTCCACAGACTTATGAAAGGATTGCATAAGCCCTCCCAGAAAGGTTTTACACAACGTGCAGCCTGCAGGTGGCTATTACGGCAACCCCAGGGATAGACGTAAGGAGTCTGGTTTGACTTTTGAGCCAAGAAATTATAAAGTTCCTCTAGGTTATCTAAACTGCAGAGAGGAGCAAGCATCTGCTGTTTAAAAGAAGACAGGCTGCCCATTTCTGAAAATACATGACTATATTTGGAAGCCAAGGCCAAAGACACCCAACCGATTGTAAACCAGATGAAATTCCACTGGTGATTGTGGTAAGCAAATAGTTGGAAGGCTAAACACAGGGCAGGGCACCTTGGTCAAAGAAAGTACGTGGTTTCTAAATGACCACGCAGCACACTTGGGGAACTCTTCAAGGGGCTGGGGGAAAGGGGGTACCAGTGAGGAGGTGGTAATGTGAATCAGCCTCCCCGTGTCAGCATGTGGCTGGGATGCTCTGTCTATGGGAAAGTGTCCATGGAAAGGCTCCAGCCCTTACGCCACTGCTTGGGGAACTTGCTGAGCTGAAGCCATAAGAATTGGACAAGTTGAAGACCACCCAGCATTTCTCGACAGTCTGTCCCCTGTGGATTAGCAGACATAATTTTCCAAACCAAATAAATTTTATTAGTTACTGAGGGAGAACATGCTATCACAAGTAAAATAAATAGCAAAGGAGTTCAGGCCTACTCGTGGAGCCGCTACCCTCAGCTTTCCATCTGAGCACTGCTGGTCGAGGAGGAGTGGCTATTCTCTAAGCAGGCCTCCTTCTCGCCAGTAATTTCTGAAGCAGCTTTGTGGGGTTTCACAGAGGATGCCGAGGGGCATTCTCCTTCTCATTACCTTTAATTCAACTCTTGCTGAAAAAGTAAGACTGGAAATACAAGTTGTTAAGACCATATTCTTCAATAAAATGTATGACTAAATAAATCAGAAATAGAGCTACCAAGGTGAAATGCAAAGAGCATTTTACTTAAAAGTAAATACTATGAATAATTGCTTTGGAGGGTAAAAAATGAAATTTGCTGGGGTGAGCCACTAGAACCTGCAGTGTGTACTCAGGTAAATGATGTGACGGACACATGCATGTGGAGCACACTTACCACATTATATAGACTTTCAGATTGATTATTATCCAATATCTTACATAAATAACAAAGATAACTGATCAGACTCCTCAGGAAGTTCAGACTCTTGGATAAATTTTGACATAAGTTTAAAGTAGACAGAAAAAAAGACTTCATATGCTTAACCATGAAAATTATGTTCTGACCTTTTTTTAAAGCATCAAATAATTTAACATTCTATATCTCTTTCTAAATCTTACCTTAACAAATTCCTGAGTTATAACTTTCATAAAAAATGAAATTAAAATATACATTATTTTTAGGAATTATATATAAAAAACAACAAATACTCTATTGGTAACTACTTCTTCTGAAAGAATGATGGCAGCTTTGAGGCTGTTCACTTTCCAAATGTAATAAATCAATTTGAAAATGGGAAGAAGATCCATTTACTACAGCATAAATAAATAAATGAAACCATTAGGAATAAGAAATGTCTAAAACCTATATGTGAAAAATATGTAAAAGACTCCTTAAGATCATGAAAGTAAACCTGAACAAAATGGAAAGACGTAAGTGTTCTTGAATAGGTGGATAGAAACCCTTAACGTCATCAAGTTGTCCATTCTTCCTCGGTTAATCTACATATTTAACATGAGCCTCCCTCCAGACAACATGAGCTGACTTTCTTGGAGCTAGACAAATTGGTTTCAAAGTTTACTCGAAAGATAAGACAATCAAGAATTGCCAGAAAAACCCAGAAAAAGAAGAGAAATGAGTGGGAAATAGCCTTACTTTATATTAGAAAGACTCTGTTATTAAAACAAAGTGGTACTGATGTGTACATATATGATAGGCCAAAGAAACAGAACAGAAAATAATAAAACAGGCCTAAATGCATACAGAAATTAAGTACAACTCAATCCACGGGTAAGGAGGGCTAACTGTACTACCAACTGTACTCTGCCATTTTACATAAGGGACTTGAGCATCTGTGGATTCTGGTATCCACGGGCGTCCTGAAACCAATCCCCCATGGATACTGAGAGATGGCTGTATATGACTAAGGGAGCATCTTAAGTCAGTGGAGGGTTGATGGGGCGAATGCACCCTTTATCACACTCAAGGTGGTAGGATGCTCTGTAACCTGAAAGTGGGGAAGAGCAACAAAATTACTTCAAGAAATAATTTGCAAAACAAAAGGAACCTATAGATTGAAAGAGATTTGTGAACCCATCAACCAAATGCAATGTGTGGACTTTGGACTCTTAATTCCAAAAAACCAAACAGGAGAATTTGTTCTCTGCCTAAATACGTGGTGATGATCATGAATCAGTGTCAATTTTAAGATATAACAATGGTACTGTAGTTAATGTTTTTAAAAAATGTACTATATAGAGACTTCTGGTTTCCCATTCTGCATGTCAGGAGCTTGTAAGTCACCACTTTGTCCTAACAAAAGTAAAAAGCAGAACAGACTGAAAAATCAACAACTCTTCTTGCATCCTTAAGAGAAGGGAGGACACAGGGCAAACCTTGGTCCCCGAGACTGGAGATAACAGGAAAGCGAATACAGGGAATCATAGCTGACTGGAGCAGAGGTCCACAAGTAGAAACCACCACAGGCACGAGTGCTGGGTAGGAAAACCTGAACTGGAATTAGCAAATGGCTGGAGGGTCACTGTGAACAACTCGGAAAGTTAAAAACTCCAGGGAGACTCAGTCCTAGAGGGGCCCCCACAATATTGTGAGATTTACCTCCCACCAGGTTCACATAGTAAATATCAGAGAAAAAGTCACCCCTGCTTTAGGCAGAAAGAGGGGAAAGGGAATCACTTTTAAATACAACAGAGCTCTCTGTTTTTCTTAACAAGGCCTGACCTCAGGAGTATTATCAGAGCCTAACTGACCAGGGGGAAAGGAAATAACCACTTCCAGACAGCTCTAGGCATACTATCCCACTTAAGAGGAAGAAAAAACTGAGAAAAACTTATGAAGTTCCCAGTGCAGAGGCACAGACTCACTGAAAGACTGAGACCTAATCATAAGACTATAGAACACTTCCTCTCCCCTCACATCTCATCACCACATTACAAAAAGCCTATTTACAGCAGTTCCTTTTACTTAGTACACATCTTGTCCAGCTATTAAGAAAAAAATTACTTGACATACCAAAAGGGGAAAGAAACACAATTTGAAGAGACAGAGGAAGAATCAGAAGAATCAGACAGAGGAAGAATCAGAAGAATCAGAAGAGACAGAGGAAGAATCAGGCAGAGATGTTGGAATTATCAGACTGGAAATTAAAAAGAACTATGATTAACATGCTAAGGGCTCTGATGGATAAAGTAGACAGCATGCAAGAACAGATGGGCAATGTAAGCAGAGAGATGGAAATACTAAGAAAGAACCAAAAAAGAAATATGAGAGATAAAAAAATACTGTAAAAGAAATGAAGAATGCCTTTGACGAGCTTATTAGTAGACTTGGTGGGAAAAGAAATCTCTGACCTAGGGGATATATGAATGGAAACCTTGCAATCCGAAAAGCAAAGATGACAAAGACTGAAACAAACCAGAACAGAATTTCCAAGGGATGTGGCACAGCTACAAAATACAGCATATGTATAATGGGTCCAACAGAAGAAGAAAGAGAAAAAGGTACAGAAGAAATATTTGAAATGATAATGACTGAGACTTTTCCCAAATTAATGTCAGACACCAAATCACAATTCCAGGAAGCTCAGAGAACACAAGCAAGATTAATGCCAAAATCCTACACCTAGGCATATCATTTTGCAAGTACCAAAAAAAAAATGAAAGATAAGGAAAAACCCTGAAAGAAGCCAGAGGAAAAGAAATATCTTACCTATAGAGGAACAGAGATAAGATTACATCCAACTT
Source organism: Pseudorca crassidens (assembly GCF_039906515.1). Taxonomy (NCBI): domain Eukaryota; kingdom Metazoa; phylum Chordata; class Mammalia; order Artiodactyla; family Delphinidae; genus Pseudorca; species Pseudorca crassidens. The sequence goes on from NC_090302.1 coordinate 86,090,242, forward strand.
CTCAGAAACCATGCAAGCAAGCAGAGAGTAAAATGACATACAAAAGTGTTGAGAGAAAAAAACCCACCATCTAGAATTCTGTACCCTGTGAAATTATCCTTCAAAAGTGGAGAAGAAATAAAGGCTTTCTCAGACAAATGAAAATTGAGAGGATCTGTTGCCAATACACCTGCTTTGTAAGAAATGTTGAAAGAAGTTCTTTAGAAAGAAGGAAAATAATATAGGTCAGAAACTCAGAACTACATGAAGAGCATTGAAGAAGAAATAACTGAAGACAAAATAAAAACTTTTATTTTTCCTATTCTTAATTGAGGTAACAGATAATTGTTTGCTCAGAAATAATAATATGAACAATGTACTCAATTATGTATGTTTATGTGTATGTATATGCTTACGTATGCTCCTATGTATGTGAAACGAATGACAGCAATGGTATAAGGAACGAGAGGGAGGAATTAGGATTTTTTTTTATTATAAGGTATTGGATTTGGATTAGCTGCCGATGTATATTGCAAACTCCAGGGCAAACACTAAAAAAGTTTTAAAAAAGAAGTGTAACAAATATGCCAAGAAAGGAGATAAAATGAGATCACATAAAATGTTCAGTTAGAACCACCAAAGGCAGAAAAAGGGTAGAAGACAAAAAGAGGAACAAATAGCAAGGACAACAAATATAAAGCAGTAATAAATATAATAGATATTAGTCCAACTATAACAATAATCACTTTGAACCTCAATGGTCTAAATGCATCAATTAAAAGACAGATTGACAAAGTGGATCAAAACAAGACCCAACTATACCTTGTCTACAATAAACCTATGTTAAATATAAAAACGCATATAGATTAAAACTAAATGGATGGGACTTCCCTGGTGGCACAGTGGTTAAGAATCCACCTGCCAATGCAGGGGACACTGGTTCAATACCTGGTCTGGGAAGATCCCACATGCCGTGGAGTAACTAAGCCCATGTGCCACAACTACTGAGCCTGCTCTCTAGAGCCCGTGAACCACAACTACTGAACCCTCCTGCCACAACTACTGAAGCCCACGTGCCTAGAGCCTGTGCCCTGCAACAAGAGAAGCCACCACAATGAGAAGCATGCACACTGCAACGGAGAGTAGCCCCCACTCACCGCAGCAAGAGGAAGCCTGCGCACAGCAACGAAGACCCAGTGCAGCCAAAAATAAATAAATAAAATAAATTAAAAAAAAAAAGACAACAACTAAATGGATGGAGAAAAATATACCACGCTAACACTAATCAAAAGAAAGCAGGAGTAGCTATATTAATTTCAAATACAGCAGACTTCAAAGCAAGGAAAGTTATCAGGAATATGTGGCTCATTACATAATGAAAAGGGGTTCAATTTTCCAAGAAGATATAACAATCCTTAACTTGTATGGGCCTAACAACAGACTGTCAAATTATGTGAGGAAAAAAACTAATAGAAGTGTAAAGAGAAATAGATGAATCTACTATCATAGCTGGAGACTTCAACATCCCACTATCAAAAACGGACTGATCCAGCAGCCAGAAAATCTATAAGAACATAGCCGAATGCAACAAAACCATCAATCAAGTGAATATGATTGTCATCTATAGACTACTTTATCCAACCACAGCAGAACACACATTCTTCTTAAGCTCACATGGAACATTCACCAAGACAGACCATATTCTGGGCTATAAAACATACCTTAACAAATTTAAAAGAACGAAAGTCATATAATGTCTGTTCTCAGACCACAATGGAATTAAATTAGGAATCAATAACAGAAAGTTAACTTGAAAATCTCAAATAATGTGGAAATTTAATAACATAGTTCTAAGCAACACACAAATCAAAGAAGAAACCTCCAGAGAAATTTAAAATTATTTTAAACTAAATGAAAATGAAAACATAACTTATCAAAATTTGTGGAATACAGTGAAGCAGTTCTTAGAGGGAAACTTATAGCACTGAATATATATTTAGAAAAAAAAGAAATATCTAAGATGAATAATCCAAGTTTCCAACTCAGGTAACTAGAAAAAGAAGAGCAAATTCAATTGAAAGTAAGTAGAAGAAAAAATAGAGCTGAAATCAAATGAAAATGCAAACAGGAAATCAATAGAGAAAATAAATGAAACCTAAAGGTGGTTATGGAAAAGACCAATAAAATCAACTAGCCAGGCTAACTAAGAAAAAAGAGAGGGCACAAACTACTAACGCCAGAAATGAAAGAGGAGACATCACTGCAGATCCTAAGGCATCAAAAGGATAATAAATGAGTACTCTGAACAAGTTTATGCCAACGAATTTGATACCCTAAGTGAAATGGACCAAATACTTGAAAGACACAATCTGCCAAAACTCACACAAGAAGTAAAAGACTAAATGAGTAGGGCTACATCTCTTAAAAGAAATGGAATGAATAAGTAATAACCTTTCAAAACAGAAAGCACCAGGCTTGGATAAATTCACTGGTGAATTCTACTAAACATTTAAGGAAGAAATTATACCAATTCTTTACAATCTCTTTTGGAGGACAGACGCTGAGGGAATACTTCCTAACTCATTCTATGAGGCCAGAATTACACTGATACTGAAAGCAGACAAAGACATTACAAGCAAAGGAAACTTAGAGACCAATATCTCTGATGATCATAGATGCAAAAATTCTCAACAAAATACTAGAATCCAACAATGTATAAAGAATTAAATATCATGCTCAAGTGGAATTTGTCCCAAATATGCATGGCTGGTTCGACTTTTGAAAATCAATCAATTAATATAATTCATTACATCAATAGGCTAAAAGGAAAAATCACATGATCATATCAGTAAATGCAGAAAAAGCATTTGATAAAATCCAAACCCATTCAATATAAAAACTTTCAGTAAACTAGGACTAGAGAGGCACTCCCTCAAATTGATAAAGAATATCTACAGAAACCATACAACTAATAATCATAATAATTGTAAGAAACTTGAAGCTTGCCCACTGAGTTCAGGTGCAAGTCAAAGATGTTCCCTTGCACCATACTTTTTCAACTTCATTATAAAGTCTAGCTAATGCAGTAAGAACAGAAAAGGAAATAAAAGCTATACAGATTGGGAAGAAAGAAAGAAAACTGTCAGGACTTCCCTGGTGGTGCAGTGGTTAAGAATCCGTCTGCCAACGCAGGGACATGTGTTTGAGCCCTGGTCCAGGAATATCCCACATGCCGTGGAGCAACTAAGCCCATCTGCCACAACTACTGAGTCTGCACTCTAGAGCCGGCGAGCAACAACTACTGAAGCCCGCGTGCCTAGAGCCTGTGCTCCGCATCAAGAAGCCCGCACACCACAACAAAGAGTAGCCACCGCTCGCTGCAACTAGAGAAAGCCTGCACAGCAACGAAGACCCAACACAGCCAAAAATTTTTTTTAAATAAAAATAAATAAATAAAATTGTCTTTGTTCACAGATTAACTGATTATCTATGTAGAAAATCCAAAATAATTGATTAAAAAACTGGAACTAATAAGCAATTATAGAAAAGTAGCAGGATACAAGTTAAAATACAAAAGCCAATCACCTTCTTATATACCAGCAGTGAACAAGTGGAGTTTGAAATTAAAAAGAAGATACCAAGTACCTCCCAAATTAAATAATTATGTATAAATTTTACAAAATATGTACAAGGCCTAGATTAGAAAAAATACGAAACTCTGATGAACAAAATCAAAGAACTACATAAATGGAGGATATCCATGAATAGGAAACTCAATATTGTCAAGATCTCAGTTCTTTCCAATTTGACCTATAGATTCAATGAAATCTCAGTCAAAATCCCAACAAGTTATTTTGTGGGTATCAACAAACCGATTTTAAAGTTTATATGGAGAGGCAAAAGACCCAGAATAGCCAATACAATATTGAAGGAGAAGAGAAAAGCTGGAGGACTGACACCACCTGCCTTCAAGATTTACACAAAGCTACAGTAATCAAGACAGTGTGATACTGATAAATAGACCACTGCAACAGAGAGACCAGAAATACCTAAGTAGAGTCAATTGATTTTTGATAAAGGAGCAAAGGTAATACAGTAAAGATTGTCTTTTCAACACATGGACGTCCACATGCAAAAAATCTGATTCTAGACACAGACCTTATACCCCTCATAAAAATTAACTCAAAAATGGATCCTAAATCTAAATTTAAACTACAAACTATAAAACTCCTATAAGATAACACAGCAGAAAACCTAGATGATTGAGTTTGGCGATGGTGATGACCTTTTAGACTAAAAAAAAAAAAAAATCCATGAAAGAAAGAATTGATAAGCTAAACTAATGAGAGAGAGCGCTCAAATCTCAAATAAATAAAATTATAAATAAAAGAGGAAACATATTACAACTGACACCATACAAATACAAACGATCATAAGAGACTACTATGAAAAATTATACACCAACAAATTGGACAACCTAGAAGAAATGGATAAATTCCTATAAACATACAACCAACCAAGACTGAATCGTGAAGAAATAGAAAATCTGAACAGAATAACTACTAGCAAGGAGATTGAGACAGTAATCAAAACTTGCCAACAAAGAAAAGTCCACCCAGATGGCTTCACTGGTGAATTCTACCAGACACTTAAAGAACTAATATCAATCCTCCTCAGTCTTCCAAAAAAAACAGAAGAGGGAGAACACTTCCAAACTCATTTTATGAGGGCAGCACTACTCAGATACCAAAACCAGACAAGGATACCACAAGGAAGGATAATTATAGGTCAATATCCCTGATGAATATTGATGCAAAAATCTTCAACAAAATATTAGCAAAACAAATTCAACAATACATTAAAAAGATCACGTACCATGAATGATATTGTGATTTATAATAAGATACGTATTTGGCCTTGGACCCCATTCCTGACACAGAGCTCCTAAAACCCTTGGAATTTCCTAAGTGAAGAGAGCTATTAAGGTATCTATTGTTATGTTAATGAGGTGACTTTTAGACTTCACTTAAGGGTAGGGGCTGGTTGCCAAGAGAACCAACCATGTGACTAGAGGATGGGAATTTTCAGTCCCATCCCACTAACCTCCAGGGAGGGGAGAAGGGTCTGGAGATTGAATCACTTGCCAATAGCCAATGGTTTAATCAGTCATGCCTATTAATGAAGCCTCCCTTAAAACCCAAAAGGCTGGTGTTTGGAGAGCTTCCAGGGTGGTAAACATGTGGAGATCAGGGGAGAGTGGCACACCTTGAGAGGGCAAGAAAGCTCTGCACCCTTTCCCCATACCTTGCCCTATGCATTTCTTCCATCTGGCTGTTGCTGAGTTACATCTTTTTATAATAAACCAGTAATCTAGAAAGTAAAATGTTTCCCTGAGTTCTGTGAGCCATTCTAGCAAATTAATCAAAGCCAAGGAGGGAGTTGTGGGAACCCCCAACTTGTAACCAGTTAGTCAGAAGCATAGGCAAAAACCTGGGCTGGCAACTACATCTGAAGTGGAAGGTGGTCTTGTGCAACTGGGCCCTTTACCTGTGCAATCTGATGCTATCTCTGATAATATCAGAATTGAGCTGAATTCTCGAATAGCCTGCTAGTGTCAGAGAACTACTTGTTGGTGTGGGGAAACCTACACACACACACACACACACACACACACACACACACACGTTGGAATTGGGTCCAGGGGCCTAATTTGTTGACCAAGTGGGATTTATACCTAGAATACAAGGATGGTTCAACATCCACAAATCAATCAATTGTGACATACCACATTAACAAACTGAAGGATAAAAAAAATCTTATCATCATTTCAATAGATGTAGAAAAAGCATTTGGCAAATTTCAATATCCATTTATGATGAAAACTCTCAAAAAAACAGGTATAGAAGGCAAATAGCTCAACATAGTAAAGGCCATATATGACAAGCACACGGTTGACATCATATTCAACATTGAAAAAGTGAAAGCTTTTCCTCTAAGAATGCCCACTCTTGCTGCTTTTATTCAACATAGTACTGGAAGCCCTAGCCAGAGCAATTAGGCAAGAAAGAGAAGTGAAAGGCATTCAAATCTGAAAAGAAGTAAAACTGGCTCTATTTGCACATGACAGAAGATACACACACCAACACAAACACACACACACACACACACACACACACACACACACACACACACTAAAGACTTCACAAAAAAACCGTTACAACTAATAAACAAATTCAGTAAAGTTGTAGGACACAAAATCAATACAAAAATCAACTGTGTTTCTAAACATTAACAATAAATTATCTAAAAAAGAAATTAAGAAAACAATCACATTTACAATTGCATCAAAAAGGCTAAAATACCTAGGAATAAATTTAACCAATGAGGTTAATGATCTGTTCACTGAAAACCATAAGATTTTGAGGAAAGAAACTGAAGAAGACACAAATAAATGAAAATATATACTGTGCTCATGGATTAGAAGACAATATTGTTAAAATGTCCATACTACCCAAAGCAATCTACAGATTCAATGCAATCCCTATCAAAATTCTAATGCTATTTTTCACAGAGACAGAAGAAATAATCCTAAAATTTGTACGGAAACACAACCCTGAATAGGCAAAGCAATCTTGAGAAAGAAGAACAGGCTGGAGGTATCATAATTCCTGATTTCAAACTATATTACAAAGCTATAATAATCAAAACAGTATGGCACTGGTATACACACATAGATCAGTATACACACACATAGATCAGAACAGAGAGCCCAGAAATTAACTCACACATATATGGATCAACTAAGTTACAACAAAGGAGGCAAGAGGGGCTTCCCTGGTGGCGCAGTGGTTGAGAGTCCGCCTGCCGATGCAGGGGACACAGGTTCGTGCCCCGGTCCGGGAAGATCCCACATGCCGTGGAGTGGCTAGGCCCATGAGCCATGGCCGATGAGCCTGCGCGTCCGGAGCCTGTGTTCCGCAATGGGAGAGGCCACAACAGTGAGAGACCCATGTACCGCAAAAAAAAAAAAAGGAGGCAAGAATATACAATGTGGAAAGAATAGTTGCTTCAATAAATGATACTGGGAAAACTGAATAGCCACACGCAAAAAAATGAAACTGGACCCCTATCTTATACCAAACACAAAAATCAACTCAAAATGGATTAAGGAATTGAATGTTAAGCCCTAAAACCATAAAACTCCTAAAAGAAAATATAGGGGATAAGAATGACATTAGTCTTGGCAATGACACTTTTGATTTGACATCAAAAGCAAAGGTGACAAAAGCAAAAATAAATAAATGGGACTACATCAAACTAAAAAGCTTCTATACTGCAAAAAGCTTCTAAACCATCAACAAAGTGAAAAGGCAACCTACAGAAGGGAAGAAAATATTTGCAAATCATATGTCTGATAATGAGTTAATATCCAAAATATATAAAGAACTCATATAACTCAACAGAAAACAAACCCCAAACAATCTGATTAAAAAATGGGCAGAGCATCCAAATAAACATTTTTCCAAAGAAGATATGCAAATGCCCAACAGGTACATGAAAAGGTACTCAACATCACTAATCACCAGGGAAATGCAAATCAAAACCAAAATGAGATACCACCTCACACCTATTAGAATAGCTACCACCAAAAAGACGAGAGATAATAAGTGTTGGTGAGGATGTGGAGAAAAGGGAACCCTTGTGCACAGTTGGTGGGAATGCAAATTGGTGCAGCCACTATGGAAAACAGTATGGTGGTTCTTCAAAAAATTAAAACTATAACTACCACATGATCCAGCAATCCCACTTCTGGGTATATATTCAAAGGAACAGGAAAGGAACAGGAAAACAGGATATCAAATAGATATCTGCACTCCCACGTTTATTATGGTATATTCATAATAGCCAAGATATGAAAACAACCTAAGTGTCTATCAATAGATGAATAAATAAAGAAGATATGATATATATCTATATCTAGTTATATATATGCTATATATACATAGTGTGTGTGTATATATACACATATACACAAAATCGGCTATTATTTAGCCATGAGAAAGAAGGAAATCCTTGCCTGTGACGACATGGATGGATATTGAGGGCATTATGCTAAGTGAAATAAGTTAGAAAGAGAAACACAAGTATGATATCACTTTATGTGGAATCTAAAAAAGCTGAACTCATAGAAACAGAGACTAGAATGATGGTTATTAGGGACTGGTGGGGTGGGAGAAATGGGAATATGTTGATCAAAAAGTACAAACTTCCAGTTATAAGTTCTGAGGATCTAATAATGTACAGGACGGTGATTATAGTCAATAATACTGTATTGCATATTTGAAAGTTGCTAAAAGAGTGGATCTTAAATGTTCTCATCACAAAAAAAGAAATGGTAATCCTGTGATGTGAGGGAGGTGTTAACTAACACTATGGTAGTAGTCATTTTGCAATATAAAAGTGTACATCTTAAACATATGCAATGTTATATGTCACTTATATCTCAATAAAGCTAGGAAAAAATAAAATGTAATAAATTAATATAAATTCTGATATTTTTTCTTGTGCCTACATGGAAACATAACAAGAAGCAAGTGCTTTTTTGTCTTATTTGGTAATAATATTAAACATTTTTTTAAACTTTCCTAAATTTTATCCCAATTATTATAGATATAAATACATTTTATGTTTCATATATTTTTACAAATTTTATATAACATATTTTTAGATTTATTTTATAATTTAATATTTTATTCAAAAATAAAATTTATTTATAATATATTTTCTTATATTAAAAATGGACCCCTGGCTTTACAAAGGAGAATTAAGAGATTTCTCTTCTCATCTCACAGGTGTTTCATCAGGAAAAGATGAAATCAAAACGTCAGAGATTTCTCTGACTTGTGAGAGTGGGACATCTACTCCAAAGTAATGCGCTAAACTGTAAATGAAAAACAAATACGAGGAAAGTTATTTTTCCCTTGGCTTTATAGATGTTAATAATTTACCTTACTGTGTCTTATTCAATAGAATGTTTTCAAATACTATTATACTGCTAATTAATTGCAGCAGCAACTTGAGACCAATCATTCAGAATCTAAACAAAAAGGAATTAAATAATTAAAATGTGTATGTGATAAGTTAATATTTCATCAACAGAACCGTACTTCTGCCTTAAAATTGAATCTCTAGATATGGCTGGACAAGTTGTGTTGCTTGTATTAACACAAGTTGGTATTAGCACCAACTAAGGACAGGAGTTTTTTTAGGTGAACTTGGCAGTACACACGTGGTACAGAAATACTTGAAGTGCTGAATAACTATTTTGAATCCCATGGTTCTCCTAGAACAACTGTGTTGACATATGCATTCATAGTGCAAAAGCAATAGTGAGTAAAACTGCTATGCCTAACACAAATCAAAGAAGGGACAGTAGTCACTGTATTCTTTACTACCACATACTCACAGTAAAAACACTGCCAGTTTCACATAAAAATGCATTTCATGAAAAATATTAATATAAAATATTGATTTCATTAAATTTTACCCTTGAGGATACTTTCAATTAAAAACATTCTGTGTGGTGAAAAGGTATGCATAAAGCATTTCTGCTACATACCAAAACACGATGATTGTCTAGAGGAGAAGCACTTGGGCAACTTGCTGAGCTATAAGATCAACTAGCCACTTTTTTCCTTCTTGGAAATTTACTTGAAAAAAATCACTGGCAGACAAACAATCGTTATTCAGACTTGAGTATTTGGCACATACTTTCTCAAAAATTAGAGAAGTGACCCTAGCACACTAAGGAAAACAACTGACAGTATTTATAACCAATGATAAATTTGAGTTTTTAAGCTCAGAAATTAGAATCTTGGAAAATTTGCTTTCACCAATGTAAGCTTTACAGCTTCCCAACACTTATAAGACATTTCTGATGAGACTGGTGGTGAATGAATGTAAATTTTGATAGTATAAAGTGAAATATGTCAATGTTTGGAAGATCTGCCTAACTTAATGAACCAATATTTTCCAAATGAACCATGTATGAAGCTATAAAATAAGATCCATTAAAAATGCAAGACAGACCAATTGGTTTTAATGTAACAGCATGAACAGCTCATTGATATAATTTCAGATTCCACATTGCAACTAACCTTTAAAAAACCACCATTTTCAATTTTTGGTGAGGTATCCATGTCGCATATCCACAATTACCTGAGATGGCTATTAAAATATGTCTTTAACAAGTACATAACTGTGTGAAGCTGGATTTTCTTCATATACCTCAACCAAAAAAACATATTGCATCAGACTGAATACAGAAATATCTGTGAGAACCTAGCTCTCTTCTTTTAAGTCAAACAATAAAGAGGTTTGCAAAAATGTGAAAACAATGCCACTCTTGTTAGACAATTTTTTTCTTGGAAAAGGTCACTGTTTTTCATTAAAAATATGCTATTTGTATTAACATGTAATCAATTTATTGTTATTTTAAAATGAAGTGATAAATATTTTTTAAACTTTTGTTTTAATTTCAAATATGGTAAATATTGATAGACAGAACCCACATTTTTTAGAAAGCTCATTGAGATCCTCAATAATTTTTAGGAATGTAAAGTGGTACTGAGACCAAAACATTTGAAAATTGCATTTCCAACATACTAAAGTATTCTAAGAAAAGGAAAAACAAAATTGAATGATAAGGTAGATGGTCATCACTTACAGCAAAAAAGCCTCATTCACAGCATCACAGAACTCAGGCCAGAGCACTTCCTGAGGTTCATGTCCATGGTAGGTGAGCAGAGCCTCTACCAATGGTTCAAAATCTGGCAGAGTAACAAGTGGGACACAAACTCGTGACAGGGACCTTACTCGTTCAGGAGCCATTCTATGGAATAAATAAAATGAGAAATAAGTACCCAAATCTTACAGCCACATGTACTGATAGTTAAAGGCATATAAAATCTTCATGTTAAAAAGGTTCATGACAGGTCATTTGCTTTGCCCCTCATATAAAAAGGGGTACCCTAACACCATCTATGAACTCTATTCTCTTACATAGTTCTCTAGGAAGAAACCCTTTAGCTGCAGTTCCCATTTTGATCTCTCTCATTGTCAGGACTGTGGCTTAACCCTCTACAGGCACCTCCCGCTTACCATGCCCAAAATAGAACTTGAATTCCTTCCCCAAATGTTCTCTTCCCCCAGTGCTCCCTATCTCATTTGCTCAAGCCCAAACCCTTGAAGTCCATCCTTGATTCCTCCTTTTTCTCTCCTGCCCCTTATCTGATCCAGTGGTTAATACCATTAGTTCATTTCATTACTTCTCTACACATCCATCACTACCGCATAATTCACCATCATCTCCAGCCTGGGTTACTGTAGGGCCCTCCTAATTTTCTCCCTGCTTCTGCCCTCACCTGTCTTGTCTCTCTCTGGAACAGGTCCAGACCCCTTAAAAATTCAGATCACTTCACTTGTCTGCTCAATGGCTTTCCACCTCACACAAAGAACAAGCCAAGTCTTATATTAGTTGCCAAGGCCTTCCATGGTGGGGCTCCCTCTGTTTCTCTGGCTTTATCTTTCCACTCTTACTTTGCCCATTCTGCTCTGGCCTTTCCAGCCTCTGACTACTCCAGATAAGTTCCTGTTGTTCATTCTGCCTGGAACACATGGTTAGCTCCTTCATCTTGTACAGGTCTCAGCTCAAATCTTGCTTTATGTAGGGGAGTTCCCTGACCATCCCATATAAATGCACTGGCTAATATGGTAGCAATCAACCACATATGGCAACTTAAACTTAAACTAACTGGAATGAAATGAAACTTAAATTCCATTCCTCAGTTGCACTAGCACAGATCAAGAGGTCCAACAGCTACATGAGGCTAGTGGTTTACTGTATCAGACAGTGCAAATTCACAAGGCTTGTCCATTACTGCAGAAAGCTCCACTGACAGCACAGCTAAACATATAAGTGTCCTCTTATCTCACTGTGTTCTTCTCTCTCTTACCCTGTTTTACTTTTCTTCACAGTACTTTTCATCACCTGACCTATAATGTATTTGCTTGTTTATTGTTCATGGTCTGTTTCTTCCTGCTAGGACATCCACTCTGTAAGGGCAGGCACTTTTCCTATTTTGCTCACTCCTCTATTCCTAGTATGTAGGGACAACTCCTACTTATAGCTCCAGAAACAGATATTAAATGAATAAATGAACAACTAGAAACCAGGAAGATGAAAGTTTGGGATGTATGCTATTAGATCATTCTCTAGGTATCTTCATATAAAACCATAAATCTACAAATTTAGTCTTTTTTTGTGAAACACAAATGAAACCACAATATAGAACATATAGCTGTCACTCATTTTTTTTTTACTTGTTGCCTATTTTTAAAATATATGTGTTTTGTATTTTAACAATATCTCCATTTATGGGCATTTAGGTTGTTTATAATTTTTCACTATGAAATACTGCTGCAGCAGTATCCTTGCACATGCCTGTTTGTGCCCCCATGTGAACATCTGCATATTGAACTGCTTTCCAAAAGACTACAAATTTACTTTTCTACCCCTGACAGTGATATTATTCTGGATATTTTTACTTCTTCGTAACCTGGGCAAAAATTATCCCATTGTTTTCATCTGCATTTCCCTGATTTTTTTTTTTTTTTTTGCGGTACACGGGCCTCTCACTGTCGTGGCCTCTCCCATTGCGGAGCACAGGCTCCGCGGCCATGGCTCACGGGCCCAGCCGCTCCGTGGCATGCGGGATCTTCCCGGACCGGGGCACGAACCCGTGTCCCCTGCGCCACCAGGGAAGACCCCCTGATATTTTCTGAGATTGAATATTTGTGTGTTCCCCACTTGTATTTCTGCTTCAGTGAATTTGTTTTTGAATTTTTGTATATTTGTCCTATTTATTCATCTAATAAATATTTTTGAACCCTTACTATATTCAAACCTGTTTGCAGTGGTAGTGCTACAGAAGCAAAGACAAGACAAAGCTTAGTAATGAAAAGCATAAAATGCCAGATGATATCAAGTGCCATAATGAAAGTAAAATACACTGAGGGGTAAGAGAGGGCAAGAATTTACTGAGGGGAGCATTTGAGCAGAGATCTAAAGGAAGTGTATGAACAAACCATATATGTACGTGGGAGAAGGATGTCACAGGCAGATGCAAAGCAAACACGAAGCCCTGGAGTATCTAAGTACAACAGAGTCCAAGGTGGCAAGTCCACAGTGAATGTGGCGGTGGGGGTGGGGGGGAAGACAGGTTTTGAAGAGACCAGTGTAAGAACCTGGGATGTTAGTCTTTTTTTTTTAACTTATTTTTTAGTTTTATCAAACTTACAGATACAACTACCTTAAATAGTCAAATAGCTCTTCAAAGCTTATGAAAAAACAGCAGCTTTTGAACAAGCACTCCCACTCCCATTTTCTGATCTCAGAGGCAATCATTTTCAAGTCTAACTCATGCTTTAGATATTTAATATGTTTTTTCCTGTGGGTTTAGTGACTATTATTTGGCTTGCTTGTTTGCTTTTTTCTTGGCACTGATGATTATTTTAATGCTAAACTCCCGCCCAAGTATGTAATCTCCTTGCAATACGTTCAAACATATCTGATATTCTGCCATTTTCATCTTCTTAAAAGAAATTTCTCTTAGAACCTTCTGACCTATTCCAATCTGAACAGTTTGCTTTTTACTCCCTTTGTACAGTTATCTTGGGACCTCTACCACAGGGATTTCTTTCACTTCTCTCCTGGATCCCATATCTTCTTCTTTCTTGGTTTATTCTTCTTACGTGAGAAAAGGTACAAGAGAGGTAAAGTATTTGAGACCTTGCATGTTTGAAAATATCAGTACTTTACTCTCATACTTGATTGATACTTTGGCAGATTATAGAATTCTGGTAATTTTCCTACAGAATTGTGAAAGTATGGTTCTACTATCTTTTAAATTTCAGTGTTGTTCTTGAGAAGTCCCATGCTGCTATGAATCCTGACCCTTTATATAAGTCCTGTTTTTACTCCCTGGAGGCTTTTGGATATCCTCTTAGAAATTTCACACTGATGTGTCTTGGTATGCATTTATTTCTATTCATTGTTCTGGACATTCAACGGACCTTAAATCCGGAAAGATCTTTTGAATTTCTTTGATGATTTCCTACCTATTCTTTTGTCTGTTCTTTCTGGGGACTCTGATTTTTTGGATATTGAACTTCCTAGACAGTTCTCTCTTATCTTTTCTTTCTTATTTTTCATCTCTTGATCTTTTTGCTCTAGATTTTGAAAGAATTGTTCAACTTTACTTTCCAATCTTTTATTATGTTTTTAATTACCACTCTCTCATTATTAATTTCCAAGAACTATTTTCTTCATTCTCTGGATGTTTCTTTTTTTAAAAAAAAAACAGCATTGTGTTCTTTTTTAAAATTTTATTTTTGTCTTAGGACTCCTTTATTGATTTAGTTTTATTGAAGTATAGCTGCTGTACAATATTATATAAGCTACAGGTGTACAATATAGTGACTCACAATTTTTAAAGGTTATACTCCATTTATAGTTATTATAAAATATTGGCCATATTCTCCAGGTTGTACAATATATCCTTGTAGCTTATTTTATACCTAATAGCTTGTATCTCTTACTCCCCTACTCCTATATATTGCCCCTCTCCCCTTCCATCTCCCCACTGGTAACCACTAGTGTTCTATATCTGTGAGTCTAGCATTCTGCTCTTGTTTAGTGGATATATTACCTTTTATTTTAGTAGGGACTTTTTTTTTTTTGGCTGAGTTGGGTCTTAGTGGCGACATGCAGGATCTTTTTGTTGTGGCGCATGGGCTTCTCTGTAGTTGTGGTATGCGGTTTTTTTTTTTTTCCTCTCTTTAGTTGTGGCGCAGCAGGCTCCAGAGCATGTGGGCTCTGTAGTTTGGGGCACGTGGCTCTCTAGTTGAGGCGGGCAGGGGCTCAGTAGTTGTGGCACACGGGCTTAGTTGCCCCATGGCATGCGGGATCTTAGTTCCCCGAGCAGGGATTGAAACCACATCCCCTGCATTGGAAGGTGGATTCTTTACCACTGGACCACCAGGGAAGTCCCTTAATGGGGACAATGACATGAATTTATTTTAGATGATCTTTTCTTTAAATAATCTTTTTTTTCTTTATTTTCACTGGTTTCTACTTTCAAGACTATATGCTTAATATATTTCCTTAAATATGTAGTGACCATTGCCCATCATCTTTTTTTTAAACACCTTAAATATATATATATATATATATAAATTTATTTTATTTTATTTAACACCTTCAATAACCTTTATTGAAATCAACATTCAAATAGTATCTCAAGGGTGAAATTCTGTTTCAGCAAAACCAATTTAACAATTTCAAATATATATAAAAACATTTAAAAAGTAATCTTGTTAAAGGTGATCATTTCTCCTTCCCCCATTTTATCTTCTATACATTACTGCACCAAATAAACAGGGAAGACTCTGTTCAATCATCTGCACCAAAAAAAAAAAAAAGAAGAAAAAGAAAAGAAGGGAAAACTGCAGTTTGACCAGTGCCAAATATCAGAAATCACATCAAATCAAAGTGTAATTATAGGCTTAATGTGTTATAACTAAGGCTTTCGATAGTACAGGCCACAAACCCAATGTGAATTCCCACCATTTTAAGGGCTCCCGTAGCTTGACTTTGCTGGACTAAAACGCACAGGGGCCGTTACCTATGATAAATGAAGTGATGCAATACTTTTGGAAAAGTGGAAACGGGTAGTAACTAAGGGTTTACTTCCAGTTATTTCAGCAATAGTCTGGCTTGACCAGCCTGAGAAAGATTACATTTCTGGTTCTTGTTTCTGAGTTGGGCCCAAAGAGGTGAGCTGCTAGTGGAATAGAAGTTATGGCCTGTCATCTTATATTTAACAGTCAGGCACTAAAAACCCAGTAGTGAGTAATATGTGCATGGGTAGGGAAAGCTGACTGTGATCTTCACCATAGGACAGTAGTTTTTAGACTTTTTGAGTTTCAAAAACCCTTAAAAATTACTAAAAGACCAAACAGCTTTTGTTTCTGAGGTTATAACTATTGATACTCATATTTGAAATTAAAACAAAGACACCTAAAAGTATTTATCAATTCACTAAAAGTAACCATAACAAATCCATTAGGTGTTAACATGAATAACATTTTTGTTGAAAAATTACTATATTTTACAAAACAAAAACAGTGAGAAGAGTGGCACTTTTTTTTAAATTCTTGGTAAAACTGGATCTCTTAGTTACTTGATTCTCAATTGAAAGTTCTTTTATTTTTAAAAATTTATTTATTTCATTTATTTGTTTTTGGCTGTGTTGGGTCTTCGTTGCTGCTAGCGTGCTTTCTCTAGTTGTGGTGAGCGGGGGCTACTCTTTGTTGCAGTGTGCGGGCTTCTCATTGTGGTGGTTTCTCTTGTTGCAGAGCACGGGCTCTAGGCACACGGGCTTCAGTAGTTGTGGCTTGAGGGCTCTAGAGTGCAGTCTCAGTAGTTGTGGTGCACGGGCCTAGCTGCTCCACGGCATGTGTGGTCTTCCCAGACGAGGGCTTGGACCCGTGTACCCTGGATTGGTAGGCGGAATGTTAACCACTGCGCCAACAGGGAAGCCCGGCACTCTTTTATATGTTTGCAAATTTCTTTCCTATATGGCTTGAAAGAAGACAGCTGGATTCTTGTATTTACTTCTGCATTTAATTTGTTGCAATACGTTTTTTTTTGGTTGAACTATATGGAAAGTCTAGCCCCACACAGATATGTAGTTTTAAAAGGGAGGAGTATTATAATAGCTTCTTCACACAATTACACATATTCTCTTTTGATATTACACCAAAATTTATCAAGCGCTGCTCACCCTTTTTCCTGCAAGCCTATCTAGGAATGCAGGTAGAGCTGCCTGCCATAGGTCTAGGGGGTTGGTGATGGGTGGTCTCTACCATGAGAAGGGCTGAAATTATCCACAATTTACTGGCCAAGCCTTACCCTGAAAGCTGAAAGTCCTCAAACAGACTCGAGTACTAAAACAGTTACATCAAACGGATCCTGTCAATGAGTTTTGTCTAGGTGAAGAGATGGACTCCTGGCACTTCCTAATCCACCATCTTCCTTGACACCCCTTTTGATCTCTGTATTAAAAGTTAAAAATAAAAAGAAGAAAACACTTGTCTTAATTTCCATTTCTTTGTCCTGTTGTTATTATATCCTAGGAGAACTACTCAGCTCAATCTTTGGAGTCATTGTTAGTTAATATTTAGCTTTATCTCCTATTCATAAACTCAATAAACTGTTTATTGAATT
This sequence comes from Pseudorca crassidens, assembly GCF_039906515.1. Lineage (NCBI taxonomy): Eukaryota > Metazoa > Chordata > Mammalia > Artiodactyla > Delphinidae > Pseudorca > Pseudorca crassidens. The sequence continues at coordinate 86,107,568 of NC_090302.1, forward strand.
TTCTTTTTTTATCCCCTGTAAGTCTCTTTGGAAAAAACATCAGCTTATTCCTACTTCAAGGATTTGATAGTTTCTCTTACTATTCTTAAGATAATTAATTATTCATTTTTTATTTAAAAAATCCATTTGCTTGTCCTTGGGAATGCATATAATTGGTACATTTGCATTTTCTGTTTGTTGCATTTGGTTCATTTTTCCCTTATGGTGTCAACTTTTCATGAATGTCTGGTGATTTTCGTTTATTTGCTCTTTCTGGCATTTGGGGTTCCATGTTAGTCTCTCCGTGAGTGCTCTGTTCAGTGCAGCCCGCCTCCAGCACTTGGTCAAGGGTCAGGACGCGGTGCTGGCCAGGGCTGCCAGTAAACTGCATTCTGGGCGTTAGAGCATCCCCACACTGCTGGGAGTTGGCAGCCATCTGGTGCTTGTTCTCCTCCAAAGGCTCCTCCCCCATTCTTGTGGGAAACAGGACACCTTTGTTGTCTCTTTTTTGGGGGCAGCGGATGAGTTGGAGGAGTGTATGAGGGACTAGTCAGCTGGCTGCTATTACTGCAGTACTCTAACAAGTATCTTGTTGGCTGCCATGTACCCTACTACTCCTTGAATCCACCCGCGAAGTAACCCTCTTACAAACTTTCTGGGATGTGATATTTGCCTTGAAAAATATCCCACTACCAACCATTTTAAGCCTTTCTCACAGTTTGTGGGTCATCAAAAGCCCCCCTTATTTCACAATATTATATATTTAATTGTTAAAATTTCCCTGTAATTCTAGAGGTTGGAAGCATAAAAAGAATGCTAGGACATTCAGGTGCTTAGTCCATCACCTGACTTAATTTTTTAAATTACATTTTCATCTTAATCTCCTGGCTAGATTATTAGAGTTGCTATTCCTCATAGGTCTTGCACTTAGTCTTCAGGGTCTGTCCAAGTTCTCTATAGCAGAGCTACTCAAAGTATGGTCCTGGGAATCAGCAGTATCAGCATCTTTGGGAGTAAGGCCAACAAAACTGTTTACATTTTTCCAGGGGAATCTTATACACATTGAAGTTTGAGAAACATTGCTCTACACTTTAATAGCAGTCCCCAGAACTAGATATCAATCTCTAGCAATAATCTGAATACCTTAAGGAAACATGATAGAACTGCATTTCAGGTTTATATTTGTATTAATTAATTCCTACAAATTATTAGTTTAGCTGTATTATTTTCTTGAAAATCAAGAGTAAAATTCTCATAGAGATAATTTTTTTGTCGAGCTACACAATGATATCTTCTTTTGTGTGAGCAGTTTGTCTTTTCTCTTTAAATATTCACCCTTTCTAAAACTCACTTCTTGTTCTTTACCACTTTCCTAAATGACTGAAGTCTCTTCAACAGCATTTATCTTCCACAGTGCTCTATCATCTTTCTCTAACTTACCGTCTAGGTGGTTTCAGACCTAAAATTTAATTCATGTGTTTTTGAGTCTATCATCTAAGTTGTTAACAAAAAGACGTATTTATCTTGAGTTGTAAATACCTTAAGTTTTTGGAATATATGAGCTTACTGGGTAGGATAAGAGAAGGGAAAGTTGTATTCGTGTGTGATGTAGGGTGCTTTTGTGTGTGCATATTTTGCACAGAATCTAGCAGAATATTTTGCATAGAGCAAGGGCGCTATAATGTTTGAGAAATTGAAAAATATGCCTGAGAATTACATGCACTCATAATAAATCCAGAACTCTGAAATATAGGAGGACAGAGATAGTGATCTTGCCTCTACAGCCTTGACTCATCAGTCCTCCTCTTTAAAAGACCTATAAGTACAACTTTTCTCTCATTATCTTAAAAAAAAGGAGGAGAGTCAGAGACTATCACTGGTAACTGAGTGGGTGGAAAAGAGGACCTCAGCACCAAGGGCATTCATTTATCAAGCGCTGAAGCTTATGGGCTGCAGATTGTATCTCTCATTAGACTGAAAAAAACCCAAGATAATTTTCCTGAAAAATTCTAAAGTCTCAGGTAAACTGACGTAGCTCTTGGTTCTATCAAAATGCAGGCAGGCCAAATGATAATCTTCTGAAGGGCTGCAAATGGCTCACAACCTTCAAGGCTCCCTCTTTTGTCAGAAGCTTGCCAGAGAGCTGAGATCCAACTTCAACCAGAGTTACGCAATGTTTTCCAGACTGGATTACACTAAGCATTAGGTCTTGACTGATTGCCAGAGCAGCACTTCCAAATGATTTCTGCACAAGAATTCAACTACAGAAGGCTCAATGGTAACCATATACTGCTGGAGACATCCTTCCTATGTGGTTGTACTGAAGTTTCCAAACCATCTGCAGCAAAGCATAGAACTACAAGATAAACTGATGATGCTCAGAAAGTCCACAATGTTGCTCCTTCTAGACAGTTTGTAGCAAAGAGCAAGAGAGATTTTAAACATTCTGTCATTGGATTGTTGATTTTACTTGGTGGCAAGTGAAATTCTATTTAAAGCACTATGACAAGATCGTTTATCAGGCGTCTAAAAATAATGCAAAAAGAACCAAACAGATTTTCCTAATTTCTCCTTTTGTTCCACTGACAATTTATGCATTGATGTTATTACATTAATTTCTATATTTTCTATGAGGCTTTCAAATCTTTTGAAATGAACTTTAAGCATTCAAGTGGCAAAAAGAAAAAAAGTGTAGAAACCCGCTATAAAAAAACAAACCCCAGAAAAAAAGCAGTATAGTATCATTTATAAGCAATTTAAGTTTGAGAGTCTTTTGGTTGTTTTAACATTTGAAGCCATACAAGTAGTATGGAAAGTAATGATAAGACTCAAGTTTCATAAATAATAGGAATATCTGGATCCAAGTGTATCAGAAAGTAGTTTTGCCCACCATGCTGATGTACAGATAACTTCAGATATATAGTAGGATGAACACATTGTTATGATACATATTTTAATTATTATAATAACTTATTACAGCAACAACTGTAATGGCTCCAGCATGTTTGGCAGCTCTTTCAAATATTATCATGATGCCATTCCACTAACTGATTTCACAAGATCAGTTCCTACTCAAGACAAGAGAACACACTTGGTTCAATTTATAATTCACTAGAGAACTGCAGACTTAAGAGTTCTGAGCCTCACACAAGGTTTTACGGACCTGGGTCTTATCTGGAGGTAGAAGAGAACTTCCTGGTTTTAGGTCTTAAAAGTAGGATTTTCAAAGCTCTCTCTCTCTTTATGAGACTCAAAAAGTATGTTGGGTATCAAATTCCTTTTTAAATTCAACCTTCTGGTAAGTATAAATGAACCTAATCCAAGAGATTGAATTTCCCTAAAAACATAACACATTCAGAAAAATACCCACAAGAAGTTCCTCTTGTTGAATTCTAAAATTCTCTCTAAAAAGAAAAAAAAAAAAAAAAAAACTCCATAGAAAACATCATTCAATAGAGCAAATTAGGAATATATCGATGTGTCAGTGTCTAGAGGACATTCTATTAGCACAGGCATCTCATATTCTTGGTAAATTCAGTTAAGAATTTTACTAATTAAATCACAGATTTGCCTTGACTAAGAATGCTCTAAACTACTAACCAAATTAATCACCATTTTATCCTTGCTGCTACTGCCAGCTGGGGTGCCAGCATGGACTCCCTTCAGTGGAGTTTGCTCTGCGCCAGGAAATTTGTCCATGTTGTTTTTAAAAAACAAATATCCTTAATGAAGAAACAGTCATGAATTTGGAAATGAACCTGCCCCACAAAATGGCCCAATCTGGTACAAACGGAGCCTCAGCTATAAAGAGAGGATCTGCTAATATCTTCCAGCAGGCTCTCCTGATTGTGGTCAGCAGAGTTTAGACACTTTTCTGAACTGCTGTCTTCTCTTGTCCAAAACTGAGAACATGAAAAGCACAAATAATTCTGAGAAAAATGTCTGAAGAGACCAGTATAATTAAATAATGGATAGAGTGCAAAAATATGTAAATAAAGGGGAAAAGTTGCAGAGAGGAATACATACTAAGCTATCTAAGGCTGATTAAAGATGATTATTTTTTCATGAACTACACCTGCTATTTTGGAAACAAGACCTGGAGGCAGGAAATCATTTCTTTATTTTGAATATTATCTAATTTTTAGCATTTTACTAGGTAACACTGCATTTTAGTTTTTAAAACTTTAATTATAAAGTACTTATGATGTATACAAAAACACAGAGAATTATTAAACATCAACTGTATACCCACTGCCCAGATCTTACAATGCTAACATTTATATTTGATGTTTTAAGAAATAAAATGTTTCAATTACAGTTGAAACACCTTTCTTCTCATCCCATTTCCTCTTCCAGGAGTTAGCACTCCCCTAAAATGGTGCAGATCATTTCTGAATAGTTTTTAACTCTTTTACTTTATATGTAAGTATTGTTTTGAGTGTTTTGAAATTTTATGTAAGTAATGACATATTACAGATATCTTTTTGCAACTTCACTGCTAGTCTGTTCCATGGGTCTACATGTCTGGCTTTATGCCAGTAGCAAATTATTTTGATGAATGTAGTTTTGAATTATGTTTTGAAATCATGGAGTATGAAGCCTCTGGTTTTGTTTTTCTTTTCAGGATTGTTTTAGTTATTTGGAGTCCTTTGAGATGCTATATGGATTTTAGGATGTTTTTCTATTTCTGCGAAAGAAGAATGCCATTTGGATTTTGACAGAATTGCATCACACCTATAGACTGATTGGGTTGTATGGATATTTTAACAATATGGAGTCTTCTAATACATGAACACAGGATGCCTTACCGTTTATTTGTGTCATATTTAATTTCTTTCATTAACGTTTTGTAGTGTGCAAGTCTTTTACTTCCTTCAGTTTATTCCTAAACATTTTTTCTTTTTGACGCTACTGTAAATGGGATTTTTAAATTTTCCTTTTTGGATTGCTCATTGTTAGTGTATAGAAACAAAACTGATTTTTGAGTGTTGATTCTGTGTCCTGTAACTTTGCTGAATTCATTTTTTAGTTCTAACCGTTTTCTTGTGGAGTCCTTAGGGTTTTCTGCATATAAGATCATGTCATCTATGAACATAGATCATTTTACTTTTTCCTTTTATACTTGAATGGCTTTTATTTCTTTGTCTTGCCTAATTGCTCTGGTCAAGACTTCAGTACTATGTTGAAAACAAGTGGTGAGACAGGGTATCTTTGCTTCCTGGTTTTCAAAAAAAAGGTTTCAATCTTTCACCAGAGAGTCTGATGTTACCTGTGGGTCCTTAACATGTGGTCTTTATTATGGTTGAGGTAGTTCCCTTGTTCCTAGTCTTTTGAATGTTCTTATCACGAAAGGGTATTGAATTTTATCAAATAATTTTTCTATATCAGTGGAAATTACTGTGTCGTTTTGTACATCATTCCATTAATATGGTGTATTACATTGATTAATTTTTGTATGTTGAACCATCCTTGCATGCTAGGAATAAATCCCACTTGGTCATGCTGCATCAGCTTTTTTTTTTTTTTTTTTGGTACGTGGGTCTCTCACTGTTGTGGCCTCTCCCGTTGCGGAGCACAGGCTCTGGACGCGCAGGCCCAGCAGCCATGGCTCACGGGCCCAGCTGCTCCGCGGCATATGGGATCTTCCCAGACCGGGGCACGAACCCGTGTCCCCTGCATCGGCAGGCGGACTCTCAACCACTGCGCCACCAAGGAAGCCCTACATCAGCTTTTTAATGTGTTGTTGAATTTCTTTTGCTAGTATTTTGTTGAGGATTTTTGCATCAATATTCATCAGGGATATTGGTCTTGGTTTTCTTTTCTTGTGGTATATCTGTATGATTTTGATATCAGGGCTGGCTCCATAAAATGAATATTGAAGTATTCCCTTCTCTAACTTTTTGAAAGAGGTTTGGGAAGGACTGGTATTAATTCTTCTTTAAATGTTTAGTAGAATTCTCCAGTGAAGTTATCTGGTCCTAGACTTGTCTTTGTTGAGAGGTTTTTGATTACTGATTCTATCTCCTTACTAGTTATAGATCTGTTCAGATTTTTAAATTTATAATTCAGTATTAATAGGTTGTACATTTATAAAAATTTACCCATTTCTTCTAGGTTATTCAATTCTTTGGTGTATAAAAGTTCATAGTCTCTCTTATGATTCTTACTATTTTTATGGCATCAGTTGTAATGTCTCCTCTTTCATTTCTGGTATTTATTGCTTGAATATTCTGTTTTTGTTAGTCTAGCTAAGGGTTTGTCAATTTTGTTGATCTTTTAAAAAACCAACCCTAGTTTCTTTGAGTTTTTTCTACTGTTTTTTTCTAGTCTCTATTTAGTTTATTTCTGTTGTAATCTTTATTTTTTTCATTCCTGCTGTATCTTTGGGTTTAGCCTGTTCTAGCTCCTTGAGATATAAAATTATGTTGTTGATTTGAGATATCTCTTCTTTTTTATTTTATTATTATTTAAATATTTATTTATTTGCTGTATCAGGTCTTAGTTGCGGTGCATGGGCTCTAGAGTACCCAGGCTCATTAGCTGAGGCATGGGCTTAGTTGTCCTGCAGCATGTGGGATCTCAGTTCCCTGACCAGGGTTCAGACAGGCATTCCCTGCATTGCAAGACTGATTCTTAACCACTGGACCACCAGGGAAGTCCCCTCTTCTTTTTTAATGAAGGCATTTACCACTAGATACTTCCCTCTTAATAATGCTTTTCCTGCATCCTATAATTTTTGGTATATTCTGGGGATGCATCTTCTCTGGGCCTAGGCACATAATTTCCCAGTTAGAGCTTTGCCAGTTTCTTTTTCAGGAGTTTATAATCTCTTCCTCCCTCTAGTGTTTATCTGTGGTACCACAGGTTCTCTGATGCTGCAACAAGCCACTAAGCTCTTTTGTTCTCTCCAGCCCCCCAGGCATCCAAAGTATGCTGGTTCTGTTACTGCCTCAAGTCAGGGCAGACGGAAACTAATCTCTAGGGTAGCCCCTTTAAAAGTTGTAACATGGTATGCACATTCCACTCTTCTCCCCACCCCCACCCCAAAAGAGAAGTTGTGAGTTGGGTACTTTTTCCTAATCATGCTGACCTGAGCCAACCTGTCTGTGGCACTGCCAGTTTTCTGTTGCTGCAAAGAGCAGCTGAGCTCTCTTTAACTCTCCATGGTCTCCAGCAATTGAAAGTATGCCGACTCCCTGTCAGTGGTCAGAGTCAGGAAGGACAGATAGCAGTCCCTCAGGTAGCCCCCCAAAAGTCAGAACACTGGACACTTTCCAGTCTTTCCCTCCCAAGGGAGATACTTCCAGCTGGACTTTTCCCCCCAATCCTCCCAAGCCAGGCCAGCTTAAGGGAGGGGCTACTGTGGTTGATATGAAATGGCTTTCTTACCCGTTTTGGTATGGCTATGCTTGACTTTGAGTTTGCCAGGGGTATTGTGACTTTGTAATTGATTTCTGAAGTCCCATAAAGTCTCTTTGGGTCATACACTAGTTTTAAGTTCGTGTCTCTGTGGAGGAACAGGACTAGGGCTTCCTATTCTATCTTGCTGACATCACTCCTAAAGAATTTTTAAAATGTTTATTATTTATTCAGTTTTCCTCTTTTGGTAATGACCTGCTTATACAGCTTGTCCATTTCCATACTGGAGTGTTTGCCTCTTTATGAGTGGTTTCCAGGAGGCACTTCTATAGTTTGCATACTAGTCCTTTGTCTGTTTTACAAGTTGTAAATATCTTCTACGTCTGGCTGCCCTTTACTATTTGTTAACAGGTTTTGTTTTTATTTTTATTTATTTTTAGCTGAATTTTAAGAAATCAATTTTACCTATATTGGGAGTTTGGTGTGGGGTGTATGTACACACTGCATCTTATTGATTTTTGAAGTCCCCTTCAGTAATTTTTAATTCTATTATTTAAAAGATCCATTATTCAACATTCACCTCAAGGCTAAATCAAAGTCTTTACCTGACATGTAAATGATGGTAAGTGCTTTCCATGCACCCTACAGGCTCTTCTTATTACTTTTTAAGGTATATTTTATATACAACAAAATGCACCTATTTGAAATGTACAATTCAAAGATTTTTAACAAATTACTGACTTGGACAACCATCATCATCATCATCATCATCATCATCCACTTTCAGGACATTTCCGTCACCTCAAGATCTTTTGTGCTCATCTGCAGGAAATCCCTGTATCTACCTCTAGTCCCAGGCAACAACTAATCTACTTTCTGTCTCTATAGTATGATTTGTCTATTCTGGACATTCTATAAGCATGGAATCATACAATATGTGGTCTTTTATGACTGGCTTCTTTCACTAAGCATTATGTTTTTTTTTCTGCGGTACGCGGGCCTCTCACTGTTGCGGCCTCTCCCGTTGCAGAGCACAGGCTGCGGACGCGCAGGCTCAGCGGCCATGGCTCACGGGCCCAGCCGCTCCGCGGCATGTGGGATCTTCCCGGATCGGGGCACAAACCCGTGTCCCCTGCATCGGCAGGCAGACTCTCAACCACTGCGCCACCAGGGAAGCCCTCTTACCCATTTTTGAAGTGAGTTTTTTCTTGTTGTTGAGGTTTAGGAGTTCTTTTTATAGTCTGGATATTAGTCCCTTATCAGATATATCATTCTCAAATGTTTTCACTCACTTACTAGGTGTTGGCTTAATATTAATGAAATCCAATTTATCTACTTTTGCTTTGTTTCTTGTGCTTTTGGTGTCATATTCTAAAAATCCCTGCCAAATCTAATGTCATGAAGATTTTCTCCAGTGTTTTCATCTAAGAGTTTTATAGTTTATTTTAAGGGGTTAAATGCAAAGGACTCCTAAAGGCTGAGGGCAAAGACCATTTCTGATAGAGCTTTAATTTCCAATAGCTTTACAAAAAAAATGCCACAAATTTCTTTGGCCCCCAGATTCTCTTAATGAGTTGTTAAAAATGAAATGTTCACCAATAAAAACAACTTTGAATTCCTTCATATAATGAAGAAACATTTTGTAATATGATTAATTGCCTTTAAATTTGTCTGAATCTGTTTGATTTGTTTAGTCTAGATTTTGGAATATTATGTTTCTTAAAATAGGTTATTTGTGTACATCAAATATCTACTGCCTTGTAAATATTCTGATCGTGTATGTGTGTGTCTGAACGATACACACTCACACTGAGCTGCACACTTCTTCCTTTTGTGTTCCATACTGCATATGTGGGGCTTTTTACTCAATGGGTGCCCAAGAGTCACTGTATGATCTACTTACTGACCTGAGAGTTGAGAGAATAGTAATTAAAAGAAGAAAATTTGTAAAACTTACCAATTTGCCATGTATCCCCTGAAAATAATCTCTCCACATAGAATACAACCATAACTATGAACATGCATTTCCTAAGAATTATAAAATTTTTCTCTTATAACCAAACTGATACATTTTGAAACTTAAGAATAGGGATGTTTAGTTTAACACCTACCGCCTTTGAGTGTTAAATCCATTAAGATGATTCTCTCTGAGTTCAGACACTAATGATAAAACCATCTGTAAAACAAAATCAGTTTCAGGTTAACTCACGCTGAAAACAGGATTACATCAGTTCTATTTTTCTTGATGTGAGTGATATTTCCGTTGAGACTCCCTACTCTCTTTCCCCACCAATCCTTTCCTTGTCTTACTTTGTCAAAGCAGTGCCGAGTCACATTTACTAATAACTTAGATTTTATGTTTAATGTCTGTTACTCCATATTCTGATGTAAGCAAATGAATAATAGACAAGTCATTAATTTCCCCCAAATTAAAACCAAGCCTGTTAAAAATAAAACCATGTTAGAGTTAGCTTACTTTTTTCCTTTCTTAACTTAGTTCTTTATTTTTTTAAAATGCTATTCATGTATAAAGCTTCCAAAAGACAGGAATAGTTAATAAACATTAAAAATCTCATAACATTTTTTAGAAGAGCTATGTTAAGACCATAAGTTAAAATTTCTTGAATTTGGTTAAAATTTAAGGTAGACGAAATCACAGCTTTAATACTAAGATGTAAATATATAATACTATTTACAAGATTGTTATTATTGAATATTTTGCTTTAACATAAAATTCCTATCAGGTTATTTTTAAATACGAAATTCATCCAACAGTAAAAGGCTGTGTTTATATTGGTTAAGGAAATCTTTTCTCCCAAAAATCTTTGAGAGAATAAATGAGATGTATGTGTTAAGGGACAGAGAGGTTGGTTGATTTAGAATAACCTCTCCTGGTTTCCTTCTTCTTTCTCATAATCTCCCATCTCACATTTTTTCCTTACATGGTCATAAGTCCACCCAAGGTAAGAAGAGATAAACATAGAAAAGTTAAACATCTCTCCTGGAGGACTGAAATATTTCCATTTACCTTTTTTTCAGATGGTACATTAAGCAATGAAAATTTCAATACTAATAAATTAAAAATACTCACATTTTTAAGTAAACCAGGATAGTAATCTGTGGGTGCATACCCAAGAACTTGAGTAAAAAGATCAACTTCTTTTATATTAAATCTGAAGGTGGAAAGTATATGAGATAACAACCCCTAAAAATCATAAACAGAAAGAGAAAAAGGTCTTAAAAATGAATGTAAGTCCCCATTATATATAATGCCTAGAATCTGGGTCATTTGCAAATGGGGTGGTCGCTATGAAACAAATAATCTTAATTTGTCCAAATAACTCAGGTCACTTTGATTCAGGTATAAAGAATAAATAAGTTAGTGATAAAATTATTACATTAAGTAAATTTAAACAAATACTAACAGTGAAAAAAATGTATAACTAATGAACAGTGCTTTTACCATATTAAAAATGTGATCTTTACTGTTTTCAAACTCAGTAAAATATTTTTATCAGAGTAGAGGTGATAATTTAATACATAAAAAGGAATGCACCACAAATCACAAAGGAAAGATTATGCAATAAATGGTGCTAGGAAAACTATTTGAAAAAAATTAGATTCTCACCTTACGTTATTTATTAAAATATACTTGAATTTACTGTAAATTAAAGAGATCAATGTAAAACTGAAATAAAATAATAAACAAGAAGAAAATACAAGTACTTTTCACATGTCTGAATGGGGAAGAACTTTGTAAACTGAAAATCAAGGAAGCAAATCACTGATCGTTTTAAATTAAAAAACAAAAAAACTCTTGTGTTTTCCAGTGAATAATATAAGCACAAAACTATGAAGAATATTAACAACAAATAATACAGACATATGTAATCAAATCAGTATGCAAAATACCATATGACAAATACTAAGAGCATAAAAAAGGAGTATGAACAGATAATTTCTAAAACAAAACACAAATGCCCAAGAAACACATGGATAAATGTTCAGCCTCATAATCAAAAAGGCAAATTTAAATATCAACATAACATTTTCCATTAAATGAATTAAAGAGTTTTAAAGACATGAATACCTAATGCTAATCTGGGTTCTCTGAAACAGGTACTCTGTGTGAGCTATTGGAAAAATACAAATGGGATCCACACATCACTGCTATTGTGAACTGCACGAAGGCACCTATAGAGTGTAAGCAAGTATAACACAAACCATACCCACTCCCATGCTTGGACTGCCAGGGCTATGTCTGCCTAGATGTTTGTAACGTGAAGACACCTTATAGGTTGGTAGAGGCCTACTTTATAGAAAACAACTTGAGAATGTATATTAAAGGTTTTAAAAGCATTCAGAGCTTTTAACATACATTTAAGGAAATAAATCCAAATACCATGATGGGGATTATGCTCAAAGATGTTCACTACAGTGTTATTTCTCATAGTAAAAAACGTCTAACAGCAGGGAATGATTAATTTATAATACCCTCAATACCATGGCTCACTGTAAGCCATTAAAATGCTTATAAAGAATTTATGACAGCATTTTAAATGGTTATAATGTTAAATGAAGAAAGGAAGATGCAAAATTGTATATACAGAAATGATTTTATCAATATAAAAACAATCCAGGGGCTCCCCTGGTGGCGCAGTGGTTGAGAGTCCGCCTGCCAATTCAGGGGACACGGGTTCGTGCCCACGTCCGGGAAGATCCCACATGCCGCGGAGCAGCTGGGCCCGTGAGCCATGGCCGCTGTGCCTGCACGTCTGGACCCCGTGCTCCGCAATGGGAGAGGCCACAACAGTGAGAGGCCCGCGTACCGCAAAAAAAATAATAATAATAAAAAGAAAAAAAGAAAAACAACCCTGTACCTTAATACTCAGTGTTGGCAAAGATGTGGTAAGGGGCACTCCATTGCTGTTGGATACACAATTTTTTTTTAAATAAATAAATTTATTATTTATTTATTTATTTACTTATTTATTTTTGGCTGTGTTGGGTCTTCGTTGCTGCGCATGGGTTTTCTCTAGTTGCGGCGAGTGGGGGCTACTCTTCTGTTGTGGTGGGCTGGCTTCTCATTGAGGTGGCTTCTCTTGTTGCGGTGCACGGGCTCTAGGTGCACGGGCTTCAGTAGCTGTGGCACACAGGCTTAGTTGCTCCACGGCATGTGGGATCTTCCCAGACCAGGGCTCGAACCCGTGTCTCCTTCATTGGCGGATTCTTAACCACTGTGCCACCAGGGAAGTCCTGGGAGCACAAATTTGTAAAGCCTTCCTGGGAAGTCACTTGATGATATGTAACCAAAGCATTAAAATTCATATCCTTTTATCCAGTAATTTGATTTCCAAAAATATATCCTAAGGAAAGATTTAGGTTCATGACAGTATTACTTGTAACAGTGAAAAACTAGAAGCAACCAAAGCACCCAACGACATTGGATTTGTTGAATCCATCTTGGTTTATCCAACAGCATGAATCACATTGTAAAAAAGATATTTAATGACATAGGAAAAGACAATGTAACATTAATTTGAAAATCAAGGTATAAAAACTGTATATTCAATGTGATATTAATTTTATATGCAAAAAAATACTAGGAAGAAACATGACAGTTAACATATATTATTTCTGGGAGTGATTTAAAATTTCTTCTTTATACTACCTGTATTTCCAAAGTTTCTACAATTACCATATCTTAACTTTTTATCGTAAAAAAAATTTTGTAAAATGCAATTATGCGCTTTAACTTATGTGTTTTTTCTCATAATTCCCTAATACAAATTGCTATGAAGGGACACAAGAGTTTTATCCCTGAATGAAATAAGCATAAGTCCTAGAAACAACATATTGAGGCCTTGCTATGGTTGCATAACTTCAAAACAGACACCTTAAACTTTAGACCTACAAATCTCTCTTTTAAAGTAAACTTAAAAATTGATAAGTACTTCTCATCGCTAAGAATAATATTTCTTACTGCCACCTAGTGGCAAACATTCTAAAGAAAAAACCATTAAAGATTCTGTAGGCACTGGCCCTTGGACAAAAATTAATTCCTACAGTCGCACGATAATTGACTCATTTTAAAATGCTGACAAAGCAATCTTGGAAATCTTCTACTCCAACCCCCTCATTTTACTGATGAGGAAGTGAGCTTCTAAATACATAAATCATTATCTACAAAAAGATGTGCATGTATATGAATAGGCTCCGATTTGAAAGGCATAAAGAAAATGTGCAAATGCAACACGCTGACTAGTGATCTAAAATCCTTCAAGCGTGGAAAGTGCAGGAACCAACACAGCTGTGCATAAAACATTTTAAGCCTAATTTTGATTCATGTATGAGTTTGAACTCTGCTAATGTTTGAAAAGCCACTTAAAACTGCTTACACCAGGGGGCTTCCCTGGTGGTGCAGTGGTTGAGAATCTGCCTGCTAATGCAGGGGACACAGGTTTGAGCCCTGGTCTGGGAGGATCCCACATGCCGCAGAGCAACTAGCCCCGTGAGCCACAACTACTGAGCCTGCGCTCCGCAACAAGAGAGGCCGCGATAGGGAGAGGCCCGTGCACCGCGATTAAGAGTGGCCCCCGCTTGCCACAACTAGAGAAAGCCCTCGCACAGAAACGAAGACCCAACACAGCAAAAATAAATTAATTAATTAAACTCCTACCCCCAACATCTTCTTTAAAAAAACAAACAAAAAAACCAAAAAAAAAAAAAACCTGCTTATACCATGAAAGTGAACTTTTGAGAAGAAAAGTTTTAAATAAATCAGGGGAAAGTCCATTTCCCTTGTTTTCAGGTGTTCTTTCTTGTCCTAGTCTCATTGTATCCGCTCCGTCTTGTAACAGGCAGCACATTCACAGGGGGGTTAGTAAAGCTGGAGCTATGAGGCTGTGGTTTGGCGCAGAGTATGGGTGTGGAAGAAGGGCTGTGGTTTATACTTAGGCAAAGGGTTAGGAGAGCCAAATTGCGGTCAATACTCTTGAACTGAGACAGAGCACATATTTTATACTTCTCCAAACAATTTCTTCATCTGATCATTAAAGTCCTTTAGAATTTCCACCACTTTGGTCTCTACTACATCTATCTCTTTACACATAATATAAATAAAAACTTTGGTAAACAAGGATCCCTTATTCATTCATTCATTCATCAACAAACATATATTAAGTATGATCTGGATTCAAGCCACTCTACCGGGGCTACTGTGATAAGAAGCCCCCTACAATCCGATGAAGGGAGAGAGATGGAAATATCCGTAATACAAGACAGAATGCACTAAGTGCTATAATGAAGGGGTAAGACGATCACTGTGGAAACAGAGGAAGTAATGATTAATTCTAACTGTAGGGTTTCAGAGTGCTCCCAGAGATGATGACTTCTGAGCTGATTCTGACAGCTAGGGAAGGAGAGAAAGAGAGAGGAGAAGGAGGTGTAGGAAAGAGAGGGTGTGTAATGATGGCTGCGCTAGACGGAGAAAAATGACTAGAGGGATTAGAGAAGGGCGGTGGAAAAGCAGCCATGGTGTGTGGGCAAAGACATGGGAAATGTTCCTGTAACCCCTACTACTCCAATCCTTCACTGGATTCCTAAGCATAGCCTCCCCTACAGGGCCTCAGCCTACCTGGTCAAACTTACTTCTCCCGAGGAGGGACCTTCAAGATTGTGGAGGAGTAAGATGTGGAGATCACCTTCCTCCCCACAAATACATCAATAATACATCTATATGTGGAACAACTACTGAGCACCTACTGAACGCTGGCAGAAAACCCCAGACTTCCCAAAAGGCAAGAAATTCCCCACATACCTGGGTAGGGCAAAAAGGAAAACAGAGACAAAAGAATAGGGATGGGACCTGCACCTCGGGGAGGGAGCTGTGAAGGAGGAAGAGTTTCCACACACTAGGAAGTCCCTTCACTGGCAGAGATGGGGAGTGGGTGGGGGGGAAGCTTTGGGGCCATGGAGGAGAACGCAGCAACAGGGGTGCAGAGGGCAAAGTGGAGAGATTCCTGCACAGAGGATCGGTGCTGACCAGCACTCACCAGCCCGAGAGGCTTGTCTGCTCATCCGCCAGGACGGGTGGGGGCTGGGAGCTAAGGATCCGGCTTCAGAGGTCGTATCCCAGGGAGAGGACGGGGGTTGGCTGCGTGAACACAGCCTGAAGGGGGCTAGTGCGCCACAGCAAGCCAGGAGGGAGTCCGGGAAAAGGTCTGGACCTGCCTAAGAGTCAGGAGACCATTGTTTCAGGGTGCGCGAGGAGAGGGGATTCAGAGCACCTCCTAAACGAGCTCCAGAGATGGGAGCAAGCCGCGGCTATCTGCGCGGACCCCAGAGACGGGCATGAGACACTAAGGCTGATGCTGCATCCACCAAGGAGCCTGTTTGCAAGCACAGGTCACTCTCCACACCTCCCCTCCCGGGAGCCTGTGCAGCCCACCACTGCCAGGGTCCCGTGATCCAGGGACAACTTCCCCAGAAGAACACACGGCGCGCCTCAGGCTGGTGCAACGTCATGCTGGCCTCTGCCGCCGCAGGCTCACCCCGCATGCCGTACCCCTCCCTCCCCCTGGCCTGAGTGAGCCAGACCCCCCTAATCAGCTGCTACTTTAAGCCCGTCCTGCCTGGGCGGGAACACACGCTCTCAGGCGACCTACATGCAGAGGCAGGGCCAAATCCAAAGCTGAACCCCAGGAGCTGTGAGAACAAAGAAGAGAAAGGGAAATCTCTCCCAGCAGCCTCGGGAGCAGCAGATTAAATCTTCACAATCAACTTGATGTACCCTGAATCTGTGGCATACATGAATAGACAATGAGCCATCCCAAAATTAAGGTGGTTGACTTTGGGAGCAACTGTGGACTTGGGGCTGGCTTTCTGCATCTAATTTTGTTTCCGGTGTTATGTTTATTTTAGTTTAGTATTTAGAGCTTATATTATCATTGGTAGATTTGTTTATTGATTTGGTTGCTCTCTTCCTTTTTTCTTTTTAATATACATATATATTTCCCTTTTGTTCTTTTTGTGAGTGTGTATCTGTATGCTTCTTTTTGTGATTTTGTCTGCATAGCTTTGCTTTTACCATTTGTCCTAGGGTTCTGTCTGTCGGTTTTTTGTTTTGTTTTTTTTTTAAGTATACAGTGTGCTCTTCTTATTTACTTATTTTTGGCTGCACTGGGTCTTTGTTGCTGCGGGCGGGCCTTCTCCAGTTGCAGTGAGTGGGGGCTGCTCTTCGTTGCGGTGTGCAGGCTTCTTGTTGCAGTGCGTGGGCTTCTCACTGTGGTAGCTTCTCTGGTTGCGGAGCACGGGCTCCAGGGGCAGGGGCTTCAGTAGCTGAGGCAGGCAGGCTCAGTAGTTTGGCTCATGGGCTCTAGAGCACAGGCTCAGTAGTTGTGGTGCACGGGCCTAGCTGCTCCACTGCATGTGTGATCTTCCCAGACGAGGGCTTGGACCCGTGTACCCTGGATTGGCAGGTGGAATGTTAACCACTGCGCCACCAGGGAAGCCCGGCACTCTTTTATATGTTTGCAAATTCCTTTCCTATATGGCTTGAAAGAAGACAGCTGGATTCTTGTATTTACTTCTGCATTTAATTTGTTGCAATATGGTTTTTTTGGTTGAACTATATGGAGAGTCTAGCCCCACACAGATACGTAGTTTTAAAACGCAGGAGTATTTTAATAGCTTCTTCACACAATTACACATATTCTCCTTTGATATTACACCAAAATTTATCAAGCGCTGCTCACCCTTTTTCCTGCAAGCCTATCTAGGAATGCAGGTAGAGCTGCCTGCCTTAGGTCTACGGGGTGATGGGTGGTCTCTACCACGAGAAGGGCTGAAATTATCCACAATTTACTGGCCAAGACTTACCCTGAAAGCTGAAAGTCCTCAAAGAAACTTTTACCTTTTGTCCTAGGGTTCTGTCTGTCCGATTTTTTGTGTTTTTTTTCTGTTTTTGTATAGTTTTTAGCGCTTGTTATCATTGGTGGATTTGTTTTTTGGTTTGGTTGTTCTTTCTTTTTATTACTTTCTTATTTTTTTATGTTTAATAATTTTTTTAATTTTTTATTTTAATAACTTTTATGGTTTCCTTCTTTCTTTCTTTCTTTTTCTCCCTTTTCTTCTGAGCTGAGTGTCTGACAGGGAATTGGTGCTCTGGCCGTCTGTCAGGCCTGAGCCTCTGAAGTGGGAGAGCCAAGTTCAGGCCACTGACACACCAGAGACTTCCTGGCCCCATGTAATATCAAACGATGAAAGCTCTCACAGAGATCTCCATCTCAACGGTAAGACCCAGCTCCACCCAACAACAAGCAAGCTACAGTGCTGGACACCCTATGCCAAACAACTAGCAAGACAGGAACACAACCCCACCCATTAGAAGAGAGGTTGCCTAAAATCATACTAAGTTCACAGACACCCCAAAACACACCACTGGATGCGGTTCTGCCCACCAGAAGACAAGATTCAGCCTCACCCACCAGAACACAGGCAACAGTCCCCTCGACCAGCAAACCTACACAACCCTCTGAAGCAAGCTTAGCCACTGGGGGCAGACACCAAAAATAACGGGAACTACCGAACTGCAGTCTGCAAAAAGGAGACCCCAAACACAGTTTAAGTTAAGCAAAATGAGAAGACAGAGAAACACACAGCAGATGAAGGAGCAAGGTAAAAACCCACCAGACCTAACAAATGAAGAAGAAACAGGCAGTCTACCTGAAAAAGAATTCAGAGTAATGACAGTAAAGATGATCCAAAATCTTAGAAATAGAATGGAGAAAATACAAGAAACATTTAACAAGGACCTAGAAGAACTAAAGAGCAAACAAACAATGATGAAAAACACAATAAAAGAAATAAAAAATTCTCTAGAAGTAATCAACAGCAGAATAACTGAGGCAGAAGAATGGACCTGGAAGATAAAATAGTGGAAATAACTACTGCAGAGCAGAATAAAGAAAAAAGAATTAGAAGAATTGAGGACACTCTCAGAGACCTCTGGAACAACATTAAACGTACCGACGTTCGAATTACAGGGGTTCCAGAAGAAGAAGAGAAAAAGAAGCAGTCTGAGAAAATATTTGAAGAGATTATAGTTGAAAACTTCCCTAATATGGGAAAGGAAATAGTCAGTCAAGTCCAGGAACTGCAGAGAGTCCCATACAGGATAAATCCAAGGAGAAACACGCCAAGACACGTATTAATCAAACTATCAGAAATTAAATACAAAGAAAAAATATTAAAAGCAGCAAGGGAAAAGCAACAAATAACACACAAGGGAATCCCCATAAGGTTAACAGCTGATCTTTCAGCAAAAACTCTGCAAGCCAGAAGGGAGTGGCAGGACATATTTAAAGTGATGAAAGGGCAAAACCTACAACCAAGATTACTCTACCCAGCAAGGATCTCCTTCAGATTTGACAGAGAAATTAAAACCTTTCCAGACAAGCAAAAGCTAAGAGAAATCAGCACCACCAAACCAGCTTTGCTACAAATGCTAAAGGAACTTCTCTAGGCAGGAAACACAAGAGAAGGAAAAGACCTACAATAACAAATGCAAAACAATTAAGAAAATGGTAAGAGGAACATACATATCAATAACTACCTTAAATGTAAATGGATTAAATGCTCCAACCAAAAGACATAGACTGCCTGAATGGATACAAAAACAAGACCCATATATATGTTGTCTACAGGAGACCCACCTCAGACCTACGGACACGCACAGGCTGAAAGTGAGGGGATGGAAAAAGATATTCCATGCAAATGGAAATCAAAAGAAAGCTGGTGTAGCAACTCTCATATCAGACAAAATACTTTAAAATAAAGGCTATTACAAGAGACAAAGAAGGACACTACATAATGATCAAGGGATCAACCCAAGAAGATACACAACAATTGTAAATATTTATGTACCCAACACAGGAGCACCTCAATACATAAGGCAAATGCTAACAGCCATAAAAGGGGAAATCGACAGTAAAAAAATAATAGTAGGGGACTTAAACAACCCATTTTCACCAATGGACAGATCATCCAAAATGAAAATAAATAAGAAAACACAAGCTTTAAATGATACATTAAAAAAGATGGACTTAATTGATATTTATAGGACACTCCATCCAAAAACAACAGAATACACTTTCTTTTCAAGTGCTCATGGAACATCCTCCAGGAGAGATCATAGATTGGGTCACAAATCAAGCCTTGGTAAATTTAAGAAACCTGAAATCATATCAAGTATCTTTTCCGACCACAACGCTATGAGACTAGATATCAATTACAGGAAAAAGTATGTAAAAAATATAAACACATGGAGGCTAAACAATACACTACTAAATAACCAAGAGATCACTGAAGAAGTCAAAGAGGACAACAAAAAATACCTAGAAACAAATGACAATGAAAAGACGATGACTCAAAACCTATGGGATGCAGCAAAAGCAGTTCTAGGAGGGAAGTTTATAGCAATACAATCCTACCTTAAGCAAAAGGAAACATCTCAAATAAACAAGCTAACCTTGCACCTAAAGCAATTAGAGAAAGAAGAACAAAAAACCCCAAAGTTAGCAGAAGGAAAGAAATCATGAAGATCAGATCAGAAATAAATGAAAAAGAAATGAAGGAAATGATAGCAAAGATCAATAAAATTAAAAGCTGGTTCTTTGAGAAGATAAACAAAATTGATAAACCATTAGCCAGACTCATCAAGAAAAAAAGGGAGAAGACTCAAATCAATAGAATTAGAAATGAAAAAGGAGAAGTAACAACTGACATGGCAGAAATACAAAGGATCATGAGAGATTACTACAAGCAACTCTATGCCAATAAAATGGACAACCTGGAAGAAATGGACAAATTCTTAAAAAAGCACAACCTTCCAAGACTGAACCAGGAAGAAATAGAAAATATAAACAGACCAATCACAAGCACTGAAAATGAAACTGTGATTAAAAATCTTCCAACAAACAAAAGTCCAGGACCAGATGGCTTCACAGGCAAATTCTATCAAACATTTAGAGAAGAGCTAACACCTATCCTTCTCAAACTCTTCCAAAATATAGCAGAGGGAGGAACACTCCTAAACTCATTGTACGAGGCACCATCACCCTGATACCAAAACCAAAGATGTCACAAAAAAAGAAAACTACAGGCCAATATCACTGATGAACATAGATGCATAAATTCCTCAACAAAATACTAGCAAACAGAATCCAAGAGCACATTAAAGGGATCATACACTATGATCAAGTGGGGTTTATCCCAGGAATGCAAGGATTCTTCAGTAGATGCAAATCAATCAACGTGATACACCATATTAACAAACTGAAGGAGAAAAACCATATGATCATCTCAACAGATGCAGAAAAAGCTTTCAACAAAATTCAACACCCATTTATGATAAAAACCATCCAGAAAGTAGGTACAGAGGGAACTTTCCTCAACATAATAAAGACCATATGTGACAAACGCACAGCCAGCATCGTTCTGAATGGGAAAAACTGAAACCATTTCCACTAAGATCAGGAACAAGACAAGGTTGCCCACTCTCACCACTATTATTCAACATAGTTTTGGAAGTTTTAGCCACAGAAATCAGAGAAGAAAAAGAAATAAAAGGAATCCAAATTGGAAAAGGAGAAGTAAAACTGTCACTGTTTGCAGATGACATGATACTATACATAGAGAATCCTAAAAATGCCACCAGAAAAGTACTAGAGCTAATCAATGAATTTGGTAAAGTAGCAGGATACAAAATTAATGCACAGAAATCTCTTCCATTCCTATAAACTAATGATGAAAAATCTGAAAGAGAAAATAAGGATACACTCCCATTTACCATGGCAACAAAAGGAATAAAATACCTAGGAATAAACCTACCTAAGGAGAGAAAAGACCTGTATGCAGAAAACTATAAGACACTGATGAAAGAAATTAAAGATGATACAAACAGATGGAGAGATATACCATGTCCTTGGATTGGAAGAATCAGCATTGTGAAAATGACTATACTCCCTAAAGCAATCTACAGATTCAATGCAATTCCTATCAAACTACCAATGGCAATTTTTCACAGAACTAGAACAAAAAAATTCACAATTTGCATGGAAACACAGAAGACCCTGAAGAGCCAAAACAATCTTGAGAAAGAAAAACGGAGTTGGAGGAATCAGGCTCCCTGATTTCAGACTATACTACAAAGCTACAGTAATCAAGACAGTATGGTACAGTCACAAAAACAGAAATACAGATCAATGGAACAGGACAGAAAGCCCAGATATAAACCCTCGCACATATGGTCACCTTATCTTTGATAAAGGAGGCAAGAATATACAATGGAGAAGAGACAGTCTCTTCAGTAAGTGGTGCTGGGAAAACTGGGCAACTATGTGTAAAAGAATGATATTAGAACACTCCCTAACATATACACAAAAATAAACTGGATTAAAGACCTAAATGTAAGGCCAGACACTATCAAACTCTCAGAGGAAAATATAGGCAGAACACTCTATGACATAAATCACAGCAAGATCCTCTCTGACCCGCCTCCTAGAGAAATCAAAATAAAAACAAAAATAAACAAATGGGATCTAATGAAACTCAAAAGCTTATGCACAGCAAAGGAAACGTATAAACAAGACAAAAAGACAACCCTCAGAATGGGAGGAAATATTCGCAAATGAAGCAACTGACAAAGGATTAATCTCCAAAATATATAAACAGCTCATGCAGCTCAATATCAAAAAAACAAACAACCCAATCCAAAAATGGGCAGAAGACCTAAATAGACATTTCTCCAAAGAAAATATACAGATGGCCAACAAACACATGAAAAGATGCTCAACAGCACTAATCATTAGAGAAATGCAAATCAAAACTACAATGAGATATCACCTCGCAATGGTCAGAATGGCCATCATCAAAAAATTTACAAACAATAAATGCTGGAGTGGGTGTGGAGAAAAGGGAACCCTCTTGCACTGTTGGATGGGAATGTAAATTGATACAGCCACTATGGAGAACAGTATGGAGGTTCCTTAAAAAACTAAAAATAGAACTACCATATGACCCAGCAATCCCACTACTGGGCATATACCCTCAGAACACCATAATTCAAAAAGAGTCATGTACCACAATGTTCACTGCAGCACTATTTGCAATAGCCAGGACATGGAAGGAACTTAAGTGTCCACTGACAGATGAATGGATAAAGAAGATGTGGCACTGGGCTTCCCTGGTGGCGCAGTGGTTGAGAGTCCGCCTGCCGATGCAGGGGACACGGGTTTGTGCCCCAGTCTGGGAGAATCCCACATGCCGTGGAGCAGCTGGGCCCGTGAGCCACGGCCGCTAAGCCTGCGTGTCCGGAGCCTGTGCTCTGCAACGGGAGAGGCCACAGCAGTGAGAGGCCTGCATACCGGAAAAAAATAAATAAATAAAAAAGAAGATGTGGCACATATATACAATGGAATATTACTCAGCCCTAAAAAGAAACGAAATTGAGTTATTTGCAGTGAGGTGGATGGGCCTAGAGACTGTCATACAGAGTGAACTAAGTCAGAAAGAGAAAACCAAATACCGTATGCTAACACATAGTTATGGAATCTAAAAGAAAAAAGAAAAAAAGGTTCTGATAAACCTAGGGGCAGGACAGGAATAAAGACGCAGATGTAGAGAATGGACTTGAGGACACGGAGGGGGGAAGGGTAAGCTGGGGCGAAGTGAGAGAGTGGCACTGACAAATATACACTACCAAATATAAAATAGATAGCTAGTGGGAAGCAGCTGCATAGCACAGGGAGATCACCTCGGTGCTCTGTGTCCCCCTAGAGGGGTGGCATAGCAAGGGTGGGAGGGAGACACAAGAGGGAGGGGATATGGGGATATATGTATACATATAGCTGATTCACTTTGTTGTACAGTAGAAACTAACACACCATTGTAATGCAATTATACTCCAATAAAGATGTTAAAAAAAACCCCACAAAACTTATTTCTCCCAATCTTTCTCTTTGATCCCTGTGATTTGGTAACATCAGACTGCCTGCTGGTCTCCAGACTCACCCAGCCCTTTCCCACTGCCATACCATTTCTTTCTCCTGAGAAACCCAACAACCCTCACTCATCTCTAGCTGCCAAAGGTATACCAATCTTTCAAAATCCATCTTTCTCCAAGATTCCTCTTCCAGTTCCCAACAGTATGAGATAGAATTCTCCTGAAATCTCCACGGTATCCTATTCGTATTTCTCTCGCAATGCCTTCCAAGTTCTGCCTTGTAGTTATATTTCCCCATTCTACTCGTTAGCACACAGGCTCTCCAAGGAAAAGACTGTCTTACTAATATTTATATTCTTTAGAGCAACTGTTAACTTGCCCTTGGCATTTCACACACTAGGTGTTCAATAAACCTTAGCTGAATCAAACTCATTAGAATGAATCGCTCATTTACACTCACTGAACAAGATTATTGCAGGATTCCTTTGTGACCTCATTACAGTACAAAATGATAAATCTTTTCACAATTTCCTAAGTTTTAGTCCATGAAATACCCACATAATACTGGAAAAAAACATTACATTGCTATGTACTTTTATTTCAAAGAGTATTACTTAATTTCATAACACTGACTGGAACCTGGCACATTGATGTGGATGTGATTTCATTGAATAAAAAACTGCTTTGGTGCAGCTCTGTCTGTGGCAACCTATGAGTATGCCACAGTATTAGAGCACCCAGAAGGGACAGGAGAATCAGTAAGTAGCAAGGACCATCTTTGCTGAAAGGGGCACTGGAAAATTACAAAATTATCTCAGATATGCTTAAATAAAAATTATACATTTGAAAAACATTTTTTCCCCAGCAAACCCAAATAAGAAAACAAACCTTTTGTTAGTTCAATCCAATTTATTCAATTATTCTTGGCCCAAAAATTTAATCCTCAAGGTACAGCACAACATGTTTAATCTTCTCTTTTCTCAAGCTTTCACAGAAGTATCTGGTGTATTCAGACCTTGGCCAGCAGAGATGCTGCCATTTTGAATATTTGGCAGGTTCTTTAACCATATGAAATACCTGTGCCCAAACACTGAAGTAGTCATTTTCTTTTTTATGTTCCCATGACATTTTATGTAAATATCTAATAAAACATTTATATTCTTATTCTGAAATTGTTTATTTACTTAAGCAATATTAAAATTCCCAAATTAATAAATCACTGCTAAGTGATTTAGATTTTTCTAAATTAGACACCATAGTGAAAATTGTCTAATTTTCTTAATAACACAATCTTAAATTATCATTTCTCCCTGCCAACAAAGGCAATCTAGAAACTAGACCAACATGTAAGCATCAACTAAATATATTACTTCACTGAAAAAAAAGTTGCCCTCTATAAAGTACTAAAATGCCAAGAAACGCTCTGTGCACAGCACTACATAACAAAACAAGAAAGAAGACAAGTGTTATAAAACTTAAAGAAACACATAGTAAAGACCTGCATAAATGCAGGGATAAATCAATACTATGGTCATATCAAGAAAAATTCAATGTCATAAAGATGTCAATTCTCTGTCATATAGACTCAATACAATACCATCAACAACCCTAAATATGTTTTTTAGTGGAACTTCAGAAGCTTTTCTAAAATTTCCATAGAAAAGCAAGTGGCCAAGCACAGCACATGCTAAGGGAAAGAAGAAAATGATAGAAGTAAACATATAGGGTGACTCCATTTCTATGAAGTTCAAAAACAGGCACACTAAACAAGATGCTGATCAGGGGTACATATACAATGGGCAGAACTACATATTCCTCAAATTACTTCTGGATGCAGGTTCTAAGAGACAAAGAATAAATCAAATGAAATATTTCACACCATCACAACAGCTATTCTGCGCCTGTTAGTCTGAAGGACCTGTAATTCTGAGACTTCTCAGGAAGGAAATATCATTATTATGATGTAGTTTCACTTCTAAGTCTCCTAAAATCTGAAATCCTTAATATCTGAAATTATAAGGAAGACTTCATTATATAAGATATAATGCATACCCATTGCTGATAAAACTAAAAAAAAATAAGATAAAAATTGCTTGAAAACTTATTTAGAATTCTGTTAAAAATTTTTTAAGCTTCCATGTATTTGTTATTTCTATAAATTAAGAATTAAAATATAGTTCAACATGTAACTGGTACACCCAATACTAGAATAATCTATAATTAAAATGGAGAAGAAATGAATCCTAAATTAAGGTATAGGTTTATTTCTAATGCATTCTTTCTAAAAATCAGACATGTCTAAATTAATTTAAAATCATTTTGAGGGGAAAAAACCCTCATTATTTTCATTACAAATATTTGTGATAATGTATTCTTTAGCAAAGTAATAATGGACGGTTAAATTTTTTAAGGAATGAAGACAGGCTAAGCTTAGGATTTGTACATTATTTCCTTCAAACACAAAATGGCAGTCTGAATAAATTAACGTAAACAATGCCAAAGAAAACAAACAATGCCCAATTCCCAATCTGGAACCCAACAACTTGTTTCCTACAGTTAACGGTCTTGCTTATTAGTCTTACTAGGGCATCACAGGTTCAAACTAATAGATCTACAATTACAAGAGTTCCTTTTATTTCAATACAATATTTCCCAGACTTCCAATTTCACAGAGTCTATATCTACTTAAGCACAAGTGGACAAAGTTGAATTCGGTGGACAACTTACTACTGAAGAAAAACTAACCATATAAAACATGTGTTGAGAAACACTTTTCCCTATTACATGGTTGGGAAGCAAAATTCAATTAGTAGTTAGTCATTGATTATTTTGCCTCCTTCATAAACCACACTCTGAGATGTATAAAATTTCAAATATGATTTCAAATCAGGGAGGAAGCCAGAGTATAACAGTTTTTTTTCCCCTTAGAAAGCCTGAAAGCCTACCATTTAAAACAAATGGATTTATTACCCAGCACCCTTTTAAGTAAAGGTTAGCGCTGAGAAACTATGTATTGATCAAGCCCCTTCATGGGGCTGCTGAAATACCTTGATATGAGTAGGTTTTCTCAATCTTGGCATTATTGACATTTTGGGGCCTGATAATTCTTTGCTACAGGGGTGGTGGTGCTGGTGAGGGGGATGCATTTCTGGCCTCTATCCACTAGATACCAATAATAACCCCCCTCCAAGTTGTGATAACCAAAATTGTCTCGAGACTTTGCCAAATCCCCTCAAAAGCAAAATAGTCCTGGCTAAGAAACTCTGGTTTAACCATATACAATCAGCCCTCCATATCCATGGGCTCTGCCTCTGCAGATTCAACCAACTGTGGGTTGAAAATATTTGGGAAAAAGAGTTTCCAGAAAGTTCCAAAAAGCAAAACTTGAATTTTGGTGTACCGGCAACTAATTACATAGCATTTACAGTGTATTTACAACTATTTACATCGCATTTACATTATATTAGGTATTATAAGTAATCTAGAGATGATTTAAAATACACAGGAGGATGTGTGTATGTTATTAGCAAATATTATGCCACTTCATATAAGGGACTTGAGCATCAGAGGGTTTTGGTATCCTCAGGGAGGGGTGGGGATGGGGTATGTGGTGTTGGGGGTACTGAAACCAACCCCCTAGGATAGGGATGGATAACTGTCTGCTTTTTAAAATCAGTTTGTATTATACTTTTTGAATATTCCTTTGTCTCTGGTATAAAGATGAATACTGGCAATATAAAGGAGACCTTGTGACTGATACAGAAATAACTCCAGGAGTTAGTATTTTATGAAGAAAGTAAGTTGCAGAATAATACATCCAGTATAACTCCATTAATGTGAAAAGAAACATAAAACAAATTAATATATTTTCATATATAAATGCAGAGAAGACTAGAAGGATCTACAGTCAATTGATATATCAGAGTTACTTCTGTGGAGGGATATAAGGTTGGGGGAAGGCTGCTATGTCTGGATTTATTAGATTTTCTTTTGAGACTATTAATGTCTTACTTGTATAATTTAAGAAATAAAGAAAAAGAAAGAAAAAAGGTCACGGGACTTTCAAATTAAACAGGCTTTGGTCCTAGTTACATGACCTTGGTATAATTTTTTCTTTAACAGTGTTATGTCTCCTCAGTTCCTTCTTCTATAAACTGTAGATTATGAAACTGATTTTATAGGTTTGTTATAAAATTAAATGAGACATATACACGGGAAGTAGCTAGCATGGTGTGTCAGCTCACAGCACATGCTTGATCATCAGTGGCTGCTATATCGTAAGTCTCAGTTTGGGTAAAAATGAAACCTATTCCTGGGTTCTGGGTACCTTTAATCTTCTCTCTCTTCATTATCACAGTCAAGGTCTGTGTTCTGCTCTCTGACTCATCATAAACGCCTGGTCTCGCATATACTTACCTAACAGTGAGGGGAGCATCTCTAGGTTTGCCACAATCAAGTAAGAAATGTATGAGGAGACCCAAGAGGAGCTGTATGTGAAAACTGGGTTGCCTACCTCAGTGTTTCTCCTGGTGTGATGTGTAAATACCTGGATCTGAATCTTCTGTTTTCTTACTACCATACAGACAGTCCACTGAATCAAAACCGCAGGCTGCAGAGCTCTAGAATCTGCTTTTCCAACAGGATCACCACCCATCTCACTGCACTGTGACCCGAGCACCTGACCACAGCTCAAACACTATGTATCTAAACGCTATGTATATTCATGTCCTATGCACTGGGGAGAAAACTGAGAGAACAGAGAGAATCCCAGGTCTGGGGTTCCTGGGAAGGCAGAAATTATTGCCCAGTGAAAGGAAAAACATTAATTTTCTTTGTACTTATTATTTCTGTCCATACTTTTAAGTCTTTATAATCAATAAAACTTATATCCCTATAATTGTTGTTACCAGGAAATCTGAAACAATTAAGTGTTTGAGTTTGTTTTCTCTATAGGTTATCTGTTTCCTACTAATTTCTACTCCTGCAGTTTCCCATTCTCTCATTGTATGAAGTCCACCTCTCATCCCCCAACTAATAATCCTTCCCTGCATGACTTGTGGGCCCCTGTCTCTTCTCTCAACCCTTTTCTCATTTCACTCTGGATACTCAAAATTATGGTATGATATCCCTGTATAATTTTTTAAAATAATATTACAGATGAAAAGTTATGAATGATACCTAAAATCAAATTCAGAATGAGAATTTCTTTTAATTTAAAACTTGGTATATGTAATATTTTCACAATGGCATATTGTGCATTCTGGTACGCTATTATTCAAGTCCTTTGGACATCAATTAAATGTACCAATTTCTCTCACTTAAAATATGGAACAAAGTTATTCCCATTCCTTTTGCACTTTTACATCCATAGCCAGAACAAATTACGGCACAGATTTCTGTAGCTTTTCCTTCAAAATCCTGCTTTCAATTTTTTTTTTAATTTATATGTCCCATTGCAGTTTAAATGAAATGATCTACAATAAAAAACTTAACTGGCCTGGTATTTTTAGAGCCTGTTTTACTATGAAATAAACACTCAGAAATCTGGAAAATTGCAGTGGTTAGGTTTGTAAGTGTGAAGGAAGGCTGCTCATTCACAGAACCGCCTAACACCCATTGTTTACATAGCTTACTCCATGAGCAGGATGCTGACATGACACAATTCACAGAATTTCTAAACACAGTTCCAATCATAACAAAGTCTGCAATTTTTACTTTTGCTTACAGAACCTCTTGCTTGCTCGCTCATTAGTTCCGAGGGGCAGGGGAGAGAGGATAGAGTTGGTTTTCCGAAAACCAAAATCAAAAGGCTTTAGAAAATAAGCCTGTACTAAATAACAGTATGAATGATTTAAACAATGGCATTAAAACACATCAATAATCATGTAACATAGAAAGACTATAAGTATATAGACATAGAAATGTATACTTTACTAAATACACTTACTATAAGCCACTCACGTGTTTGATAAACACGTTGCCAAGCTTAAATAATCACACCCTCAACTCCCTGCTTTCTGCCCACTCCCTTTCTAAAGTACTATGGTACTTGCCTTGTAAAACCCTGACCCTTGTGAATCCAGTTCTGCACTTTCTCTTTACCAGTCAGTGCCCACACAGCTGAACTGCTAAGAACATCAGACACCTGAGCCAATGACTCTGATTTCATTACCACAATCCTTGCTGGGCTCTGTGCTGCCTGCCTCCCAACCCACCCTCCTATGCTTCCCTAGTCAGTCTGCTTGGCAACTTCCTGAGCAATTATTTCACGTCTTCTCTCTCATCACATCACCCCCGCTTCCCTGCTGAGGACCTTGCCTCATATACAGTTGAAAAAACAGCAATTAGCTTGAACCTCTCATCTCGTCACCAAGCAGCTGACAACCCTACACACACCCCTTTTCTGTCCTCCCTCCTGTTCTGAAGGAAGAAGTGTCTCTGTTACCATAAAGTGGAGTTGGCCACTTGGTCTCTGACCCCCTCAACTCCCTTCTTGGCCAGGACTCTCTACAGCAGTGATCCCTAGTCCCTCTGGCATCAGCACTGAATTGCTCATGTCAGCTTGCAAACATGCCTTAAGATGTCCCTGCATTAACATCTCCTTCCTTCTAATCACTGCCCATTTCTTTGCTCTCCATTTAACAGTTTCCTGAGAAAGATGTCTAAACTCGCCTTCTCTACTTCCCACCTCACATTCATTCTTCAGTCTTCTCTCCCTACCGATTCACCGATCAGAACTCCATGATGCAAACCAATGGATCCGCTTCTGCCCCATCCTTGCTCACCTCCTCAGCAGTATGCTAGTGTTGACTCTCCTCCCAGGGGACCACCCTGCACACCTCCAGTTCAGAAACAGACTGCACCTCATGGCACTGTGGCACACACCTGTGCGGATACACATGGTGTCCCTAGCTTCTGCTTGCTTGAAATACTTTTTGTCTTAGCTGGTAGCACACTACGCTATACACGTTTCTTCCCTCATCCTGTCTAATTTGCTGCTACTTTCTCCTCAGCCTGATTTTTAAATGCTGGAGTCCTCAGAGTTCAGTAATCCCCCAGGAGATTTTATCTAGTTCCATGATTTTAGATACCATTTATTGCCAATATCTTCTGTCATAAAGAGTTTAAATCCATTTTTGATGTCTGACTGCTGACAGCTTTCAAGTCCCACTGCTCCCCTTTCCTCTTCTGCCCCACATCTGGGCAAGCTGATAAAGAAGCTGATAAGAAGGCCTGGGTGGAAGTTCAAACCTTGCGAGGCCCAGCTTACACAGGGTAACTCTTGCCCCAAGTGCATCCTCTATTCACCATGAAAGCTAAACCAGTCTCCTTTCCTGCTCTCTCAAGCCACTTTGGAACAGCTGGGGAACCAGCCCTGCTCCCCCATTATGTGAGTAATAAATATTTTCATACCCTCTTGGTATGGGTGTGGTACCCTCTTGGTTTGGTGCCCTCTTGGTTTGGGTGTAAGACCATCAGTCTCTATATCAGAACCAAATTGGGGGATGGTGTGTTAGGAGGTCCATCCTCTCCTGTAGGGTGACTGCAACACATTCCAAAATTCTAGCTCCAGCCCTGCCCCCTCTCCTACGCTCTAAATTCATATACGTAACTGGCTTACTTGATATCTTTTAATGTGTAATAGATATCTCAAAAAAAATTCCTAGTTTCCCAACTTAGCCAGCTTTCTAAATGTTTTAGAGCCTCACCTTTTTGGAGTGAAGGTATGATATTTTTCACAGTGGGCTGTTAAATACAATTATGTGTGAACAAATTACAGAGCACCATCCAAATATAAGTTGTTAATATAACTTCCTTTGACATGCCCTTCAGACAAAAAGTACTTTTAATTTGGCTATTTTTTTAAATTTACTAAAATTATAGGAACAACAGATAAAGATCATTATGGAAGTTTAAGAGATATATAAAGCTATACTCATAAGGTAAAAATTCTCGGGTATTACAATAATTACAGAATTCTATTTCTAGCTTGTTTTTCCCCGGATATCAGTCTTTTCCTATACAGTTTTGTTTCCTACCACATTCCTGGCCTCCATTCATCCAAAGGTTACATGTGAGACTGTGAATAGAAAGAATTTCATTAAACAAAACAATTTCATAAATTAATATATGTTAAAATCAATGGAAACCAAGATTCTCTTGTCAGAGAGTTGCTTTAATATAAAAACTTTACTGTAAGTATCTATAATTCGAAATAAATTAGAGGATATTTACTGAGCACCTACTTTGTACCTCACAACAGTGAACAAGACTGTTTAGTCACTGCACTCATGTAGTTTTTACTCTAGTAAGGGGAGGGGGAAGAGGAAATGAATAAATAAAGAGGTAAACAATATAATGACAAGTGTTGTAGAGGAAATAATCAGGGTGCTGTGATTAGAAAAGAAAAAGGGAGGGAGAGAATGGGATTTACTTCAGATAAGTAAGGAAAGGCAACTCTGAAAACTGAGCATGGGACCAAAAGCTTGTTGAAGGAAGAGCATTGCAGGCCAGAACAAATGCAAGAAAGAAAGTACTGCTGAAGAAAGCCCAAGAAGGCCAGTGGAGCTGGGCCGTGGTGAGCAGAGGGAAGAATGGTATGAGATGAGGATGGAGATGAAATGGGATTCAAAACAGTGTCTTACAGGCTGTGGTAATAAGGACTACGGATGTTATATCCAGTGCAACAGAATGACACTAAAGGGTGTATAGTAGGAATGTAACTTGATTTGATATTTTTAAAGGTATTATATTTGAGCTATATTTTGCAGATAGTGAGGAATAATGAAAATGTTTCTCAGTGACATTAGCTATGCTTATGAAGACTGGGTTGGCAACACTGTTCAAGACAGACTGGAAGAGGAAGATACTGGAGGTTGAGAGACTAATAGCCAGCTATTATGTAAAGTCAAAACGTAGTAAGTGCTTGAATTGCAACGATAGCAAAGAAATGAAAAAGAAGGATGAAAGGGACATACACTACACAGGTGGAATGGACAGAATTTGGTTCAACTGGTGCAAAAGAGGAGGAATTAGAATTGTGGAGGGGGTTTTCAACCTAAAGACTAAATAATGCTGCCATAAGGAAGACATACAAAGTACAAAGGCACAGGCCTGCTAAAGGGAAGATAATGCATTCAGTTTTGGCCATGACACTACTTTCTTTTCATTCTGCTACCTCACTACATTATTCTGGTCCAGAATTCCAGTGTGTCTCATCTAAGGCTGGGCATCAGTGTCATTAGGGACCCCAAGCCACAGATCAATCCTACAGAAGAAGGTGGAGGTTATTTTCTTTTTAATTCCATTGGTGATTCTGATGTGCAGCTAGAGCTGAAACTTACTGGCTCACACGGAGTACAAGAACAGGATTGATTTCTTGTATTCTTTGCTGGAGGATTATTTTGGTCATTTTCCTTCTGCCTGAAGAAAACTTTTAGTATTTCCTTTAGTGTAGTCTGTTGGTGATAAATTCTCCCACTTTTTGTTTACCTTAAAATGCCTCATTCTTAAATGAAGGAGTCTTTTTCCCCCGCTGGCATTTGAAGATATCATTATCTTGTCTTCCATTACTTCTATTAGAAGTCAACGGTCCGTCTAATTATCAATGCTGGTACTAGAGTAATGCAAGTAAGGTGCTTGCCACGCATGCAAAACTGTATCCACTGTCACATTCCTACCAGAAATGTAAGCGATCCAGTTCCTCCAAATCCTCACCAACATTTAGAAGTCTATACTTCATTTGAGCCACCGGACAGGTGTGTAGTGATATCTCATTGCCATTTTATTTTTTGCATTTCCTGATGGCCAGTGAGGTTGAACATCTTTTCATGTGCTTATCTGCCATCTGTACAGGTTTTCTGATAAAATGTCTGCTCATGTCTTTTGCCCATTTTCTAATTGCGTTGCCTGTGTTTTTACTATTGAGTTTTGAGACTTTATACAGTCTGGACACTAACCCTTCATCAGATATGTGGTTTGCAAATATTTTCCTTCAGTCTGTAGCAAGTCTTTTCATCCTCTTCACATGGGTCTTCACAGAACAAAAGTTTTTAATTCTGATGAGGTCCAGTGATCATTTTTTCTTTTATGTACTATGCTTTTGTTATCAAGTCTAAGAACTCTTTGCCTAGCTCTAAGTTCTAAAGGTTTTCTGTATTTTCCCCCAAAGTTTACAGTTTTAATTTTATATTTAATTCCCTGATCCATTCCAGTTAAATTCTGTGTCAGTTGTAAGGCTTAGATGGATGTCCAATTGCTTTGGCACCACTTGTTGACATTCCTCCATTGAATTGCTCCTGTACCTTTGTCAAAATCAGTTGAGCATATTTAATATTTAAGTGGGTCTATTTCTAGAGTCTCTGTTCTGTTCCACTCATCTATGTGTTTATGCCTCTGCCAATATCACGTGATCTAACCTTATAGTAAGCCTTAATATTGAATAGTGATTCCTCCCACTTTATTCTTTTTTGTTAAGATTGTTATAGCTAGTGCCTGTACCTTTCCATGTAAGTTTTAGAATAAGCCTGCCTTTGTCTACAAAAAAACCTAGCTGCGATTTTAATAGAAAATGCTTTAAACTTATAGATCAATTTGAGGAGAACAGACATTTTTACTATGTTGAATCTTTCAATGCACAAACACTATATGTCTCTCCACTTTTAAAATTTAATTCATCAGCCATTTTGTAACTTTTAGCATACAGATCTGTTTTGTTAAGTATATACCGAAGTATTTCATTTCTTAGGAATGACTGTAATATTGTTTTTAATTTTGGTTTCAACATGTTCATTGTTATTATATGAAAATGTAGTTGATTTTTGTGTATTGATCTTATATTTCGTGACTCTGATGAACTCATTATTTCTAAGAGATGTTTTCTTTCCTTTCCTTTTATTTTTAGGTAGCTTCCTTGGGGTTTTCTACATAAAGAATTATATCATCTGCAAACAGACACAGTTTTATTTCTTCCTTTCCACTATGTAGAGCTTTTAGTTCTTTTTTGTGCCTTATAACAGTAGCTAGAACTTCCAGAGCTGAGATCAGACATCCTTATTTTGTTTCTGATCGTAGGGTAAAAACATCCAATCTTTCACCATAAAGTATGATGTTATTAGTGTAGGTAGCTGTAGATGCTCTTTATCAAATTAAGGTAATTCCTCTCTATTCCTAACTCATTGACAGATTTTTGTCATGAATGGATGCTGGATTTCATCAAATACCTTTTGCTGCATCACCTGATAATGACAATATGATTTTTCTTCTTTTGCTTGTTAGTATGGTAGAGAATACTGATTGATTTAGAATGGTTATTTTAAAGTCTGAGTTCTATAATAATGCCAGTATCTGGAGCCCTTATGTGTTAGTTTTGTAACCTGTTGTTTCTACTGATTCAGTTTTGCTGTCTAAACTTTTCATGTGACTGGTTATTTTTATTTTGTGCCGAACACTGTTATTTGCAAAACTGTTGGTAGAAATAATCTGAATCACCAAGGTGATGCTAGTTTCTTCCAAAGAGAATTCTGCCAGACCTGAAGCACTAGCAATCCAGGATCATCTTAATACAATTTCAGCAACTGAGAAGATCTGAAGCTAAGCTGCACTCCTTGTGAGGGCCTGTTTACTTCAGTTAACACTTACTCTTAAGGTATACCCTTTCAGAGTTCCAACCTAAATTGAAGGGTTCACCAGGACATCCTCACTTGGGCAGGCCATGAACTCTTAATTCCTATCCTCTTAGCCTGCAATGCTGTAAAAGCACCTTGCTTCTTATAAGGTTGCCCCCTTTGGAACTGGTAGACACACCCCCAGCCCAAACAATGGATTTACTGCGCTTGGCCTCTGTCCTTACATGGATCCTGACTTGATAAGTCTTTACTAGTTTATCAGCTTTTTCATTCCTTCAAGCATGTTTTTAAAATATTGTTCATCTAGTTGTTGAGTTTTCAATTGTTAGAAAAAGAAGTCCCTCAAAACCTATTCTGAGTATCTGAGAAAAGGAATGAACTTTCTTTCAGGAAAACTATACAGACCTACAACATTCTAATACAATTTCATGGAGTTTGCTGACCCTCTAAAGCCCATCCATGAACTCCAGGGTCCAAGGTCCTCAAATTAAAAGCTTAATATAGTAAAAAGAAATGGAGACTGTATGGTTCACATGTACTGACAGCTTTCTCTGCTAGGTGTGATGCTAATAGCACAGCCCTATAATCATGCTTGTTTTTGTGCTTACCCCTTACAGTCTCTGCAGGAAGCAAAGTTTGTTGGTATTGAAAGTGCTGGGCTGACTCATGAGGAAAACCATCAGTGCTAGGGGCATAACTTTCTACTGCTGCTCCTGCTGAGATGCTACTGAACCCCGAGTCAACATAAAGGAGTTGCTAGGCAGAAGGCCAAGGAACAATATCTCAGACCAGGCCATGTTTTGAACTGATGGAGCCATCCAGATAGACCTTCCTGGTAGGAGGAGTAAAAAAACAGAGGTCCCCATAGGATCCAAAAATGGTAGTCAAGAGGACAATAGTGGCCATTTTCCATGAGTCCATAGGGAAGGGGTCAACCTCAGAAGGGGAGATGGCCTACAATCAAGAATATAATCAGAAGCTTGAGACTCTGACCCCTAGAATGGGCACATGGCTTCACGCTAGAGGCAACAGCTGTAGCTAAGTAGGTCTCGATGTATACTAAAGGCACCCAGAGCCAGCACTCAGAGGAGTGAGACATGCATGCTTCATGACCTAGCAGCAGCTAGTGATAATGGAATTTCCAAAATGCTAACACACTTGACTGGTGTTAAAGGCTGTAGATTTGGGCAGAAAAAGTCTATAGTGCAGAACAGTGGTTCTCAATGCGACTAATCAAAATCCACTTTTTTCCTTTAAATTTGTGGCTCTAGTGGCATTTAATGGTTAAGAAAGCAAAGCCTAGAAATACACCTTACAATGATGAACTGTCACATACAATTTTCAGATGTCCCACGTATGTGTCTTCATGCATCTGAAACCTATTGTTAGAGCCTAAATCTGTT
This sequence comes from Pseudorca crassidens, assembly GCF_039906515.1. Taxonomy (NCBI): domain Eukaryota; kingdom Metazoa; phylum Chordata; class Mammalia; order Artiodactyla; family Delphinidae; genus Pseudorca; species Pseudorca crassidens. Next base: position 86,143,939 of record NC_090302.1, read on the forward strand.
TTACACATAAACACAAGCATTATTTGCATGTTTTGACATCCTCTGACTTCTCCAAAAATGCAACTACCATGTTGTCAGGGCAGATCTTACGGCGTTTTATATTTATGTATTTATTGTTTTAGATTTTACGGCATTTTAGTCAGAGCTTTATCAGAGTTGCCCATCATTTTAGAAGATCACCTCACAGAAGGCAAGGTCACTCATGGTATTTGCCTCACTGCCACATCACCCTCCTATATCAGCCTTCATTTGTGGTGGTCACACTCTCACAGAACCTATGTATACATCAGGCTGTTTATTATGTCTTCTAGGGTCATAATGTCCAAACACTTACATTTCAAAATGTACATTATTTTATTTAAAATTATTTTCCTTTTATTTTTTTCTTTACTTTAGTAAAGACAATATAATGATTTTTTTTAAAAGAAAGTATTTATGGATTTTCACAGTAGGAACTCTGGTCTGAAGGGCTGGGTATGAGGCCTCTGTGTGTGGCCCCCTATGAGCAAGTGAAACTAGTCTAAGCAGAAAGGAAAGAAAGAATCCATTGCCGGGGACTGGAGACAGATGGCTGAGCATAACGACTCTGAGATCACCTCCTCTCACAAACACACCAAAATCACAACTAACTGCTGAACAACCATTGATAAAAGACTGGAATCTACCTAACAAAGATATTCTACATCCAAAGATGTAAAGAAGAAACCACAAGATAGTAGGAGGGCCATACTTGTGATATAATCAAATCCCATACACCCTAGGTGGTGATCCACAAACTGGAGCACAATTATATTGGAGAAGTTCTCCCACAGGAGTGAGAGTTCTGAGTCCCATGTCAGGCTCCCCAGCCTACGGTCGCCATTGGTAGGAGGAACCCCAGAGTATCTGGTTCTGAAGGCCAGCAGGGCTTGATTGCAAGAGCTCCACAGGACTGGGGGAAACAGAGACTCCACTCTTGGAGGGCACATAGGAGGTCTCTCCTGTACTGGGACCCAGGCCAAAAGCAGAGACTTCACAGGAACCTGGGGCTAATCTACCTGCTGGTCTTGGAGGGCCTCCTAGGGAGGTGGAAGGAGGATGGCAGTGGCTCTCTCTAGGGTCATAAAAGCTGGTGGCGGACATACTGGGGACTGTTCATCTATGGGAACTCTTGCTGGAGGCACATAGCAAGACGCTTGCTTGGGTCATAAGCACCAAGACCTGGCCTCACCCAACAGCCTGTAGGCTCCAGGGCTGGATGCCTCAGGCCAAACCACCAATGTTTCAAAACACAGGACCACCCATTAGCAGACAGGCTGCCTAAAGAGTTCCTGAGCCCACAGCCACCTCTAGACACACCCCGTGACACACACCTGCCCACCAGAGGGCCAAGACCCAGCTCTACACACCAGTGGGCAGGCGCTGGCCCCTCCCACCAGGAATCCTGCACAAGCCTCTAGACAAACATCAGCCACCAGGGGGCAGCCACCAGAAGCAAGAAAACTATCATCCCGCAGCCTGTGGAACTGAGTCTGCAAACAGAGGTCAGAACCTACCCCAGAACTAGCTGGTCCCTGGCCCTTGGGTGACAAGAGGGGAGTGTACTGCTGGGACACACAGGACATCCCCTACAGAGGGACATTTCTCCAAGGTCAAGAAACGTAACTAACCTACCACATACATAAAAATACAAATAGAAATTTAAACAAAATGAGATGGCAAAGGGATATATTCCAGATGAAGGAACAAGATAAAAGCCCAGAAGAACAGCTAAGTGATGTGGAGATAGGCAATCTACCTGAGAAAGAGTTCAGAGTAATGATCGTAAAGATGATTCAAGAACTCGAGAAAAGAATGGATGCACAGAGTGAGAAGTTATAAGAAGTTTTTAACAAATAGTTAGAAAATATAAAGAACAACCAAACAGAGTTGAAGAATACAAAAACTGAAATGAAAAATACACTAGAAGGAATCAACAGCAAAATAAATGAGGCAGAAGAAATCTGGAACACAGAGTGGTGGAAATCACTGCCACAGAACAGAATAAAAAAAAAAAAAGAAATGAGGACAGTTTAAGAGACCTCTGGGACAACATTAAACACACCAATATTTGCATTATAGAGGTCCCAGAAGGAGAAGAGGGAGAGAAAGGGCTTGAGAAAACATATGAAGAGATAATAGCTGAAAACTTCCCTAACATGGGAAAGGAAACAGTCACCCAAGTCCAGGAAGCACAGAGAGTCCCATACAGGAGAAACCCAAGGAGAAACATGCCGAGACACATAGTAATCAAACTGATTAACAATTAAAGACCAAGAGAAAATATTAAAAGCAACAACAGAAAAGCAACAAATAACATACAAGGAAATCCCTATAAGACTGTAGCTGATTTTTCAGCAGAAACTCTGCAGGCCAGAAGGGAGTGGCAAAATATATTTAAAGTGATGAAAGGGAAAAACCTACAACCAGGAATACTCTACCCAGCAAGGCTCTCATTCAGATTTAATGGATAAATCAAAAGCTTTACAGACAAGAAAAAGCTAAAACAATTCAGCACCACCAAACCAGTTTTACAACAAATGCTAAAGGAACTTCTCTAAGCAGAAGACAAAAGGTCACAACTAGAAACAAGAAAATTACAAAATGGGAAAGCTCACTGGTAAAGGCAAACATACAGTAAAGGAAGGAGACCTTCTACGCACAAATATGGTATCAAAACTAGTAATTGTGATAGGAGGAGAGTACAAATGCAGGATATTTAAAATGTACTTGAAATTAAGACACCAGCAACCTAAAACAATCATGTATATATATAGATTGCTATACCAACACCTCATGGTAACTGCAAAACAAAAATCTATAATAGATATACACACAGAAAAGAAAAAGGAATCCAAATACAACACTAATGGTAGTAATCAAATCACAAGAGAAGAAAAGAAGGGGGAAATAAAAAAGACCTACAAAAGCAAGTCCAAAACAATTAACTAAATGGCAAAAAGAACATACATATCGATAATTACCTTAAATGTAAATGGATTAAATGCTCCAACCAAAAGACACAGACTAGCTGAATGGATACAAAAACAAGATCCATATATATGCTGTCTATAAGAGACCCACTTCAGATCTACAGACACATACAGGCTGAAAGTGAGGGGATAGAAAAAGATATTCCATGCAAATGGAAATCAAAAGAAAGCTGGAGCAGCAATATTTATATCAGACGAAACAGACTTTAAAACAGAGAAAGTATTTATGAATTTCACTTCAGGACAGCCAAGGCGGCATTATAAAATATCTATTCTAAGAACCTGGTGTCTGAAAGTACGGTATTATTTACCACGTCCTTAAAACAATCTGCGCTCAGGTCACACTTTCAAAGTTCCCCCACCCCTTAAAATCCCTTCCATGTCCTCCTGCTGTGGCTCAGATACAAACAAACCCCAGGGTCGACCTCTGCAGCCCCACCTTGTACCCCACAGCCTTCACTGCTTCATTCAGCCCCTTATATTCATCATGTTCCCTTCCACTACATGTTGCCTGTTTCCTGTATCCCCTTCCCTCTGCTCTTCACCTACTAAACCCTTAATCCCTCTTTAGGTATTAGCTCCAACCAAGAGCACTTCATGTCCATTTGCCATGATGTTACTGGCCCACCCTTGTCCCAGGTATGGTCCCCTTGTCTGAGTGAGCACTGATTGATGACAGTCTGCCCCCTGGAAAATATGCTCCACAGGGCAGGGCCTGGGTCGGTTTGAGCACCACTATATGTTCAGTACAGAACAGGTAGGGCCTGGTACAGACAGGCATTCCATCTGGTGAATGATGGAGTGGAAGAACAGAGAGAAAAACACCATTACAGGCCCCTAGTTTCCATTCCAAGAATGAGTGTTTTACAGCAATGACTTCCTTACAGGGTTCTGAAAGGTGCACATTCACCTTGGTACAATGACTCTCTTGTTTAGATGAGACTCTTCCATACCTCACTCCCCCTCAAAGTTTTATATTACATTATTAAGAACCTTTTATATGAGAAAGGACTTATATTAGGTAAAAATTTTCAAAGCTTATATGAGTCTTCTTTCTCAACAAACAATGGTCTTACTTTTATACTAGTTAACATCTATCTGCTCCAGGTAGTATATCTACTGACAATAATAGATAATTAACATTTACAAATGTTTTCTCCTTCTTTCTTTTGGTGTAAATCTAAAGAATAAAACCTCTTATTTCTAAATTTTCATGTCAAATCTTTAAGATTACAGGCAAATGCAAAAAGATGCTATTAGAAATACTAGTGAATACTTGGAGTTTGAAAATTAGTGCACATGAACCACTATTGGGAGCTAATGTAGCATAGCAGTTAGGAATCCTGAATCTTAAGAGCAAAACTTCTGGGGTTCATACTGGTGCCCACCACTTACTGGCTTTATAACCTTAGGAAAGTTACTTAATCTCTCTTTACCTTAGTTTTCTCATCTACAAAACAGGGAGGCTGTTGAAGGGATTAAATGAGATAAGACATTATCTCAAAGTATGTGGCACTTTGAATTCGGTCAATAAATGTGCATTATAAACAATATTACTACTGCTCTTCATCCACATGTAAAATACAAAGGAGATCTAACTGGAAGCCAGTGTGGCTGTTTCGCTTTCATAGAGGAGCAGCAAGATGTTCAGTGAAGTACCTTCATTTGCCAAATGGGAAGTTTCAGGCAAATTCCTTATGGGTCTCATCTCATCTATGACATGGAGATAATTATATCTGCCCTGTCATATCACGAGGTTGTTGTGAGAATTAAGTTAGATAACATATGGATTTACTTCTAAATCTACTAAACAGAATCAAATCTAAAGTATTAATAGTTTTATTTTCCTTAGAAATTCACTATTCCTCGAATAACTGACATGTATAATAAGCAGATAACATATAAATGGCAGATCATTTTTTTCTTAAAAACTATGGCAATATAAACAATAAAAGGCATCTATTTTAACTTCATGATATTTATTTGAATAAGACTTTCCCAATCATGAACACAGTCAAATGTTCTTTTCAGACAATCAAAATATACTCTCTAGAACAAGTCAACTAAGATTATACTTAGCTGTAAACTGAAGTACATCTCCCAACAAGAAAACAAATCCACACAATGCAATCTGGTACTAAGCAATATAAAAATACAGTTAACAAAAGATCATTTTAAAAATCTTTAAACAATGTAACATTAAGCATTTTTGAATCATTTGATTTGCTTCCTTTTTAAGCAATAGGCAAATGTTAATTCTGCTAAAGCATTCTTTATTACACAAATCAAGAGGGAAAAGGCCAAACCTAACACACACACACACACACACACACACCCTTGCACTGTTAGTCTCTCATCAATTCCAGCTCAGTTAACCTCTGTGAAACTAGTACAGGAAAAATAAACTGAGCTGCTACTGTGGCTAAGACCACACAACTTTTTAATGGAACTGATCCAAGATCTGAAGTTCCATTTGAAAGTCACTAACAAAACCCTTGGAAATGTTAAGGAAAAAAAAAAGCCAAAGACTGAAGTCCTGGCAAGCTCTGAAGCTTATGCTTATCCACACTCATGAAAAGTAATCACAGGTCCAGTTCAGTTCTCTCCTTCCCTCTGCATTTTCTTCAAAGCGACCCACTAACAAAACTGCTAATTTTTTTTTCAGTGAAAAAAAGGAAAAGGATGAAGGAATGCAGACAGATTCTGCATAAACGAAATGTGGAAAAACCCCATTTATGCCACCACATAACAAAAACTACAATAGTTCTTAACTAACCCACAACGAAATCTGTTGGTTTAGCACCTAGTGATTTAAATTTCTTTATGCGTAAGAAACACCACACTCTCATACTAACCAAGACACAGAAGGCCACCTACTTAGACAGTAGTAGATCCATTTTTAAGTGATAGGTAATAGCTGGTTTAAAAGGTTTCCAAGTTTAAAAAGATTTCCAGAACTGAAGTCCAAAGTCCTTTAATATACTCCAAACCTCAGATTAGGATATTGCATTACTTTCTATAATAAGGTACACACCTACATTTTGCTTATTTAAAGAAAGCATTTACAGCTGTACCCATGTAATACAGAAGGCCGATAGTTCTTGACTACTATAATCTCGGAAGAAAACTGAAAATATCAGTTAGGTATGTATTTGGTAGAACTCAACAAATAGCGTAATTATCATGCAAATCACCTGCAATGCCAAATATATAGAATTGCTGCATTAAGCTCAGAAGAGGAAAACCTCCTCCCCATCCATGTGACTAGAGACTAAATGGAAGACTTCAGAGGTGCTGCTGGCTGCGAGGAGGGCTGGGGAAACTTGCCCAGCAGAGGTGGAAAGGACAGGGTGTAAAGGAAGAAATTCTAGTCTCAAGAAAAAGCCAGCCCTCTTAGCACGAGTCAGAAGTTGCGCAACTTCCTACATAGATCAGTGAATCAACCGAGCCCTAAGTTGCCAAGGAATACTCTGTTTCTGGAGACACACAGAAGATAAGCAATCACCTGTTCCAAAGGTTTAAGAAAGGAACTGGATCAGATCTTACATGACTCCATTTCCAATACAGAAATTTACTCCATAGGGCAGTTAGCCCCTTCTAAGTCAGAAGTAACCACATTCTAAAAGATTAGTTACAAAGCAAGATAAACTAAAAATGGAAGATTTAAGGTAAGACAGAGACAAATGAAAATGACAATTCAAAACCTATGTGATGCAGCAAAAGCAGTTCTAAGAGGGAAGTTTATCCCTATACAAGCTCACCTCAGGAAACAAGAAAAATTTCAATCTAACCTTACACCTAAAGGAACTAGAGTTGCCATACTGAGTAAAGTAAGTCAGACAGAGAAAGACAAATATCATATGCTTTCAGCTTTTCACCATTAAGAATGTTTGCTGTGGATGTGTCATATACGCTCTTACTATGTTGAGGTAGGTTCCCTCTATACCCACTTTCTGGAGAGTAAATATATGATATCACTTATATGTGGAATCTAAAAAAAGAGTACAAATGAACTTATTTACGAAACAGAAGTAGAGTCACAGATGTAGAAAACAAACTTATGGTTACCAGGGGGTAAAATGGGGGAGGGATAAATTGGGAGATTGGGATTGACATATACACACTATTATATATGAAACAGATAACTAATAAGGACCTACTATATAGCACATGGAACTCTACTCAATACTCTGTAGTGGCCTATATGGGAAAAGGATCTAAAAAAAGAGTGGATACATGTATAACTGATTCACTTTGCTGTACACCTGAAACTAATACAACATTGTAAATCAACTATACTCCAATATAAATTTTTAAAAATTATAGAAAAAAATAAAGGAACTAGAGAAAGAAGCATAAGCAAAACCCAAAGTTAGTAAAAGGAAAGAAATCATAAAGATCAGAGCAGAAATAAATGACACAGAGACTGAGAAAACAATAGAAAAGATCAGTGAAACTAAAAGTTGGCTCTTTGAAAAGATAAACAAAATTGATAGCCAGACTCATCAAGAAAAAGAGAGAGAGGGCCCAAACCAATAAAATCAGAAATGAAAAAGGAGAACTTACAACCAACACCACAGAAATACAAAGGATCATAAGAGACTATTATGAGCAACTATATGCCAATAAAATGGACAACCTAGAAGAAACAGAAAAATTCTTAGAAAGATACAATCTCCCAAGACTGTACCAGGAAGAAATAGAAAATATGAACAGACCAATTACCAGTAATGAAATTGAATCAGTAATTTAAAAATTCCCAACAAACAAAAGTCCAGGACCAGATGGCTTCACAGGTGAATTCTACCAAACATTTAGAGAAGACAATCAAAATACACCTATCCTTCTTAAACTATTTCCGAATAACTTCAGAGGAAGTAACATTTCCGAACTCATTCTATGAGACCACCATTACCCTGATACCAAAACCAGATAAAGATATCACAAAAAAAGAAAATTACAGGCCAATATCACTGATGAAAATAATGAAAATGATGAAAATAAAAATCCTCAACAAAATATTAGCAAACCAAATCCAACAATACATTAAAAGGATCATACACCATGATCAAGAGGGATTTATTCCAGGGATGCAAGGATTTTTCAATATCCACAAATCAACCAATGTGATATATACCACATTAACAAACTGAAGAATAAAACCCATATGATCATCTTAATAGATGCATAAAAAGCTTGTGATAAATTTCAACATCCATTTATGATATAAATTCTCCAGACAGTGGGCATAGAGGGAACATACGTCAAAATAATAAAGGCCATACATGACAAACCCACAGCTAACATCATACTCAACGGTGAAAAGCTGAAAGCATTTCCTCTGAGATCAGCAACAAGACAAGAATGCCCATTCTTGTCACTTTTATAAACATAGTTTTGGAAGTCCTAGCCTCAACAACCAGAGAAGAAAAAGAAATAAAAAAATCCCAAATTGGAAAGGAAGAGGTAAAAGTGTCACTGACTGCAGATACATAGAAAATCCTAAAGATGCTGCCAGAAAACTATTAGAGCTCATAAATGAATCTGGTAAAGTTGCAGGATACAAAGTAATATACAGAAATCTGTTGCATCTCTATACATTAACAATGAACTATCAGAAGAATTAAGGAAACAATCCCATTTACCAGTGCATCAAAAAGAGTATAATACTGGAAATAAACCTACCTAAAGAGACGAAAGACCTGTACTGGGAAAACCATAAGACACTGATGAAAGAAACTGAAGATGACATAAACAGATGGAAAGATAGACTGTGTTCTTGGATTGGAAGAATCAGTGTTATTAAAATGACCATACTATCCAAGGCAATCTACAGATTCACTTCAATCCCTAACAAAATACCAATGGCATTTTTCACAGAACTAGAACAAATCATTTTAAAATTTCTATGGAAACACAAAAGACCCTGAATAACCAAAACAATCTTGAGAAAGAAAAACAGAGCTGGAAGAATCAGGCTCCCTGACTTTAGACTATACTACAAAGCTACAGTAATCAAAACGTAATGGTATTAGCACAAAAACAGATACACAGATCAATGCAACAGGATAGAGAGCACATATACTTACGGTCATTTAATCTACAACAAAGGGGGCAAGAATATACAATGGAGAAAAGACTCGTCAATAAAAAAAGTCTCTTTGATTAGTGGTGCTTGGAAAACTGGATAGCTACATGTAAAAGAATGAAATTAGAAGATTATTTAATACCATAAAAAAAATAAACTCAAAATGAATTAAAGACCTAAAGGTGAGACCAGATACTATAAAATTCCTAGAGGAAAGCACAGGCAGAACACTCTTTGACATAAACTGCAGCAATATTTTTTGGATCTGTCTCCTAAAGGAAATAAAAGCAAAAATAAATGGGACCTAATTAAACTTAAAAGCTTTTGCAAAGCAAAGGAAACCATCGACAAAATGAAAAGACAACCTACTGAATGGGAGAAAATATTTGGAAATGATATGATCAATAAGAGATTAAAATTCAACATATCTAAACAGCTCATAAAACTCAACATCAAAAAAACAAACAACCTGATTAAAAAATGGGCAGAAGAACTGAACAGACATTTTTCCAAAGAGGAAATGGCCAATAGGCACATGAAAAGATGCTCAACATCACTAGTCATCAGGAAAATTCAAATCAAAACCACAGTGAGATACCACCTCATACCTGTCAGAATGGTCAACATCAAAAAGAACACAAATGACAAATGTTGGCAAGGATATGGAGGAAAGGGAACCCTCATACAATGTTGGTGGGAATGTGAACTGTTGCAGCCACTGTGGAAAACAGTATGGAGGTTTCTCAGAAAACCAAAAATAGAACTACCATATGACCCAGCAATTCCACTCCTGGGTATATATTGGAAAAAAACAAATACTAACTCGAAAAGTTACATGTACTCCAATGTTTACAGCAGCACTACTTACAACTGCCAAGATACAGAAGCAACCTAAGTGTCCACCAAAGAGGAATGGATAAAAAAAGATGTGGATAGGGAGGGTGGGAGGGAGGGAGATGCAAGAGGAAAGAGATATGGGAACATATGTATATGTATAACTGATTCATTTTGTTGTAAAGCACAAGCTAGCACACCATTGTAAAGCAATTATACTCCAATAAAGATGTTAAAAAAAAAAAAGATGTGGTATATACATGTAATGGAATACTACTCAGCCATAAAAAAAGAACAAAATTTTGTCATTTGCAGCAACATGGACGGACTTGGAGGGCATTATGCTAAGTGAAATAAGTCAGACAAAGAAAGACAAATACTGTATGATATCACTTATATGTGGAATCTAAAAAAATAAAACAAACTAGTGAATATAATGAAAAAGAAGCAGATTCACAGATATAAAGAACAAACTAGTGGTTACCAGTGGGGAGATGGAATGGGGGAGGGGCAACATAGGGGTAGGGGAGTAAGAGGTACAAACACGTAAAAAATAAGCTACAAGGATGTACTGTATAAGATGGGAAATATAGCCGATATTTTATAGTAACTATAAATGGAGTATAACTTTTAAAAATTGTGAATCACTATATTTTTACACCTGTAACATATAATTTTGTACGCAACTATACTTCAATTAAAAAGAAAAAATTTAAGGTAAGAATAAAGGCAAAAGTAACGGTTATTTTGCCAGTTACTTTCTTTTTCTTCTTCATCCCCAAACTAGAAATCAATTGAAAAATAAAGAACATTAGGTAACTGATACAAATGTGGTTAGAAACATCCCAAGTACACATAAGAACAAGGTATTCTATGCTTATTAAAATTGCTGTGGATTCTATGATTGCCATGGAGTCATATATGGAATATGGCAATCTATAGTGTTTTTTAAAAGCCATATATTAAGATGCAGATAGGAGCATATTATGTCAAACTACAAAGAATATCAGTTATATAAGTAAAAGGGATCATAACTCTATAATCTATGTCTCCTTCTTAAATTTACAAGAGGACATTGGCAGCTTGCTTGATATTTCATTTATAAAAAGACACATCATGAAAACATCCTGAAAATGTAAAGGAGACATTTCATTAAAACCTCATGCCTGTGGGCTAATTTTATACATTTTATAGGCTCACTTGGATCAGACTCTCAGAGAAGCCAATGGAAGACTGATTTGAGAACCACAGCAACAGTCTTACTATTTAACGTAACAGTTCTTAAATTTTCTGGTCTTAGGACCCCAAAGAAAAATTTTTATATAGATTTTATATATCAATATTCACTATATTAGTAATTAAATCTCAGAAAATTTTACAATATTATATACTAATTCATTAGAGATAATAAACCCTTTACATGTTAACAGAAATATTATTTATGAAGAAAACTATATTTTCCAAAATGAACAAATTTTGAGTTAGAGTGGCATGGTTTTACATTTTTTTGGCAAATCTCTTTAATGTCTGGCTTAATAGAAGACAACTGTGTTCTCATGTCTGCTGCTGCATTCAATCTGTTGCAATATGTTGCTTTGGTTCAATTTATAAAGGAAATCCATCATCACAAAGATACATAGCTGGAAAAGGAAGGACATGGCAGGCTTCCTGGAAGTGTCTCAGAGACCCCAGTGTCCTTGAACCACACTTGAGAGCTGCTAGTCAATGACACAAAACATAATGATGAATATATTTACACTTTGGGTGAAGTGAGGGGAATACAGGACTGTAAATTCCACCAGGAGCATATAAACACCACATTGGTAGATGTTAGTGTGTTCTTTATAGACCAAAAGCCAGGAAAGGAAATTAATTTCAAGAACAGTAATCTAAGTTCATGTAATATATTTGTGCTTTAATTTCATTCAAGAAACAAAAAACATAACGTACAGAGCATTATCTTCCAGTTTTGTTACTTTTCTCACTTGTATTGCTATGTATCTTTTTTTATGAAAGAAATTCAAGGGGATACATCTGCATAAACCCATGAATCTCCATCATGAGGACATCGGCATAATTACATATGGTAACCGGGGAAATGTTCTGCAAACAGGTCTGTGATAGAAACCTGCTGCACCTCCACTGGGTCTCATGCAGTGAGGAACCACACATGAGCCTGAAATGAGACATTTAAGACTCTAAGGCACATTTTCTGTGAAGGAGAGTTTACCCTGATGTCTTAGGCAAATTCTGGGAACCATCAGGAAGCTCAGGAAAAGGGAGATGGAACACTCAGTCATAAGTGTATATTAACCAGTACTATTAAAATTAAAAATGTCAACATCCCTGCTTTTGATATTGTTACTAAACTCCAAATGGTAATTTCTAAAACCAAAACCAACCTGCCTTACCCCTACTCCATTTAAAATTAAATGTAATCCTTCAATTTATAGATGAAAGACAATTCCAAAAGAAAGTTAATTTCAGCATCCTTAACTTATCCCAGTTGCACCCAGACTCTCAAGTTCCAATCCCCTCTGCCAGAGGGTCCCACATCAAACACCCGATGGCTCCCCATAAACAGACTGTAATGTACCATAGAACAAAGGGTGCCCAAAATAGCTTCAAAATACCAAAGGGGATTAGCCAGCAATTTTTTTTCTTAAATTAAGCCGTTGTGATCTAAAGCTTGGCAAGTAGCATTAGAACAGAGAATTAGATTAGCTTTATCATAAACGAAAATGACTAAAGTATTTTTTAAATGCTTTCATGAATAACAATAAAATTCTCCAAAAATCTATGTAGAGTACTGGATTTTTTACAGGTATGACTTTAAAAGGAACTTATTTCTTCCATAATATATAATCACTCTACTTTCTCTTTAAGCTGGTTTTGACAATGTCGTTATACATTATAATTGTAGGCAACTTATTTATAATCAGTTTACGGGAAAGGAGTACAATATATGTGACTTTATTAGGGACTATATCTTATATAAAAGTTTGCAAATTATTTTCTTTTTTACATACCTTCTTTATGTTATTTATGTATGCTAACATAAAATATCAACTAAAATGTCATGTTTTATTTAAAAACTTGACAACTGGAAACAGTCTGTTTATAATTTTATATATGTTCTTATATATAGGAACAGCCTGTCTATAATTTTAAGCAATAAGACAGAGGAGTGAGAGGAGGTAAGGGTACACATTTGTAACATTAACTGTTCTTTTATTAACATATTTACATTTTTCCAAGTGTTTCTTTTAAAAATCCCTCTTTCAGAGAGAAAACGTTAAAGCTTCAGATAATACATTACCATTTGTACACATTTATCATTTAAAATAATTCCTCCCTAGAGAAATCGACCAAGAACTGTAATAAATTTCATTAATTCTCATGAATGGACAAAAACCAGTGACTTTGCATTTCCATCACTTGCTTTTTTCTTTGATATTCATAAACATTAAGGACTAGGACAATACAAGTTTATAAAAAGGGAAAATAGATTACTAAGGAACAAAATAGGGTAGCAAGGACAACATTTTTGAATGGGGAAGAAAAATCTGCAAATGATTCAAATTTTCTTTTAGTCAAACAAACATCAAAGGAAACAAGGGACAGAAGTTAGATGTTTTAAAAAATGAAATAAGATAATAAGTTGATTAAATGCAATTTTCCAGGGCTTACTGCAAGAAGTTGCTAACTTGTAATGATCACAACATCCTACTGGTCATTTTCAGCTTTTGTGCTGAAATGGAACTTCAAAGTGTTAAACATACTTTATTTTGTTGCCAAAAAAAAAAAAAAGCTGAACAAAGAAAGCAAAAGCATATGCAATAAGGTTTCATCTGATAAAAGCAAATAATCTAAGCAACAAAAATTTAAAGGAGGAGGTTAGAGGAGGAGAGAAAGTGGAAAAGCAACCTAAAAGAAATGGAAATCCTGAAAAGCTTGTGAAGTGCTGTTTACTTGTGCTCTGCTTCACAATCCCTCTCGCGAGGGGGCTGGACTGCCTGAAACGTCTGCGGACTGTGACCACCCACACTATGGGAAGCACTGTGATTAAAGAGAGTGCTGTACTCCAGTATCTGCCAGCACAGTCTATGCCATGTTGTAATTATTAAATTTGCAGTCTTTTTGTAATCTGTTGCATGTGTCATGGCAAGTTCCCTACACTGTGTAACAAGAAAACCACTGAACATGAATAGTAAGTTATTTTTAACGTGCATAAATGCCTAGAAAACTGAATTCTTTTAATATTACACTTTCAACTTTCACAAAAATGGTTTAACTTACCATACATCTAACACTACAATGAAAACAGATATGCCACTCCAAATTCCCTTCAATCCTCTTAAAGAAGACATATAGCCCAAGTTAAACCCCTTAATAAGTAGCTAAGAGGTAGGTTAAACATATACCAAGAAACAATTCACTCGTTATCTCTCCAGCGATTAAATACATGGGCAAATACCAAGGAATACAGCAGTTGTAAAATTCTGCAGGTCTGTTTACCCCCCAAACTTTTGTTTTCTATAAAAATTTGCTTTCCATTGTAAATTTTTTCCCCAACAGTAATGTGGCTTTAGAGACATACATTTCAAGAAGCATTATCCCAGGTAGTGTGAAAACGTTAGTCAGAACACCCAGAATAAGCATTCAGAAAAGGATGTGAACTAAATGAATGGGAATGCTACCAAATCCTGTCATCTTCCCCCAACCCTACCCTCCCACCCCACTGGAGAAGTTGTCGCCCCAGCATAGCAGGCCTTCTCTGCAGGAGCCAGGATAATATGAAGTTGGGGTTTTTTTTTTTTTTAAGTCTTTTTAGAAAAGAACAAGTCAGCTCAACCAGAAACAGGCAGGCGGGTCTGGCCCAAAGGCAAGTAAGGAAGACCTCCAAACCTCCACCTAAACCTGTCTACTTCAGAGCCCCTGCCTTGGGAGGGGTGCATGAGTGAGCTCGCACAGACAGCTGGCCATGGCTTTTATCACTAAATAGGAGGGAAACCGAAAGAATAAAAGAAAACAAAATAACCATAAGAATTTTTTACAAGATCCTTTATAGGAGCATAAAATCAAAACAACCAGAAAATCATGACCCATCTCTGTAATGCTCCTGCCAAAATGAGCCTTTCATCTGGAGGACAGATGACAGCCTCGTTTTCCTCTTCCCAATGATCAAAGTCCTTAAAGATTATTTGCATAGGTTAAGCAAGGAATGAGGATCCTTCATTCCCAAACATACCTCAGAAAGCCATAAAATCCCCAAAACCACAAGACCAAGACTGAGAAAACCAACTCTGAACTGTGCTGGCCTCCAGGAGACAACAATTCCCATCTCTACCCTGGATGTATGCTCCCGTGAATTGCAGATGGCTCCACTACTCAGTGATGGGGCAGAGAGAAGAAGGAAGTCTCTCTCTCACAACCTTCCCACGACCCACTCCAACCTAACTCATTATGTATATACTTTACATGTGGCAAAATGCTACATAGACAAAAAATGACACAAAGCTGTGTGAGCCATGAATTGACCTTACAATCATAAAGCAGTTTATGTTTAGAGGTTTAATTTAACTTAAATTTTACTTCGTTCCAAGGAAGGGGAAAACAAAAAAATAGATATATTTAAAGTTTGTAAAGTTATGTATTTGAGTTAAAGGCCTCAGACTGTTTGAGAGTTCCTTTTTGATGTTTATTTTAAAATGTTACTAATACAGATTAGACTTTGCTTATGAGTATGACACGAATGGCTCTGACTGCAATATTTTGGTCTGGCTCTTAATCTCCATCTTCTAATAAACTTTTTAGGGAGGAGGCAAAGGACTGGAAAGTAGTAAACTCTTTAAATGACTTCTGCTAATCCACAAGCCTTTTAAGAGAAAAGTCACCCATATGTATCCTTTACTACTTTATTGCTGTTTTATATGAAGGCCATTTTCTTTTCTTTTTATAAATCTAATACAATTTCAAGTTTAAGGAGTTTTCAATAGAGTCAGAGGTCTTGGGCCCATAAAGTTATTTGTCCCTGACCTAGCTAGGAAATGGGGATTAGAGTATGTGTAATACACATTTAAAATATCTCATTTACACACATTATACAGAATACACTAAAATTCATACAAATCTCCTGAATTTTAAAGTGCCTGATTTATGGACACACAGATACAAGCTTAAAGTGGATTATGAGCCTTTAAGGGTCTTCTTGTATTATATACTGACTTCAGTATAAATTGTAACAAAAATAACACTTGCAACATTTGCAAACTGTTTATTCTTCTAAAGTCTTCCAAAAAACCCCCAAAACTGTTTGTCTAAATCTGGAGGTGGGTGGTGGCATTATTATTGTTATTATTATTCTTATTAATTTCATACATAAGAAAGCTGCTCAAGTTGCCCATGTGACTGGTCTATGGACATCAAATTTGTGGTAGGTGTGCATGTGTGCACATAAACATGTCCTGTTCCCTGGAAATTGTAAATATGTTACTTTATATAGCAAAAGGGAATTAAGGTTACAGATGGAATTTAAATTGCTAATCAGCTGACATTTAAAATAGGGAGGTTATCCTGGATTATCTACATGGGCTCAGTTTAACCGTAAGGGTCCATAAAGGTAGAAACAGGAGGCAGGAAAGGAAGAACCAGAGAGATGGCAGTCTGAGAAGGACTTGTTGGTTCTGAAGATGGAGGAAGGGGCCACAAGCCAAGGAATGTGGGGTGGCCTCTAGAAGCTGGAAAAGGCAAGGAAATGGATCCTCCCCTAGAGTCTCTAAAAGCAACGCAGCTCTGTTGACACCTGATTTTAGCCCAGTGAGACCCATTTGGACTTCTGACTTCCAGAGCAGCAAGGTAAAAATGTATTGTTTAAGCCACTAAATCTGTGGTAATTTATTAAAGAAGCACTAGGAAACTAATACACATCTCATCAGTAGCAGGGCCAAGATTCAAACAAAGAGCTTCAGACTTCATCTCATTTGCCATGTCCCTTATTTTCCACTGTCCTTTAACAGATAAGGCATAATCCTTTACCTCCAAATGTCACTGCATTTAAATTACTTAAATATGCATAAAAGACCTTAACAGGATCATACCTAACCTATATGAAACTTAGCCAACTAACAACATCCACCAACACAGCTCAAAACTGGGTGTAATCAAGAGATATCAAGTTCAAATCTCAGGATATTCCTAACGGAGCCTCTTGTATCCGTATTCAGTGTCATTACATATAATCCCAAACCATTTAGTTCTTATTTATGTTGAAAGCAGATCTAAAGCAGTATATGGGAAACAGAACAGTACAGTTTATAGGCAAGCATACTGACATTACTAATAGTAGCTAATGGGATATTAAAACTTAAAAAAAAATACCCATGGATGAAATGAAATGAAATAAAATAAAATGTCTTATCTATTGTGAGAAGTCCCCATTTCAGTAAATGGCACCTCGATTTAAAACCCTGGGAGTCATCCTTGTTGTAGCCTTTTCTTTTCCATTTAGAGAAGACCCTTTAACACTTCTTGTAAAGTCAGTTTAGTACTGATAAACTATTAGTTTTTGCCGGTTTGAGAAGCTCTTTCTCTCTCCTTCAATTCTAAATGAAAACCTTGCTGGGTAAAACATCCTAGGTTGTAGGTTTTTTCCTTTCAGCACTTGAAATATATGTCACTCCCTTCTGGCCTGCAAAGTTTCTTCTGAAAAATCAGCTAACAGCTTTATGGGGGTTCCCTTTTATGTGACTCTCCGTTTTTCTCTTGCTGCTTTTAAAATTATCTTTTTATCTTTAACTTTGCCATTTTAATTATGATATGTCTTGTTGTGGGTCTCTTTGGGTTCATCTAGTTTGGGACTCTCTGCGCTTCCTGTACCTGGATATCTGTCTCTTTCTTCAGGTTCAAGAAGTTTTCAGCCATAATTTCATCAAATATATTTTCTATCCTTTTCTCTCTTCTCCTTCTGGGACCCCTATAATGCAAATGTTAATATATTTGATGTTGTCCCAAAGGTCCCTTTAAATTATCCTCGGGCTTCCCTGGTGGCGCAGTGGTTGAGAGTCCACCTGCTGATGCAGGGGACACGGGTTTGTGCCCTGGTCCGGGAAGATCCCGCATGCCGCGGAGCGGCTGGGCCCGTGAGCCATGGCCATGGGGCCTGCGCGTCCAGAGCCTGTGCTCTGCAATGGGAGAGGCCACAGCAGTGAGAGGCCCGTGTACCGCAAAAACCAAACCAAACCAAACCAAACCAAAACAACAACAAAAAAAACTACTGCAAAGATTGATGTCAAAGAGCATACTGCCTATGATTTTTCTAGGATTTTTATGGTTTCAGATCTTACATTTAAGTCTTTAATCCATTTTGAGTTTATTTTTATACATGCTGTCAGAAAGTAGTCCAGTTTGATTCTTTTGCATGTAGCTGTCCAGTTTTCCCAACATTTAGTGAAGAGGCTGACTTTTCCCCATTGGATATTCTTCCCTCTTCTGTCATAGATTAACTGACCATATAAGTGTGGTTTCATTTCTGGGCTCTCTATTCTGTTCTATTGATCTATCTGTTTGTTTTAGTACAAGGACCATAATGTTTTGATTACTGTAGATTTGTAATATAATGTGAAATCAGGGAGCATAATAACTCCAATTTTGTTCTTGCTTCCCAAGATGGTTTTGGCTACTCAGGGTCATTTGTGTTTCCATACATATATTAGGATTATTTTTTTAGGTTCTGTGAAAAGTTTAATGAGAATTTTTACAGGGATTGCATTAAGTCTGTAGATTGCCTTGGGTAATTTGACCATTTTAGCAATATTAACTGTTCCAATTTGTGTATACAACATATCTTTTCATCTCTTTGTATTGTCTTCAATTTCTTTCATGAATGTCTTCTGGTTTTCCATGTAGAAGTCTTTTACCTCCTTGGTTAAATGTATTCATATTTATTTTATTCTTCTTAAAACAATTATAAATGGGATAGTTTTTAAAATTTATTTTTCTGATAGTTTGTTACTAGTCCATGGAAACACAACAGATTTCTGTATATTGGTTTTGTATCCTGCAACTTTGCTGATTTCACTTATTAGTTCTAATCAATTTTTTGGTGGCATCTTTAGGATTTTCTACATATAGTATCATGTCATCAGCAAACACTGACCATTTTATTTTTTCCTTTCCTATTTGGATGCCTTCTCTTTTTCTTGTCTGATTGCTGTAGCTAAGACTTCCAATACTATGTTGAATAAAAGTGAAGAGAGTGGGCATCCATGTTTTGTTCCTGATCTCAGAGAAAGTTTTCAGCTTTTCAATGCTGAGTATAATGCTGGCTATGGTTTGTCATATACAAATTTTATTAGTTTGAGATATGTTCCCTCTATAATCACTTTGTTCAGAGTATCATAAATGGATGCTGTATTTTGTCGAAAGCTTTTTCTGCATCTATTGAGCTAACTATATGGTTTTTATTCTTCAATTTGTTAATGTGGTGTATCACATTTGATTCTTTGCAGATATTGAACCATCCTTGCATTCCCAGGATAAACTCCAGTTGATCATGGTGTACGATCCATTTAATGTTGAATTCGGTTTGCTACTTTTCTGTTGAGGATCTTTTCATCTATGTATATCAATGATACTGGTCTGTAATTTCCTTTTATTGTTGTGTTTTTGTCTGATTTTGGATTCACAGTGATGCTGGCCTTATAGAATAAACTCTGAAGCATTCCTTCCTGCAATTTTTTGGAATAGTTTGAGGGGAAAAAAAGGGTATTAATTCTTCTTTAAATGTTTGGTAGAATACACCTGTGAAGCCATCTGATCCAGGACTTATGTTTTTTGGGGAGTTTTTTGATTACTGAAACAATTTCATTACTGGTGATCAGTCTGTTCATACTTTCTATTTCCTCCTAATTCAATCTTGGGAGATTGTACATTTCTAGGAATTTATCCATTTCTTCTAGAATGCCCATTTTATTGGCATACAATTATTTGTAGTAATCTCTAATGATCCTTTGTATTTATGTGCTGTTAGTTGTAACTTATTTTTCATTTCTGATTTTCTTCATTTGGGCCCTCTCTTTTTTTCTTGATTAGTACCACTAAAGGTTTATCAATTTTATCTTTTCAAAGAAACAGCTCTTAGTTTCATTGATCTTTTCTACTTGTTGTTAGTCTCCATTTCATTTACTTCTACTCTGATATTTATGATTTCTTTCCTTCTACTAACTTTGGTTTTTGTTTCTTCTTCTAGTTCCTTTAGGTATAAGGTTAGGTTGTTTATTTGAGATTTTTCTTGTTCCTGAAGTAGGCTTGTATCACTAAGAACCTCCCGTTTACAACTGCTTTTGCTGTGTCCCATAGGTTTCAGAGTGTCATGTTTTTGTTTTCATATTCGTGTTTCACTGTCTCTAGGTATTTTCTAATTTCCTCTTTGATTTCTTCAATGATCCATTGGTTATTTAGTAGTATATTGTTTAGCTTCCACATCTTTGTTTTTCTTTTTGCAGCTTTTTCTAGTCTCATACCACTGTGGTTGAAAAAGATACTTGATATGATTTCAATCTTAAGTTTATTGAGACTTGGTTTGTGGCCTAGCATGTGATCTATCCTGAAGAATGTTCCATATGCACTTGAGAAAAATGTATATTCTGCTGTTTTTGGATGGAACTTTTTATATGCATACATATATCCATCTGGTCTAATGTGTTAAGGCCAGTGTTTCCTTTTTTTCTACCTAGATGATCTCTCCATTAATGTTAGTGGGGTATAAAGTCCCCTACTATTATCATGTTACTGTCACTTCTCTCTCTTTATGTTTGTTTTATTTGATTTATGTATTTAGGTGCTCCTATGTTGAGCACATATATTTACAATTGTTATATATTCTTGTTGGATCAATCGCTTTATTATCATGTAATGTCCTTATTTGTCTCTTGTTACAGTCTTTGTTTTAAATTCCATTTTGTCTGATAAAAGTATTGCTACTCCAGCTTTCTTTTCCATTTCCATTTGCATAGACTACCTTTTCCATCACCCCTCACTTTCATTCTGTGTATGTCCAGATTTGAAGTGTCTCTTATAGACAGCATATATGGGTCTTGTTTTTGTATCCATTCAGCCACTCTTTGCTTTTTATCAGAGCATTTAATCATTCATGTTTAAGTAATTATTAATAAGTATGTACTTACGGCCATTTTGTTAACTGATTTCAGGTTGATTTTGTGTCTCTTTTTATTTTTTTTTCTTTTTGCGGTACGCGGGCCTCCCACCGCTGTGGCCTCTCCCGCTGCAGAGCACAGGCTCTGGACGCGCAGGCCCAGCGGCCATGGCCCACGGGCCCAGCCGCTCCGCGGCACGTGGGATCCTCCCAGACCGGGGCACGAACCCGCGTCCCCTGCATCGGCAGGCGGACGCCCAACGACTGCGCCACCAGGGAAGCCCCTGTGTCTCTTTTTTATGCCTTTCTTCTTTGGCTCTTTTCCCTTGTGGTTTGGTGTCTATCTTTAGTGTTATGTTTGGATTCCTTTCTTTTTTGTGTGTGTATCTATTAAAGATTTTTTAGTTTGCTGTTACCATGAGGTTTATATATAGCAAACTCCATATGTATGTATGTGTGTGTGTGTGTGTGTGTGTGTATATATGTATGTATGTATACATATATATAAAATATGTTCCCATATATATATATATATATATACACGATTATTTTAAGTTGATGATCTCTTAAATTTGAACACATTCTAACAACCCTGCTTTTTACCATTTCCCCCCATTTAATGTTTTGACATCATATTTTACATCTTTTTGTTCTGTGTATCCCTTAACTACTTATTCTAGATGTCAATAATTTTATTATTTTGTCTTTTAACCTTCCTAACTTTATAAATAGTTGATCTACTACCTTCACTATATATGAGCCTTTACCAATAGGATTTTTCCTTTCGTATGGAATATTTCACCCAATAATCCCAGAATACACATTTTTTTCAAATGCACATGGAATGTTCTCTGGAACAAACCATAACTTAGGGTGCAAAACAAGTCTTAATAAATTTAAAAAGCCTGAAATCACACAAAGTATTTTTTCCAAGCACAGTGGAATGACACTAAAAAACAATGATAAAATAAAATATGGAAAATCCACAAATATGTGGAAATTAAACAACACACTCTTAAACAACCAATAGTTCAGAGAAGAAATCTCAAGGGAAAGTAGGAAATATATAAAGACAAATGAAAATGAAAACAAAATATATGAAAACTTATGGGATGCAGGTAAGAGGAAAGACTGGTAAGAGGAAAATTTACAGTTGTAAATATTTACATTAAGGAGAAAAACAATCTTAACAACCTAACTTTATATCTTAAGAAACTAGAACAAAAAAAGAAAACTACATCAGTTACCAGAAAGAGGGAAATAACAAACACTAAAATAGAGAGAAACAAAATAGAGAATACAAAAACTAGACAAAAATCAACAAAACCTGGAGTTAGTTCTTTGTAAAGAACAAAGAATAAAAATTGACAAACTTTAACCTTGACTGAATTCGAAAAAAAGAGAAAATTGAGGAGGAGACATTTTACAGAAATAAAAAGGATTGTAAGAGAGTACTCAGAACAACTGTATACCAACACATTGGATTATCTAGATGAAATGGACAAATTCCTAGAAAAAAATAAACTACCAAGACTGAATCATGAAGAAATAAAAAATCTAAACAGACTTATAACAAGTAGGGAGACTGAGTAATCAAAAAACTCCCAACAGTTTTTGGTCCTCCAAAAGCCCAGGACCAGATGGCTTCAGGGGAGAATTCTACCAAACATTTAAAAAAAAATTAACACCACTCCTTCTCAATCACTTCCAAAAAATTGAAGAAGAGAGAACACTTACTAAATCATTCTGAGGACCAGTATTAACATGATACCAAATCCAGATAAAGACACTATAAAAAAACTATAAAGCAGCATCTCTGGTGAATACTGATACAAAGAACTTCAACAAAATACTAGCCCACCAAACTCAACAACACATTAAAAAGTTTATACACCATGACTAAGTAGGATTTATTCCTGAAATAAATAAATATAAAATAAAGATGACTCATTATACAAAAATCAATCGATAAATGAACCATAATAACAAAATGAAAAAAACACATGACCATGTGAATTGATGTAGAAAAAGTATTTCACAAAATCAAAAGTCAATACCTGTGCAGGATAAAACACTCAATTAGGAGTACAAGGAAACTATGTCATATAATAAAGGCCGTATGTGAAAAGCCCACAACTAACATCACACTCAATGATGAAAAACTGAAAGCTTTCCCTCTAAACATGAGGAACAAAATAAGGATGTCCTCTCTCACCACTTCTATTCAATACAGTACTGAAAGTTCTAGCCAGGGCAATAAGGTAAGAAAAAGAAATAAAAGATATCCAAACTTGAAAGGAAGAAGCAAAATTATCTCTTTTCATAGATAGCATGGTCTTATATGTAGAAAAATCTAAAGATTCCACCAAAAACAAAAAAATGTTAGAACTAATACATGAATTCTGAAAAGCTGCAGGAGAGAAAGTCAACACACAAACATCAATTATGTTTCTATACATGAATAATGATGACCAAAAAGGAATCTAAAAAAACAGGGCTTCCCTGGTGGCGCAGTGGTTGAGGGTCTGCCTGTCGATGCAGGGGACACGGGTTCGTGCCCCGGTCCAGGAAGATCCCACATGCCGCAAAGCGGCTGGGCCCGTGAGCCATGGCTGCTGAGCCTGCGCGTCCAGAGCCTGTGCCCCGCAACGGGAGAGGCCACAACAGTGAGAGGCCCGCGTACCGGAAAACAAACAAACAATTTCATTTACAATAGCATCAAAAAGAATGATTTACTTACGAATAAATTTAAGCAAGAAGAAAATTTATAAACTGAAAACTACAATACAATGCTAAAAGAAATTAAAGAAGATACCAATAAAGGCATCCAATATTCACAGTCTAGAAGACTTAATATTACTATCAATACACCCTAAAGCAATCTACAAATTCAATGCAATCCCTATTAAAATTCTAAAGATGCTTTTTGCAGAAATAGAAAATCTATCCTAAAATTCAAATTAGACTTTCAGGGGTGTCCAAATAGCCAAAACAATCTTGAAAACAAAGAACCAAGTTAGGGGTCTCACTGATTTCAAACTTACTACAACTCTGTAATAATCAAAACATGGTGGTAATGGCATAAAGGTGAAAATACAGACCAATGAAACAGAATACAGAACTCAGAAATAAACCCTCATGTATTGTTTAAATGATTTTCAACAGGTGTGTAAGTCTCTCTGATGGGGAAAAACAGTCTTTTTGTCAAATGGTGTTAGGAAAACTGTATATCCACACGTAAAATAATAAAATTGGACTTTTACCTTACACCATATACAAAAATTGACTTAGGGTGGATCAAGGTTCCAAATATAAAACCCCAAACTATAAAACTCTTAGGACAAAACATAAGGAAGAAGCTTCATAACATTAGATTTGGCAACGATTTCTTCAATAGGACACCAAAAAATCAAAGGCAACCAAAGAAAAAAATAGATAATCTGGACTTCATAAAAATTTAAAACTTTTGTGCATCAACGGATGCTATCAACATAGTGACAAGGCAGATCTTAACATACTGGATCTCAACCTTTTTCATACATAAGAATTTTCTGTATGGCTTGAGGAGATTGGTTCAAGACGGTGGACTAGAAGGACATGCACTCACTCCCTCTTGAGAGAGCAACAGAATCACAACTAACTGCTGAACAATCATTGACAGGAAGACAATGGAACTCACGAAAACAGATACCCCACATCCAAAGACAAAGGAGAAGCCACAATGAGATGGCTGAAGGGGCGCAATCACGATAAAATAAAATCCAATAAGCACGAGCTGGGTGATACACAAACTGGAGAACAATTATACCACAGAAGTCCACCCACTGGTGTGAAGGTTCTGAGCCCCATGTCAGGCTTCCCAACCTAGAAGTCTGGCAACAGGAGTAGGAATTCCCAGAGAATAAGACTCTGAAGGCTAGAGGGATTTGACTGCAGTACTTCGACAGCACTGGAGGAAACAGAGACTCCACACTTGGAGGACACATACAAAATAGTGTGTGCATCAGGACCCAGGGGGAAGGAGCAGTGACGCCATAGGAGACTGAACCAGACCTACCTGCTAGTGTTGGAGGGTCTCCTGAAGAGGCTGGGGGTGGCGGTGGCTCACTGTGGGGACAAAGACACTGGCAGCAGAAGTTCTGGGAAGTGCTCCTTGGTGTGAGCCCTCCCGGAGTCCACCATTAGCCCCACCAAAGAGCCTGCAGCCTCCAGTGCTGGGTCACCTCAGGCCAAATAACCAGTACGGATGGAACTCAGCCCCATGCATCAGCAGACAATCGGATTAAAGTTTTACCAAGCTCTGCCCACCAGAGCAATACCCAGCTCTATGCAACACAGTCCCTCCCATCAGGAAGCTTTCACAAGCCTCTTAGATAGTCTCATCCACCAGAGGGCAGACAACAGAAGCAAGAACAACTACAGTCCTGCACTCTGTGGAATGAAAACCACATTCACAGAAAGAGAGACAAAATGAAAAGGCCAAGGACTATGTACCAGATGAAGGAACAAGATAAAACCCCAGAAAAACAACTAAAGTGGAGATAGACAACCTTCCAGAAAAATATTTCAGAATAATGATAGTGAAGATGATCCAGGACCTTGGAAAAAGAATGGAGATAAAGATTGACAAGATGCAAGAAATGTTTAACAAACACCTAGAAGAATTAAAGAAAAACACCTAGAAGAATTAAAGAACAAACAAACAGAGATGAACAATACAATAACTGAAATGAAAAATACATTAGAAACAATCAATAGCAGAATAACTGAGGCAGAAGAACAGATAAGTGACCTGGAAGACAGAATGGTGGGATTCACTGCCATGGAACAGAATAAAGAAAAAAGAATGAAAAGAAATGAAGACAGCCTAAGACACTTCTGGCACAACATTAAACGCACCAACATTTGCATTATAGGGATCCCAGAAGGAGAAGAGAGAGAAAAAGACCCGAGAAAATATCTGAAGAGTTTATAGTTGAAAAATTCCCTAACATGGGAAAGGAAATAGCCACCCAAGTCCAGGAAGCACAGGGTCCCAGGCAGGATAAACCCAAGGAGAAACACGCTGAGACACATAGTAAGCAAACTGACAAAAATTAAAGACAAAGAAAGATTGCTAAAAGCAACAAGGGAAAAACAACAAATAACATACAAGGGAACTCCCATAAGGTTAATAGCTGATTTCTCCGCAGAGACTCTGCAAGCCAGAAGGGAGTGGTATGATATATTTAAAGTGATGAAAGAGAAGAACCTACAACCAAAATTACTCTACCCAGCACGGATCTCATTCAAATTTGACAGAGAAATCAAAAGCTTTACAGACAAGGAAAAGCTGAGAGAATTCAGCACCAGCAAACCAGCTCTACAACAAATGCAAAAGGAACTTCTCTAAGTGGGAAACACAAGAGAAGGACCTAAAAAAACAAACCCAGAACAATTAAGAAAATGGTAATAGGAACATACATATCAACAATTACCTTAAATGTAAATGGATTAAATGCTCCAACCAAAATATGCAGGCTCACAGAATGGATATAAAAACAAGACCCATATATATGCTGCCTACAAGAGACCCACTTCAGACCTAGGGACACATACAGACTGAAAGTGAGGGGATGGAAAAAGATATTCCATGCAAATGGAAATCAAAAGAAAGCTGGAGTAGCAATACTCATATCAGGTAAAATAGACTTTAAAATAAAGAATGTTACAACAGACAAGGAAGGACACTACATAATTATCAAGAGATCAATCCAAGAAGATATAACAATTATAAATATATATGCACCCAACATAGGAGCAATTCAATACATAAGGCAAGTGCTAACAGCTATAAAAGAGGAAATTGACAGTAACACAAAAATAGTGGGGGACTTTAACACCTCACTTACACCAATGGACAGATCATCCAGACAGAAAATTAATAAGGAAACACAAGCTTTAAACGACACAATGGACCAGATAGATTTAATTGATATTTATAGGACACTGCATCCAAAAACAGCAGATTACACTTTGTTCTCAAGTGCACACGGAACATTCTCCAGGATAGATCACATCTTGGGTCACAAATCAAGCCTCGGTAAATTTAAGAAAACTGAAATCATATCAAGCATCTTTTCTGACCACAAAGCTATGAGATTAGAAATCAATTACAGGGAAAAAAATGTAAAAATCACAAACACATGGAGGCTAAACAATACATTACTATATAACCAAGAGCTCACTGAAGAAATAAAAGAGGAAACAAAGAAAACTTAGAGACAAATGACAATGAAAACACGGCGATCCAAAACCTATGGGATGCAGCGAAAGCAGTTCTAAGAGGGAAGTTTATAGCTATACAAGCCCAACTCGAGAAACAAGAAAAATCTCAAGCAAATAATCTAACCTTACACCTAAAGGAACTAGCGAATGAAGAACAAACAAAATCCAAAGTTAGCAGAAGGAAAGAAATCATAAAGATCAGAGAAGAAATAAATGAAATAGAAACAAAGAAAACAATAGCAAAGATCAATAAAATTAAAAGCTGGTTCTTTGAGAAGATAAACAAAATTGATACACCATTAGCCAGACTCATCAAGAAAAAGAGGGAGAGCACTCAAATCAATAAAATTAGAAATGAAAAAGGAGAAGTTACAACATACACCGCAGAAATACAATGCATCCTAAGAGACTACTACAAGCAACTCTATGCCAATAAAATGGACAACCTGGAAGAAATGGACAAATTCTTAGAAGGGTATAACTTCCAAGACTGAACCAGGAAGAAATAGAAAATATGAACAGACCAATCACAAGTAATGAAATTGAAACTGTGATGAAAAATCTTCCAACAAACAAAAGTCCAGGACCAGATGGCTTCACAGGCAAATTCTATCAAACATTTAGAGAAGAGCTAACACCTATCCTTCTCAAACTCCTCCAAAATATAGCAGAGGGAGGAACACTCCCAAACTCATTCTACGAGGCCACCATCACCCTGATACCAAAACCAGACAAAGATAGTACAAAAAAAGAAAATTACAGAGCAATATCACTGATGAATATAGATGCAAAAATCCTCAACAAAATACTAGCAAACAGAATCCAACAACACATTAAAAGGATCATACACAATGATCAAGTGGGATTTATCCCAGGGATGCAAGGATCCTTCAATATACACAAATCAATCAATGTGATATACCATATTAGCAAATTAAAGAATAAAAACCACATGATCATCTCATTAGATTAAAAAAAAACCTTTTGACAAAATTCAACACCCATTTATGATAAAAACTCTCTAGAAAGTGGGCATAGAGGGAGCCTTCCTCAACATAATAAAGGTCACATACAACAAACCCACAGCAAACATCATTCTCAATGGTGAAAACCTGAAACCATTTCCTCTAAGATCAGGAAAAAGGCAAGGTTGCCCACTCTCACCACTGGTATTCAACACAGTTTTGGAAGTTTTAGCCATGGCAGTCAGAGAAGAAAAAGAAATAAAAGGAATCCAAATAGGAAAAGAAGAAGTAAACCTGTCACTGTTTGCAGTTGACATGATACTATACATAGATAATCCTAAAGATGCCACCAGAAAACTACTAGAGCCAGTCAATGAATTTGGTAAAGTTGCAGGATACAAAATTAATGCACAGAACTCTCTTGTATTCCTATACACTAACAATGAAAGATCAGAAAGAGAAATTGAGGAAACAATCCCATTCACCATTGTAACAAAAAGAATAAACTACCTAAGAAAAGACCTACCTAAGGAGGTAAAAGACCTGTACTCAGAAAACTATAAGACACTGATGAAAGAAATCAAAGATGACACAAACAGATGGAGAGATATACTATGTTCTTGGATTGGAAGAATCAATATTGTGAGAATGACTATACTACCCAAAGCAATCTATAGATTCAATGCAATCTCTGTCAAATCACCAATGGCATTTTTTACAGAACTAGAACAAAAAATCTTAACATTTCTATGGAGACACAAAAGACCCCGAATAGCCAGAGCAGTCTTGAAGGAAAAAAACGATGTTGGAGGAATCAGACTCCCTGACTTCAGACTATACTACAAAGCTACAGTAATCAAGACAATATGGTACTGGCACAAAACAGAAACATAGATCAATGAAAGAGGATAGGAAGCCCAGAGATAAACCCACGCAACTATGGTGAACTAATCTATGACAAAGGATGCAAGGATATACAATGGAGAAAAGACAGTCTCTCCAATAAGTGGTGCTGGGAAAACTGTACAGCTACATGTAAAAGAATGAAATGAGAACACTCCCTAACACCATACACAAAAATAAACTCAAAATGGATTAGAGACCTAAATGTAAGACCAGACACTATAAAACTCTTAGAGGAAAACATAGGAAGAACACTCTGACATAAATCACAACAAGATCTTTTCTGATCCACCTCATAGAGTAATGGAAATAAAAACAAAAATAAACAAATGGGACCTAATGAAACTTAAAAGCTTTTGCACAGCAAAGCACACTATAAACAAGATGAAAAGACAACCCTCAGAATGGGAGAAAATATTTACAAACGAATCAACGGACAAAGGATTAATCTCCAAACTATATAAATAGCTCATGCAGCTCAATATTAAAAAAATAAACAACCCAATCAAAAAATGGGTAGAAGACCTAAATAGACATTCCTCCAAAGAAGACATACAGGTGGCCAAGAGGCACATGAAAAGATGCTCAACGTCACTGATTATCAGAGAAATGCAAATCAGAACTACAATGAGGTATCACACCTCACACCAGTCAGAATGGGCATCATCAGAAAATCTACAAACAACAAATGCTGGAGAGGGTGTGGAGAAAATGGAACCCTCTTGCACTGTTGGTGGGAAATGTAAATTAATACAGCCACTATGGAGAACAGTATGGAGGTTCCTTAAAAAACTAAAAATAGAATTACCATTGCTTTGGATTACCAGCAATCCCACTACTGGGCATATACCCAGAGAAAACCATAATTCAAAAAGACACATGCACCCCAATGTTCACTGCAGCACTATTTACAATAGCCAGGTCATGGAAGCAACCTAAATGCCCACTGAGAGACCAATGGATAAAGAAGATGCAGTACATATATACAATGGAATATTACTCAGCCATAAAAAGGAACAAAATTGGGTCATTTATAGAGACATTTATGGACCTAGAGACTGTCACACAGAGTGAAGTAAGTAAGAAAGAGAAAACCAATATATATTAACGCATACACGTGGAATCTAGAAAAATGGTACAGATGAACCGGTTTGCAAGGCAGAAATAGAGACATAGATGTAGAGAACAAACGTATGGACACCAAGGCGGGGAGGGTGGTAGTGTGATGAATTGGGAGATTGGGATTTACATATATACACTAATATGTATAAAATAGATAACTAGTAAGAACCTGCTCTATAAAAAAAAAATAAAATAAAATTCAAGAAAAAAATACAGTGAAAAAGGCAACCCACAGAACAGGAGAAAATATCTGCAAGTCATATATATAATAAGGACTTAATATTCAGAATATATAAAGAATTCCTACAACTCAATAACAATAAAACAAGCTGGTTAAAAAGTGGGTAAAGAACTTGAATAGACATTTCCCTAAAGAAGATTTATAAACGGCCAATAAGCAGGTGAAAAGGTTCTCAATGACACTTATCATTAGGAAAATGGAAATCAAAACCACAATGAGAAACCACTTTACACCCATTAAGATGGTTAATATTAAAAAAACAAACAAAAGATAAAAAGTGTTGGGAAGGTTTTGGAGAAAGTGGAAACCTCATGCACTGCTGGTAGGGATATAAAACGCCCCAGCCACTATGGAAAACAATATGGTGGCATCTCAAAAAAAAATATTAGATGACCCAGCAATTCCACTTTTGAGTACCTGACCAAAAGAACTGAAAGTAGAGATTCACAGAGACATTCGTACACCCATGTTCTTAGCAGCATTATCCTCAAAAGACAAAAAGTGGAAGCAATCCAAGTATGTTTTGACACATTAGTGGATAAATACATGTGGTATGTACATACAATGGATTATTACTCAGCCTTAAAAAGGAAGGAAATTCTAACATATGACACAACACGGATGAATTGTGAATACATTATGCTGAGTGAAACAAGCCAGTCACAAAAAGACAAATGCTGTATGAAACCACTAATATGAGAAACCTGGAGTAGTCAAATTCATAGAGACAGAAAGTAGAAATGGTGGTTACCTAGGGCTGTGGGATGTAGAGTTCTTGTTCAGTAGGTACAGGGTTTCAGTTCTTTAAGATGAAAAAAATTCTGAAGATAAATGGTGATGGTGGTTGCACAGCAGTGTGAATGTATTTATGCAACTGAACTGTACACTTAAACAGTTAAAATGATAAATTTTATGTCTGTATATTTTATCACCATGTTTAAAAATTAAAGTTTTTAAAAATTCAACATTCATTTATCATAAAACTTTCAATAAATTATAAATAGAAGGGAATTTCCACAACTTTATAAAGGACAATCTATGAAAAACACAGTTCTGCTTAATGGTGAAAGGCTGAATGCTTTCCTCTTAAGATCAGGAAACAGGCCAGGTGTCTACTCTCACAGCATGTATTCAACACTGTAGTGAAGTTTTAGCCAGTTCAATTAAGCAAGAAAAAAAAGTTAAAGGCATACAGATGGGGAAGTAAATAATAAACATGACTATCTATGTACAAAATCCTAAAGAATCTATGTAGAGCTAGTAAGTATAGCAAGGTCCCAGGATACTAAGTCCATTTTAAAAAGTATATTTCTATCAACTGGCCACCAAAGACTAGAAAATGATATAAATTATAAGCATCCCAAAACATGAAATACTTGGTATAAATTTTACATGAGCAAGAAATGTATACTATAAATTATAAAATACCGATAAGAAACATTAAAGACTTAAATGGACAGCTATACTATGCTTATGAATTGGAACACTCAATACTGAATATTCAGTTGTCCCCAAATTGATCTATAGATTCCAATCAAAATCATTTCACACATTTTTGAAGAAACTGATAATAAATATGGCTAATTGAATAACTGTATATCAATTTAGAAGAAAACAAACCTCTACCCTTACCTCACATCTATGTAAAAAGTTAACTCAAAATAGATCATGTATCTAAATGTGAAGGCTAACACTATAAAACTTTTGGAAGAAAACACAAAAGACCTTTATAAACTTGGTATATGCAAAAAATTTCACACACAGAAGTCTGAATCATAAGAGAAAAAATTGACAAATATAAATTTGAGCAAAATTTAAAATTTATGCTCTCTAAAGTATACTATTAAGAAAATGAAAACACAAGCCACAAATGGAGTGAATACTTTCTCTAAGGAAAGACAAAGGAGCACTATCTGTAATACTTAAAAAAGCACTCTTACACTTTAGTAAGAAAGCAATTTTTTTTAAATGAGGAAAATATTTGAATAGACACTTTACAAATGAAAATATAAGTACATAAAAGTTGCTTTAACATTAAATCATCAGGAAAATTCATATTAAAATCACAAAAAGAGACAGCCATGAGAGTGACTAAAACAAAAATAGACTAAAAATACTAAGTGTTGGTGACTATGTGGAGCTACTGGAACTCTCATACATTGTTGCTGAGAATGAAAACCACTTGGCAGTTTCTTATAACATTAAGCATATACTTATTACACAATCCAACAATTCCAATCCTAAGCATTTATCCAACAGAAATAAAAACAAATGAGTACACAAAACCCGTACAGGTATGTTCATAGCCACTTATTCATAGTAGTCAAAAATTAGAAACAATCTAAATCAATATCAACAGATAAATGGATAAACAAATTGGTATATCAATACTAGGGAATATACTCCTTAATAATAAAAAGGAATCAACTACTCAGATAAGCTACAAATGGATAAATCTCAACAACATTATGCTAAATGAAAGAAGCCAGACAAAAGAGAGTATACTATATTACTCTGTTTAAATGAATTACAGAAAAGAAAAAGCTAATCTGTGGTGACAGAAAACAGATCAGAGTTGACTAAGACCAGGATTAAGAGAGTGACTGACTATAAAAGGCAACAGAGAACATTCTGTGATGAAAGAAATGTTTTATTCCTTGATTACAATGGTGGTTATAAGGACATATACACATTGAAACTACCCAACTGTACACTTTAAAAGGGTAAATTGTATTCTACATAAAATTTGCCTCAATAAAGTTGATTTTTAAAAAATAATATTGCAACCACAATAATACATTAGCATAATTATATGTAATAAAAGTAACAAATTAAAAGGAAAAACCCACCCAGATCCCACTTTCCTAACAAAGCCTTTTCATTTCTGTGTTCCCTCCTGACCTTAGTGAATGCATATGTACTTTGCACAGCTGTTATCATTTTGTATAAACAATTTTGCATTCAACTTTTTTACATATTTACATTACACACATTCTTCACATTCTTTCATAGGCTATATAAAATGACAATATAATATTTCATCAAGTAGATATAATTTGGTTATTTACTAATGCCTAGACATTTTGGTTACTTCTCGCTCTTTCTGATCATAAAAATTATTATAATGAACATCATGTATTAAGATCCTTTCTTAATTTGAATATTGCTTGGGATAAACTCCCAGGAACTATGGCTAACTTTTTTTTTTTCTTTTTCATTTTAGAAGTTATAGTAAAGGGCTAGGGCTGCTGTAAAAAAGTACCACAAACCGAGTAGCTTAAAAAATCACAAAAATTGAGACCTCCCTTGTGGCACAGTGGTTAAAAATCCGCCTGCCAATGCAGGGGTCACGGGTTCGATCCCTGGTTCGTGAAGATCCCACATGCAGCAGGGCAGCTAGGCCCATACACCACAAATACTGAGCCTGTGCTCTAGAGCCCGCGAGCCACAACTACTGAGCCTGACAGCCACAAATACTGAAGCTTGCGTGCCTAGAGCCCATGCTCTGCAACAAGAGAAGCCACCGCAATGAGAAGCCCGCGCACAGCAACAAAGAGTAGCCCCTGCTCACCACAACTAGAGAAAGCCCGCGTGCAGCAATGAAGACCCAACACAGCCAAAAAATAAACAAAATTAAAATAAATAAATAAACTTAAAAAAAAATCACTCCTTGGCTCACAGAGTATCACCTCAATCTCTAACTTCATCTTCACCTGACCTTCTCCCTGTGTGCCTGTCTGTGTCCAAATTTTCCCTCTTTATAAGGATACAAGTCATATTGGATTAGGGGCCCACCCTACTCCAAATAACCTCATCTTAACTAATTACATCTGCAATGGTCCTACTTGCAAATAAGGTCACATTCTAAGGTACTGGGATTTAGGACTTTAACACATGAATTTGGGGGGAACACAATTCAACCCAAAACAAAATTTATACTTGTTATTAAAAACTCAAAAGGCAGAAAAATATACAATGAAAAGGTGAAGGCCCTTCTCAGTCTCTGAGAACCAAGCCTTTCTAGAGAAGTAATCACTATTAGCACCTTAATTTTTCTAACATTTGAATAACACCTTGGCCTGCCAAAAACAGCAAATGGAGCTCTTGGTGTACCACAGACTAAATCTAGTATGGCAATTTTTATTCACTATAAATGCTAGAGGGGTAGTCTCTGAACACCAAACATTGAAACTTTTTTTTCCCCTCACTTGTAAGGTCTCTGCAGGGTCCCTGGGGCATCTCAGAATCATAGAATCACATATTCCAGAGCTAAAAAGACAGGAATAGTATGATTTATGCTTAGCTGGTAGCACTATATTTTTTGAATGGCTTTAGAGTCACACCTAGATCCAAAATGGTCTGCCACATACTAGCTAGTAAATTACTTCTCTAAGTCTTCTCATCTATAAAACAGGGTAATAAATAATACCTGCCTTCATAGAGTTGTGAATATTTACTGAGATAATGCATCTAAGGTAGATACTAAGCACTCAATTAACAATAACACTATTAATTTAAAAATTAAAACATTTAAAAATTGTGAAAAAAGATAACATAAGATTCACCATCTTAACCATTTTAAGTGTACAGTTCAATAGTGTTAAGTATATTCACATTGCTTTGTAACAGATCTCCAGAACTTTTCTTCTTGCAAAATTGAAACTCTATGCCCTTTAAACAAACCCCCATCTCTCTCTCCCCCCACCCCTGTACTTTGTTTCTATGAATTTGACTACTTTAGATACTTCATGTAAGTGGAATCATATAGTATGTTATCCTTTTTTTAAGACAAGGAAATGAGGGTATGTGATTCATAAAAGGTCTCACTAGCAGAGCCAGAACAGATTTGGATTTTTGATTCTTAAAAGAGTGACTCATCTGAGGTCATTTTTTAGTTCCAGTTGAACTATGAGAGCCTTCTGATAGCCAGAATTTTTATAAGTACTGCTACGTCTACCATAGAGTAAAGGACTATTTTAAACCACAAAGCTTTTAAAAGATCTGGAAATCAAGATTTATGGGTTTAAATATGTCTGGTTCTTTTGCCATGCTGCTAATTTATAGAAACTCCAAAGTTGTCAATATTAAACAAAACCAGATCTGATAGGAACAACAGCCAGTAAACTAAGACAAAGTAGACAATCTCTAGGTCAAAAAGAATAAGCCAGTTATAGTTACCAGCTTACAATGCCTGGATGCTGGGAGGGATGTCAGTCCCCTAGAGAAATACACATGTAGTCTGGGAAACAAATGACTTCAAAACAGATGTAGAGATCATGCTGCCACATGTAGTACAGATATCCACACAGCCCCTCACCAGTGGCTATTCAAATGCCTCCCACTACAGACATTACCGTTTAAATTTGCTCTTCACAGGGACTTATCCCTAAACAGCCCAAAGAGCACCAGCCAGACAATTTAGATTGAAACACAGTGAGCCCATATCTTAGAAACATATATTTTATCTGTAACCCACAGACCTAAAAATTCCAGTCACTCCAGACTAAGGTTGGGGTACAATAAGAGAATTGGGGGGAGGGGTGTGGAATGAGGAGAGAGCTGGGAGTTAGAGAAGGGGATCTGGTTAATGTTCTATTTACTAAGCCAACTCAATTAAAGTTATAGTTTAATGGAAAAGCCAACATGATCATAAAAAAAAATAAAACAAAATAAACAGAAAACATAAAACAGGTCATCCGGAGAACATCACTAAACATCTCAAACATCCTGTTCCTAATTGGCAATAAATGCCTTGATCTGGCCTATTTGAGCAGTGGCAACTTACTAAAAAACAATCTGATACGATTTAGAGTTAAAATGAGCAGAACTCATCTAAATGAAATCAAAAACAGAAAAACCTAGCCAAAACACAAATGGTATCTCATTTTGCCCCTTTAGAGGAAGCAAATTTTCAATCTGGGAAGTTTAATAGTAAGTTCAGTGTATTTCAACTCCCTCAAAACACGCACATGTAAAGACAAAAAACATTCACAATTAGACTTCATATATGCAATGAACTGCTGATCACATCAAATGAACTTAAAATACTTGGGAATGAGAATTACAGTGATTTTCCATTTTCCAGAGCCTTGAAAAATCCTAAATATCATATTTATACTGCAAAACTATGAAACGTTGAAAAAACTTTATCAGACTAAATAAAAACATGATATTTAGTAAGGCAGACGCCATTTTGTGGATTTACTTAAAGTATTTGCTGAATCCAGCCTACTACCAGACTCCACTGCCCAAACACAGTATGACAGACAGCTCTGGTGGTTTCCAAAACCCTAGGGAACACACATTAACAAAATTATAAAGAAGTTTTCCACGCTTTCCCATTCTCAGTGGCCTGTTCCCTGCCAGTTCTACTCAATAACAGACAGGAAGATAAATGGAAGAGGACTCAATTTGTATTATATTCCCTGCACTATGGTCCCAAGCACGTATAGGGACAACAAAAAGCAGTGAGGAAGGCAGGAGAGAAGACAGGGTCTCTACATGACACTGTGCTGGAACATGACACAGAAGAGGAATATGGGACACTTGCTGGGATGACCTGATCTCCACCTCCTCACTCTTATATGTTCTTTCTTGGCTTATTTCAGGGATCCTGCCACCTCTGCCCCTTATATTTCTCAGTGAATGGTACTACCATCCGCCATGATGCCCAAGTCAGAAACCTAGGAGTTCTCTCTTAGAGGGAAACATATTGCTTAGTCCTATTTCCAGAGAAGATAGAATATCCACCCCACTCCCTAGGAGGGAAGCAGAGAAGGAATACTTTTGGTACATGTGATGGATGTTGTGATGTCACATCTATATCATCCTCAGCTGTCTCTACCTTGCCCAAGTTCACAGCCCTTTCCCAGAGGTGGCCACACCCCCATGACTGATGGACAGAGAGGTATAAAGGCCCAGTCCTCTTTCCCAAAGCAGAAAAGCTCTGAATGGTCTCCCATCTTTGTCCCTGTAGGCACAGCAGAAGCTTCTGTTGAGACTACATTGCAGCTAATCTTTTCCCTCTGCTCAGTCCTGCCTCCTTCCTTTCCCTTCCACAACTGTCACTCCCCCAAACACTCCCTGCACACTAATCTCCATCTCAGATTTCCAGCGAGCCCAAACTATGAGATCATCTCTCAATTCCCTCACTCTCTCCTCTCCAGCGAAAGAACTGGTCAATTTGCAAGAAGAAACTAAAAATGCCCAGCACCACACACTGCTCTCCCTGTGTCTTTCTGACTTACCTTACTTGAGAAAGGATGTGATCTGATCTACTGTTGCACCATGCTTTGCCAGGAAGGCTTATTCCCTGCCAGGCAGGCCTATGGCGGTTCATCTTAGCTGTGACTGGCTGATCTGTCTACCAGATCCAGAGGAGCCCAGGTGAACCATAAGTTACATTCTTGAATCTGTTTTAACAGTTAAGGGACAGATGTTTTGATTTCCAACTGTCTACCTCTGATATCTTATATCTCAACTGGTTCCTATCTCAGGAGAAGACAGAGGTGTTCTTTATTAGTTCCTCCAAAGCTCAACATTATTCTTAACTGCTCTTCTTTCCTTTCCCTAACAACTAATCAGTACCAAGCCCTGTCCTAATATGCTCTCAAGTGTATTTTCAACACTAAAGCTACTATCTTATTTATATTTACTGAGGGAATAAATATATTTATTTAGAAAAAATATACATTTATTTAGGAAATACTCCCTTTTTAGGAGTACTCATATTTTCCTGGCCATGCCCAACCTTCTCTGTGTTCATTCTCTTTCCAAGTGGAAACCGTGTCCACCAATCACCACCACCAGATTTTACCATCTAAAACTGTACTCATTTATTTACTAATTCAGCAATCATCAAATGCGTATGTGCCAGGCACTGTTCTAGGCTTTAGAACAAAGTCTCTGCTCTTATGGAACTTGAAACCAAGTTGGGAGGTAACAGGGAGACCAAAAAAAAAAAAAAAAAAATCAGTATGTCAGGGCATGATCAGCACTAAGAAGAAAAATAGTTCAAAATAAGAAGAGCAAGCGCTTGAGACAGGATGAGAAGAAAGCCCTCTCAGATAAGATGATATTTGAGCTGTGGCCTGAAAAAGGTGCCAGAAGAACCATGTGGCTCTCTGGGAAAGAGCTGTGGAAACGCTTGCATAAACTCCAGGGACGGGGTTGCTGGGTACATAGGAAGAACAGCAAGGCCAGTATGGCTGGAATGAAGTGAGAAAATGGGAGAGAAGATCAGAGAGGTCACTTGGGGCCAGGTCATGGAGGGACTCGTAACCCAAATACACATTGCATTT
This sequence comes from Pseudorca crassidens, assembly GCF_039906515.1. Lineage (NCBI taxonomy): Eukaryota > Metazoa > Chordata > Mammalia > Artiodactyla > Delphinidae > Pseudorca > Pseudorca crassidens. The sequence continues at coordinate 86,182,825 of NC_090302.1, forward strand.
CACTCTGAATAATATAGGAAACTATCAAAAGGTTTTGAGCAGAGGCCTTTTTTTTTTTTTTTTTTGCGGTACGCGGGCCTCTCACTGTTGTGGCCTCTCCCGTTGCGGAGCGCAGGCTCAGCGTCCATGGCTCACGGGCCCAGCTGCTCCGCGGTATGTGGGATCCTCCCGGACCAGGGCACGAACCCGTGTCCCCTGCATCGGCAGGCGGACTCTCAACCACTGCGCCACCAGGGAAGTCCCAAGCAGAGGCCCTTGTAAGAAGATCATTTGGACTGAGACTATAGGAGAGCAAAGGTGAAAGCAGGAAGACAGACGAGGTATACTGCAGGGGTCCTGATGAGAGGTGATGGTGGCTTGGATGGAGGCAGAAGCATTGAAGCTGGTGAGAAGTAGTCAGATCCTGGATATATTTCATAGATAGTATCAACATATTTGTTGACAGACTGAAATGCAAGAGGAAAAGAACAGCCACAGATGATTCCAGAGTTTTTGAGTTGAGAAACAGGAAAGATGAAGGTTGCTTTTAACTGGATTAGGGAAGCCTGTAGGAGAAACAAGTTTTGGGGAAAAGATAGGAATTCATTTTGGACAGGTTCAGTATAAGATGCTCATGGACATCCAAGTGCAGATATCAGACAGGCAGTTATGAGTCTGGAGCTCAGAGGAGAGGTTTGACCTAAAGATGTAAGCTTAGGACTTAGTGCGTATGCACACACACATCTCCCTCTGCCCTCCCCTAGTACCACAATTTATCCCTCTTTCATGGGTCCTTCCACATTTGATCTGGAAACAGATTCATCTCAAAATAAAACAAAAAGTCTGATAATCTACAATTTAGGAAAAAGAGAATGAACAAAATTCTGAATTAAAATTTACTTAATTTTAATCCATTCAGTAGTTTTAAATTTTGTGCCTGTTGTAAGCTAGAAATACAATGCTAAACAAAACAGACACAACTCAATTATATGGAATTTAACATCTGGTAAGCTGACAAATACTGCTTAAACAGTGCTTCCTTAATTTATTTTAGTGATAAAAAAAATTTTTTAAGTATTCAATTCAGAAAAAATAGAGACTTTCTCAAGGCCACATGAAGAAAATTCTGCCCTCTGTTGTCCCCAGCAGTCTGGAGGACAGTGAACAAGCTCTCCTTCACTGTTTACTACCAATGTCCCTCTCCAGAAAATGTAGACACAGTGCAATCACACATACTGTATGAACTTTGGGCCACTGGCCAGAGCAGGCCAGATGTCATGTAGTACAGAGTCTAAATGCTTTTCACACAAGGGAGTGGTTTTACCAGGTTAAGTCTGTTTTCATGGGTAAGAAGTCTGGAGAAGCACATATCTTGCTTTCTACGTTGCATCTGGCCTATGGATGAATAAGAGACCATCATCTCCAGTGCAAAACTGTTTAACCTTAGTAGGAGAATTTTTTTGTGTAACTTTATACCATTTTAAAAATCTGACTTATTATATTCAATTTTAAGCCTGAACCTTTGAATTCTGCAAATTTTAACAAGTACTGTTTTTAGAACATTAGTTTACCCTTATGCTTTATTTTTCTGAGATGGTCTACATTGCAATATTTTCAGAAAGTAAAAACCGAGTCCATAAAATATCTAAGTTATGTCAGTTTTCCAAAGGAGGTTGCAAAGAAGCTTTTTAGAAACAATGATTCATCAAATCAAGGTCACACTATATTTGAAAGTTTCAAATGTGGAGAAAGAAAGAGGTATACTGCTCATGACTGACTTGAAGAAGAATTTTTATGGAGATGCAGATCAGAGAAAGGGACATTTTAAAAAGAAATTTATATTGGCCAGTCCTTTATTATATGGTAAGCTGTAACATGGGACAAAGGTATCACATGTGGGCTAATCTCTCTTTCAGCAAGATCTTGTGACACTTTTTTGGTTTATGCCATTTCAGTCTGCTACTATGTAAATGAGTGTGAGGTGACAATTACATTACAATCTCACTTCAGGACTGTGCAAAAAAGTGAAATGAACTGAGGCTAGGAAGGGCCCTAACCGCAACCCAGAGTTTTTCTGCCTATTACCCAATGCACAGGTAGGCAAATATATGGCTGTTAGCATGACTGACACCATTTTGGGCCCTTAGTTTCTCCTATCCTTTCACTGACCCTACCCAGGACTGTACTGTGCAGTGAATCACTTCTCTGTTGTCAAGAGCTTTGTAGTTAACAGATATTGTTTAATAATCATTAGACTAGGTGGATTCTAGTCCCCGAACAATGATGAAAACCTTCCCTAACATATTCCCAGAGCCCACAACACTAGTTACTCATTCATAAACCTTGACTTTGGACTGTATATCCTGTTTCCAAGTACCTACCCCCATACCTTAGGTTAACTATAAAATTGGCCCTATGTGCCCTCAGCAGAGTGGAGTGGATCTGTGAATGCTTCCAGATCACTGTCCACCTCATCCAGATCCCACCTGTGAGTAACTTACCCTATAATAAACTGATCCATTGATGACATGGAGCTGTCTGCCTCGTTTTTCGATCTCAAGATGCATTCTCAGTTCAGTAGGCACTTTCATTCCCTCCATCTTCCAACAGTGAGACTCCTCCCGGGTCCCTTGGTGTACAGTGCTAGATCCCACAACTCCCACAGAGGCACTTTTGTTCACAGACAGTTGTCAAATTATAGATGCTATGGGGAGACTAAACTGAAGGAAGTCTTATGTCACCATGATGCTGCTGTCGGTCTTTTAAGGATACCTTCTTCAAAACGTATCTTCCACAATGAGTGGTAGTGGTAAAAACAACTATGAATCAAGTATGAATTAAAGCAACTTTTAAGAAACTAAAAGTATTTCATTAAATTCACTGTTTATTTAGAGTATCCTTTGAATAAATAAGACTTTAACCCAGCTTTGTCCCTGAATTTCACCTTGCCTCTACTGTGTTTTACTAATCACCCCCAGGAAAATGGTATTTTCTCTTTTAAACTACCATTCAAATGTGGACAGAAATTCTTTCCCTAAGTTTTGATATCCCAGCTGCACCAGGCTGGCATTTTCAAATCCAAAACAGCACAAAAACAAATAACAATAGAAATTACCAATAACACAGACATCATCATGTTTCCAAAATATCAGTGTCGGTCCCTTGGCTGACCAATTCCTAATGCAGTTGGGCTGCACCAAACCTACTGTCTGTTTCTTCTGAGTCCCCTGCCTGTCTTACATCTTGCTGCACATACCACCATTATGTCTAATAATACTGGCTTTCTAAAAATGCAGAATGCTCTCTGTAGAATGCCCTGACAATGATATGTTACACTAAAAATAACAAAACATACAGTTTGGGATTCACTCAAGAATCACTTTTTTTCCCTCTGAGTGCACAACATAATGATTCCGTATTTCTATACACGGTGAAATGATCACCACAGTAAGTCTAGTTACCATCCATCACCATTCGTAGTTACAATTTTTTTTCTCATGATAAGGACTTTTAAGATCTACTCTCTCAGCAACTTTCAAATATGCAATATAGTATTATTAACTATAGTCACCATACTATACATTACATCCCCATGACTTATTTTATAACTGGAGATTTGACCTTTTAACCATCTTCACCCTTTTACCAATTCCCCACAACCCCTACCCTCTGGTAACCACAAATCTATTCTCTGTACCCATGAGCTTGGGGTTTTTAGATTCCACACATAAGTGAGATCATACAATATTTGTCTTTCTCTATCTGACTTATTTCCCTTGGCATAATGCCTTCAGGGTCCATCCATGTTTTTTTTCACAAATGGCAAGATTCCATTCTTTTTATTTACGAATAGTATTCCATTATATATACACAGACCACATTTTCCATTCATCCATCAATGGACATTTTGGATGTTTCCATATCTGGGCTATTGTAAATAATGCTGCAATAAATATGAGGATGTATATGTACTTTCAAGTTAGTTTCTTCATTTTCTTCAAATACCCAGAAGGAGAATTGTTGTGTCATATGGTAGTTCTAGTCGTAATTTTTTGAGGAACCTCCGTACTGTTTACCCATAGCGGCTGCACAAATTTACATTCCCACTAACAGTGGACAACGGTTCCCTTTTTCCATATCCTCACCGACATTTGTTATTTGTAGACTTTTTGATAATAGCCATTCTGACAGGTGTGAGGTGATATCTCATTATGGTTTTGACTTGAGTTTACCTGATGATTACTGACGTTGAGCATCTTTTCACGTGCCTGTTGGCCATCTGTATGTCTTCTTCAGAATAATGCCTATTCAGGTCCTCTGACCTTTCTTTTCTTCTTTCTTTTCTTTTTTTTTTGCTGTTGAGTTCTCTGAGTTTTTAAATGCATTTTGGATATTAGCCCCTTATCAGATATACAGTTTGTAATATTTTCTTCCAGTCAGTAAACTGCCTTTCCATTTTGTTGATGATTTCTTTTGCTGTGCAAAAGCTTTTAGTTTGATGTCATCCCACTTGTTTGGTTTTGCTTTCGTTGCCTTTGCTTTTGAGGTCAGATCCAAAAAATCATTGCCAAGACTGATGTCAAGGAACTTACCACATATACTTTCTTCTAGGAGTTTTATGGATTCATATCTTACCTTGAAGTCTTCAATCCATTTTGAGTTAATTTTTCTGGCCTAGTTTTATTCTTTTGCATGTGGCTGTCCAGTTTCCCCACCACCATTTTTAAAAATTTAAGTACCATTGATTTACAATATTGTGTTACACTGGTGTACAACAAAGTGATTCATTTATAAATATATATACATATTCTTTTTTGTTTTCTTTTCCATTATAGTTTATTATTGGATATTGAATATAGTTCCCTGTGCTATACGGTAGGAACTTGTTGTTTATTTTATATAGAGTAGTTTGTATCTGCTAATCCCAAACTCCTAATTTATCCCCAACCCCCTTTCTCCTTTGGTAACCATATGTTTATTTTCTACGTCTGTGAGTCTGTTTCTGTTGTAAATAAGTTCATTTGTGTCATATTTTAGATCCCACATATAAGTGATATATGGTATTTGTCTTTGTCTGACTTTACTTAGTATGATAATCTCTAGGTCCATCCATATTGCTGCCAATGGCATTATTTCATTCTCTTTTATGGCTGAATAGTATTCCATTGTATATAATACCACATCTTCTTTATCCATTCATCTGTCAATGGACATTTACGTTACTTCCATGTCTTGGCTATTGTAAATAGTGCTGCTATGAACACTAGGGTGCATGTATCTTTTCAAATTACAGTTTTTTCTGGCCTAATACCATTTATTAAAGGAACTTTCCATTCCCTAGTGTATATTCTTGGCTCCTTTGTCCTAAATTAATTGACCATATATGTGGTTCTATTTCTGGGCTCTTTATTCTGTTCCATTGATCTATGTGTCTGTTTTTATATCACTATCACACTGTTTGAATTACTATAGTTTTGTAATATAGTTTGAATAAAGGAGTGTGATGCCTCCAGCTTTGTTCTTTCTCAAGATTTCTTTGGCTATCTGGCGCCTTTTGTGGTTCCATACTAATTTTAGGATTGTCTGTTCTATTTCTGTAAAAGATGCCATTGGAAATTTGATATGAATTACACTGAATCTGTAATTTGCTTTGGGTAGTATGGTCATTTTAACAATATGAATTCTTCCAATCCATAAGCACAGTATATCTTTCCATTTATTTGTACCTCCTTCAATTTCTTTCATTGGTGTCTTATCATTTTCAGTACACCTCTTTCACCTCCTTGGTTAAATTCATTCCTAGGTATTTTATTCTTTTTTATGCAACTGTAAATGGGATTATTTCCTTAATTTCTTTCTGATAGTCCATTATTAGTGTATAGAGACAATAATATATTATACTGCATACTGGCTTTGTATTCTGCAACTTTACCGAATTTGTTTATTACAACAGTTTTTGGTAGAGTCTTTAGAGTTTTCTCTATGTAGTATCACGTCATCTGCAAATAGTGACGGCTTTATTTCTTCCTTTCCAATCTGGATCCCTTTTATTTCTCTTTCTTGCCTAATTCCTCTGTCTAGGACTTCCAATATTATGTTGAATAAAAGTGACGAGAGTGGATATCCTTGTCTTGTTCCTTATCTTAGAGAAAAAGCTTTCAGTTTTTCACCACTGAGTATGATGTTAGCTGTGGGCTTGTCATTATACGGCCTTTATTATGTTGAGGCACATTCCCTCTATACCCACTATGTTGAGAGTTTTTATCATAAATGGATGTCAAATTTGACAAACGCTTTTCCTGCATCCGTTGAAATGATCATATGATTTCTACCTTCATTTTGTTAATGTGGTGTATCATACTGACTGATGTGCAGATATTGAACAATCCTGGAATAAATACCACTTCATCATGGTATACAATCCTTTTAATGTATTCTTGAATTCAGTTTGTTAATATTATGTTGAGGATATTTGTATCTATATTCATCAGGGATACTGACCTGTAATTTTCTTTTCTTTGGTGTCCTTATCTGGTTTTGATATCAGGGTAATGCTGGTCTCATAAAATGAGTTGGAAGGCATTACCTCCTCTTCTATTTTTTGGTAATTGATTGGTATCAATTCTTCTTTAAATGTTTAGTAGAATTCACCAGTGAAGCCATCTGGTTCTAGACCTTTGCTTGTTGGGAGGATTTTGATTACTGATTCAATCTTCTTACTAGTAATTGGTCTATTCAGATTTTCCATTTCTTCATGATAAAGTGTTGATAGGTGGTATGTTTCTAAGAATGTATCCATTTCTTCTAGGTTGCCCATTTTATTGGTGTATAATTGTTCATAGTGGTCTCTTATCCTTTGCATTTTTTGTGGTTATCAGTTGTAACATCTCCTCTTTCATTTCTCATTTTATTTATTTGAGCTCTGCCCTTTTTTCTTGGTGAGTCTAGCTAAAGGTTTATTTATCTTTTCAAAGAAGCAGCTCTTAGTTTCATTGATCTTTTCTATTGCCTTTTGAGTCTCTATTTCATTTATTTTCTCTCTGATCTTTGTTATTTCCTTCCTTCTACTAACTTTGGGCTTTGTTTTATTCTTTTTCCCGTTACTTGAGGTGTAAGTTAGATTGTTTATTTCAGATTTTTCTTGATTCTTGAGCTAGGCAAGAATCACTATGAACTTCCCTCTTGGAACTGTTTTTGCTGTATCCCATACATTTTGGTATGTTGTATTTCCATTTTCATTTTTCTCAAAGTATTTTTTTGATTTCCCTTTTGATTTCTTTGTCAGTCCTTTGGTTGTTCAGTAGCAGGTTGTTTACTCTCCACATTTTTGTAATTTTTCCAGTTTTATTCTTGTAATTGATTTCTAGTTTCATACCATTGTGGTAAAAATAAAAAACTTTATACTTTCCATCTTCCTAAATTTGTTAAGACTTGGTTTTTGGCCTAACATATAATCTATCCTCGAGAAAGTTGTAGGTACAACTGAGGAACAGATCTTCTGTTTTTGGATGGAATGTTCTATATACATCTATTAAGTCTATCTGATCTAAAGTGTCATTTAAGGTTGATGTTTCCATATTGATTTTCTGTCTAGATGATCTATCCATTGATGTAAGTGGGGTATTAAAGTTCTCTACTATTATTGGATTGCTGTCTATTTCTCTCTTTAGGTCTGTTAATATTTGCTTTATATATTTAGGTGCTCCTATGTTGGCTACATAAATATTTACAAATGTAATATCCTCTTGTTGGATTGATCCCTTTACTGTTATTTAATGCCCTTGTCTTTTATTATAGTGTTTATTTTAAAGTCTATTTTATCTGATATAAGTATAGCTACCCCAGGTTTCTTTTATCTAAAGTGAGTCTCTTATGGGCAGCATATAGATTATTATTATTATTACTATTTTTGGCTGTGTTGGGTCTTCACTGCTGCACACAGGCTTTCTCTACTTGTGGCCAGTGGTGGCTACTCTTTGTTGGGGTGTGCAGGCTTCTCATCGTGGTGGCTTCTCTTGTTACAGAGCACAGGCTCTAGGCACATGGGTTTCAGTAGTTGCAGCTTGTGGGCTCTAGAGCACAGCCTCAGTAGTTGTGGTGCATGGGCTTAGCTGCTCTGTGGCATGTGGGACCTTCCCAGACCAGGGATCAAACCTGTGTCCCCTGCATTGGCAGGCAGATTCTTAACCATTGTGCTACCAGGGAAGTCCTGGTCTTATTTTTTTTAATCCATTCAGCTACTTTGTCTTTTTAGGGAAATTTTAGTCCATTTAGAGAAATTATTGATAGGTATGTACTTATTGCCATTTTATTAACTGTTTTCTGAGTGTTTTGTAGTTCCTCTGTTCCTTTCTTCTTCTCTTGCTCTCTTCCTTTGTGGTTTGATGACTTTCTTTAGTGGTATGCTTAGATTCCTTTCTCATTAGTTTTTGTGTATATACTATTGGTTTCTGCTTTGGGGTTACCATGAGACTTACATATAACACTTACATTTATAACAGTATATTTTAAGTTGAAAACAACTTAAGTTTGAATGCACTAAAGCTCTACATTTTTACTCTCCCCCTAACACATTTTATATATTTATGTCATTTTACATCTTTTTATCTTATGTATCACTTTAAAGATAAAGATTCTCCTTTTATCTTTAACTTTAGACATTTTAATCATAATGTGTCTTGATGTGGATCTCTTTAGGTTCATCTTATTTGGAATTCTCTGGGTTTCCTGAATCTGGATGTCTTTCCTTTCCCAGGTTAGGGAAGTTTGCAGCCATACTTCTTCAAATAAGTTTTCTCTCCCTCTTCTCCTTCTGGGACCTCTATAATGTGAATGTATTCTGCCTGATGTTGTCCCATAATTCCTTAACCTATCTTCACTTTTTAAAATCCTTTTTTGTTTTGCTGCTCTGCTTGGGTGAGTTCCACTGCCCTGATTTCAAGATCACTGATCCTTCCATCTGCTTCATCTAGTCTCCTGTTGAACCCCTCTACTGTATTTTTCAGTTCAGATTATTGTATTCTTTGGCTCTGTAATTTTAGTTTGGTACTTTAATTTTCTACCTTTTTGTTGAAGTTCTCACTGTGTTCATCCATGCTTCCCCCAAGTTTGTTAATCAAGTTTATGACCATTATTTTGAACTCTCTATCAGGAGTTACTGATAATTACTTATCTATGTTTCACTAAGGTTTTTCTTTTTTTTTCCCCTGAGGTTTTATTTGGTTCTTTCATTTAGAACGTATTCCTCTGTTTTCCTCATTTTGCATGACTCTCTATGTTTCTATGTATTACATGAAACAGCTACCTTCCCAGTGAAGGAGTGGCCTTATTAGGAGGTTCACCTTCATTCAACCTTGCCCTAGCAATGGTTGTGTCTTGGACCTTTGTGATTGTCCAAGCAGCCTGTTTTATTTTTAACAGCTTCTAGAGCTTAAGCATGTGCCAAGAACTGTCAGTGTCCCAACAAGAGGGATCTCAGTCAGCACCTAGTTTAAAGCTAGAGGCCAGACCTACAAGCAACAGCTTTTAAAGTATGCAAATATATACAGTTGTATGGGACCACAATCGTAAACTCTGGTGGTCTCTAGACTAGGCAATCTGGAAATGTCCAATTGTTAAAGTCTGTGAGACTCAGGAACACAAGCTCCAATGGCCACCAGAGCCAGGAAATCAACGAGTGTCCCCCATGTGGCAGCTGCAAAAACTGGGGAACCAGAGGGCAGGAAGATAGAGCCCACCTTCTGAGGTCCCTAGAAAGGTTAACAGTCATCAATGAGATGTATGTTTAATTAGAAGCCTGCTTGTCAGGCTGCAGCTATGATGATGAGCTTATAGGCCTCTTTCACAGGAAGACTGATCTCCTGGGTCTGTTGCCTCTTCCTGGTGGAGGACGGTAGCTGTTTAAGAAGTCTTTCTCTGTTGGTTACAGTCCTGTGGGATCTGTGAGTATAAGCCATGATGACCTCCAGAGCCAAATGATATACAGGTGTCCCCTGGCAACAGCTACAAAAAAAATTAGGGCACCAGACTAGGGAATTAGCTCCTTTCTGGGAGATACCATCAAGCAGTAGCAAGGCAGAGGGGGAGCTCAATGACTCATCCACCAGCCTCTGTTTCCTGAGTATTCCACAAGCCTCGAGGAGTAAGCCAGACTAGAAGCCTCCCCTCAAGCCAAAGCTTCTGGGCATGCAAATAGGCTTCTTTACCAGAAAGATGGGAGTTGTGTTTCAGTCTGCTATCTATGCAGTGCCCTTGGGGTGGCAGACTACCAAGAACTGTCTCTCCAATTTTTACGGTCCCATCGGACCCAGGATGGACCCCCACTATCCTTCAGAGCCAGGCACTCAAGGGGTGTCCCTCAGCTATGGTTGCAAAAACTGGGGCACCAGGTATATAAAAACCTGGGCACGAGACCTGTGTAAAAGCTCCCCTCCAGGAGATACTGGCGCTGTGGAACACGGCAGAGGGAGAGCACAAAAGATGGCCTGCACTGAGGAAAAGAGAAAAAAGGAAAAAACTAAGCAAAACTGAAAAACCACTGTTTATTAGATTCCAACAGAGAGAAAACTTAGGGGAAAAGCAAAAAAAAGAAAAAGAAATTATACCTCTATATTTATTTTTCTTTGCCTGAATATTGAGATCAGACCATCATATTCATTTAGACGCAAAGCCTTTGTTAAGCTTAGGGACAGCAAAGTTTAACACACGATGTTATAATATAATATATAATTATTATAATATAATATAACCAAAAATAAGAATATATATCTACCAGACAAAATGTTTAAAATTATAACTTTTCCCCAAAACCTAGGCCATTCAGTTCTATACCTTTGCACCAACATGATAAATGGTCTTAGGGACTTGAGCTTCAAAGTCACATAGATCTGGGTTTGAATTGCAGCCCCATCACTTACTCACTCTGTACTTTTGAACAAGCTACTTAATCTCTCTGTGTCTTCATTTCCTCATCTATTAAAATAGGGCCAATAATACCTCCCTGACAGAGTTGTTGTGAGGCTTACATGAGATCATCTATGAGAAGTACCTAGTAAAAGGCCTTTCCCATAGGAGATGCTCACTCCTTCACCTCACTGGACACTGTTTATGTGCAGCAGTGACAGACACATAAAAGATATACTAAAAATCCCAGAAAGTATTTATGAAAAAAAAGTATCATAAAAACTGAAAAAGAATTAATGAGATAGATACAAAAGTAAAATATTTAGTATTTAATACGACACACATCCACCAAAGGGCATAAAGGGCAAAGACAAATCAAGAGGTCGGTGTATAAAACAGGTAAAGAGAAGGAGGAAAAATGTTCTGATGGAGAAAACAAGTGACAAGGTAAAGAGTGTCTTCAGTGGATGAAAGTGCATAAGTTGACAATAAGAAGGAGAAGCAAACACAAGGACAGATGTTCAGGTCCCAGGTACTGCACACCAAAATATATTGAAAAAAACAAAAACTACATAAATGATAAGTTCTACTACCATTAAAAGGAATGAAATAGAGCCAGGGTAATGGAAGACCCTCGCAATAGTCCCCCAGAGACCTCTCAGTGCAGTGGACCTGGGTCTACTCCTCGGCAGGGCAGGAAATGTAAGAAGCAGCACACTCAACACAGGGAGGCTTCTCACACACTGACCCATGCTGGCAAAACTTATAGGAAATGATATATAGTTCAGACCAACAATTTACTGATTATAACAAGAAATATATTTTTCTATTTGAAGAGAATACTTAATGGTTTACTCTTCAGGATATGAGGAATACCAATTTTAAAAACTAGTAAAAACTAAGATTGGTAAAAATCAAAGTATCATTGGTCATTCAACAACAATCATATATCCAGCAAATATTTATTGAGCACTGACAGTATATGGTAGACACAAAGCTACATAAGCTTCAGCTACAAGGATTACTATGACACTGCCCTGCCGTTGACCATGGTAAAAGATACCTATAATACAATTACTTTCAGTATGAAAGACTAAGAAATATAGATACCATGCAAACAGAGCAATCCTACTTCAGGAGAACTAGGGAAAGGAAAAGAACAAATAAGCTGGATATTTTAAATTATCTTTCAAATATGAGCTTTCTAGACAAACAAGGGTTGAAAACCATTCCAAGAAGAGGAAAAGAAATATGCAAAGTACAAATCTGTGAAAATGTTTGCCATATATGGAAGCAATGTGGTAAGATCCTAGGATGTAGTAAGATCCTGAGATGGCCTTCCTGGTGTGTGGGGTTCAGACAATGGGAAATGGCGGGATATGAGGATTGAGAAAAGGTTGAGAAAAGCTGCATATACCAAGGTAGCATGTGGATTTTATCAATTAGACTAGTAGTCACAAAACTTGGGGATGTGCAAGCCAACTTGTGTACAAGATAATCCACTGAGTTGTGGAAAAAAGTTAGAATTTTTATATAAAAGGAAAAATTAAGCTTTAGTAAGATTTCATAAATGGATCAACACTGCAGCCTCATTCAATCTTAACATAAGGTGGTCATGTGTCACAAACTGTCCAAGTGGTATCTTGAAAAAAGAGTAGGGGTTCTACCACACGCAGGGAACCCTCAGCCTTTCATTCACTTTCAGGCTATACATTACAGTTTCTACAGGACCAGCAAGGAAGATGTACTGAGTATACTATTTAACTAAAGTAACCATCAAATGGACACATTGCTTAAAAAGATTCTTGCAAAGAAGTCAGAGATTAAAGATAATACTATCAAGCGAACAAAAGTTGGAAACTAGGAAATGATAGAGCTGACACTTCTATTCCCACTGTGAGCTATTCATCAGCCTCATTAAGAGAATAAGCTAATAAGAGGTCAGAAAAAATTTTCAAAATTATCAGGAAGACCATTTGAAATAATGAATTTATAGACCTTAATAAGAATTCACTCACTCTTTCAAAATTTTACTGTGCAGGTATTGTTCAATTTGCTAACAGTTAAAAAGCTGATAACAAGCAATTTTGCCCTAAGGGTACAGTGTTCACTGAGAGTCTCACCAATTGACTGATTATAATGTCAGTCAAAATCCCAACAAGTTATTTTGTTTTGGGGTGAAACCTGACAAACAGATTCTAAAATCTGTATAATGGTAATGCAAAGTTCAATCATCAGTCAAGATGATTTGATGATTTTTTTGATAAAAAAAAAACACCAAGCTGCAAGGACTGCCTCCTGGATAGTAAGACACTTAGAAGGCCACATTAATGAAGACAATGTGGCATTGGCATAAAGATAGTGTTTTAGTGGGGAATCTCCAGAGAAGAAGAACTAACAGGAGATTATATAGATACATATAGAGAGACCTATTATAAGGAATTGGCTCACTTAATTATGGAGGCAAGCTGGAGACCCAGGAAAGCTGATAGTTTAGTTCTAGTCCAAATTTAAGGGCCTGAAACAAGGAAAGCCAATGGTTTCTGAAGGCTGGCCGACTCAATACCTAGGAAGATCTAATGTTTTAGTTTGAATCTGAAGGCAGGGAAAAAACTCAGGTCCCAGTGCAAGCCCTGTCAAGCAGAAGGAATTCTCTTACTCATGGAAGTGTTCAGCCTTTTTGTTCTACTCAGCCCTTCAACTAACTGGATGAGGCCCACGCACATGAGGGAGGGTAACTGCTTTATTCAGTCTGTTGATTTATATGTTAATCTCATCTAAAAATACTCCCGCAGAAACATCCAGAATAATGTTTGACCAAATATCTGGGCACCCTATGGCCCATTCAAGTTGACACATAAAATTAAGCATCGCATATAGACAATGAGAACATTGGAGACATTTAGGATCAAACCTGCACATAAAAAGACATTTTATTTACGGTATTTCCCTGGCGGTCCAGTGGGTAAGACCCCACGCTCCCAATGTAGGGGGCCCAGGTTTGATCCCTGGTCAGGTAACTAGATCTCACATGCATGTCACAACTAAGAAGTCCCCATGCCACAACTAAGACCAGGGGCTGCATAAATAAATAAATACTTAAAAAATTTTTTTTAAAAAGACATTTGATTTATTATGAAGGTAGCATCATAGCTCAGTGAGGTAAAAAGACTTTTCAATGATGGTGTTGGGACAATGGGGTATCCATGTGGAAGCAAAGTGAAAATGAACTCCTACCTTAGACCACATAATGAAACAGTTACAGGTAGATCACAGACCTAAATGGGAAAGGCAAGCAATATACTTTTAGAAGATAATGTGAAAGGTCTTCATGACCCTGAAGTGGGGATACATTTTCTTAAATAAGATACAAAGTTATTAACCAAAAAGGAGAAGACTGATAAATCTGACAACAATAAAATTTTAAATGTCTTTCTTAAAAGAAGGTAAGACAGGTATTTCAGAGGCCAGCCCAAGCCCATGTTGTTACCTGTGCTTCTGACTGACTGGCTACATTGTGACTGGAGGTCCCAATGACCCCCCCCAACTCAGGATGCTAATCCCAAACCCAGATTATTACCTGTACTTCTGACCGACTGGCTAAATCAGAGGTTCCCAGAACCCCCTCACTGGGTTCAACTATTTTGTTAGAGTGGCTCACAGAATTCAAGAAATGCACTTATATACTAGATTACTGATTTCTTATAAAAGGATATTAAAGGATACAAGTCAACAGTCAGATGAAGAGATGCATAAGGCAAGGTCCCAAACAGAGAAGCTTCTGTCCTTATACAGCTTGGGGCCTGTCAAGGTGGCATGCAGAAACATTCTGCTTCCCCCATGTGGAAGCTCTCTGAAAAGGGGCCAAAAAGTGGTCCTTTGGGTTTTTATGGAGGCTTCGTTATATAGTCATGATTGACTAAATCACTGGCTAATGGCAACTGGTTCAACCTCAAGCCCCTCTCCCCTCGCAGGAAACCAGATGGTGGGACTGAAAGTTCCAACCCTCTACTCACAAGGTTGGTTCTCCTGCCAAGCAGCCCTCATCCTCGGATGCCCTCCAAAAGTCACCTTATTAACATAACACAAGACACCTTTTATCACTCTCAACACTTAGACGATTCCAAGAGTTTTGGCAGCTGTGAGCCAGGAACTGCAGACGAAGACCAAATATAAATAAAAAATATATTTTGGTCATCTGAATGATCAGACATATATTTCTTATAAATTACAATATCTCAAATACATACTGCATTATTCCATTTTTACCAAGATAAAATAATAGGCCAAACTGCATAATTAAGTGGTAAAACCATAAAGCAAGGTAAATAAAAGTCAGGCTAGTAGTAACTGCTAGCAAGGCACATAAGGGCATATAAATAGGAAGGGGCACTTGGGAGCTTCTAGGAGGGAGACAATGTTCCATTCTATTTCCTGACCTGGGTGGTAGTTGAAAGGGTATTTATTTGCAACAATTCGTTAAGCTTGGCATTTATGCCTCATGTACGTTTCTGCATGTTGGTTAGATTTTGTACTTTAAAAGGTTTTTTTTTTTTTAATTCTAAAGAATGAATTAGAGGGCTGAAGCAATACAGGAACATCTGGATATTGCTTACTACTGCATTTAAAGGGAATAAAGATTGAATAAAACCCTTTTGACTGATCTCCACTCCTGGTATTCTGCCATTTTCTTCTCATCAGAATAAAATACAATACTGGTATGGTCTTGCCCAAAGAACATAAGTAGTTCCTAAATTTGGCAGACCCAGAGACCTTCCCTTTGGATTATAAACTCTGAGAACAGACTGTCTTTAGATCCACTACTGTATCCTCAACTTCTTTAATAGTGCCAGGCAAACAGTAGGTTCTCAAAAAGCATCTGTTCAATGG
The DNA here is from genome assembly GCF_039906515.1 of Pseudorca crassidens. Lineage (NCBI taxonomy): Eukaryota > Metazoa > Chordata > Mammalia > Artiodactyla > Delphinidae > Pseudorca > Pseudorca crassidens. The sequence goes on from NC_090302.1 coordinate 86,198,596, forward strand.
ATTCACTGGTAAAACTAAATTTTTCAAAAACCAAATATTCCAAAAAGATGTGAAAGAGTCCTGTGACTTCAACCAGTCTCTAAGAGCTGTAAGAAGAGCCACAGAGACGGTGTTATTTGACAGTACATTTGAGGTTACTAGTAAGACTCCAAAAAAATTAATGTATTTCCAACATAACATATTAACAAAGGCTAACATATGGCAAGCATCAAACAATTTCTAGGACAGGTGCGGAATTTGCCTCTGCACCATCTTCCATTGGATGCTGTTTGTGCCGTCACTGGAGGGCTGGCAAGATGACTGAGTTGAAGGATGTGAGCTCACCCCTTCCTACAAAAACACCAAAATCACAACTAACTGCTGAAAAAACACTAACAAAAAAAACACTGAAACCTGACAATAAAGATACCCTACATCCAAAGACAAAAAAGAAGCCACAACAAGATGGTAGGAGGGGCACAATCACGATAAAATCAAATCCCATATCCACCTGGTGGGCAACCCACAAACTGGAAAATAATTACACCACAGAAGTTCTCCCACAGGAATGAAAGTCCTGAGCCCCACGTCAGGCTTCCAAGCCTGGGGGTCTGGCAACAGGAGGAGGAACCCCCAGAGAATCGGTTTTGAAGGCTAGTGGGGTTTGACTGCAGGATTCCACAGGACTGGGGGAAAAAGAAACTCCACTCTTGGGGGGCTCACACAAGGTCCCATGCTCACCAGGACCCAGGGAAAAAAGTAGTGACCTTGTAAGAGACTGGGCCAAACCTGCCTGCTAGTATTGGATGGTCTCCTGCAGAGGCAAGGGACGGATGTGGCTCACTGAGGGGGAAAAAAACATTGGCAGCAGAGTTCTGGTGAGTACTCATTCGTGTGAGCCTTCCTGGAGGTCACCATTTCCTCCCCAAGGCCTAGCCCTACCCAACAGCCTGTAGGCTCCAGTGCTGGGCACCTCAGGCCAAACAACAAACACAGCCCCACCCATCAGCAGTTAGGCTGCTTTAAGTCTTCCCGAGCATGGCCCTGCTCACCAGAGGGACAAGACCCAGATCCACCCACCAGTGGGCAGTAATCAGACCCTCCCATCAAGAATCCGGCACAAGCCTCTTAGATAGCCTCATCCACCAGACGGCAGACAGCAGAAGCAAGAAGAACTACAATTCTGCAGCCTGTGGAACAGAAACCGCAATCACAGAAAGTTAGACAAAATAAGACGGCAGAGGAACATGTCCTACATGAAGGAACAAGATAAAACCCCAGAAGAACAACTAAGTGAAGTGGAGATAGGTTATCTACCGGAAGAAGAATTCAGAGTAATGATAGTGAAGATGATATAAGATCTCGGAAAAACAAAGGAGGCGGAGTTTGAGAAGATGCAAGAAATGTTTAACAGAGACCTAGAAGAACTAAGGCACAAACAAACAGAGATGAACAACACAATAACTGAAATGAAAAATACACTAGAAAGAATCAATAGCAGAGTAACTGAGGCAGAAGAACGGATAAGTGAGCTGGAAGACAGAATGGTGGAAATCACTACCGCAGAACAGTATAACAAGAATGAAAAGAAATGAAGACAGTCTAAGAGACCTCTGGGACAACATTAAATGAACCAACATTTGCATTACAGGGTTCCCAGAAGGAGAAGAGGGAGAGAAAGGGCCTGAGAAAATATTTGAAGAGATAATAACAGAAAACGTCTCTAACATGGGAAAGGAAACAGTCACCCAAGTCCAGGAAGTGCAGAGAGCCTCAGGCAGGATAAACCCAAGGAGGAACATGCCAAGACACATAGTAATCAAATTGACAAAAGTTAAAACAAAGAAAAAATATTAAAAGCAACAAATAACATACAAGGGAACTCCCATAAGATTATCAGCTGATTTCTCAGCAGAAACTCTGCAGGCCAGAAGGGAGTGGCACGATATATTTAAAGTGATAAAAGGGAAGAAACTGCAACCAAGAATACTCTATCCAGCAAGGCTCTCATTCAGATTCAACAGAGAAATCAAAACCTTTACAGACAAACAAAAGCTAAGAGAATTCAGTACCACCAGACCAGCTTTGCAACAAATGCTAAAAAAACTTCTCTAAGAGGAAAAGAAAAGGCCACTACTAGAAAGAAGGAAATTATGAATGGAAAAGCTCACTGGTAAAGGCAAGCATAAAATAAAGGTAGGAAATCATCTGCACAGAAATATGATATCAAACCACCAATTGTCAGAAGAAGAGAGCACAAATGTTGGATATTGGAAATGCATTTGAAATTAAAAGACCAGCAACTTAAAACAATCTTGTTTATATATAGACTGCTATATCAAAACCTCATGGTAAAAGCAAACTGAAAATCTACAATAGATATGCATTTCTTTAAATGTAAATGGATCAAATGCTCCAACTAACAGACACACACTGGCTGAATGGATACAAAAACAAGACCAATATATATATGCTGTCTACTAGAGACCCACTTCAAATCTAGGGACACACACAAACTGAAAGTGAGGGAATGGAAAAAGGTATGCCAGGCAAATGAAAATCAAAAGAAAGCTGGAATAGCAATACAGACAAAATAGACTTTAAAATAAAAACTGTTACAAGAAACAAAGAAGGACACTACATAATGATCACAGGATCAATCCAAGAAGAAGATATAACAATTGTAAATATATATGCACCCCAACATAGCAACATCCCAATATATAAGGGTACAGCCATAAAAGGAGGAATCTACAGTAACACAATAATAGTGGGAGGCTTTATTTATTTATTTATTTTTAATGGAGTAGATAGAGTTGCTTTACACTGCTGTGTCAGTTTCTGCTGTACAACAAAGTGAATCAGCCATACGTATACATATATCCCCTCTTTTTTGGATTTCCTTCTGTTAAGGTCACCACTGAGCACCGAGTGGAATTCCCTGTGCTATACAGTGAGATCTCATTAGTTTTCTATTTTATACACAGTAGTGTATGTATGTCAATCCCAATCTCCCAATTCATCCCACCCCCTCTTTTCCCCCTTTGTATCCATAAGTTTGTTCTCTACGTCTGTGTCTCTATTTCTGCTTTGCAAATAAGATCATCTATACCATTTTTCTAGATTCCAGTAGTGGGGAACTTTAACACCCCACTTTAATCAAGGGACAGGTCATCCAGACAGATGATCAATAAGGAGACACAGGCCTTAAATGTCACATTAGACCAGATGGACTTTATCAATATTTATACAGCATTCTATCCAAAAGTAGGAGAATACACATTCTTCTCAAGTGCACATGAAGCATTCTCCAGGAATGATCACATGCTGGGACACAAAGCAAGTCTTAGTAAATTTAAGAAAACTGACATCATATCAAGCATCTTTTCTGACCACAGTGCTCAGAAATTAGAAATCAACTACAAGAAAAAAATTGTAAAAACACAAACACATGGAGGCTAAACAATATGCTACTAAACAACCAATGGATCACTGAAGAAATCAAAGAGGAAATCAAAAACTACCTAGAGACAAATGCAAACGAAAACACAACGATCTAAAACCTATGGGATACAGCAAAAGCGGTTCTAAGAGGGAAGTGTATAGCAATACAATCTTACCTCAGGAAACAAGAAAAGTCACAAACAACCTAAACTTACACCTAAAGCAATTAGAGAAAAAAGAACAAACAAAACCCAAAGTTAGTAGAAGGAAAGAAAACATAAAGATCAGAGCAGAAATAAATGAAATAGAAATGAAGAAAACAATAGCAAAGGTGCATGAATAAAAGCTGGTTCTTTGACAAGATAAATTAGCGAGACTCATCAAGAAAAAAAGGGAGAGGGCCCAAATCAATAAAATTAGAAATGAAAAACAAGAAGTTACAATGGACCCCACAGAAATAAAAAGGATCATAACAGACTACTACAAGCAACTATATGCCAATAAAACTGACAACCTGGAAGAAATGGATAAATTCTTAGAAAGGTACAACCTCCCAAAACTGAACCAAGAAGAAACAGAAGATATGAACAGACAAATCACAAGTACTGAAATTGAAACTGTGATTTAGAAACTCCCAAAAAACAAAAGTCCAGGACCAGATAGCTTCAGAGGCAAATTCTATCAAACATTTAGAAAAGAGTTAACACCTATCCTTCTGAAACTATTCCAAAAATTACAGAGGAAGGAGTACTCCCAAACTCATTCTATGAGGATACCATCACCCTGATACCAAAACCAGACAAAGATACTACAAAAAAAGAAAATTACAGGCCAATATCACTGATGAACAGATGCAAAAATCTTCAACAAAATACTAGCAATCTGAATCCAACAATACGTTAAAAGAATCATACACAGGGCTTCCCTGGTGGCGCAGTGGTTGAGAGTCCACCTACCGATGCAGGGGACACGGGTTCGTGCCCTGGTCCGAGAGGATCCCACATGCCGTGGAGCGGCTGGGCCCGTGAGCCATGGCTGCTGAGCCTGTGCGTCCGGAGCCTGTGCTCCATAACAGGAGAGGCCACAGCAGTGAGAGGCCCGCGTACGGCAAAAAAAAAAAAAAAAGAATCATACACAATAATGATCAAGTGGGATTTATCCCAGGGATGCAATGATTTTTCATTATCTGCAAATCAATCAGTGTGATACACCACATCAACAAACTGAAGAAGAAAAACCATATGATCATCTCAATAGATGCAGAAAAAGGCTGTGACAAAATTCAACACCAATTTATGATAAAAACTCTCCAGAAAGTGGGCATAGAGGGAACATACCTCAACATAATAATGGCCACATATGACAAACCCACAGCTAACATCATACTCAACAGTGAAAAGCTGAAAGCACTTCCTCTAAGATCGGGAACAAGACAAGGATGTCCACTCTCACCACTTTTATTCAATATAGCTTTGGAAATCTTAGCCATGGCAATTAGAGAAGAAAAAGAAATAAAAGGAATCCAAATTGGAAAAGAAGTAAAACTGTCACTGTTTGCAGATGACATGATACTATACATAGATAATCCTGAAGATGCCACCAGAAAACTACTAGAGCCCATCAATGAATTCAGTAAAGTTGCAGAATACAAAATTAATACACAGAAATCTGTTCTATACACTAACAACGAAAGATCAGAAAGAGAAATTAAAGAAACAATCCCATTTACCAACACATCAAAAAGAACAAAATACCTAGGAATAAACCTACCTAATGAGACAAAAGACCTGTACTCCAAAAACTGTAAGATGCTGATGAAAGAAATCAAAGATGACAAAAACAGATGGAAAGATATACAATGTTCTTGGATTGCAAGAATCAATATTGTCAAAATGACTATACTACCCAAGGCAATCTACAGATTCAATACAATCCCTATCAAAGTATCAATGGCATTTTTCAGAGAACTAGAACAAAAAAAAATCTCAAAATTTGTATGGAGACACGAAAGACCCCAAATAGTCAAAACAGTCTTGAAAAAGAAAAATGGAGCTGGAGGAATTAGGCTCCCTGATTTCAGACTATACTATAAAGCTACAGTCATGAAAACAGTATGGTACTGTCACAAAAACAAAAATATAGATCAATGGAACAGGATAGAAAGCCCAGAAATAAATCCACGCACCTATAGTCAATTAATCTATGAAAAAGGAGGCAAGACTAGACAATGGAGGAAAGGCAGTCTCTTCAATAAATGATGCTGGGAAAACTGGAGAGGTACATGGAAAAAAGTGAAATTAGAACACTCTTTATCACCACAGACAAAAATAAACTCAAAATGGATTAAAGACCTAAATGTAAGACTGGGTACTACAAAACTCTTAGAGGAAAACATAGGCAGAACACTCTTTGACATAAACCATGGCAATGTCTTTTCCGAGCTGTCTCCTAGAGTAATGGACATAAAAACAAAAATAAACAAATGGGACCTAATTAACTCAAAAGCTGTTGCACATCAATAGAAACCATAAACAAAATGAAAAGACAATGCACACAATGGAAGAAAATATTTGCAAACGATGTGACCAACAAGGGATTATTCTCCAAAATTTACAAACAGCTCATGCAGCTCAGTATCAAAAAAACAAACAACCCAATCAAAAAATGGGCAGAAGATCTACATAAACATTTTTCCAAAGAAGAAATATAGATGGTCAAAAAGCACATGAAAAGATGCTCAACATCACTAATTATCAGAGAAATGCAAATCAAAACTACAATGAGGTATCACCTCACACCTGTCAGAATGGCCATCATCAAAAAATCTACAAACAATAAATGCTGGAGAGGGTGTGGAGAAAAGGGAACTCTCCTACACTGTTGGTGGGAATGTAAATTGGTACAGCTACTATGGAGAACAGTTATGGAGGTTCCTTAAGAAACTAAAAATAGAGCTATCATATTATCAAGCAATCCCACTCCTGGGCATATATCCAGAGAACACCCCAATGTCAATTGCAGTGCTGTTTACAATAAGCAAGACATGGAAGCAGCCTAAATGGCCATCAACAGAGGAGTTGATGAAGAAGATGTGGTACATATATACTATGGAATATTACTCAGCCATTAAAAAGAATGAAATTATGCCATTTGAAGCAACATGATGGGCCTGGAGATTAGCATACTAAGTGAATTAAGTCAGACAGAGAAAGACAAATATCACGTGATATCGCTTATATGTGGAATCTTTAATACAAATGATAGAAATGAACTTATTTACAAAACAGAAGCTGACTCACAGACTTAGAGGACGAGGAGGAGGGATTGATTTGGAGTTTGGCATTGACATTTACACACTGCTATATTTAAAACATAAGCAACAAGGACCTACTGTATAACACAGGGAATGCTGCTCAATATTCTGTAATAACCGAAATGGGAAAAGAATTTGAAAAAGAATAGATACATGTATATATATAACTGAATCACTTTGCTGTACACCTGAAACTAACACAACATTGTTAATCAACTATGCTCCAATATAAATTTTTTTTAAATGACAAGTATAAGAAAATTCAGAGGAATAAAGTTAACTAGGCATTCAGCAAAATTAAAACACATAAAAAACCCAGAATTTCTATTACATCTCTGTCCTAAAAATACAACTAATCAATTCAGTCTACCATTTTCAAATTTAATAATTAACATGAATTTTTACTGCATTTTAGAATTTATAGAAGAAATTCTTTGTTTTTGACTCAGGGTGTTTCAATCACATTTGTGATGCTCCAGAAACACAGAATGACCCAAGATTTTATTACCACAATTAAAACAGGCTAGCATGTATCAGGTACTAAGTAAATGCTCACTGAATGAAACTAACAAATATTATTAAAATATGGCTTGTTATATAGTTTTAGAAGGATACTTGATGACAATTACACATTTTTAAAGTGTAATATGTCACTCTTTAACTTTTATGGAGAAAATATCACTTTTAGGATAAAAGAAAATATACCCAAGATATGTACAATTGATTCATAAACTAGCAACCATCTTCTGTCTTGCTGCATTTACAGTCAACATTATACAATTATGAAGGTACTGATTTGTGATAGGTATATGTAATTAGCTTTAGACTGCTAAAAGTTAAATAATTAATATTATTCCTACACATCATTTTTTTTATCAGTTAATATTACAGGTTTGCCTAGTACAACGATGAGGGAAACTGTTTTCCTAGTCTCTTAAGTGCTCAACTCCTCTCTAGTGGCACCATCTTCTCAGAGTAAAGCAGATTCAGAACCATCTCTATTTCAATCAACTTTCTCTCCTTCCTTCACTGCCAAGTTTCTTCAAAGGGTAATCAAAGTTTATTACCTCTGCTTCCTCACCTCCCCGTCATTCCTCAATATCTATAGCAGCCTGGCTACTTCCCTCAACCTCCCACTAAACCTATTCTCACCAAAGTCATTCCTCCTTAGTGGCTAAATCCAAGTAGTGCTTTTCAGTCCTTATCTTGCTCTTTCAATCCTTTATGCTCTACAATTGCCGTGTCCAATACAGTGACAACTAGCCACATGAGGCTACTCAGCACTTTCAAATGTAACAGGTACAATGAAGAAAAATGAATTTTTAACTTTTAAAATTTTAATTAAATTTAAATTTGAAAACAGACACATGATTCAGCTTTAAGTTTCTTTGAAACAATTTGGGTATGTGAACCTACTTTTTCAACTGTATATTTTATAAAACAAATCAAGAATTTCCAATGAAAATTTAGCCTCTGAATTAAGATGTAACATATACACTGAATTAAGTATAACATATATACTGGATCTCAATGACTCAGTATAAAAAAGATTATAAAATGATCACATTAATAATTTTTATATTGATTACATATTTTAATAATGGTATTTTGGATATACTGGGTTAAATAAAATAATCATTAAAATTAGTCTCAACTTTTTCTTTTTACATTTCTTAAAGCAGGTACTAGAAAACTGAAAATTATCTATGTAGAATATACTTTGTTTCTATTGGACAGTGGCGTGCTATAGCATTAGATATAAATGACCACTCATTCCTTCTTAAAATGCTGCTGCTTTTCTCCTTCTTCTTCTTGGACTCCCCCTTTCTAGTGTGCAGTGTAACTTATTCTTCCACTCACTCCTTAAATGCCAGTGTCTCCCAAGGTTGTCCCTAGGACCTTTCCCTTCCTCACACTAGGCACTTTCCTTGGGTGATCTCACCCTCACGCATGGCTCCCACTGTTCCTGTACCCTGAGGACTGTCAACCCTCTATGTGCAAATCAGCCCCTCTCCTGAAAACACTAAGTTCAACTCGACCTACACCTAAGTACACCTGCACTTAATTTGCCGTTACATCCTTACATATTTACCTTATTAATATCATAAATCTGGTCCCTCTTTTCCATTTCATTCAGGCCTTCATGATTTCTCACTTTTACCACTACAATTGCTTTGAAAGTGCTATCCCTGGCACCTTCCAAAGCAACTTCCTTTTGCTGGTAAGTTTCTAAAATTCACACCTAGCCATATGATTTCTCTATTTAAAATACTTCGGTGGTTTCCCCACTGCCTTCAAGTTAAAGTAAAAACTTCTTATAATCATACATAAGGCTTTATGCTTCATCATCAACCCTATAAAATCCCAAGCTCAGGGATATCTAAGCACCTGCAGTTTCCTGAATACAGCATTTGCTTCCTCACAGCCATTCTTTGCACATGCTCTTTTTGCTGGCAGGAATACCGTTCCTAAAACTCTATCCTGTTCTCTTAGTCATCCTTCAAAACTCAGCTGATATATCATCTCTCCCAGGAAACATCACCAAACCACCAAGTCTGAACAAGTGTCCCTCCTCTGCGTCACCATCACCCCTATACATAGTTCTACCAATAACCCAATGACACTGCCCTAGAATGACCTGGTTAGTAGTCTGTAAACTCCCTGAAGGTAGGAATTAAGTGTTTTAACTTTACCTCCCTGTGCTACACTTAATGAGCACCTATTTATTAAATGGACACAATATTAAATAAGGGAAACCCACAGAATAAACTGCAAGGCTAGAAACTTAAAACTAGGCTAATATAAGTCACGAGTTAAATGAAGAAAGTTAACCTAATCACTCTAAAAACACTTTATAAAATGGCCTATTTCTGGACTTAATGAGCTAGCCAATAAAAATATATATCCTAAATAATCACTAAAATAGCAAATACTCAACAAAAGCAATAATTTAAAAAACTGAAAACTAAGTATGTTATTCTATTTCTATAGTCTTGTTTTTCATACCTTTTCTTCCCTAATTCTACTTATCAGTTCCTTCCTTCAGCTCTTTAATTTTCCTTCGAGTTAAATGTTGCATTTTTTCCGTCCCTCGCCCAATCCTTTTCACTTCTACTGTCCCTCCAATTCTTCTTTTAATCTAACAAAAATGCAAATACTGTCTTTGTCATCTCTGTCAGCAATTCTGTATAAAACGAAGGAATGGTAAAAAGCAGTGAACGGAATGATATCACTAGTCAGATTGCTAGACAAAACCATATGCATTAATCTGGGTGGTTGGTTTCATAATACTAAGCAGCTAATCTAGACCATATGCATAGTAAGTGGAGTCTGACAGGCATCAGCAAGTCCTTGAGGTTATTGCAGCAGGGCAGTGGGGGGTAAGAGAAAAGACCAGCCAACTTGCTGGTGGTGAGGGCAGCTACAGCACAGCCTTACAACATTCTCCTATTTGTGCCCACCATTCAAGAGGAAGCAGAAACGGGGAATTCAGGAAGCTGTCAGCTATCTGGACTAGCACGGTCAGGTAACCGATTTTAACGGTGCTTGCAGCATTAGCCAACCAGCCCTAGATGCTAGTCTGAGCACACTGGCCAGGGCACCAACTTTAGGACACAAAATAAAGACTGCTGCTCCCAGGGCACTTCTGAATTTTAGTTTTACTACAGAATAGATTCTGAGAGAGGCAGAGAAGTACCTGAAGAGAAATTATGTAAGTATTTAAAGTAGGTTGGTAGGAAGAAACAATTGTTAGAAGGAAGGAGAGTACATTCTTTTAATTACCTGAGAGTAACTTTCTAAAACCACTCAACATTAGTTCTTGCAGGCATGGGGAAGTTCACCCTGAGGACCTGTCTCTTAAGGAATTCGCAATCAAACAAAACTGAAATCTCTTGTAAAGCTTTACAAGTTTAACAGTGAAGGATGTGTCTGAAAAAGTTTCTGGACTGTCAAAGCAGCACCTTTATTGAATTCAAAGCAGTATAGTGCAAGATTTATTTTTACCCGTGTCCAGGAGTTAAGCTTTGATTCTCCAGAATTCTGTGGATCTTTCTTAATCAGACAACACAAGCACCATATTAGAATTTTTTGGCTTTCATCTGCAAAAAGGAAAACTAAAATGAGTAGGTTTTATCAAATAGAAAGAAAAGATAATCAGTATAAAATTTGTAACATTATATACTAAAGGAAATATATTTATTATATTTTAGGAAAATCACAAACTACTAAGTTCATAGAACAAGCATCCAGGACCATGTGTGAAACTTTGTGGTTTTTTTCCTTCTTGTGGGTTCAGGATCACTTATGCTTAGCCCTTGTGAGGTCAATTCTCTTTCTGTCACAGCAGCAATTTTTAAAGCCAAAAGAGAATGATGGAAAGAACTAGCTTTTTTAAAGATCAGTTCTTTATTTTATATTCAAACCATTAGTAATTTCAGCCTTTTTAAGGCAATATCACTGCCATAAGCAGTAGTCAATATTTCTGATTTAATCAAATTGGCCAAAATATCCCCACTTGTTAAAAATAAATTTAACAAAAAGAATTGTTTTAAAATACATTCTTTTTAGTACCAAATGGTTTGGATAAAATAGAAGCCTTTTACATGCTCCTAATTCTTTACTCTAAAATGTAAAACTTTACTAAATATGTGATAACAATGCTGACCTTTGAAATCTATTTGGCTAGGACATCTACTTGGTAAGCCATTTTCTCTTTCCTCCTTTGGTAACTAAGTCCATTCAAGTTGGAGATTCTATAACACAACTGAGAAGCAAAAATGAGACCTAAAAACTGAAGATGTCAGTACCTGAACTAGAGCCAAGCTACTATGGACTTTACCACAAGGCCATGGAGCTGATGCTGAGGAAACCCAGCACCCGGAATCACTCCTCTGCAAAATCACCTGATGCTCTTTACTTTGTTATCTACTGCAATTTCATAAACACAGCATTTCTACAGGGCTTCATTAACAAGAAATAAGGAGAATACAAACTACAGTAAGCTATCTCGGCATTTTCAACCACAAACCAAAGGACCCTGATAGTAATTTTAAATCCATTTTCCCCCCATAAACTTAGGCTCTCCTAACAACTAACACCTCTGAACAAACTTTATCAGGGCTTATCCTGAGGGATAGTCCTATTTTTCCTAGCTTTTATGAGCTCAATTACATCACTGGCTTGCCTGAAATCAGTTCATTGCAAGAATCACATAATTTAACCACTGGAGATCCTAGGGTTCTTCAGGTTGAACCAATGCCACTGATTAAAAATCTGACTGTTGTACTTTCTATGTTTTAAATATCAGAAGAAATTATAACTATCTGTATGTCACAAGTGTGACAAACACATCTAATGATATGCTTATGTAAGCAGCTTCCCATGTTATACAGAATGCAACCTGATGGGGAGCATTTCCAAAAATCAGACACTCACCACTGAAGAGAAAAAAGACAGAAAATGTTAATTATGGAGTGTAAATCTAAAAGAATCCCAAAGATAGGAGTTTTCCCCAGGTGTTGAGTGACTCTGCACATTTAGTTCAACAAGCATATTATTTTTTACTTTTCTCTCAAAAAGAAAAAGAAGAGCAAGAGTAACTTGCCCCCAGCCTTTATTTCTTTGCCCAGAGTCAATGCACTGAAATGCACTGCTAATGAGCTTACTTTGCTTTAGGGATTTAAAGATGCAAGCCATCACCTGTTATTCATGAATGCCACCAGCACTGTCTACAGGGGATGGCATCTGTCAGGCTCCTCCCTAGAGGCTCAGACATCGGAGCTGGAGCACTGGGGATCGAAAACTGCCTGGGATTCATCATGCAGACAGTCATTAGTGCAAAGCACTCATCTAAAAATGAGTGTAAGGGAAAGGAATATACCACCATATATTTGTCACCTAATATTTTATTGTTTGATATCTTGAACTGAAAGCTCAATGAAAGCTGAATTAATTCTATAGTTTAAAAGTGTGATGGCAGCATTTTTTTAGACAATAAATATTTGTTTTAAGCTGCCAAGTTTGGGGGCAAACTCTCACAGTAATAAAAAGCATGAGGAAAACAGGTTATAGCTATAATATGTTAATCATGAGCTCAGACCTAGAACCTACCAGCCAGAACTCCAAGGAGGTGAAGGCAGTAATTTTATGGAGAGAACACCACTGAATAAAAGGTGTTTTTTCTATTAACTATTTTTTCTCTTCCCTTTGTGGAGTCTTTTAATTTGCAAATCCTTCCTCCTTCCTTATTATCCTTATTTCTGATCCTAGTCTCACTTACTTACTTCTTTCCTTGATGGAAACTGTTTACTCTTACTGTACTTAAAAAATAATTTTGATATTACAAAACCATAAGAAAATATCCCTTCCTGGAAGAAAGTGCCCAACTAGTGAAACAACAGTGGCAACACAGGCAAGATTTGATTACTCATGAGTTCTGTGCCTGTCAGTCTCCTCTACTAGCTCAAAACCAAATGCATACCTCAAACAGGAAACTGAAATTTAATGGGCAGTTCAAATGGTAACACACACATTTAAACAGAAAGAGATGGAGAATTTGTTTCTGGTTCACAGAGGGGGCCAAAGTCATAGAGATTAGGTGCTAAGGAAAGATCACAGACAGATGCAAGTCTAAGTCCACAGGGAAAAATCAGTCCAGTCTCTCACTTTTACAAATAAAGAATCGGAGACCCAGTGAGTTCTTGCCTTAGTTCTTGCCTTAGAAAATCCTATCTCATCTATTTTCCTCCAAGAGTCAGCCCCTGCAAAACCTCCCCTGTGAAACTCTCCTTCCCCTCAGCAACTTAGTCAAAGCTCCACAGTACCAACCATCATCCTGACTCTGGCTGATCTCCTTAGGTTTCTTTTTTCCCTGACTGGAAGCTCCTAGAGGGCAGAAATTGTGAGCCATGTTTTCCTAGGGCTTGACATTAAAAAAAAAAAAAAAATAGTGACTATATACATTCACATGAAGCTGGCTGGTGGTAAAGCCAGGACTGGAACATTTCAACCACAGTGGTACAATCCATGGGGGCAGATCATTACAACAACATGGGCTTTAGAGGAGTAGGATCCTGGATTTTATTAGTTCAATATTCTGAGAAAAGTGACATATTTAGGCTAATCCATAAATATCTATCCTGCAAGCCTATCAAGAACTCAGTTAGACCCATGATGCAATCCATAGAGAACAGTGCTCAGCACAAAGTGAGCAATGCGTTCTACTTCAATTCTACAACCCAAACTTTCCCACATTTTAACATTTCTGAATTAACGATGTGTCCCACATCCACTAGGTACACTTAAAGGGCATATTATTTCTTTTTTCTAAAAAGTGGTCATTCAATCTATGAAGTATCTAACTATGAGTGATGCCTTTAAATGGAGGAAATTCAACAGTTTCTTTTCCCTTCTCCTGCCATCAACAGCATTGGCCTAGCTCAATGTTTTTCACACTTTTGGTCACGACCTATAGGTGGATTGTAAAATCAGTTTTGGGTCATGAAAACCATTTTAAAAATGGTATAGTGAATATGAATTGCACATAATAAAAGCAAGCATTTTTTCATGAAACGTGTGGGTGTATGCGTGTAACTGTATGTATGCATATATACACATGTATAGAAAATGTATTTCTGGTCAAAGGTTTTTTGAGAAACACTGGCCTAGTTGAAATATATAAATTTGGGGCAGGTAAGCATGGCCCTGGTAGGCAAATACAGTGATGGCTTCGCCATTTTAGATCAAGAACTTGAACAAGCTAAGTGGGTAAAGGAGGAAGCGTCAACTTAAGGGGGAAGAGGAAGCAAGAGGCATTAAGTGAAGAGGAAAAGGAATAGAATGAAGTTGGGGGTGGAGCCAGTAAGTTTGAGTATATGCAGTGCACCCATGCATGTATGCTCATGGAACCAAATGCAAATGTTGTCCCTTCCCCACCTAGTTCAAGCTCCTTCTAATGACTTAGAACAGGCTAGGAAAGAGATACTGTGTAATTCTCTAAACATCAAAGGGGAATATTCTTATTATTTTTGATTCTACTATCATTATATTATGCAATTAGTCTCTGACTTTAAAAATATGAAAAGTAGGGGGCTCCTCTGGTGGCGCAGTGGTTGAGAGTCCGCCTGCCGATGCAGGAGACACGGGTTCGTGCCCCGGGAGGATTCCACATGCTGCGGAGCGGCTGGGCCCCGTGAGCCATGGCGGCTGAGCCTGCGTGTCCGGAGCCTGTGCTCCGCAACGGGAGAGGCCACAACAGTGAGAGGCCCGCGTACCGCAAAAAAAAAAAAAAAAAAGAAAGAAAAGTATATATTACATTAGCTAACAATATAGTCAAATCAAGGCAATAAACCTCCACTATAAACCTTCAGATGTGCCTATTCACCCTATGCTAAGCTCTGGGACAACAAAGAGAACTAAAACCACAGTTCCTGCTGTTGAGAGGCATTCAGTCTTCCAGGGCATCAGACAGGCAAACCAACAATTATAAAGCAGTGTAGTAAGTGTTATAATTAAGGGAGATACTGGCAGCTATGCACACACTAAGAAAGGTTCCTAACTCAGCCCTAGCAAGGCTATTTCGAAGAAGATTTGAGGACATGAGATGAGAACAGAGTTCCAGGCAAAAAGAACTGCATGTCGCAGGCCCAGACATCAAGCACTGTTAGTAATTTAAACTGTCTACAATGCATGTGGTATAGCTGTGGAGGATTAAACAGGAAATGAGGCTAGACAGGTAGGCAGGAGGTCAGTGAAGGAACACCTCCCCCAAAGTATCCCCAAATTCCTTTTAACCTTGAGTAAAACCAAACTGTCACCCCTAAATAATGGCAGAGCCATAGCAGAATTCAAACACTGAAGAATTTTACACATGGAAAATGGTGTGTGAGTTAATATGAAATTGCAAAACAAGAAATTATTTCATTATTATAACCATTTTACACTGAATTAAAAATGAAGTTATAACAATCATCTGGGAGTTTCTGCCCTCTAATTCAAGGAGTTCTGTTCTCCTACACATCTGCATGTATGTGCTTGTTTGTGTGTGCTTATCTATATACACATACACAAACATATATGGACAACACTAAAGGGTACCTTCTTTGTAATGGAACAAGGAATACATTTGATAAGTTGTTTCATGAAAAATAAGAGAAAGGCTTATAATTTAAAGTTCTGTGTTTTGTTAAACAATGCAAAGATTAAAATTATCATTAGAAGTCTGCATTTTGAGAGGATATGTTTTGGATTCTTACCATATGCTAAGATAAAAGGATTCCAGCAAGTTTTTGCCAACAGTTGACCAACTGTGGGGAATCTTTCAATAATTGCACTTGAATCCTATAAAAGAAAATTATGTTTTGGTCAGTAAAAGGACACTACGCAACTCAGAAAAGCCTGAACTGCCATTATAGGTTAAGGGAGCTTGAATGTTTCTTGTTTAGCATATATTTTAGAAAAGTAAGGGGAGAAAAAGGTTAGAGAAGATCTTTAGGTAAGTAATTCTAATAAAGTTTAACAAGCAATCACCATACTTCATCCTTAAACCAGGCCACCCAAACTAAGAAGTACAACAAGTTTAGGTAAAATCAATATTATTGCAGCATTAACTTTCTTTTACTCATATTTAAGTCAAGAAAGGCCACTTTATCTAAAAAATAACAAAGACTGCATAATAGTGAAAAAAAATTATAGGTGACTAATATCTATATAACACCATACGTTCATCCTGGGTTTTTTTTCTAACATAATAAGAGAAGTTCCTGAGTCAGCTCCAGTAGCACTATCTCAAAGAAGGTTTAGCAGCACAAGAACTCTGGAACTTGTAAAATGAAATAAAAGCAGCCAAAGCATATAGATGCATATCTCTGTTTATTACTATTTTGATTACTATATGCTAAATGACATCATATTTGTCTGCAACGACCTAAAACCTGAAACAAAAAGCAATCAACCAAATAGAAAACAGCTTAAGATTTAAAAATACACTTGCTATTGTACACTTGGCCCTTTCCCACTTCTTTACCTTTCAAGAAAGTTAAAAAATAAGACCAAACTGGGCTAACATGCATGTAAGCTGAAATGATAAGCATTTCCTACTGCTGAAGCAATAAATTCCTCACATTTGTCTGAGCATCAAGGTCAGTCCTGGACTTTCTGGAATCACTTTAAGGTCAAGTTACTAAAGTCTCATTGCCAAAAAACAATTTTAAAAGTTCGCATTAGTTGTTCATACAGACAGTATCTTTTCTTCTTCTTTCTAAAGACATGTGAACTCACATCATCACTATTAATTGTTCTTCAAATTTCCTACTTACTTCTTTGATTAAGGAAAGAAAAGTATAACACAAGAACACCTACATTAAATGACAATTTTGCTTTTCATTTTGAAATTAGAAAATAAGTATAAATAAATAATATTTTGGTATTATGAAAATACATTAATTCACAAAAATACCTATTGCAATGAAAGTATGAAATCTTATGTCAAAATGAAAAAATACAAAATTTTGAACACAATAACGTATACAACAATAGTGAAGACACTCATAATCTTAATATTCACAAGAAAAGTCCACTTAAAATATTTATAAAGAAGAGATCTTAACATTTATCATCTCTTAGTAGAGCCCACTTTAGAATAGGGTTGAGAAAAGAGTAAGCATTTCAGCAAACCCTTCAATATTTAAGAGATACAAAGGCCTTTAAAAGAAACCCAATTATTTCCTGACAACAAGTGTCGAAGTCTTGTTTATTTAAAAACAACTTGATTGGTCGGGAAGTCTCATGTGACAATATAACTAATCAAGAAAGAAAAGACTGAAGTCATAATGAATCAGACACTAGGAAACCACATCCTGTCTGCAATATTTACAGGTAATTTGTCTGTCTAATCTTTCATTAGGTCAATACCACAAGTCCCTGGACTGCATTCAGGCTTAATAAAATCTGGTAAAGAGTTCCTGATGTCACAAAATAACCTTATTATTTTGGTCCACTACTCACCATCTCTTTCAAGGCTTCATACAACTGCCTCAGGAACTCCTGGAACTGAGGCAGGTGAAGACAGGTGTCTTGTTGGGTTTCCAAAGTGGATGCCTGATCCCATACAGAAAGCTTGCGCATCCAAAACTGAAAATCAGAAGGAAGGCCTACTGAATCTTGAGCCATCTCAGAAAAAGGGAAAAGGTGATGTACCTTCACAGTGGTTTATCACACGCTGAAGGAAACAGTGAACACACATCAAATCTATAAGAAAGGGGGAAAGAAATGAAACATTTAAAAAAGGATCTTTTATCAATGCCCTCATACCACTGATGAGTGAAAGGAGGATTACAAGGGACCAAAATAGCATGCTTTCTGTGAAGTCATCTTTGAGTTATTTTAAAATGTGTCACCCAGCTGTATCTCCAATTTTTACCATCTGAACTTTTTATCATGAGTAATATCATTACACTAAAAGTCATTATACCTCCACAGGCACATGCTAATTATGTACAAAAAGCACAGCTGATAATACTTTATATCTTCTTTTTAAGACTGAGCTATTTTTAAATGTTCTGAATATGAAGTTCATTTGAGTATTTTAATGTAATGGGAAATCAAAAACATCCAGGGGAGTTTCATAATAGTCTGTGCCTAAGAAATGTTTTTGAAGTTCTTATGTTTTATATGCACTTCTGGCTTCTCATTTAGGTGTAAAAAAATCTCTATGCATTAGTGTCTAATGAATTTTCTTCCTAGTTTCTCAATTCTGAGAAAAAAGTAAAATAATTCATTCCACATGCACCAATTTGAACAATCTGCTTAATTTAATTAATGACTGCTGTATATGCTTGGTCTCCATTCAGAAGAAGAAATCATATTTTGGTAAAATAAGATAAACTCCAATTGTTGAGGAGGTATGCCAGTCCTAAGTGACAGAAAATAAAAACTCATAAACCTGACTTACGACATCTGAAGTACATGTTAAAAAGAATAGTGGAGTTACATGCAGAGTGAGTGAGTACCTCAGGCAGAGGTAGGTAAATAAACTCCAGGTGCCTCACCACCATCCCAGCTCCTTGCCATCCACACCCATGGGAAGCATACTGGGCAAAGAAGGGAAGGCTGCTTCTCAACAGGTGCAGGCTTTTACAGACTCATAGTTTCCTGGGGCAGGGATGATACTCAGCTATCTAATTTCAAAAGATTACTCTGCAAGTAGTAAGTGAGTTTAAATCTTCAAAAGCGATTAATTAACAGATAAGGTGCTCCCAATTAAATGCCAATAACATCAACAATGGAGGTTTTCATTACTAAACAGGAAAATAAGAAAAAAAATAGGAAGACTGTACAAGTTTGCTGCAGTGCAAAAAAAATCTAGACCAGGAAGATGAATGTTTTAAAATAGTACTAAAAATTTAGTTTTGAAAAGTCCCATAAAATTTTTTAAAAGTTTAATTATAGAGGGAAATATGCATACTGTCAAATGGCACATACATAGCCAAAAGTCTAGATGTCTGGTTCCTCTTTCTCTATCTTCTTTGTCCAAGCCACCACCAATACCTGTGAATTCTACCTCTAAAATAAACATATGTGATTTCATTTGACCTCATTCACTTCTTTCCATTTCCACTACTGCCATCCCATCCCATTCCTGTCCATTTCTTCCCTAGAGTCTTCTATCTGGTCCCACCTATTCATCTCCAGTTCATTTTCTACACTGTCAACAAAAACAACTTTCCCAAATGTAAATCAGACCTAGTACACTCCTGCTCAAAACCCCCTTCAATACGTTCCTTAGGAGGAAATCTCAACCCCCTGCAGAAAAGATACCGGCTCCTTACCAGAGTCTCCAAGGCCTTGTAAAACATAGCTCCAGCACACCATCCTATGTCCTATGTTGCCTCTCCCCAGCTGACCAGAGTCCACTCCAGGCCTTTCATCTGTTTACCAACACACCAAACCCTCCTTCCAGGCCTTTCTGCTGATGCCTCCACAGCTCTGAGCACACCGGTTAACTACCCTGGGCATTTATTTGTTCACTCAGTTATTATTGCCTCTACTGGTACATGCATTCTCTGTCTTCCCTGAATTTAGCCCAGGCCTGGGAAATAATAAATGTTGAATGAGGAAATATTTTTCAAAGTATAGTTCTAAGCTAAATGTTATAACAAAATGCTTTTCCAGGTAGAGCAATTTAATTTTTAAAAGGTAACTCCCCCCAAAAAGAAATTTTAAAGGTATTTTTATGTTATCTATGTAAAACTTAATTATTAATATCCCATTTTATAAATATAGTAATAGCTTACATATTCATATAATTACTATGCTCTTGGCAATATATTAAAACCTTATGCATACTAGCTAATTTGATCCTCACAACAACCCTATGAAATGGGTATGTACTACTACCCTCATTTTACAGAAGCACAGAGAGATTATGCAATTGCCCAAAGAAAGATTATGTAAAAGCCAAAGGAAGTAACTGTTAGTAAGTAGCAAAGCTATGGTTGTGGAATTTGAATTCAAAGACTTAAGCTCTAAAGTCCGTGCCCTTAAACAAAGAAATAAACTGAAGAAACAAACTGATGAATTTCTAACATGTTTCATATGGCTCTATATGTAAGTCAGTTTAGATATTTGGGAACATCAAATTGAAGAACTTTTTGATAGAAGAGACAAGAAACTATTTTATTTTAACAAAATTACAAACAACCTTCAGTTTAGCAATGGAAATGCATCTGATTGTTTTAAATGGAAAAAGCTTTAGGGATCATGCAGTACAGTGGTCCTGGACGCTCTATTTCACAGCCTATCTGGGGAGTGGGGTCAGTGGGAGTAGGGAGATGATAGTGGTTGTGAAACAGGTGGCACCCTGGTTGTGATGGTAGCAGTGGAGGTGCTGCTGGCATTTAGTGTCCAAGAGCCAAGGATGCTGAACACACTGCAATGCACTGGGACAGCAGCTCAAAAAGGAAAATGGTCTTCCCCCAAAGGCCAACGATGTCCCTACTGAGAAATGCTGACCTAATCTGCACACTCTGGAATGGGCATCTGTTGGTTTTGCCTGTTTACCATTCCTCCTCCATTTTTAGTTATAACACCTTACTTTTCCTTTAGGAAAGTATCTCCCCTATATTCCCCAAGTCTTGGCAGGTCCATTAATCAAGGTACCTATGCCATCAGTCAAGGGGTGAGATGATGATTCAAAGTAGGCAAACTAGACTCTCTACTGGGAATCCGAATCTTGAGCAGACTGCCATAAAGGTGGAACTAAGTCATTCAAAGATTCTCTTAGTCTAGATCCCTATGCCATCTCCTTAACAAGGTATGACTTTTCAGCTTTCTCTTTAATTCTGTCAGCTACCCAGGGGCCATCTAATAATTTTTTTTTTTTTTTGCTTAAATTAACCACTATTGGTTTCTGTGATTTTCAATAAAAGAACACAAACTGATATAGTCTGATGTTATACAGTATCGGATACAAACTGATACCAGATGGTGGGCTGCAGACAACAGACCTTTGGAGAAAGGAGGGGAATTTAGAAGTGCTACTGGGCCAAGTCAGGTAAAATGACAGTGAAACTTCTGTTCCTATTAGGGAACTGGAAACCAGAAGTCCATGGAAGAAGGTAATACAGATCAATGAGGCATCACCCTCACACAGGGGTCCTGAATCATTACACTCTTCTAGTAGGAATGGCCAAGTGAAACCACTTGACTATCAAAAAAAAAAAAAAAAAGTCACACATCTGATGACTTGCAGAGAACCTCACTCCTCAGCTGAGGGGCCAATGGGTCTTAGTCAGTGATATTAGGCTGTCATAAACGTAATCAAATGGTGACTCCAACTCAAGGTGTACTTTTAGATATGAATCCTAACTGGGGCAAATTAATACCACCCTTTGCACCTAGAATACAGTTAGGAAGCTGGTAAATGCATTTCTCCATGGGGATAAACTGAGGACATGAGAAAGCAGTTGACTTTCACCTGAATCAAAGATATCAATTCTGGATATAGCACATTACACTGGTCTACCATATTGAAGATATCAGGCTGATCAAAGTAGGAAGATACGGGTGCCTTGTTTGTATTCCATATGGTGGGATATAAATCCCATGAACATACAGGGCCTGCCACTTCAGGAAGTTTCTTGTAATCCAATGGTCTGTGGTCCGGTCAGGATATGCCCTTTAAAATGAAGATACACAAGAATCTAGTACCAGTGGTGGCCTCCATTGTGGAGACCTAAGTAGATGGATGATAAGTGCAGGAAAGGAAATGTCCTTTCCTGTACTTTTACTGTACACCTTTTTGCAACTTTTCAATTTAATGCCATGTGTACTAGTTACTGACTCAAAATTAATAATAATAAACAAACAAAAAAGAAAGTGAATGATAAGTGCTATACCTTACACCTGCTAAGAAGCAAAATGCTTGGCTGATACCTCTGGGATTCTGAAGGTAACATATACTACAGGGGTTTTAGACCATTTATCTGCTTCTACCCACTTGCCTGGCAAGGAGGAAATACGGGTAGGCCCAGAGGAATAATCACTATACAGCTTATCTGTCCATACTGAAGTGTTCTGCCACTCAGCTACGACCCAGCAGATCCTACACTCTTTAAAGCCTGTGTGGAAGATCTGGATTCTGGAAAAACCTTATGGCAGGACTCAGTGACTGGACTGATCTTCCAAGCCACAAAGCTGGGTGTACCCAGCAGCACTCTATCATCATGTGCAAATTATGCCTGCTTGGTCAAAATGCATGAGTGAGGTTTTTGGATGCTATCTGTATATGTCTTGCTTGCTATGTCACATAATTTTTAAAAATTCCCTTCTCTTTCATTTTCCCCTCTCCTCCTACTGCATATATAAAGTATATTATTAGTAGATAAATTTGCTAAAATCTATAATTTACAGATAATAACAAAGATGGGAAAAGGAACTGACATTATCCAGAACCTCTGGACTTCAAGCTAGATGCATTAACCAGGCATTACTTTGAATTACCTCCCTTTTTGGAAGGAAGAGAAAGCTAAATTATGTTAGTGGAAAGTGTTTTAAAAATTCTTTGTATGGAAAGCAATAGGTTTGAATGTCTTGAGTAGCCAAGAAGAGACAGTGGGCATATCTGTTGTTTTTGCCCGCCTAACACCCTTTTCCTGTTCTTTTAATATACAGTCAGCGCTCCCTATCCACAGGTTCTGCATCTGTGGATGGAAATTTTTTTTAATTTCAAAAGGTTCCAAAAAATTTGCCATGCACCCGCTACTATTTACAAAGCATTTACCTTGTATTTACAACTATTTACACAGCATTTACATTGTATTAGGTATTCTAAGTAATCTAGAAATGATGTAAACTATATGGGAGAATGTGGGTAGGTTATATGCAAATACTATGCCACTTTATATAAGGGAATTGAGTATCTATGGATTTTGGTATCTGCAGGGTCCTGGAATAACCCCCCTGCAGATATCAAGGGACAACTGTATACACACCCCACTTATGCTCTGAAGAACTGCCCTTCCTTTCCGTATAGTTTTAATGAAACTGGTTTGCCTCCTCAGAAGTGGAAGAGTTACACAAGTCTAACAGATAAAACTAACAGCTAAGGAATACACTATACAAAATAAAATGAGTTTATGTCCTTTTTATCTGACATAAACTGTAGACTTTCACCCATTAAGGAGTACTTTCTGATGATCTCACTTAAAACACAAATTGTGTGGCACAAGTGAAATTCTGTTTATGATGTTTTCTTTCTTTCTTTCTTTCTTTCTTTTTTTTTTGGTACTGTTCAGTAAGTATTTTTTAGTATTCAAAAAAAGAAGTAAACAGCCAAATGAATCCTATGTACCCCTTAAACAGTTCAAACAATTATCAAGATTTTCCATTTTTAAAGCAAATCACAGATACCATATCACTTTACTCAAAGTATCTTGATTTGTGTCTCTCTTTTTTTTTTTTTTGTGGTATGCGGGCCTCTCACTGTTGTGCCCTCTCCCGTTGTGGAGCACAGTCTCCGGACATGCAGGCACAGTGGCCATGGCTCACAGGCCCAGCCGCTCCGCGGCATGTGGGATCTTCCCGGACTGGGGCACAAACCCGTGTCCCCTGCATCGGCAGGCGGACTCTCAACCACTGCGCCACCAGGGAAGCCCTGTGTCTCTTTTTCATAAAGACTTAGAAGAAACTTAACTACAATATCTCTTTCATAGCCAATAAAGCCAACAATGCTATCATCTAATACCTCTTCTATGTTCAAATTTCTTAAAAACTTCCCTTTATATTTGGATCGTTTATATTCGGATCCAAACAAGATCCACACATTGAATGTAGTCAATATTGATATTTCTCCTTTAATCTGTAACAAAATGATGTAAAAACAAGCCTTCTCTAATCTGTAACAAGTACCCCTCTTTTATTTGTTTTTAACCTCTTCATATCATTTATCCCCGGGAAAACCCAACACATTTGACCTATAGAATCTTTCACACTTGTGCATTTAGCATTTCTCGTGGTGGTCTTTAACATGTTTTGCTCTCTCTTCTATATTGCTTGCAAACGGATAGCTAGACCTAGAGGTTTCATTAGATTCAGGGTTAGTTCTTTTGCAAGAATACTTCATTTGTGGTGTTGTGTTCTTTGAATCAAATCAGAAGTCACATATAATATCTGGTTGTCTCATGTATCATAATGTTGAAACTGATCAGTGGTTTCAGGTATTGTCAAACAAATCCATCCATTATAAAGTTCACCACCACCTTTTCTCTAATGGTTTTAGGATCTTCTGATGATCATTTTAGGTCCATTAGAGGCTGAAAAATAGTGATTTTTCTAATTTTATCCATTCTCCTGCTTTTATGATGTTTCCTGATGTATAGAAGTTTTACATTTTTAGGTAGTCAGGTTAACAATCTTACCTTTGGAACTCCAATGTATGTCTCTCCAATCCTGTGAAACTGCCAAAAGTTCTGCTAACTTCTCTCACTTTTAGTAGTACAGGCCCTCTTCTAGGTTCTTGGTCTCTCCCAGCTTCTCAAGAAATGACAAATGCCCTGAGGTTGAAAAGCTGCTGTAAAATGTCTGCTCAGAACTTTGCACCTCCCTTCATCCCAAGATCTTAACCCTTTGAGTCATGAGTACCTTCATAGTTCTCCAGTATCTTCCAAATACGTTTTATCTGGCTTTTCTAGCCACTCTAAAATAGCTGGAGGTAAAGTCTATAATAAGTTCTCTTGATTAACCAGGATAGGTGAGGTAAAAAAAAGTATGATACAGACTATATTTAATGCAAACATACTTTCTTTAAAATTGCACCCAGGGCTTCCCTGGTGGCGCAGTGGTTGAGACTCCGCCTGCCGATGCAGGGGACGTGGGTTCGTGCCCCAGTCGGGGAGGATCCCACATGCCGCGGAGCAGCTGGGCCCATGAGCCATGGCCGCTGGGTCTGCTTATCCGGAGCCTGTGCTCCGCAACGGGAGAGGCCACAACAGTGAGAGGCCCGCGTACCGCAAAAAAAAAAAAAAAAAAAAAAAAAATTGCACCCAATTTCAGTTCTATTTCAGACTATATAGTTGAGACCAACCTTCCTGCTGAAAGTTATTCTATAAAGCTACATGAAATATAAAAACGTAATTCAAAAATCACCAAAGAAACAGCAGGATAGTGTGGAATTTTCAGAGAAAGATCTTGGCACATAAGGTGGCACAGGCCTAGGGAGGCTTTTCTGATCCTGAAGAGGTAGTTTAAAGACAAAGCAGCAATTTTGACAGCCTTGCTAGAGAGTAAAAGTAGGAGGCCAGGCCTGTCAAAGTGAGGTCCGCGTAAACCACCCCACATTGAGGACTGCACCCACAGAGGTCCACCCTGAGAGTATGGGTGACCCAGAAGTAAACCAGCCTGCATACAGACTACAGCCTAACTATGAAACTGAAACTGAATTAAGGTGGCCCCAGGTTGCTAGTGCTGCTAGGCACCTGCAAGATGCAAACAAAATTCCTCTCTGGAGAAAAATAACATCATCATACCTTTCTAGTTATTTCTGAAAATAATTTTTCAAATCCAACAAAATTAAATAATTAAAGACAGGCACACAGGAAGAAAAGAACACATGAACAAGAACCCAAAAACAATGGACAAGAACAACAACAACAAAAAACCCCAAAACAGAGAGGTAATCAAGATAGTTCAAAAACTAGACAAATTCCTGGTGGCACAGTAGTTGAGAGTCCGTCTGCCGATGCAGGGGACACAGGTTCGTGCCCCGGTCCAGTAAGATCCCACATGCCGCGGAGCGGCTGGGCCCGTGAGCCATGGCCGCTGAGCCTGCGCGTCCAGAGCCTGTGCTCCGCAAAGGGAGAGGCCACAACAGTGAGAGGCCTGTGTACCGCAAAAAAAAAAAAAAATAGACAAAAACTATAAAGTAACTAAGAGGGTCCCTTGTGAAGATGAAAGCCAAAATTTCATCAAGGAACTGAAAACTATAAAAAAAATGACCCTATAGATGAAAAACAAACAAACAAAAAAAGCAGGAATTCTAGAACTAAAAAAAAACTGAAATTAAGAATTCAACAGATGGGTTTAACAGCTACTTAAACACAGCTGAAAAGGGATTTGATAAACTTGGAAGATATATTAGAAGAAACTATCCAGAATTCAACATGGAAAGTAAAAACAATGGAAAAATACAGAAGAATGGATAAGATACACAGAAATACAGTGTGAAAAAGCTAGAAAACCTATCTTCAATGCAATGAAAGGAAGAAAGGACCAACCTAGAATACTACACCAAGCTAAAATACTCTTCAGGAATAAAGGTAAAATAAAGTTCTTTTGACACACTGAAAGAATCTGTCACCAGTAAACCTGCTCTAAAGGACGCTCTTCAGGCAGATGGAAAATGATTCCAGATGGAAGTCTAGAGATGTCAGAAGAAATAATAAAAAATGATAAATACATGTGAAATTTTAAATTAACACTTATGATATAAAATAAGAATAGTATTATTGGCGTTTTATTCATATATATACTGAAATTAAAATATAAAAAACAATAGTACAATAGTACTTAATAGTATTTATTTTATAATCTTACAAAAATTTTTAAAGCAATGTGTTAACACTGTAATGAATATAAAATGGATCCTAACTGCATGTCTTAGAAAATGTGAATTTCATAGAATTATTTAAGAATGAATCCCTAATAGCCCACCTTTTAAAGTATGTTAGCTGAATGTTATGATTGTGTAATATCATTTTAGGGCATTACAAAAAAAAAAAAAAAAAAACAATAGTACATATGCCAGGAGAATGACAGACTTAAAGAGTTCTAAAGTCCTTGCATTTTCCAGGAAAAGGAGGATAAAAATGTTAACATTCGACTTTAATAATTCAAAAAAGCATACCATAATTTCTAGGCTATCCACTAATGGAAGAATAAAAGACAGTATAGAATCTCCAAATTATCAGAGGAGAAAAATTCATAGTAAAAAACACTTAACCCCCAAAAGGGCAAGACTGGAGAGAAAAGGAATATAGAATAGACAAAATAAATAAAAACCACACAATAAGATGGTAGATTTAAACTCAAATATATCAGTAATTATATAATATGCAAATAGATTAAATTCCACAAGTAAAAACCAAAGATTATCAGTTTTGAATTTTTTAAAAAGCTAAATGTTGTTACAAAAGACACATCTAAAACACAACGATATAGGGATACCAGAGAGGCTAAAAGAAGAATAAGGAAAAAAATGCCATGTTAACCTAACCAAAAGAATCAAATAGAGAGGGTGGGAGGGAGGCGCAAGCAGGAGGGGATATGGGGATATATGTATACATATAACTGATTCACTTTGTTATACAGCAGAAACTAACACAACATTGAAAAGCAATTATATTCCAATAAAGATGTTAAAAAAAGAAAATCAAATAGTTTCAATTTAAATACACTTTAGGGCAAAAAGCATTATTAGAGGTAAAGAGAATCACTTCATAATGATAAAATGTTTAATTTACCAGGAATACGTGACAATTTAAGTTTACATGTACACAATAACATGGGAATGTAGAACAACATATAAAGCTTAAAATATAACACAGAAATTAACATAACTACAATGAAAAATAATAAATTCCAATCATAGCAGGAAATTTTCACACACTTCTCTCGGTAAATCATAGGATAATCAGACAAAAATCCATGAATTACAAGTTTTCCCTCAAAGCACACTCTAAGCTTATGTGTTTATGTACACTAGTAGAATGCTCGTAGCAGTATTATTCATAATAGACCTAAATTGAAAACAACCTATATGCCAATCAAGAGTAGAATAAATAAAATATTCATACAAGGGAATACTATGGAGCAATAAAAATGTAGAAACTGATAGACTTCCGGGAAGATGGCAGAAGAGTAAGACGCGGAGATCACCTTCCTCCCCACAGATACACCAGAAATACATCTACGCGTGAAACAACTCCTACGGAGCACCTACTGAACGCTGGCAGAAGACCTCAGACCTCCCAAAAGGCAAGGAACCCCCCACGTACCTGGTTAGGGCAAAAGAAAAAACTAAACAGAGACAAAAGGATAGGGACGGGTCCTGCACCAGCGGGAGAGAGCTGTGAAGGAGGAAAAGTGTCCACACACTAGGAAGCCCCTTCGCGGATGGAGACTTCGGGAGGCGGAGTGGGGGAGCTTGGGAGCCGCGGAGAAGAGCACAGCAACAGGGGTGCGGAGGGCAAAGCGGACAGATTCCAGCGCAGAGGATCGGGCCGACCGGCACTCACCAGCCGAGAGGCTTGTCTGCTCGCCCGCCGGGGCGGGCGGGACTGGGAGCTGAGGCTCCGGCTTTTGTCGGAGCGCCGGGAGAGGACTGAGGTTGGCGGCGTGAACACAGCCTGCAGGGCGTTGGTGCGCCGCGGCTGGCCGGGAGAGAGTCCGGGGAGGGGTCTGGAGCTGCCGAAGAGGCAAGAGACTTTTACGTCCCTCTTTGTTTCCTGGTGCACGAGGAGAGGGGATTAAGAGCGCTGCTTGGGAGAGCTCCAGGGACGGGCGCGAGCCGCGGCTAAGAGTGCGGAGCCCGGAGACGGACATGGGACGCTAAGGCCGCTGCTGCCGCAGCCAGGAGGCCTGTGTGCGAACACAGGTCACTAGCCACGCGCCCTTCCGGGGAGCCTGTGCAGCCCGCCACTGCCAGGGTCCCGGGATCCAGGGACGGCTCCCTCGGGAGAGCGCTCGGCGCGCCTCAGGCTGCAGCGTCACGCCGTCACGCCGGCCTCTGCCGCTGCAGGCCCGCCCCGCACTCCGTGACCCTCCCTACCCCCCGGCCTGGGTGAGCCAGAGCCTCCGAATCAGCGGCTCCTTTAACCCCGTCCTGTCTGAGCAAAGAACAGACGCCCTCTGGCGACCTACACGCACAGGCGGGGCCAAATCCAAAGCTGAGCCCCTGGGAACTGTGAGAACAAAGAAGAGAAAGGGAAATCTCTCCCCGCAGCCTCAGAAGCAGCGGATTAAACCTCCACAATCAACTTGATATACCCTGCATCTGTGGAATACCTGAATAGACAACGAATCATCCCAAATTAAGGAGCCCTGTGGATGAAAGGCTCTTGGTGCTGCAGCCAGGAGTCAGTGCTGTGCCTCTGAGGTGGGAGAGCCAACTTCAGGACACTGGTCCACAAGAGGCCTCCCAGCTGCACATAATATCAAACGGCGAAAATCTCCCAGAGATCTCCATCTCAACGCCAGCACCCAGCTTCACTCAATGACCAGCAAGCTACAGTGCTGGACATCCTATGCCAAACAACTAGCAAGACAGGAACACAACCCCACCCATTAGCAGAGAGGCTGCCCAAAATCATAATAAGTCTACAGATACCCCAAAACACACCACCAGACGTGGACCTGCCCACCAGAAAGACAAGATCCAGCCTCATCCACCAGAACACAGGCACTAGTCCCCTCCACCAGGAAGCCTACACAACCCACTGAACCAACCTTAGCCACTGGGGACAGACACAAAAAACAACAGGAACTACGAACCTTCAGCCTGCAAAAAAGGAGACCCCAAACACAGTAAGATAAGCAAAATGAAAAAACAGAAAAACACACAGCAGATGAAGGAGCAAGATAAAAACCCACCAGACCTAACAAATGAAGAGGAAATAGGCAGTCTATCTGAAAAAGAATTCAGAATAATGATAGTAAGGTTGATCCGAAATCTTGGAGATAGAATGGACAATAGAATGGACAAATTGCAAGAATCAGTTAACAAGGACCTAGAAGAACTAAAGATGAAACAAGCAACGATGAACAACACAATAAATGAAATTAAAAGTACTCTAGATGGGATCAATAGCAGAATAACTGAGGCAGAAGAACGGATAAGTGACCTGGAAGATAAAATAGTGGAAATAACTACTGCAGAGCAGAATAAAGAAAAAAGAATGAAAAGAACTGAGGACAGTCTCAGAGACCTCTGGGACAACATTAAACGCACCAACATTCGAATTATAGGGGTTCCAGAAGAAGAAGAGAAAAAGAAAGGGACTGAGAAAATATTTGAAGAGATTATAGTTGAAAACTTCCCTAATATGGGAAAGGAAATAGTTAATCAAGTCCAGGAAGCACAGAGAGTCCCATACAGGATAAATCCAAGGAGAAATACGCCAAGACACATATTAATCAAACTGTCAAAAATTAAATACAAAGAAAACATATTAAAAGCAGCAAGGGAAAAACAACAAATAACACACAAGGGAATCCCCATAAGGTTAACAGCTGATCTTTCAGCAGAAACTCTGCAAGCCAGAAGGGAGTGGCAGGACATATTGAAAGTGTTGAAGGAGAAAAACCTGCAACCAAGATTACTCTACCCAGCAAGGATCTCATTCAGATTTGATGGAGAAATTAAAACCTTTACAGACAAGCAAAAGCTGAGAGAGTTCAGCACCACCAAACCAGCTCTACAACAACTGCTAAAGGAACTTCTCTAGGCAAGAAACACAAAAGAAGGAAAGGACCTACAATAACGAACCCAAAACAATTAAGAAAATGGGAATAGGAACACACATATCGATAATTACCTTAAATGTAAATGGACTAAATGCTCCCACCAAAAGACACAGATTGGCTGAATGGATACAAAAACAAGACCCATATATTTGCTGTCTACAAGAGACCCACTTCAGACCTAGAGACACATACAGACTGAAAGTAAGGGGATGGAAAAAGGTATTTCATGCAAATGGAAACCAAAAGAAAGCTGGAGTAGCAATTCTCATATCAGACAAAATAGACTTTAAAACAAAGACTATTAGAAGAGACAAAGAAGGACACTACATAATGATCAAGGGATCGATCCAAGGGGAAGATATAACAATTGTAAATATTTATGCACCCAACATAGGTGCACCTCAATACATAAGGCAAATACTGACAACCATAAAAGGGGAAATCGACAGTAACACATTCATAGTAGGGGACTTTAACACCCCACTTTCACCAATGGACAGATCATCCAAAATGAAAATAAATAAGGAAACACAAGCTTTAAATGATACATTAAACGAGATGGAGTTAATTGATATTTATAGGACATTCCATCCAAAAACAACAGAATACACATTTTTCTCAAGTGCTCATGGAACATTCTCCAGGATAGATCATATCTTGGGTCACAAATCAAGCCTTGGTAAACTTAAGAAAATTGAAATTGTATCAAGTATCTTTTCTGACCACAACGCCATGAGACTAGATATCAATTACAGGAAAGTATCTGTAAAAAATACAAACACATGGAGGCTAAACAATACACTACTTAATAATGAAGTGATCACTGAAGAAATCAAAGAGGAAATCAAAAAATACCTAGAAACAAATGACAATGGAGACACAACGACCCAAAACCTGTGGGATGCAGCAAAAGCAGTTCTAAGGGGGAAGTTTATAGCAATACAAGCCCACCTTAAGAAGCAGGAAACATCTCGAATAAACAACCTAACCTTGCACCTCAAGCAATTAGAGAAAGAAGAACAAAAAAACCCCAAAGCTAGCAGAAGGAAAGAAATCATAAAAATCAGATCAGAAATAAATGAAAAAGAAATGAAGGAAACAATAGCAAAGATCAATAAAACTGGTTCTTTGAGAAGATAAACAAAATAGATAAACCACTAGCCAGACTCATCAAGAAAAAAAGGGAGAAGACTCAAATCAATAGAATTAGAAATGAAAAAGGAGAGGTAACAACTGACACTGCAGAAATAAAAGAGATCATGAGAGATTACTACAAGCAACTCTATGCCAATAAAATGGACAATCTGGAAGAAATGGACAAATTCTTAGAAATGCACAACCTGCCAAGACTGAATCAGGAAGAAATAGAAAATATGAACAGACCAATCACAAGCACTGAAATTGAAACTGTGATTAAAAATCTTCCAACAAAGAAAAGCCCAGGACCAGATGGCTTCACAGGCGAATTCGATCAAACATTTACAGAAGAGCTAACGCCTATCCTTCTCAAACTCTTCCAAAATATAGCAGAGGGAGGAACACTCCCAAACTCCTTCTACGAGGCCACCATCACCTTGATACCAAAACCAGACAAGGATGTCACAAAGAAAGAAAACTACAGGCCAATATCACTGATGAACATAGATGCAAAAATCCTCAACAAAATACTAGCAAACAGAATCCAAGAGCACATTAAAAGGATCATACACCATGATCAAGTGGGGTTTATTCCAGGAATGCAAGGATTCTTCAATATACGCAAATCTATCAATGTGATAAACCATATTAACAAACTGAAGGAGAAAAACCATATGATCATCTCAATAGATGCAGAGAAAGCTTTTGACAAAATTCAACACCCATTTATGATAAAAACCCTGCAGAAAGTAGGCATAGAGGGAACTTTCCTCAACATAATAAAGGCCATATATGACAAGCCCACAGCAAACATCATCCTCAATGGTGAAAAACTGAAAGCATTTCCACTAAGATCAGGAACAAGACAAGGTTGCCCACTCTCACCACTCTTATTCAACATAGTTTTGGAAGTTTTAGCCACAGCAATCAGAGAAGAAAAGGAAATAAAAGGAATCCAAATCGGAAAAGAAGAAGTAAAGCTGTCACTGTTTGCAGATGACATGATCCTATACATAGAGAACCCTAAAGATGCTACCAGAAAACTACTAGAGCTAATCAATGAATTTGGTAAAGTGGCAGGATACAAAATTAATGCACAGAAATCTCTGGCATTCCTATATACTAATGATGAAAAATCTGAAAGTGAAATCAAGAAAACACTCCCATTTACCATTGCAACAAAAAGAATAAAATATCTAGGAATAAACCTACCTAAGGAGACAAAAGATCTGTATGCAGAAAATTATAAGACACTGATGAAAGAAATTAAAGATGATACAAATAGATGGAGAGATATACCATGTTCTTGGATTGGAAGAATCAACATTGTGAAAATGACTCTACTACCCAAAGCAATCTATAGATTCAATGCAATCCCTATGAAACTACCACTGGCATTTTTCACAGAACTAGAACAAAAAATTTTGCAATTTGTATGGAAACACAAAAGACCCCGAATAGCCAAAGCAATCTTGAGAACGAAAGAAGGAACTGGAGGAATCAGGCTCCCAGACTTCAGACTATACTACAAAGCTACAGTTATCAAGACAATATGGTACTGGCACAAAAACAGAAAGATAGATCAATGGAACAGGATAGAAAGCCCAGAGATAAACCCACGCACATATGGTCACCTTATCTTTGACAAAGGAGGCAGAAATGTACAGTGGAGAAAGGACAGCCTATTCAATAAGTGGTGCTGGGAAAACTGGACAGCTACATGTAAAAGTATGAGATTAGATCACTCCCTAACACCATACACAAAAATAAGCTCAAAATGGATTAAAGACCTAAATGTAAGGCCAGAAACTATCAAACTCTTAGAGGAAAACATAGGCAGAACACTCTATGACATAAATCACAGCAAGGTCCTTTTTGACCCACCTCCTAGAGAAATGGAAATAAAAACAAAAGTAAACAAATGGGACCTAATGAAACTTAAAAGCTTTTGCGCAGCAAAGGAAACCATAAAGAAGACCAAAAGACAACACTCAGAATGGGAGAAAATATTTGCAAATGAAGCAACGGACAAAGGATTAATCTCCAAAATTTATAAGCAGCTCATGCAGCTTAATAACAAAAAAACAAACAACCCAATCCAAAAATGGGCAGAAGACCTAAATAGACATTTCTCCAAAGAAGATATACAGAGTGCCAACAAACACATGAAAGAATGCTCAACATCACTAATCATTAGAGAAATGCAAATCAAAACTACAATGAGATATCATCTCACACCAGTCAGAATGGCCATCATCAAAAAATCTACAAACAATAAATGCTGGAGAGGGTGTGGAGAAAAGGGAACCCTCTTACACTGTTGGTGGGAATGTAAATTGATACAGCCACTGTGGAGAACAGTATGGAGGTTCCTTAAAAAGCTACAAATAGAACTACCATATGACCCAGCAATCCCACTACTGGGCATATACCCTGAGAAAACCATAATTCAAAAAGAGTCATGTACCAAAATGTTCATTGCAGCTCTATTTACAATAGCCCAGAGATGGAAACAACCTAAGTGTCCATCATCGGATGAATGGATAAAGAAGATGTGGCACATATATACAATGGAATATTACTCAGCCATAAAAAGAGACGAAATTGAGCTATTTGTAATGAGGTGGATAGACCTAGAGTCTGTCATACAGAGTGAAGTAAGTCAGAAAGAGAGAGACAAATACCGTATGCTAACACATATATATGGAATTTAAAAAAAAAATGTCATGAAAAACCTAGGGGTGAAACAGGAATAAAGACACAGACTTACTAGAGAATGGACTTGAGGCTATGGGGAGGGGGAAGGGTAAACGGTGACAAAGCGATAAAGAGGCATGGACATATATACACTACCAAAAGTAAGGTAGTTAGCTAGTGGGAAGCAGCCGCATAGCACAGGGAGATCAGCTCGGTGCTTTGTGACCGCCTGGAGGGGTGGGATAGGGAGGGTGGGAGGGAGGGAGACGCAAGCGGGAAGAGATATGGGAATATATGTATATATATAACTGATTCATTTTGTTGTGAAGCTGAAACTAACATACCATTGTAAAGCAATTATACTCCAATAAAGATGTTAAAAAATAAATAAATAAAAAAAAATCATCAGGCTATACACTTTAAAAAAAAAAATGTAGAAACTACTACTACAGTCATAGAGATGAACTGACAATCACTGGCTGAGAGAAAGAAACCAACCCATAAGAATATATAAGGTATGATTCATTTATATAATGTTCAAAAACAGGTAAAACTAAACTGTAGTGATTACCCCGAAAAAGCCAGGAAACCTGCTACATTTAGAGGAAAGGAAGCAGTATTATTGGGAGGGTATGTGAGAAAGGCTTTCAGGATGCTGGCAATATTCTATTTATTGACCTGGATGGCAGTTACATATATATTAACGTTTTAATAATTTATTAAAGTGTAAATCATGTTTATGTACTTTTCTACATGTATTATTTCCACAACTATAGAAAAATTGTTTTAACTTCTAGCTACATATTTGCCATACAGATATCACCCCAAAGGTAAGGAAAAAAAAGAAAACATAGTATAGTTTGTAAATGCGAATCAAGACGTAAGGTACTTGATGAACATAATAAAAGGTTTTAAATTGCTAAAATAGTCTGCATTTTCTATTTTTTAGTTGAGTTCTCTGTTTGAAAAAATTAAAACCACCAGAATTGGCCAGGGATACAGTTCCAGCGCTTGCTCCCTCTTCTTCATTCCTGTCCTCAAAAATGTCCCCATTTTCCCAATCCTGGCTCTGCGGAAGAGAAAATCCACAGCCTTCTCCCTCCATCTGCCTTCCCTTAGCTATATGGCTACTGCTTTGCCCTATGAGGGCCATTGCCACAGGAAGGGAGAGACATCCAATCTACCACGCAGGGGAGGATAACTGGTGAGAGCATGAGATGGTCTGTGCTCATGTATGAGGCAGTGTCCATGTATCTCAAAAACAAAAAGAGAAATGTATGCCTTGTAAAATGGGGGTGATTCTTCAGATTCATAGTGATTTCAACTTTTTTCACAAATGCACTGATTTTTTTATACCAGTTAATCTGCACACTTACTACACAACTGAGAACTAACTATACTTTTGATTGATACCACATCTTTTGATTGGTACCAAAATCCTTGATACTGCACTGAATGTAAATCCTTGGCTTTCTTATGATCCCACTGAGTGTATACGCCCTCACATGGACGTCTATGCCTATATTCATTTCATACAAACAACTAAAGAAATATTGTTTAGCATCTTTTACTTAAGAGCATAAAAGAAAGGTGGACGTTCAATGACATATTTCCTCAAAACTCAAGATTTTAACAAGTATTTTGTGCGCGCGCGCGCACACACACACACACACACACACACACATACACACATATATATACTAATGTATACTAATGTAGCAAAAGCAAAGGGCATGGAAAGTCAGAAGGAAATCCCCTTTTTCATTTCTTGAATATTTCTCTTTTAGCACATTTACACAGGTTCCTAAGGAATCAAACCATGATTTCACCTTCTCTACATAGAGACTAAAAATAACAGAATTGCTAGTCTCCTCAGTATATATATCCAAAAGAAAATAAAATGACCTTCATAAATTCTTATGAAGAGTGAACTAAAGGGAAAGTCCTATGAGCAGAGAGACCTAGACACCTGAATGGAAATGACTGTCCTGTGAAAGATTCCCATGTGCTTGTTCATGTCCCTGTTTCCTGCTGATCAGAGGAAAGCAGGAGGTGGGAGGGGGAGGAGTAAAGTGGCAAGGAAAACCAGCTCTGGGGTCCAGCAAACACCTGAGATACCCAAAAGAGACAGGGTCAAAATGGTGTCAGGTTGGGATCACTGCATTTGCCCTTTCCCTCTCATCTATAAATTGGTCAAAAGTTACTTTGTTGCTTGCCAAGTACTATTCTATGAACTCAAATCACATGGCACAAAGATACACTATTGCATACCCTCAATAACCTCAATGTCTATGAGGGTTCATACTCAGACTCAAAGTACAGCAGGTGAGAGAGAAGTAATACTTCAGGGCTAAAAAATTCCCCCATTTTGGTTGACTTCTATTCTTTAGGAAAAGGATATATTCAAAAGCTTCAGAGACATGTCGACACAAGGTATATGGATTTCACCAGGCACAATTCATTAGAGTAGAAGAAGGAAATAAAAGCATCAAAACACTTAACGTACTGTCTGAAGAAAGATGACAAAAAGTGAAGAAACAATTGGGAGACAGGCTGGAACAAAGCATCCTAATTCATTAAAAACAAAAACATTTCCCTTAATTTAGAAATCAAGAGGTTTAAGAACCTGGCATGGGACAGCCCTAGGCCAGTGGTTCTCAAATTATCTTTCAGAAAGCAAAGTGGGTTCCTAAAGTTCTATGTTAACACCTGAGCATTTCAGCAGCCCCAACTTCAAAGAGCCACAAGCAGGGCTGCACAGTATGTCCAGTCTACCACAGTGCTAGGACCAGTGACCAGTAATGACATGAGCCTCTTGCTTAACATTATATGACATTATTTCCCCTCCTAAGTTACTAGGTTTCAGGATGGAAAAATAAACATTCTATAATTTAACCTGTGATATCCTGGTTCTCCATTTGCATTACTGTTGGTTGAATGACACTTTCACATCTCAAATGGTGGTTCCATCTAGAAACATCTTAGAACTCAACCTTTTAAAGATTTTCTGAAAAGTCTAAAAAGAATCCCTACTCAGCTGATATGATGAAGAATCTGGTACCTTTAAAGTTCTGTCAAAGGATACAACTGCCATGGATGAAAGCAAAAATATTTAAAAAATCATTTAGCCTTAATCATCGTTTTCTTTCATGGCAAATATGAGGTAATCTATAAAACTATGTGTGCAAATAAGAGTAGCCAGTGCCACATTTTGAATAGTGTGAGAAATTCTAAAGCAGTTATTGTAAATTAATCATGAGCACTGAAGTAATTACCAAGGTCCTACCATCTATACCTTCTAAACCAGTGCAGTGTGTAACACCCAGGATGACAAACGTGAAAATAACAGTGATATAGAGCTTTAAAGCTCTTTTAAAAATCATTTAGCAAAATGAAATCTTGTGTTAAAGTTCTACATACAAAATGGACAGACCCATGCAAATCATATATCTGATAAGGGATTAATATCCAGAATATACAAAGAACTATAACTCAATGATAAAAAAACAAATGACCCAGTTTTTTAAAAATGGGAAAAGGGCTTGAACAGACATCTCTCCAAAGATACACAAATGGCCAATAAACACATAAAAAGAAGTTCAACATCACTAATCATTAGGGAAATGCAAAGCAAACCACAATGAGATACACTTTATACCCATTAGGCTGGCTATCATCAAAAAACACAAAAAATAGCAAGTGTTGGTGAGGATGTGGAGAAACTGGAACCTCAATTGCTGGTGGGAATGCAAAAGAGTGTAGCTACTGTGGAAAATGGTATGGTGTTTCCTTTAAAATAATTAAACATTGAATTATCATATGATACACTTCTATGTACATACCCCAAATAATTGAAAGTTGGGCTTCCCTAGTGGCACAGTGATTAAGAATCCACCTGCCAATGCAAGGGACATGGGTTTGAGCCCTGGTCTGGGAAGATCCCACATGCCGTGGAGCAACTAAGCCCGTGTGCCACAACTACTGAGACTGAGCTCTAGGGCCCACAAGCCACAACTACTGAAGCCCGTGTGCCCTAGAGCCCGTGCTCTGCAACAAGAAAGGCCACCACAATGAGAAGCCTGCATGCCATAACGAAGAGTAGCGCCCACTCACCGCAACTAGAGAAAGCCCGTACACAGCAATGAAGACCCAACGCAGCCAAAAATAAATTAATTAATTTTTAAAAAAAAAGAAAGTAGGGACTCAAACAGATAATTTGTTTCCCCATATTCATAGCAGCATTCACAGTAGCCAAAAGGTAAAAACAACCCAAATGTTCATCAACGGATGGATAAACACAATGAATATATGCAGACAGTGGAATATTAGTCATAAAAAGGAAGGAAATTCTGATACATGGATGAACCTTGAAAACGTTATGTTAAGAGGAATAAGCCAGACACAAAAGGACAAATACTGTATGACTCCACAGATAGGAGACACCTAGAATGGTCAAACTCAGAGGCAGAAAATACAATGGTGGTTGTCAGGGGCTGGGAGAAATGGAGGAGGTGGGGATATATTGTTTAATGGGTAAAAAGTTTCCATTGGGAAAATGAAAAAGTTCTGGAGATGAACGGTGGTGATGGTTGCACAAGAATGTGAATGTAATAATGCCACTTAACTGTACACTTTTAAATAATGGTTAAAATAGTAAATTTTATGGTATGTATATTTTACCACAATTAAAAAAGAAAGGATGGACCTGGGTGGAGTGGCTCCAGTCAAAGCAGAGGCAGGACCTGGAGCACACCCTGGGTCTGAGCCATGCCCTCCCTGCCAAAGCCCCTCCTCATAATAGTTCTATAAACACTGCTGGTTGCCCATCCAACAGCCTAACTCCTCTACTGCTTCTTTGTTAACAGAATCAGTTTTGTCCAGGAATCTCACAGCCACTGAGTCTTGGGGGAGGCTGGGATCTTCCCAAATGCCAGGGGTGAATCTTGATTAATGAAGACCAGTGGATCTCAAACATTTTATTCTCAGGCCCCCTTTATACTCATACACGTTATTGAGGACATTACTGACAGCTTTTGTTTAAGTGAGTTATATTTATCAATATTTACCACGTTAGAAATTAAAACTGAGAAAATTTAAAACCCAAGAATATATTCTATTAGTTGCCAAAGCAATGACGTCATCATATATCATGTAACCTCTTAACAACTCCACTGTAGACTAGTGAGAAAATTAGACTAGTAAAAAACACAAACGATGTTTTAGCATTATTATGAAAATAGTTTTGCTCTTGTGAATCTCCTGAAAGAGTCTCAGAGATATCCAATGCCACATTTTGAGAATGGCTGGTGCAGACCAGTCATGGTATTTCCATTTGTCTTCCAACTAACTGCAGGAATGTAGGAATGGGCAATGTTATGCAACTCTGGACAATAAGAACTTCAGCTGGAGGATTATTGAGAGAGTCTTTCTCAATCTTAAATAAATTCACTTTTTTCCATATTAGACACTGTAGTCTTCATGTGACACAAAATAACAGCAGTAGTTACCTTGGGAATCAAGCAATAAGTAAGCCTGAGGGGACTGGCCAACATGCTGCAAATAGCAAAGCAGAAAGATGGACCGGGGTCTTCTCACTAGCACAGCTGAGGGAATGAAGGAGCCAATCCTGAAAATCTTCCTTTTGGCTTAAGTCACCTTTCATTGGGTTTTCTTACAGTCAAATGTGTCCTAGCTGGCATATCTCCTCAGAACCTAGTTTGCTGAACACATTCTGAAAACCACCATTGTGTACGTAGCTGGCACACAGTAGAAGCTCAATAAATATTTGTTGAACAAATGTGTGAATAAATAAATAAGTAAACAAACAAATCCACTAAGGCTTTTGTAAAGGAGAGACTAAGATAAAATTTTGACTGATTTTGTGTTGAAAGAACGCTGTGTAGCTCCCAGATTGTCAACATTTAAAACAACGCTCATTATAAACCTCATAGTATCAAAAATGGCTGCATACTGTACCTGTCAGGGGGGCCAAGAGAGTTAGAAATTGCTTCCTTTTAGTCTGCACAATCTCCAAGCCAGAGGTATGAGAGGTAAGTCTACACATGCCAAATACAGACCATAACCTACTCAAAGTGGCAATCTGATAAAAAGCACTGGTTTTTATTTTTCCTCATTTCCCCTGAGCACGAGTCAACTGAAGTCACTTCTCCCATGAAATAAGCACCAAACAGAGATTTATGGACAGAATGCTAGAAAACACACTGTTTATGGAAGAAGGAAAAGAGACAAATCAAACACCTAGCCTCCAATCAATGTCACTAACTAGAGGCACAATGGCCTTGTCTGAAACTACTTAAAACCTCCATAAATATAATCAAATATAAAGTTAAGAAATTTATGCTCAACTATGCTTAAACTTGACAATATTCCTCCTCTTCCTTACTGAAAACCTGATACCAGTATTTTTAATTTACTTTAATGTTTCTTTGCTTCATTACTTTAAGTAGAAGTGATCGATTTGTCTTTTTGTTTGTAGCATTCTAAAAAAATTCACAATAAAATATTCTTGTTCCCATAAAGCACTTATGAGAGAAACAAGTGATATTTTTTTCCCCTAAAAACAATGAGGTTTTAAGAAAAGGTCCACTAGGAGGAGCTGGCTTTTTCTCTGTTGAGTCAGAAGTGTCTGGCCTCTGAGCTACTCTAACCAAAAACACAGACCTGAAATTTGCAGATAATTTCAAACAAACCCCAATCATAAACAAAATCTGGGCCTAAGGAATCAGAGGAGGCAACTGCAATCCAGGTGCAGAGTGTACACATTCTTCACTCAACTTCGCCAAGAATTAGGGAAGTTTAATTTAGCAGATAACTTTCTGGGGATTTACTGAGCTCCATTCTCCCACCCATGTCCCTAGCCACATGGGAAGTAGAGCTGCTCCCTGGATCTGGCTTCCAAGTAGAAGCATCCCTTCGTGAGTGGTTTGCCTTTGAAGCTGCTAGATAGAAAC
The DNA here is from genome assembly GCF_039906515.1 of Pseudorca crassidens. NCBI lineage: Eukaryota > Metazoa > Chordata > Mammalia > Artiodactyla > Delphinidae > Pseudorca > Pseudorca crassidens. Next base: position 86,240,152 of record NC_090302.1, read on the forward strand.
CCTTGACCTTGTTCTGCATCAGAGAACCAAAGACCTAGTATTGGGACTTGAAAAATACCAGTCTTCCCACATACATTCTGTTAGAAATAGTGGTTACTTACTTTCCTTGCATTCCTGTCCTCAATTCACTTAACTGACAGTAAGACTGTGAGCTTTTGGTGAGACCAGATAACAAAAATGGGCTGAGGAGCACATTAGATATAAAAATATTAGAAATCTTTTTGCCTACTTGGCTGCAAGTTATTTCTGCCTCTTTCCACCCTTAGTTCTACTCATAATTTATTACTAAATAAACAAAAACAAACAAAAAATCCCACACATTTATTGGAAAACTATCATATGACAGGAACTCTAAAAACACTGCAAATAAAAAGATGGCAGGGGCTTCCCTGGTTGCACAGTGGTTGAGAGTCTGCCTGCCAATTTAGGGGACACGGGTTCGTGCCCCGGTCCGGGAAGATCCCACATGCCGCGGAGTGGCTGGGTCCGTGAGCCATGGCCACTGAGCCTGCGCATCCAGAGCCTGTGCTCCGCAACGGGAGAGGCCACAGCAGTGAGAGGCCCGCGTACCGCAAAAAAAAAAAAAAAAAAGATGTCAGTGTTACCTGCTCTCAAGCAACCCATGGCTAATGAGGAAATCAGTAACTGCAAACAGATAAAACATAATCCCTTCTGGGAAGGACTGGGAGAGATGGAAACACAGGGTGCTGCAGGGAGCATTAAGAAGGGGCACCTCGCCCAGCAAGAAACAGCAATCTCTCACTCTCCCATTCAAACACATTGTTTACATTTTCACCTCTGTTCGGTTTTCAGCATCTAAAAGAAGTGCCACTTGGTGCCAAGACAAGCACAACTGCAGGCACTGACATCTTAAGACACTATTCAGTTAGAACTGTGAGCAGTTAGGTGTTTGGAAACAACTGAATTCTTAAAATTACCATGAAAATGAAAAATAAGGGACTTCCCAGGTGGCGCAGTGGTTAAGACTCTTCCGCCTGCCAACGCAGGGGTTCGGGCCCTGGTCTGGAAAGATCCCACATGCCGCAGAGCAACTAAGCCCATATGCCACAACTACTGAGCCTGTGCTCTAGAGCTTGCGAGCCACAACTACTGAGCCTGCGTGCCACAACTACTGAAGCCCCTGCGCCTAGGGCCCGTGCTCCGCAACGAGAGAAGCCACCACAATGAAAAGCCCATGCAGTGCAACGAAGAGTAGCCCCTGCTCGCCGCAACTAGAGAAAGCCCGCGCGCAGTGATGAAGACCCAACGCAGCCAAAAATAAATACATAAATTTATATATGTATAAAAAAATAAAAGGTGAAATCCTTGTAGAGAACTATGGCATCCTGCTTAATCCCACGCATCTTTTTGGGGCTGCAAGCCTCTGAAGGAGGAGTTTAAATAAATGTATGCTAATGGTCACTGAAGTCACACAGAAAAGCATTTTTGTGGTTAGCTTTTAGTACTATGTAAAACCAAATATCTGACTTTGTTTCCTTTAAACCCTCAGCCCACGTGACCGCCAGTTAAGATGGCAAGTAAATTCACTCTTTGATGGATCCCCTCTACTCCAAACACAGCAACGAGAGAGGAAACAAGAAGAGGAAACCAAGAGGATGCAGGCAAGCTCAAAAACAATATAAACATTTCTGTGAAACTGATATAGGGCAGAAACACAGTGAGGTAAATCCTCAAAGTTAAAGCCTTTAGCCCGCTAAGCTCAGGATCCAAAAACAGGCACTGAAACTGGAAGCATGAGACCTACACAATTTGGTGGCTAACCATAACCCACAAAGGACAGACTCGGACCTAGCATCATACTTGAAGGCAGGGTCAGAGGTGAAACTGGAGGAGGGTTCCTCCATTCCTGAAAGAAAGATGGTTATCTCATATGGAGCTGTGGCCTAGGGAGGAGGGAGAACATAGACCAGCCAGAGACCAGGAACTCAATGAAGCAGCCTGTGATTGCCCAAGTAACTGAAACACCACTGCAGTTCTAGACTGGGGCTCTGTGGAAGCCAGTCAGAGACGACTATAAATTGCTAAACAAGAAAAGACTGAGCAGAGAGGGAGAAAGACAGGTGGAAAATGAATGAATGAAAGCAATTAAAAAATATATCTCATTCAAAATAGGCCATTCAACCAAAATTCTAAAGTACATGAAGAAATCTAATGCCAATAAAGGCAACTAAAAGTCAGCCATCAAACCACTAATTCATTTCAGCTGAAATGAAAATTATAAAATAGTCCAACAAAATAAGTATATTTAACTGAATTAAAGACTTAAATTTAAGACCTGAAACCATAAAACTCCTAGAAGAAAACAAGCAATAAGCTCTTTGACATCGGTCTTTAGGAATTTTTTTTGATCTGTCTCCTCAGGCAAGGGCAACAAAAGCAAAACTAAACAAAGGAGACCACATCAAACTAAAAACCTTTTGTACAGCAAAGGAAACTACCAATGAAACAAAAAGGCAACCTACTGAATGGAAGAAAACATTTGCAAATGATATATCCAGTAAGGGATTAATATCCAAAACATATAAAAAACTCATACAACTCAATATGTAAAAAAAAAAAAAAAATCCAATTAAAAAATGAGCAAAAATGAGCAGAGGACCTGAATAGACATTTTTCCAGAGAAGACATACAGACAGGCATCAGGCACATGAAAAGATAGTCAGCATCACTAATCATCAGGGAAATGCAAATCAAAACCTGTCAAATGGCTATTGTCAAAAACATAACAAAGAATAAACGTTAGCAAAGATGTGCAGAAAAAGGAGCCCTAGTACGCTGTTGGTGGGAATGTAAATTGGTACAGCCACTACGGAAAACAGTATGGAGGTTCCTCAAAAAATTAAAAATAAAACTATCATATGGTCCAGATATTCCACTTCTGGGTATTTATCCCAAGAAAAGAAAAACACTAATTCAACAAGATATATGCAAACCAGTGTTCACTGCAGTTTTATTTCCAATAGTCAAGATATGGAAGCAACCCAGAAGTCCACTAATAGATAAATGGATAAAGATGTCACACACACACACATGAACACACACACACAATGGAATATTGCTTAGCCATACAAAGTATGAAATCTTGCCATTTGTGACAACGTGGGTGGATCTAGAAGGTGTTATGCTAAATGAAATAAGTCAGACAGAAAAAGACAAATAACATATGATTTCACTTACATGTGGAATCTTAAAAACAAATGAACAAACGTAACAAAACAGAAAAAGACTCATAGATACATAGAAAAAACCAGTGGTTGCCAGAGGAGAAGTGAAATGGGCAATACAGGTGAAAGGGACTAAGAGGTACTACCAACTTCCATTTATAATATAAATAAGTCATGGGGATGTAATATACAGCACAGTGAATACAGTCAGTAATATTGTTATAACTCTGTATGGTGACAGATGGTAACTGGACTTACTGTGGTGATCATTTTGTAATGTACAAAAATATCAAATCACTATGCTGTACACCTGAAACTAATATAACAGTGTAAGTAAATTATACTTCAATTAAAAAATCAAAATAGGGCTTCCCTGGTGGAGCAGTGGTTGAGAGTCCACCTGCCGATGCAGCGGACACAGGTTCGTGCCCCGGTCCGGAAAGATGCCACATGCCGCGGAGCAGCTAGGCCCGTGAGCCATGGCCGCTGGGCCTGAGAGTCCGGAGCCTGTGCTCCGCAATGGGAGAGGCCACAACAGTGACAGGCCCGTGTACCGCAAAAAACAAAACAAAACAAAACAAAACAAAAACAAAAAACAAACCTACACAAACTAAAATATTAATTGTAAAAAGAAAATCTCAAAAGCTACCAGAAAGCACCCTGCACATCACTGGATCTGCTGGGTCACAAGGCTCAAGAGGAAAGCTGCTGGAGCTCCGGGTGAGCTCACTGAGACCAGACAGCCTGCCGAGACAATGGGGAATTAAGCAGCTCAGATCAGCACACCCAGGCTGATTCAGAAGTCCCACAAGAATTTTGCCTCTTCCCTTAACAGTTGGTGGATACAAAGTGAAGTGACCGTCTTTCATTTTAGAGACAACCCCAAGAAACTCCCTGAAAAAGAAGAATCTTAAATGTTTCCAGCAACTTCTAGCAAGAAGAGATTTGTCCTCCCTGGAATGATAGTCTGGATTTAAATTTCTCTTCCTTGCCCACCATGCTTCTGCCAGCAGCATCAAACATGGACTTTCTTGGATGCCTTGTTCACCATCATGGTATGACAACCAACTTCAGACCAAGACTCATTATACAGCAAAAGAAGTGAGGCAAGGAGCTGATGCCAGCAGGGTTCACTGTCAGCTCTAGTTATTACTAGCTGCTATCTGAACTTGATGTTTTTTCATCATTTTTGCTTTAATAACCACAGTAAAATGAGTCTTGCTACCGTCAATGTCCTCTTTCTCTCCTATCCACAGCTTCAGCTATCTCAGTGAATACCGCTATTTCTAGAACTCTTCCCCTACCTGTTTTACAAGAAGCAGAGAAAACTCAAGGGGAGAACCTATAGTAGTTCTAATGGGCCTGGAAAGGATAATATGTCAAGTTATTCAGTCAAATTTTAAACCATACAAGGCACAATACTAAGATTAGGGAATTGTGCTTTGTTTTCCAAACTCATTTAAAGATGATTACAATAGTCTCCCCCTCCCCTCAAGGAGCTTAAAATGAACACAGAAGGGGCTTCCCTGGTGGCGCAGTGGTTGAGAGTCCGCCTGCCAATGCAGGGGACGCGAGTTCCTGCCCCGGTCCGGGAAGATCCTACATGCTGCGGAGAGGCTAGGCCCGTGAGCCATGGCCGCTGAGCCTTCGCGTCCGGAGCCTGTGCTCCGCAACGGGAGAGGCCACAACTGTGAGAGGCCCGCATAACGCAAAAAAAAAAAAAAAAAATGAACACAGAACTTCTAGACCAGCAAAGCTGGAGGCCAAATGAGATACTAGTAAAATAGAATAAAGAAGAAAATACATAGGGAAAGACAATTTATGGGATATTATTATCTAATATCAGAGTATGACATTGTTTCTGCTATGCTGTATACAAACAGAATAAAACTAAAGCCATGGCAAAAACAGGGTTCTTTCTGTAGCCCTTCAGGCTTTCATGAAGCTCTTAGTTATTGCTCATTACAAAAACCCTGACCCAGGCTCACTTGAACAATTCACATAAATTCTAGCTTGTAAGTCATTTAGTTTTGTTACATTTTATTGGTCTGATGGGGGTACTCTATTTATGAGCCATTGTATGTGTAACCTCTACTAGGCCTTAGATGTAATGAAATTCTAAGATAAAGAGCAACTGACTAGTTGACATAAGTAAAGCAGAAAAAATCCCAACAAGTGATTCACAGGCCCATAGAATTAAAAAAAAAAGGCATAATATTGGGTTTTATTTGTCCAATATAAAAGACCATAATGTTAGACTATACCAACAAGGACCTAAAAAAACATTTAGTAGGTCTGCTACATTTGACCCAATTTTGGTCCTCATTAGAATTTCAGGTATAGTGAAAATTTGCAGTTACCTCTCCAACACCCATTTTCTACATTCCTCCTTCCTAACAAGACCCAAAATTTCCCACCCAGCAGATTTTGGTGAGACAAGAATAGCTCTGATTGGTTCTCAATCAGGGGCAACCTTGGTTCTCAATCAGGGGCAATCTTGATTCACAGGGGGACCTTTGACAATGTTTGAAGATATTTTTGGTTGTCATAACTGGAGGAGTGTGCTGCTGAAACCTAGTGAGTACAGGCCAGCGATGATGTTAAACATCCTATAATGCACAGGACAGTCCCCCAAGACCAATAATTATCTGGCCCAAAATGTCACTCCCTCACCCATGCTAGAACACTCTTCTCTCACTCAGGAGCTACTGAAAAAAGACTCTCTCTTTGTCAGATGTAAAGGAAATAAGAATTCTAGTTGCTGCTGGGAGCCATCGCACAACCACACGGAAGCCAGCTTTAGGGTGAAGTGTGGTAGGCAAACACAGATTTCAGGTGATGACTTCCTGCCATTAGGGCTCTTAAAAAGATATACCACTTTTTGGACAATGACTCCTTTTTTTCCCCCCTCATTATATTACCTTTTCACCCCATAGCACACTACATAAATCATCAAAGGTAATATATCGACATTACGATTTCAGAGAAAGAACACTCACTAATTTATACAACACAGCAGTTTTTTGTCAAGAATATCACAGTACAAAAAGATTTTAAAAATCATTCAAATATGCCACCTTATCTGCAGTAGGCTAAATGACGGCCCTGTCAAATGTAAGGTCCCCCTGGGACCTGTAATTATTACTTTGAAGGAGTGAATTCATATTCACCTTGTAAGGCAAAAGATGTGATAGTTAAGGATCTTGAAAGGAAGTATCAATACTTATAACGGATTATCAAGGTAAGCCATAAAAGTAATCAGATGTATCCTTATGGGAGAGGGAGAGGGCGTTTGAGACAGACACACAGAGGAGGAGGCAACGTAAAGACAGGCAGAGATTGGAGTGATGTAGCCACAAGCTCAGGAATGCCAAGCTGGCAACACCGGAAGCCAGGACCAGATTCTCCTCTAGTGTCCCCAGCAGGAGAGCGGCCCTGCCAGATTGCAGACTTCTGGCCTCCAGAACTATACACGAATAATACATTTCTGTTGCTCTCAGCCACTAAATTTGTAGTCATTTGTTACAGCAGCCTCAGGTAACTAACAGCATCCTACAAAGAGGTATAAAAACTGCAGACTACAAGAACGGAAGCAAACTTATATCTTGCTGTTTTTTTGTTCCCCAAGGTACTTCTTCTTTGATGCCAACGGTTTTCACAATCAGAAGTTTCTTCTGTCAAAGTCCCAAAGAAAAAAAATGGTCACTAAGCACTCCTGATATTGAATACATGCCTGAAAACCCATCACCTGACTCTACCATCTTCCAAAGAATGGCTCCTTCCCTCTTCCATCAATCCCCACAGCCTGTCAAGATGCCTCTTTCTTATTTACTAAGGCAAGAAAGCAACATTTTATTTATATTTTATGTATAAACTGTAGTTGTTTTCAAATTATGGTTTACTTTTTACATAAAAATGTTTTCATTGCTCAATGATATATTTGTCTATTTGTGGAAAATGTTTGGGTATCTTAGGTTAGGTTGAAACACCTCATAAATTTTCCCATTAAAATTAACAGAAGTAGTTTTTTCTTCACTAGCTTTTCACTTAGTGACTGAGTTTACAGAAATGAATTAAAGTCATTAAGGTATATCTATTTCATCTATAGTAAATGCCTGGTAAGTAGATTGATTTCTTAACCCTCTTCATTAATGCCTTATCAAGAATATGGAACAAAAAGTTTTAAAAATGGTTCAAACATGCCATCTCATCTATTGTAAATTAAATGGTACTCTCCCATTCCAAAATATTGAATATATGTCCACATCCTAATCCCTGGAACCTGTTAATATTACCTTTAAGGAATGTAAGAGCTATAAGTTGGAAATCAGTGATCCAGCCCAACCCTTTCACTTCACTGAAGAGGTAACAGGGGAAGGAGGAATGAAGTACCTTCCTTAGACCATCCATCTGGTTGGAGTCCCAGCAAGAACAGAATCCAGGTCTCCTAGCACCTAGTCCAGTATGCTACCTAAGGTTATATGAAGGAACTGAAGAAAAATGCGATGAATAGAGAGTCAGAAAACAACAAAACTTTTTTCTTTTTTGAGAAAAGATGAAATGATACAGACATTCTTTAGCCTAGAAGAGGGAAGGGTAGTGAATAAGTTAATAAATGCCTAGAAGTGAAGAAAACACTGACTGACTAAAGGCTACCTGACATACACTTATTTTGCACTGATAACAAGACCTTGACTTTCTTTTTTTGAGTCTTAGAACCCAAAGAGTCTTCAAGACTTTAATTATACAAGACCCTCTTATATTAGATTCTACTAGCACTATCTCAGTTGCAAAACAAAAACTCACACAACTAGCCCAAGTCAAATGGGGGGTGGTTACAAAAAGGCTACAAAAGATATCATGGATACACAAGGAAAGAAAACAAAGATTAGGTGGACCAAATGAGAACTGGAACTAGAAGCTCCCGCCACCGTCTCTCATGGGTCTCTATACATCTGCTCCACTCTACAGCTTCTCACTATAGACTAGCTTCTTCTGCTTTTTTTGTTGCCTCTGACTTGCACATGGCTTTTATGGTGTAGTTCAAAACCTGGTCACAACTCTATATGATCCTTCAGCCCAAGGATTCATCATCAACCAATTAACTCAGAATCTCAAGGTCCCCATTCTCAGGAGGAAAATTTAATTGGCTCAATCCATCCAATGGAGTCTCTAAATTGTTTTCTATTGGGTCAGCTCCTCATCCCACAAAGATAGGTGTTCGACAGGTACTAAAGTCTGTGCAGATTCTTCAAAGGCGAGAATAGCAAAGAGGAAATGATCAGCATGTGCATTAAGGTACTCAAGAGTTACATAGCTCTTTAATTAGGTTGGCCAAAAAGTTCGTTCACGTTTTTATGAACATCTTAACAGAAAAACCTGAACGAACTTTTTGGCCAACCCAATGGTTAAGCCTACCCAGGAAGATTATGTCATTTCTGTATTTGAGATCTGTGGAAGAGATGACCACTGTCTGTAAACAGAGTAAGAGTCATTTAAAAATTTCCTTCTAGCTCTATGGGTCTAGAGCAAAACCTTACTACTTAGTATTATCAGATTGTATCATTTATCCAGAAGTACCTCCAATTAGCAGACCATCAAGGAAATCTCAGGAAATGAAAGAACATCTCTGTTATACAATATGGTCACTGACTTGCCATTATTGGGGGAAAGGAAGGGAGGAAAGGAATAAAGGGAAGATACCAGTAGTGCTTACAGAAGTAAAAATCGTCTGAACTAGTTATGGTCAAAGTACAGTGCAACAGTTCAACAGAGCACTGGAATTGTAGCAGAACTGGTCCATGGGTAATTAAAAAAAAAAAAAAAAAAAGCCTGACAGGGGTTGAGGAGAGGGGAGGATGAATAGGCAAGACACAGATAATTCTTAGGACAGTGAAACCACTCTGTATGATACTCTAATAGTGAATACATGTCATTATATACTTTTCCAAACCCATAGAATGTACCACACCAAGAGTGAACCCTAAAGTAAATGATGGACTTTGGATGATTATGATATGTCAATATAGGTTCATCAACTGTAACAACTGTACTACTGTGGTACAGGATGTTGAGAATGGGGGAGATTGTACATATATAGGGGAAAGAAATATATGGGAAGTTTGCACTTTCCACTCAATTTTGCTGTGAACCTAAAACTCCTCTATTAAAAAAGAAAAGTCCTTTTAAAAAGGCCATGGTGACAGGAGCAATTTTGGCACAACAAACCCAAACCAACCCTAGATACTCTGAGCATAAGAGTCAGAAATAGCAGGAGCAGAGTGAAAAAGACAAGAACAGCTCTCAACTATTATCTGGCAGCAGCTGTAGCCCTCATACCCTATATAATAAAAGTAATCAGTTCCCTGAGTTACAATTTCATAAATTCAGACAGCCAGATGCTTGCTTCCTCCAGACACAGAGGATAATTCCTGTTGGTTATACTATGAGGTATTATCTGCTTCAAAGTCTACTATGTGAACTCCTCAACCACAGGAAATTAAAATACAGAAGTTTTTTATTGGGTCCTCCCCTAACTCTACCCTCAAGATATTATGCATTTCCAATGTCAACTAAGAATTTCACAGGGGAAATCTCCTCTCACATGTAAGATATGAAGGGTTTTTTGTTGCTGGGTTTGTTTGTTCTTAAAGAAGTTTTCATCCCGACTTAGACTGCAGGATATTCTAACAGTACCATATGGCCTCTGGCATTAATTCCATGGACCAACTTTTCTTTAATCCCTTCCTCTAACAGATGTTCCTCTCCCTGTCACAAGGAACCTAGTCTTTTTCTTACCCTCCTCTACCTCATCTTCAAGACCCCTCATTTAGGGGCAAGGTAATCTCAAGTAACAGCTTAGTTATGTATGTATGTACCCAGCCTAAGTATTAATAATGTGCTACTGATCATTCCTTGTCACACCCCAAGACTTGTATTTGGTCTGGCAATCCTCAAAAGGTTTAATGACATTTATTTGGCTAAGATCTTAACAAAAAAAAAAAATGAAAAAAAAAACAAAACAAAGAAAGAGTATGAGTCCATTTGCTTACTAACTGTGGGTAAAGATCTTGAAATTTTCCACTAGCTTAAGAAGCATAAATGTAACCTTCGGCTAATTAAAGTTAAGACTTGAAAATAAACTAGCTCATACATAATTACTTTTGTCTACCTTGTCTTCTGTTTCTACGCCTCCTTCCTAATAGTACAAATTTCTTCCTTTAAACATTTGGGAAGGAAGATCCTATGAAAGTACAAAATGTTTACATGGTATATCCTGGGTCTTACCCATCATTTTCATTGGAAAAAGAAATTTACAAGCCATACATTTATTCATTAAAAAAAAAAAAATTTCCCAAGCACTAGTTCTGAGATACTTGTAGGGACTCCACAATCAAAGGGTTCAGGAGTCAGGTAAGGTTTCTAACTGTATGCTATAACCTCTCTTAGGGTATCTCAGTGCACAGTAACTTGTTAAAGACTGGGAAGTCTGGCATTCACACGATCATTCAACAAACATTCATTAAATGGCTACTGTGTACTAGGCACTGTGCCAGAAATTAGTGACAAAATGTAAGTCCCAGGAACAGTCCCTTGCCTCAAGGAGCCTCAGTCTAAAGAGTGATTTTCAAATTGCAAGTTGTGAAATCAATTAGGTAAATAGCAACCAAGGATTTTTTTAAATGAAGTAAGATATAGTAGAAAATATCATAGTGTACCATACATAGCAAGAGTAGGTGCTATTTGGTGAAACCTTTAAAAAAATTATGTGTGTGTGTGTTCTAAATAGGATATAAAGTGTATTTCTTATTCTGGAACACAGTGAAAAAGTTTTCGAAAACCCTGCTCTAGCAGAAGAAATACAATAGAAATTATAATAAAATATAATGGGTGATATAAGAGAGTAAACAGAGGATCCTATGGGAACAGCAAAGAGCATTCCCAAAACTTTTTTTGAGCCTAAACCCATTATCACTTCACACTTGTTAAAAACCTAGAGAAGAATGGATCAACTTCCAGCAAGACAATGTGAGGAGCTCTGCTGACCTGCTCCCCAGTGAAACTGGTGAAAATTATTAAAACAACAACAAGGTAAAGCCTCTGGAAATGGTCCTACGGGCAAACAGCAAATGAAAAAAATTCAAGAAAATGTATGAAAATTTGGTAAGAGTGAGTCTGTGGTATTTAAACCAGACCACTATCTACTTCCTTCCTCTCAACTCAATGTGGCCCACTCCACACTGCTTCATCCAGAACAGCTCGTGCTCCCTCCAGCTGCTAGCCAAAGGGCTTTCTTTCTAGAAGGAGTAGGACTTCAGCTTTTCTCATCTTGCCTCCAGCCACCTGTTGCTAAGTCCCAGAGGAGTAAGACTAAACGATGGGAGCTCCTTTCTTCCACCCAGCCCCCACTTGCAGAATGGCAGCTCTACCTTGTGTGTGGCACACAGAGAATAATGGGGCCCTGAACACGCCTGCCCCAGTGGTTCCACACCAGATATGGCCAGCTGAGAAGACCTCAGGCTACTGCACTCCCACCAAGTGCTCACCTCCTGGAGCAAGAATGTCACTCAAAGAAGCCTGTCATTGTCACCAACCCAAGCTCCAGAGCCCCGACTCAGAGATTTCACCTGAAAGGGGAAGCCGGCCGTAACAGACAGCTTCTAATCTTTACCCAAAGGAACTGATTTCATTTGCAACAGAGTCTGAAGAAGTTCAAGCCTAAGTGTGCTCCCCAAAACACTGGAAAATGTGGGGAAAGGCAACTGGGAGGAGATTCAAGATACAGGCTTCAGTGCAGGCCAGCTAGTTTGCAGGAGAGAACTGTGGATAAGTCAGGAGAAGCCCTTCTGGGCCTGGAACAAATATCAAACTCTGATCTCAAAAACTATACCTTCAAAGGAGTCACAATTTGATTGGATTAGTTTGTAGAGCAACGTGTGTCCCAGGGCACTGTTAAAAACGTAGAGTAATTAGCCAGCAATCAGTGGAAATCATCAGCTGGGTGTGGTCAGAGAAAGAGTTGAACAGAGCCCTACCACTATCACTGTCATCCCAGGGTGACAACTGGCATACTAAAGCTGCTGAGGAGCAACATCAGAGGCTTAACACTGTAAAGGAAAATACACTAACCAGTTGCTAAAAAATAAACAAGTAAATAGCATAACAGGCCCTGGAAGGGGGTAGGGGAAGACAACCAGTGTCCAGGTTTGCTACAATATATTATTTAAAATGTCCAGTTTCCAACAACAACAACAAAAAAAAAACCTATGAGGAATGAAAACAAACAGGAAAGTATAACCCATACTCCTGAAAAAGGCAGGCAACAAAAACTGCCTGTGAGAGCAATCAGATGTTGCATTTATCAGAAAAAGATTTCAAAGTAACCACTATAAACATGTTCTCGGAACTAAAGAAAACCATGATTAAAGAAATAAAGGAAGGTATGATGACAATGCTGCATCAAATAGAGGATATCAATAAACAAATAGAAATTATAAAGAAAAGACCAAATGGAAATTCTGGAGTTGAAAAGTACAGTAACAAACAATTAAGAAAACACCTCACTAGAGTGGCTCAATAGCAGATTTAAACTGACAGAAGAAAGAATAAGCAAATTTGAAGATAAACTGACATAGGTCAACTCAAAGAAGAAAAATAATGAAAAAAATGAAAAGAGCCTCAGAGAAATGTGGGATCCATTAAGTGCACCAACATCCTCATAACAGAAGCAAAGAATAGAGGGAAGGGAGCACACAAATGTGCGCGCGCGCACACACACACAACTAAAAATAATGGTTAAATTTTCCCAAATTTAATGAAAAAAATGCAGGAAGACCAACAAAGCCCAAGTAGAATAAAAGCAAAGAGATCTACAAACAGAAACATAGTAATAAAACTGCTGAAAGTCAAGGACAAGGAAAAAATCTTAAAAGCAGCAAAAGAAAAATAACCCATTACTTACAAGGAAACCCCGGTAAGATTAAAAGCTTGAGTTCTGAGCAAACTCAAAGTTCTGTTGTTCTTGAGCAAAAACAACAGGTGCCAGAAGAGACTGGGGTAACATATCAAAGTGCTCAAAGCAAAAAACTGTCAACCAAAAATTTCATATCCAGCAAAACTATCTTTCAAAAATGAAGATGAAATAGAAACTTTCCCACATCAAAAAAATAAAAAGCAGAAAATTTCTTTCTTAGAAGAAAGTCAGTTCTTCATATTGAAAGCAAGTAACCAGAGTCCACACAGTAAAACAAAGAACACTAGTAAAGATAATTATGTAATTGTAAATGCATATTTTTCTTTCTTCTCATAACTGTATAAAAATCAGTTAAAACATTATGTGTATAATGTACTGTTGGCCCTATAGCATAAAGAAAGGTAAGATATGTGTGATATATTTGCCAATACCACTGCAAATGAGATGTGTGGGAGCAAAGCCCAGTAAGGCTAAGGAAATAACTACATATGGTAAAATAATATCTATAACAACATATGGTTGGGTTTGAAACATTAAATGATGTAATCTGTATAACACAAAAAGGTGGGGGGAGAAGGGAATAATATATATAGGATATAATAATATATAGGATTAACATTACTATATACCAATGAAATTAAACTAGTATAACCTGAAAATGATTAAAATAAGTTAAAATATATATGGTTAGCTTTCAAGGAACCACTAAAACAAAAAGAAAACTCAAGCTGGTGTGGCCAAGATGGCAGAGTAGGAAGACCCTGAGCTCACCTCTCCCATGGGCACATCAAAATTACAACTATTTACAAAGCAACTATCTATGAGAACAACCTGAAGATTAGCAGATAAGATTTTCCACAATTAAAGTTACAAAGAAAGAACCAGGTGAGATGGGTAGGAGGGATGGAGATGTGGTACAGTCAAGACCCACACCACTGGGTAGGTGACCCACAAACAGGAGTGTAATCAGAATTGCAGAGGATCTCCCCAAGTAGCAAGGAGTCTGAGTCCCATACTGGGCTCCTCAGACTGGGATGCACTGGGATGATGAGCCTCCAGAACAGCTGGCTTAGAAGACCAGTGAGGTGTGGGTACAGGATAGCTGGAGGGCTGTAGGAACCAGAGACTCCATTCTTAAAGGGTGGATGCAAAATATCACAAGTTCTAAGTCCCAGCACAGAGGCAGTAATTTTGAAGGAGCCTCGGCCAGACCCACTTGCTGATCTTGGAGAGCCTCCTGGAGAGTCAGGACGCAATGGGGACTCACCCTGGAGACACAGACGCTGGAAGCAGCCATTTGAGCGAGTTCATTTTACCACCAGGACAGTAATGCTGACAGTGCCATTTTGGAGTTCTCCCCCTAGCCTCTTAACACTAGAGGCTTACCCATCCACCAGCTGATTGACATCAGTTCCAGGGGCCCCCAACCCCCACAGCCAGCCACCCCAGAATCATGCCCAGTAGGCAGGCACCAGCCCTAGCCATACCCACCAATGGCCAGCAGCCTCACCACAAAGCAGAATCTGGTGGCCAACTGGCTGAGAAGCCAGCCCCACCTACCAACATGCTCACAGCAGGTGGCCTCATGACAACAGAAGGGCCCATAAAACCCACCTAGGGGACACCCCTAGAGCAGCAGTCCCCAACCTTTGTGGCACCAGGTACTGATTTTGTGAAAGACAATTTTTCCACAGATGGCAGGGGTTGGGGGCGGGGGATGGTTCAGGCAGTAATGCAAGCAATGGTTCAGTCAGTAATGCAAGTGATGGGGAGCGATGGGGAGCAACAGATGAAGCTTCACTCACTTGCCTGCCGCCCACCTCCTGCTGTGCAGCCCAATTCCTAACAGGCCATGGACTGGTACCAGTCTGCAGCCCGGGGGTTGGGGCCCCCTGCCTCCTAGAGTATGTTGCTCTGATGACCAGAGGAGAGTGTGTTGCTGGGCCCCATAGAATGTCTCCTACATAAGACCGCTTTGCCAAGATCAGGGACATAACCATCTACCTAATATATAGGAATAAAAACAAAGAATTAGGCAAAATGAAGTGACAGAAGAGTATTTTCCAAACAAATGAACAAGGTAAAACCCCACAGGAACTTAACAAAGTGGAAATAAGCAATCTATCTGATAAAGAGTTCAAGGTAATGATCATAAAGTTGCTCAACAAACTTAAGAGAAGAATGAATGAGCAAAGTGAGAAGCTGAACAAAGAGTTAGAAAACATAACAAGAACCAAACAAAGGTAAATAATACAGTAACTGAAATAAAAAATACATTAGAAGGAATAAATAGTAGATGAGAGGATACAGAAAAACTAATCAGTGAACTAGAAGACTAGTGGAAATCACCCAAGCTGAACAGAAAAAAAAAAAAAAGATTTTTTTTAAAAAATGAGGATAGTTTAAGAGACCTCTGGCACAACATCAAGCATACTAAGATTTGCGTTCTAGAAGTCCCAGAAAAAGAGACAGAGAAAAAGGGGCAGATAACTTATTCGAAAGGATAATAGCTGAAAACTTTCCTACTCTGGGGAAGGAAATAGACATTCAGGACCAGGAAGTAGAGATTCCAAACAAGATGAAACCAAAGAGGTCCACACCAAGACAAAAATAGCAAACACTAAAGACAGAGAATCTTAAAAGCAGCAAGAGAAAAGCAACTAGTTAAGTACAAGGGAACTCCACTAAGACTATAAGCTGACATTTCAGTGGCAACTTTGCAGGCCAGTAGGGAGTGGCACTATTAATTCAAAATGATGAAAGAAAAAAAAACTTAAAACCAAGAACACTCTACCCAGCAAGGCTATCATTAAGAGTTGAAGAAGAGAGAGAATTTTACAGACAAGCAAATCTAAAAGAGCTCAGCACCACTAAGAAATGTTAAAGGAACTTCTATATGTGAAAAAGAAAAGATCACAACTAGAAATATGAAAATTACAAAAGGAAAAATCTCATTAGTTAAGGCACACATCATACAGCAAAGGCAGTAGATCAACCACTTATAATCAGATACGAAGGTTAAAGACAAAAGTAGTAAAATCATCTATATCCACAATAAGTAGTTGAGAGATACACAAAATATAAACATGTAAAATAGAATGTCAAAAATAGAATGTCAAAAACATAAAAAGTGGTGGAAGGGGAAGTAAAAATGCAGGGTTGTTAGTGTTTGAACTTAAGAGATCACCAACTCAAAATAATCACTCATATTCATATTTATATATGTTGTTATATATGAATCTCATGGTAACCACAAACCAAAACCTATGATAGATACATACAAAAAAAGAAAAAAAAAGAAAGAAAAGAATCCAAACATAATACTAAGATAATCATCAAATCACAAGGGAAGAAAGCAAAAAATGAGGGAGGAAAAGAAACTACAGAAACAAGCAGGAAACAATGAACAAAATGGTAATTAGTACATACTTATAAATAACTACTTTAAGTGTAAATGGAACAAATGCTCTAATCAAGAGACTCAGAGTAGTTCAATGGATTAAAAAACAAGACCCATATATATGCTGCCTACAAGAGACTCACTTCAGATCTAAAGACACACACAGACTCAAAGTGAGGGGATGGAAAAAGATATTCCATGCAAATGGAAATGAACAGAAAGCAGGAGTAACAATACTTATATCACACAAAATAGACTTCAAAATAAAGACTTTAACAAGAGACAAAGGACATTACATGATGATAAAGGGATCAATCCAACAAGAAGATATAACAATTATAAACACAGATGTACCAAATGAAGAAGCACCTAAATACATATAGCAAATATTAATGGACATAAAGGGAGAAATTGACAGTAACACAATGATAATAGGGGGCTTTAACACTCACATCAACAAACACATCAACCAGACCAAAAAAAAAATCAATAATAAAACACCGGCCTTAAATGATTCATTAATCAGATGAACCTAACAGATATAGACAGAACATTCCATCCAAAAGTAGCAGAATACATTCTTTTCAAGGGCACATGAAACATTCTCCAGGGCAGATCACATGCTAGGCCACAAAACAAGTAATAAACTTAAAAAGATTGAAATTATATCAAGCATCTTTTCTGGCCACAATGGTATGAGCATAGAGGTAAACTACAAAGGAAAAAACTGCAAAAACACAAACATGTGGAGTCTAAACAATATGCTACTAAACAACCAACAGGTCACTGAAGAAATCAAAGAGGAAATCAAAAAAATACTTGGAGACAAATTAAAACAGAAACATAATGACCCACAATCTATGGGACCCAGCAAAAGCAATTTTAAGAGGTAAGCTTATAGCAAGCCTACATCAGGAAACAAGAAAAATCTCAAATAAACAATCTAACCTTATACCAAAAGGAACGCAGAAAGAACAAACAAAACCCAAAGTTAGTAGAAAAAAGAAATCA
The DNA here is from genome assembly GCF_039906515.1 of Pseudorca crassidens. Lineage (NCBI taxonomy): Eukaryota > Metazoa > Chordata > Mammalia > Artiodactyla > Delphinidae > Pseudorca > Pseudorca crassidens. The sequence goes on from NC_090302.1 coordinate 86,257,721, forward strand.
TAAAGATCAGAGCAGAAATAAATGAGCTGTTTCTTTGAAAAGATAAACAAAATTGATAAACCTTTATTTAGCCAGGTTCATCAAGAAAAAAAGAGAGAAGACCCCAATAAATAAAATCAGAAAGGAAAGAGGAGAAGTTACAACTGTCACCAGAGAAATACAAAGAATCAAGAGATTACTATGAACAATTATATATATGCCAATCAAATGGACAACCTAGAAGCAACGGATAAATTCCTAGAAATGTACAATCTCCCAAGACTGAATCAGGAAGAAACAGAAAATATGAACAGACCAATTACCAGTAATGAAATTGAATCAGTAATACCAAAACTCTCAACAAACAAAAGTCCAGAACCAGATGGTTTCTTGGATAAATTCTACCAAACGTTTAAAGAAAATTAACACTCACCCTCCTCAAACTATTCCAAAAGATTTAAGAGGAAGGAACACTTCCAAACTCATCCTATGAGCTCAGCATCACCCTGATAGCAAAAACAAAGACACTACACACGTGCGCGTGCGTGCGCGCGCACACACACACACACACACACACAATTACAGGACAATATCATTGATGAACACAGGTAAAAAATCCTCAATAAATATTACAAACCAAACTCAACAATACATTGAAAGGATCTTACACCATGATCAAGTAGGATTTAGCCCAGAGATGCAAGGATGGTTCAATATCCCCAAATCGATCATTGTGATACACCATATTAAAAACCTAAAGAATGAAAATCGTATAATCATCTCAGTGCAGAAAAGGCTTTTAACAAAATTCAACATTCATTTATGATTAAAAACTCTCAGTGAAGGGAGTATAGAAGGAACATGTCTAAACGTAATAAAGGCAATATATGACAAACCTACAGCCAACATCATACTCAAGAATGAAAAACTGAAAGCATTTCTCCTAAGATCAGGAACAAGATAAGGAGAGAGAGAGAGACACTCTCTTGCCATTTTCATTCAACATAGTATTGGAAGTCCTAGCTACAGTAATCAGAAAAGAAAATGAGATAAAAGGCATCCAAATGGGAAAGGAAGTAAAACTACCACTGTTTGCAGATGACTTGATATCATATATAGAAAATCCTAAAGATGCCACCAAAAAAATATTAAAACTAATAAACGAATTCAGTAAAGCTGCACAATACAAAATTAACATACAGAAATTTGTTGCATTTCTATACATGAACAATGGTCTTTCAGAAAGAGAAATTAAGAAAACAATCCCATTTACAATTGCATCAAAAAGAATAAAATATCTAGGACTAAAATAACCAAGGAGTAAAAGACCTGTACCCAAAAAATTATGACATCGTTGAAAGAAACTGAAAATGGTGCAAAGAAATGAAAGATATACCGTGTTCATGGATTAAAGAATTAATATTGTTAAAATGACCATACTACAAAAGGAATGCAGATTCAATGCAATCCCTATCAAAACACCAATGGCATCTTTCACAGACATGGAACAAATAATTCCAAAATTTGTGTAGAAACATAAAAGACCTTAAATAGCCGAAACAATCTTGAGAAAAAAGAATAAAGCTGAAGGTATCACATGCCCTGATTTCAAACTATACTACAAATCTACAGTACAGTAATCAAAACAGTATGGTACTGCAGTGTGGTACTGGCACAAAAACAGACACATAGATCAATGGAACAGAAGAGCCCAGAAATGAACCCACATTTATATGGTCAATTAACCTATGACAAAGGAGGCAAGACTATACAATGGGGAAAAGACGCACTCTTCAATAAATGGTGTTGGGAAAACTGAACAGCTACGTGCAAAAGAATCAAACTGGAATACTTTCTCACACTTTACACAAAAATCAACTCAAAATGAATTAAAGACTTAAATATAAGACCTGAAACAATAAAACTCCTAGAAAAAAACACAGACAGTATGCTCTTTGACACTGGTCTAAAGGAATATATTTTTGGATATATCTCCTCAGGCAAGGGAAAGAAAACCAAAAATAGACAATTGGGACTCCATAAAATTAGAAAACTTTTGCACAGCAAAACTTTTGCACAGAAAAACAAAGGGACCATTCAAAAGATGAGCACTGATAACATTTTTGAAGGCACCCACCAAAAATATCACCACCACCCCAACTCTCCTTAACAGCTGCAATTCACATGACATTTTACTTTTATCTTTAACAGATTATTTTCAAAATGTATAAAATGTTTACATCATTCTAATCAACTGTGTACTAGGAATAATTTAAAAGATAACTAAATTCAGGAAAAAAAGTTAAACGCATCATCTTAAATTATATACATTTTATTGCAGAATTTTAACTCTATTACATAACATACCTATATTCTTGTTTCACTGTATTCTACTCAGTCAGAAGTTTCTTCATGTTTGAACTATCTATCCTGAATATCCTCAACTTCCCATACTTGCCTCATTTCCAAATGAAGATTCATCCTTTCCTACTTCCCTGAGTTCCCTCACTTCTCCCTCCCATGATCCCTCACTCTTCCCACCCATGATCTACTCATATCTCTTCCCATCTCATTTAAGACTTTTTCCATCTACTGTTCTCTCTGCTCATCACCTCTTCCTGAGGTCTAGACTTGACAGCAAAACAGAAAGACTGCTGGAAGAGAAATGAGGATGAGAAGCAGAAATCTCCTGAGCCGCATGAAGAAGAGAGGCAAATAGTGAAAGTAATTCTGTACCCTGGCCTTTGATTTTTTTATTAAATGCAATTCCCTGAGAAGATGAACCATAATCTTAAACATTAATATGAATATCTTAGGAGGGACTTGTTGACAGTGAGTAAAGGTGGTTAGGTACCCCATCCCACCTAGTAATGGGGAAAGGCAGAAGAGACCGAGGTGCCAATGACAGGTAAAATGAGAAGGTGTCAAAGACACATTCTGCCAACAGCCAGCCTGGGCAATTCCAAACTATTCAGCCTGCCATTTCTAGAACATTCAGTTATAAAGGATGGAGTACAGGACCAATAATGCATGGTCTATTTATTACAGAGCATTAACAAGATCACTTGATCATTCTGTGACTATCACTTTGATTCTGAACCCACTCTTCATATTTTGTTTTAAACACTGTCTTTCTAGGAGACCATTTTATTTATTAGAAATGCAAGCTTATCTAAATTTTTATAAACACACAAGAATATGCTTTACCCACTGTTTCCACCATAATATTAGGTACAAGACAATTCATTTTAAGAGTTAAGAATTTAGGGCTTCCCTGGTGGTGCAGTGGTTGAGAGTCCACCTGCCGATGCAGGGGACACGGGTTCGTGCCCCGGTCCGGGAAGATCCCACATGCCGTGGAGCGGCTGGGCCTGTGAGCCATGGCCGCTGAGCCTGCGCGTCCAGAGCCTGTGCTCCACAACGGGAGAAGCCACAACAGTGAGAGGCCCGCGTACACCCCCCCCCAAAAAAAAAAGAGTTAAGAATTTAATGAATGGCAATAGCTTAACTATTTTGAGCTGCCACTATACATAAAAGTAAACCTTTTCCAAAAACATGAACAGCTACTTAAGAGTCATCTATCCCTCTCTCTCTTTTCATCTAATAAACGTCAGTATAACAGAGTAATTAAGGAGACTACCTCTGGAGGCAGACTGCCAAGGTTTGAATCCCCACTCTGCCCAGTGACCTTGGGAAATTATTTAACCTCTCCATGCCTCAGTTTCTGCATCCGTAAAATGGGGACAACCTAGGAGGGTTACTGTGAATAATAAAATATATTACTATCTAGAAAGCACTTAGACTTGTGCCTGACACATTGTAAGCACTCAAAAAATGTTAGCTACTATCATTAGTTATGGCATTTCTAATAAAAAGACTATGATGGCTTTCTCCAAGATTTCTCCACTAGGTAGAGATAATCTCTCTTGGCGAATCTAAATGCCTGTCAGCAAAAGTGCTCATGAAAGCAAGGGAGTCAACAGTGAGAATAAGCATCAATGCCTTGGACAGGCTGCACCACACAAACCTGAAAGCCACAAAGTTGTTTGTTTTACTATACCACAAATATTAAAGTCAGAAGTTTCAAGATTTTGCTAAGCCAGTTTTCCTGCTACATTCAAAATATGGTAATACAAGATGGTTTGGTCTGCTGTCAAGTCATGGGTTGTATAAACACTAGTTTACAGCAAAAATGACTGTAAAAGTGGTATGGTTCCTAATGGTTATATTAAATTATATTTGAGGCCTTTTATTTTTCTAGCTGAAAATAATAGCGAGAAGAGTCTACCTGAAAGCAAGAAACAAATTTAAATAAACTGTAAATTTCTCAACATAACTTGGAAACTTCAGTTCAGTCACTTTTATGTGTAAGACCAAACACTGTACAGTTTATAAGGTGAAATCCAAACACATCACTAGCAAACTAGGTTCCAATCTAGCTCTACCACTATTAGCTGTGTGCCTTAAAATATTTCACCTCTCTCTAAAAGAAAGGGGTAATGATACCAATCTCCTAGAACCAAAAAGTAGATTAAATGAGATAAATGTTAACAATAAGTAGAGTTGTAACTATTAATAAATAACACAGGAAAATATCATTTACTTGAGCTCTGAGATTACACACACACACACACACACACACACACACACACACTCATACAATTAAAAAAAAGAAAAGGAAAAAAGAATCTGATCTAAGAAGTGAGAAGGAAAGCTTAGAAAGAACATAATTTAAGATTCCTCCTGTATAAAAAGGTTTTTATACCTGGGAGAAAGTGAAGATAAATAAAATGCTATGTTGTCAAAGCAAAGAAATGTAAATATCTGTAGTCACAGATATTTACTAAATAACATAAAAGAATCTGAAAAGAAATGATTTATTTTTCAGTCAGTATCAAAGATGAAATTTATAAGTAATTAGGAGCACCAGAAAGGATGGAATAACTCACCCAATCAGAGCTGGCTCTGAGAAACTATAATATTATGTTCTTTATGTATATCATAATAAAGTAAAAATAATGATGCCATGTAAAGGAGATCACATCAAGAAACACATATTTATTCTTTCATTCAACTGATATCTGGATTGCTTGACTAAATGAAAAAGTATTCCATAAGACTGGTAATCCAAAAACAAAAACCAGAGTAAAACAAAAGAATACCACTTTTTGCCTATAAAATTAGCAATTAAAAAATAATTCCAAGACTTGGCAAGAATACAGTTAAATAGTCACTCATATACAGGTTTATGGGAGTATAACTGACACAAGTTTTCTGGACTTCTAGGAACTGAGCCTAAGGAAATAACCAGAGGCATAAGCAATGACTGATATAAAATGATGTTCACTGCATATTTACAACAGTAAAAAACCACTATCTAAATTTCCAACAACAAGCAATTAATTAATTTGTAATATAGCCATATGAAGGAACCAATGAACTCCTCCTGTCTCATTTTAGATGAACGTGATTTAGTGGCATGGAAAAACGCTTGTGTTAGACTGCTAAATTTAAGACTCTAAAACACTATATACAATCTGATTGCAATTTTCTTTAATACACACAAAATATATCCATATACAACCAAAAAGTGAAAAGCGAACACTGCAGTGTTAACAACAGTTATCTTTGTGTGGTGTTTTTATTTTCTTAATTATACTTTTCATTATCTTCCAAATTTCCTATGATAACTGTGTATTATTTTTATAATCAGTACAGTCATCTTTGTGGTTTACCCAAAATACTTATTCCACCTAAGTCTATCAGGGTAATCCCACTCCCCTGTCATGACTATATCCTGGCCAAGGAGATACAAGGAGACATCTGGGATGGAGGCTTCCAGGAAAGGTTTCCTTGCTTCTGAGAAGAAAAGTGGGAGAGGTATTGCTTTCTTCTGAAAACGGTCAGAAGATGTGATTCATTTATTTATCATTCAATACACATTTACCTGAACATCTACTGTGCAGTTCTTGACCCATCTCTAAATAGAGAGATTATGTTTGCTATTACTTCTAAGAGTCCTAAATTAATAGCTTTAGTAGTTAAATACAAAAATCTTAATTATCATCCATCTTCCACTTTATTTGTCACAGGTAAGAGAATTTGTTGACTCCATGGCAGTATTGTACAAGAAAACAAAACAAACTTAACACAACAACAAAAACCTGACCAACTGCATAGGTTAAGCAAAACAAAACAAAAATAAAGACAAGACAGCTTCAAGCCATCATTACCCTATTACACATTATGGACAGACAATATTACAAAAGATAAGAGGAGTATGAAAGTCTGGAAGGAAGATTAAGGGGCTTTGTTTCTCTCATGCTAACTTTAAGACTGTGAACAAAATACATGAATCTTTCATTTCAACGCACCTAAGAATACACTAAACCTGACAGAGGTTGCTAAAATTACAGAGGAATTTTAAGTGCCAAAACTTGCTATATGTATTCATGATGGAGATCTTTTTCAAAAGCAGATATACAATTCCATTTCTTTTTAAAAGCACACCTGAAAATCTGGATGACTTTGGGGCTGGCCACCGTTAAGAATTGCTGTGTAGCTCCGTAATATAATAATGCCCTTAGGGCGCACTGGGGTGTGTAGAGTTTTTTGCCCCTACCCTAAATGGCTTCACGTGGCTGTATTTTTTTTATGTGACATTTACTGGCTCATGTTTTAATTAGGAAAAATGCTAAGAAAATACTTACATTTTTCAAAAGTTAATTTTTCAAAGGTAACATGGACATATTACAAATCACCTTAAACACTGAACAATTAATTCATTCCTAATTCATTTCTATAAAAATACATCAAATATACTTAGGTTATTAGAAGTAACTTCCTCTTCAAGAGACTTTCTTAATCTATTGATATAAAAATGATGATAATTATTATAGCAGCTAACACTTAAACAGTGCTTATTTTATGCCCACAACTATCAGCTCTTTTGACATACCTCAATTAATCTCCACAATCCCATTCTACAGATGAGGAAACTGAAGCAAAGAGAGATGAAATTTCTTACCCAAGGTCTTGTATCTTGTGAGATAGAACCATTCACTGAGGAACAGATCAAGTACTCATCCACATCACAATCACTGATGCCATATCACAAAAGGAAAGAAGGCTGAATATAAAAAGTAACTTTTGTTTGTTTTTATCTATAACAAAAGCAAAATTTTTTTTTTTTGCGGTACAGCGGTCTCTCACTGTTGCGGCCTCTCCCGTTGCGGAGCACAGGCTCCGGACGCGCAGGCTCAGCGGCCATGGCTCACGGGCCCAGCCGCTCCGCGGCATGTGGGATCTTCCTGGACCGGGGCACAAACCCGTGTCCCCTGCGTTGGCAGGCGGACTCTCAACCACTGCGCCACCAGGGAAGTCCCCCAAAAGCAAAATTTTTAAGGGACCTCGACCTAAAATTTTTGGCTTATTTTTTAAGGAGAAATTACCATTTTATTCTGAGCATTTGCATTCCTCATTTACATTCAAATTACTTAATTCTTCTCTCAAATCTCTCTAACAACCCCATCCCATCCCACATCATCAGGGTCAACTGTCTCATTCTAAATTCTCAGTGTGTCCTTCCAACTGTCAGAGGCAATCTCTCTGTCTGCTGTTTCTATTTACACATCCCATTTCTACCCACCCAAACTTCTGTGGGGAAACCACAGACAGACAATGTCTGCCTCCTGCCAAAGGATAAAGGGAGCAAAATGTTTTCCACACAGTTAAAAGAACTCCTTTTGTCAAATCAATCTGATGATGCTGAATAAACTGAACACTTCCCTCTGACCACCTCATCACCATTAAATTGCATAATTTCCAAGGTGGAAATTATTCAAATTGCCCTCAAAAAGTTAAAATAGAAAATCTTTTTTGTCTATAACAAAAAGGCAGGCATTTGTAGACAGAAGCTATTACCTGCAATATGCTTTTTCCTGAATAAAAATGTGCTTCTATTCTCCTATATAAAAATTCAAAACACATATCCAAGATAAGGGATTTGGTATAGATGTTTTTACCATGGCTATACAGTAGTAAAATCAGTTTTTCTAGCTGATAAGGTTTCCCTATCTTCCCAAGTCCGATTCACAATTTCTCTCAAGAGCTCTAAAATTTAATTTCTAAATTCATGTCCTCAGTTGTAGAAAATTCATGTCCTCAGTTCCTGATAATCTATGTACGTATTAGAACAGGGTATGTGACAGAAGTAAAGTGTTTGGCATTTAACATTAATGACTGGGATTAAACATTGTTTCTTTTTTATCTAAAAACATTCGTGCTTTCTCTACAACAAAGGCTAATGTTTCAGCAAGGAAGAACAATTTTCAAAGTAGGGTTTTATTTACAATTTCATTGTCCAAGTGATCGTGTCTTTATGTAAGATGACATGTCTTTACTAAGACCGTAATAAAGGAAAATTAAACTTGGTATGGAACTATTTTCTCCAACAGATCTTTTTTTTTTTAACATCTTTATTGGAGTATAATTGCTTTACAATGGTGTGTTAGTTTCTGCTTTATAACGAAGTGAATCAGTTATACATATACATATATTCCCATCCAACAGTAGTTATAAATAAGACATTGATGTATTTTATTTATCTGCCCATGTACTTGAAAACCACTGGACCATTTCAAGGTCATTGCTTAATCTTAGCACGCCCTGATACAAGCTCCCCTGGCAAACTGCACTCTCATACAGGTGTCCATGTTTTTGTGTTTTATGTAAATGTCTTTTTAAATGTTCTCATAATAGGTAATAGTTATAACATGTAGCACATGGATTCAGTGTTTAATGCTGGTGCTGCATTAATATCTTGCATTATCAAGCTCTTGCCAGGACACAAATTTCCTATGCTCGTCCACCTTGATTAGTTCGTTGAGTATTTGCATCCAGTGCTTCTACTTGATTAGCATTATAGCACTTTACTCTTTCTCTTATTTCCAATCACATTTCTCTTTCTTCACTGTTTTCTGTTCTTCTAAGAGTTTCATTTCAATCTATAGTTTCTCCTTTTATATTTCACTAATGTGTCTTTTACAGTTTGTCAAAGGTACTACATGGGATTCAGCCTTTCTTTTTTAAATTTTCTGAACCTTTAAAAAGTCTGGTGCGGTAAATGCTCAGAAGCATATATAATTCCTATAAATAGCACTACCTATCTCCTGCCACTGAGGTATACATAAATTAATGGCTATGGTTTTCACACAATCACTGAGTGTTTGCATTTCCACTGGTTGGAGTAGGAACCTAAAAACTATACAACTGAACCTTGACAAAATATACATAAGTATATTATAAACAGAGCACACCATAAAAGGGCAGTTGCCTTTTACACCTGTATTTCACAGGGTAGTAATAATTTCATGTGTTAATATCTATAGTTAAAGCTTCTGATCATGCTAAAATTCATAAATCATTCTTCTCCACAGAATTCATATAAATCCCAATATTCATAAATTCTCTATTGTTCTCAATTTTTTTTTAAATTTAATTTTAACCTTAACTGTAGCACACAGATTTCAGAACATGCTTGGACATGTGTTAAGGTTAGGCCTGCTGAGAGAATGCTCCCAGAAAACTGGTCTTCATGTCCATCCAATCTTGCAGTAAACTCTGAAGAATGTGTGGGGATTGCTGTGTATCTATTACTTCTACCTATTGACTGGGTAGGCATGTCACTGGGTTCCAGAATAATAACATTCAAGCATGAGGGGTGCTAAATGACCAAAAATGTTAAAAAAACTCATGAGAACTACTAAGGGGGCTTGATCCACAGATTTCCAAATCTATTACCATTAAGGAAACTGACCATCTTCCAACTGTATCTCTCCATCACCAATATGCACATTAATCCACAGATCTTAGAACTCTAATTAATGCCAAGAACGATAAATGCCTTATTTTGGTTTCCCTAGAAGTAGTTTATTTGAAGGTAAACTGTTAGGGAAGTGGAGAAAGGATACAGGGAAGTGAATTTTGAGGATAACCATTAAAAGAACAGACATAGGGCTTCCCTAGTGGCGCAGTGGTTGGGGGTCCGCCTGCTGATGCAGGGGACGCAGGTTCGTGTCCCGGTCCTGGAGGATCCCACATGCCGCGGAGCGGCTGGGCCCGAGAACCATGGCCGCTGAGCCTGCGCATCCGGAGCCTGTGCTCCGCAATGGGAGAGGCCGCAGCGGTGAAAGGCCCGCATACCGCAAAAAAAAAAAAAAAAGAACAGACATAGAGTATGTAATTTTGAAACTAATAGAAATAAACTATGGAATGATTTTTTAAATTATCAATCAAAAAGAATGCAAGAAAGGAGAGAAAACGGAATGCAGAATAGTTGGAGTTCAAAGAAGGAAGGAAATAAAAGACTGATTTATCATTGGTCACACCAAATGTAAATATACGAAAATGATCTAGTTTGAAAAAGAGGATCAAATTGGATTATCCAAACATACAATGTTTATCAGCGTGACAGGTAAAACATAAGGATAAAGAAAGGCTGAGTATGGATACAAACACTGACAAAAATAAGGTTGGTGTAGCGATTTCTATTAAACAAAATAGGCTTTAGAGCAAAAATCATTACTAGAGACAGAGGTTCACTTCACAATGACAAAATTCAATTCACCAGTATGTTATAATAATTTTAAATTTGTATTCATCAAACAATATAGTATCAAACTATATTTCATACTATAAAGTGAAACATAAAGCAAAAACTGGCAAAACTCCAAGAAGAAATGGAATAGTTCCACAAACAAGTGGGACATAATTAAAGCATTTATAGCTGTAACTGTGTACATTTTTTAAAGGCTTAAAAATTAATGTACTCTAACCTTATACCATATACAAAATTAACTCAAAATGGAACAAAGATCTTAATATAAGTGCTAAAACTATACAACTCTTAGAAGAAAACATAGGGGGAAAGCTTCATGACACTGGACTTGGTAATGTCTTCTTAGATATGACATCAAAAATACAGGTATCAAAAGAAAAAGAGATTGAACTTCATAAAAATTTTAAACTTTTATGCATTAAAGGACACTATGAAGAGAGTGAAAAGAACACACAGAATGAGAAAAAAAAATTGGAAATCATATTTCTGATGAGTTAATATGGAGAATATATAAAGAATTCCTATGACTCAACAACAAAAAACATAAACAACTTCATTAAAAAATGGGCAAAGGTCTTGAATAGACATAACCCCAACAAGATATACAAATGGCCAATAAGCACAAGAAAAGATAGTCAACATCACTAATCATTAGGGAAATGTAAATCAAAACCACCATAACCACCATGAGATATCTCTACACACCCATTAGGATGGCTACCGTCAAAACAAACAAAACAGAAAATAAGTGCTAGTGAAACTGTAGAGAAATTGGAACCCTTGGGCATTGCTGGAATGAATGTATCATGATGCAAACACTGTGGAAAACAGTATAAGACTGTTCCTTTAAAAATTAAACAGAATTACCATATATGATCCAGCAATTCCACCTCTGGGTATATATCCAAAAGAATTGAAAGCAGAGACGGGAACATGTACACCCATGTTCACATCAGCATTGTTCACAATGCAAAAAGGTAGAAACAACCCAAATGTCCAACAACAGATGAACAGACACATAAATTGTGATATATACATACAATGAAACTTTTATGTTGTATATATTTTATAAGTTATATAACTTTTATGTTAGGTATATTTTACCACCATGAAAAAATTTTTAATTAATCAGTTAGGTATCTCAAGAAGTTAGGAAAAAAAAAGAATACAAATAAGAGCAGAAAGGAAGAAGTACTAGATTATCACTCAGAAGAAACTGTTCAAGAAAAGTTTATAACCCAGTTATGAATCTCTGTTATAAATTAAATTTCCTAACTATAAAAGACCTTATATAAGAAATATGTTCTTGAGACCTCTGTCAATACCAATAAAGTATATTATAGAGCAAAACATAACTAAAAGTTTTAAATGACTCTTTCAGACTTTAACTGTTGTATCAATCAAAACCATCTATAGTCAGGCAGAGAAAGACAAATATGATACCACTTATATGAAATCTAAAACAATAATACAAGTCAACTTATTTACAAAACAGAAACAGACATAGAAAACAAACTTATGGTTACCCAAAGGGAAAAGGGAGGGGGAGGGATAAATTGGGAGTACAGGATTAACAGATACACACCACTATATATAAGACAGATAAAACAACAAGGATTTACTATATAGCACATGGAACTATATTCAGTATCTTGTGATAACCTATAATGAAGAAGAATCTGAAGCTGTACACTGAAAACTAACACAGTATTTTAAATCAATTGTAAATAGTTAAATTTAAAAAAAATCATGTGTAAACTAGTGATACACAATAACAAGTGCTGATGAGTTGTGGAGAAACTGGAATCCTCATACACTGCTGGTGAGAATGTAAAATGGTGCGGCAAATTGTGGGAAACAGTTTGGCAGCTCCTCAAAAAGTTAAACATAGAAATATCATATGACCCAGAAATTCTACTCCTGGGTATAGGCCTAAGAAAATAAAAAACAGGTATTCAAACAAAAATTTGTATACATATATTCATATCAGCATTATTCGTAACAGTCAAAAAGTGGAAGCAACCCAAATATCCATCAACTGATGAATGGATAAAATATGGTATACCTATATGATAGAATATCATTTAACCATAAAATGGAATGAAATATTGATACATACTACAATGGGGAGCCCTGAAAACATTATACTGAGTGAAAGAAAAAAGTCACAAAAAGCCACATATTGTAAGAATCCATTTATACAAAATGCCCAGAATAGGCAAATCCATAGGGACAGCATATTAGCAGTTGCCAGGGATGGGTGGGGGTCAAGGGTTCAAGGGGTGTTGGGAGGATAACAGGGATTTTCTTCGTGTAATGCACAGTTAATGTGAAGCATAAACCAATCATAGTGCTAGGGACAAGTTTCCTCTTGAGTTCCAGAAGGTGAAGATGTTATTGACCAGAAATGTACTCCGTAAGATGACAGACAAAAACAAGTGGTAAGGAATAAGCAGTGTGTGATGTTCAGAACCCTGGAGAAGTACTCTAATATTAGAAGTTGCTAACTGCCATATTCAATCATTTGTGACATACAGTAAGTCCCCTACATACGAACCTTCAAGTTGCAAACTCTCAAAGATGCAAACGTACGTTCCATCAGCGTCAGGCGTGAGTGAAACTGCAGCTTGCCCTCCGTCTCCTATTGCTGATGATTCTTCAGCTCTACCATCTCCCACCTTCTCTCCCTCCTCCAGTCAGTAACTCTTCTTGCCTGTTCACTCAATACCAGTCCCTGTATGCCAGCTGTTGTACTGTACTACTGTACTTGTCAAGATACTGTACTGTGAGATTAAAAATGTTTCCATTATTTTTTGTGTTTGTTTTTTATGTATTATTTGTGTGAAAAGTATTATAAACCTATTACAGTACAGTACTATATAGCTGATTGCGTTAGTTGGGTACCTAGGCTAACTTTGCTGGACTTACAAATTGGACTTAAAATGCGCTCTCGGAATGAAACTCGTTCGTATGTAGGGGACTTACTGTATTGATGAACTGAAGAATGCCTGAGCAGTAAATTTCTCATTAGCCCCATGTAAAATAAATTTATAAAAAGGTAGAAAAGAAAAAAATAGTTATTAGATATTCTTTAAGGGGCAGTAATAGGGTAGTGGATTAAGAGGTAAAACTACTATGTATAAAATAAAAAAGCTAGAAGAGATATATTATACAGCATGGGAATATAGCCAATATTTTATAATTACTATAAATGGAGTATAACCTTCAAAAATTTACCTCATGTCTTAAAATTATGGACCTTTAAAAGGAAAAAAGGATCATCTAATTTCACCCTCTACATATTAATTATAAATAGTTTGGTGACTATTCATTTAGCCTTTGTTTTCTATGTGTAGTATAACAAAAATATAATTTTTTATTCTGCCCCCCCCAAAAAAAATTATGGACCTTTACTCTCATTAAAGTTTTTTCTTTTTTAGAAATTGACTAGTGCCTTCAATACTTGATGTTTCATATTTTATATCCATGACCCTGGTTTTCTACAGAATATTTCCACAAAGAATAACAGACTTCTTCCTATCTTCAGAGCACAAACTAATTACCTATCCAACTTCTACAATTTCGCATTCGCTTGAGCAACTTTCACACTGGCTGCAGTACTCAGTGCAGCAGGTTCACTAACTTGATGACTACCATGGACTTATTCACATTTTAGTTCAGAATTACAATTTAATTAGACATCCTAATCTTTAATTTATACAAAACTTTACTATCACACCTAGAATCAACATGTTCTTAGCTCTTAATATTTTCTCTTCTCTTTCTTCAACAGGACTAGCAGTTGGCTTTCTTTATAAAATCATTTAAAAAATGTTTTATTAGTACTTCATAAGAACTATTGTGTAAGCTCTTATGATGAGCAGACAGCAAAGTCACTCTAAAGGCAGACTCTGAGGCATGAGTTAAGCTTACTCACAGCGCCTCATGCCCACAAACTTGCCTCACAGTCAGCGCCTCATGCCCACAAACTTGCCTCACAGTATCGATTACTCAAATATGAGTCTCAGCAAAACTACAACTTACTGCATCTCATAGATTTTTGAAATCAATTGCAAATAGTCAAAACTGCACATGTTAAACCTGAAACTATCTAAAGTCTACTGTATATTATACTGAAAACCCTCTATATCACACTCCAATTTAAAATGAAATAAGGATCATGATACAGACACACTGATCTAATATATCAGGAGGCTTCATTGCCTAGAAAATAGAAAAGAGACAGAGGCCCCAAATGTCATGTCTTTTGGATGACAAAGAAGACTGTGATAAAGTGAAAAAAACATATTTGAAAAGAAATGTACTCTTTTTTTCATTGCTCCTTTAGATTCCACATCAAACCCATATATCTTTGTTAAGTATTTTTTTCTTATTCAAACGTAATTTATTTGGATTTTCCAATAGGGTTCCAGTAAAGCATAAATTAGGAAATTACATATCCTTATTGGATTACAGTATGTCAAGCATATTAAACTCCCCTGAGCACAGAAATAAAAGTGCTCTCAGAAACAACAGTTCTAGACAACACCACCTGAGGAAAAACACCTGGTTAATAAAAGTAAATATCCATTCTAACAGGAGGGGATTTAGGGGCTAAGTGCTAAAGAGGGCAAAGAAAACTTTTAGGCTGAAAGTGGAGAAAATGCAGGTAGGGTATATTGAGTTAGCCAAACAAGCACAGGTCATGTATTGGGACAAGACTGGGCTGGCTTTAAAGCTGGAGTATATACCAAAATAAAGAACATTAAACATGAACACCAGCATTCACATTCAAGTCATTCACAGCTAGACTGGGGCAGGCTAGCTCTCCTCCACAGAATACCTTATGGTATGCTCTGCCTACATTTTTCAAAGTTGTAATTAGGTTCAAAGGCAACTCATGGCTTTATTGGTTTCAGGAGTGGAGAAATGCCTCATGACTCTAGTCAATTCTCTTTTAAAAACCTCCTAAAATCCCTTTCATTTTAAATGGTAAAATTAGTCATAGTCAATGAACTTAAACTAAAGCTGCAGTATGAAAAGTGTTCTGTGGAATGGGAGACTCAGCAGAACACTTAATCCAGACTTGGGGTGTCAAGGAAGGTTTCCAGAGAAAGAGAGCTGAACAACATGTGAGGGTTCATCAAGTGAACAGTAGGCAGAATGTTACAGGTAGAGGGAACAGCATGTGCGAAGACTGAGGCAAGAGGACCTGTCAGTAGACAAAGCACAGACTAACAAGAGAGCTGTTTTAGGATCTTGCCAAATCAGGAAATACTCCTTTCTCTGGGAGAGGCCAACACTGACTTCTTTTTTAATCATGAAAACAAACATTTTAGGGCATCTAGAGATAGAGACCAGCCAAAGGATTACTCTACTGGTGCTTCTGTACTCTGACCTCATCATTTATATCCCTCCACCAGAGACATTCTTTCCTTCCTTCCTTCCTTCCTTCCTTCCTTCCTTCCTTCCTTCCTTCCTTCCTCCCTCCCACCCTCCCTCCCTCTCTCCCTCCTTCCCTCCCTCCCTCCCTCCCTCCCTCCCTCCCTCCCTCCTTCCTTCCCTCCTTCCTTCCTTCCTTCCTTCCTTCCTTCCTTCCTTCCTTCCTTCCTTCCTTCCTTCCTTCCTAAGATTTTCAGGAACCCCAGTGTCTTAGAGGGAGACTTACCTACAGCCAACCTGTGTTGGCATGTTTGGGCAACTGCTTCAATGGGAGCTGCTGTTAAATCTTTTATTACCTTGTCTGGAGAAAAATGACAGGCTGCGGTGACATCTAATCACCTCCATTACTTTATTTGAGTCAGGCTCAATAAAGTAGATACCCTCTCTGTAGTATGTAATAAAAACATTAAAATAACATCAAGCATAACCTCTAGAGATTTCTCAATGGAATTTGCCAACTAGTACAACTATTTGCTACAATATGTATAATGTATCTTTAGGAAGAAGGGCACACAGCTCTGACTGGGGTTTACTAATGGACAATGGACCACAATAAAATTTCTGGCTTCTCATAAGAAAAGCATCATGAATGATAAGTGTTAGGGGGACTTCAGGCTAAAACAGTAAATTTGACCAAGGCTGTCACCTTGTTTAGGCAAGCAGTAGATGGATGTGAAAGAACCTTATAAGATTGGTAAGGACTCTAGACTATATTCTAAGAGCAATGGGAAGCCACTGAAGAATTTTTAGCACAAAAGTGATATAATTAGGTTTGTATTTTAGAAAGATCACTAAGAAGCAGTGTAGAAAATGAGTAGAAAACAGGAAGACTACACTACACTGTAGGATAGAAGATCATCTTTTAGTAATCGAGGCCTAATCTAAATGCATGAAAGAATGTAGAAAAGTGTGTAGATATGAGAGATACTTAAGACGTAGAGTATATAATATTTAGTGTCTGATTGAACATGGCAAAAAAGGAATAGGGAGGAACTAAAGATGGTGTTCAGGTTTCTGACTAGGGAACTAGATGCATGGTACCACCATGTACTAAAAGAGGGAACAGACGAACAAGGACATACTTAGATAGAAAGATGAGTTCAGTTTACAGCATGTTGAGTGTAAGATACTTGGGGCATCCAAGTGAAAATGTCCAATGAGCAATGGGCTATATGAGTATAGAGGCTAGGAGACAGATATGAGCTGAAGACGTAGATGTGGGAACCATCAAAAGATAGAAGGTATTTAAAGCCATGGAAATGGATGAGCTAACCTAGGGAGGATGGAAAAAAAAGAAGGATTGGGCCAAGGACATAGGGATGTGAGAGCTATGGAGGATTTCGTTGACTTGCAGATATTTAAACGAGGAGGGGAGGGAAGTTAATCGCGACAATAGTCATGTTAAGGGAGCAAGGTCTGGCATTCAGGAAGAAACTGCACTGATTCTCCTGGGACAAATTAGCAGACCTGTAGTAGGGAACAGGAAGAATGTCCACCCATTCTGTTCTTGGCTCTAGTTTCTAGGTTAAGTCTGCCACCTTCACAAAGGACTACAGTCATCCAAAATAAATAATCAGTAAAAACTGGCAAAATCATTGTTGTTCTAGTTTTCTTTTACTTAGTAATTCAAAACTGATACCATCTGTTCAGTGAAGCAATGTATCTTACTTAAATATAAGAATCATTCTTGTACCACTAATGCAATCCAAAAGCCATATCAGGGCAGCACAAACATACAAGTAATATCAGATGTAGTTTCAGCTGCTATAAAACACAGTGATTCTACATTTTGGTTCCAGGCTTTAAAAATACTATAATATATGTGGTTTTGAATAAGATTCTACATTGTAGTCGGATTCTTAGACTAGTTTTTTTCTATTCAAGTGTTGACAGGAAAAAATATAGTTTTAGTCTGACCTTACAGGCACACACCATTTACCCTACTTTTAACTTGATTTGAACCTTAAAGGTATCCCTGCAAAGCAACAAGAATGTGCAAAACTAAGGTCAATTAATAACTAGTTTCTAAAATCTACTGAATTTTTGCCTGAACAATATCAAATCCCTATAATTTGTAATGAGCAATAATAAAATTAAAAATTTTCCAGTTTCAACTAGGAGTTCCCAAAAAATGATGAACAGTTTCTTTTAAGAAATTCTATCTGATTCATCTATATGTCCCTTTTACTGCTTCATTAACAATTATTCTATTGCTAGATATAAGGTTAGATATAATAACCACATTCAGACATTTTAGTAAAAAGGTGTCCAATTCAATACTGAAATTATTATTCAAATTTAACTGTCTTCTAGGAACAAAACCTTGTTTTCTGAGGCCCAGAATAGGTTCTATCCCTTAGTACTTAACATTTCTTCAAATAAGAGTAACTAACAGTATAGTCCTGTTTATTACCAACATAAAATATCTCTGTATACTTAAAACTCAGCTCCTTCTGAAAGTCTTTCCATTTTTATCTATCATCCATTCACAATGTATGTGTCACTGACACCATAGTTGCTTACTGTCATGTTGGTTTATCTCTGCTGGTGTATTTTTCTTGCACCTTCTACACAGGCAGGTACCTTTTCCCACAATGCATCATGAACTCATGGGAAATGGGGACTTATCATTATCTCTTTGTAAGGCTTTGCACACAAAAGCCACTTGATATTAGTGTCCAACTGATTCTACAGTCTCCCAAACACGACGAATCAAAAAGAAATTAGGTTCTTTAATGTCTTGTTTAATATTATATGAAACAATTAGCAGATGGTATATTTACCCCCACCTCCCTATCCCACCCTCCTGTCCCCACCCAATGAAAAACTAGATCATTAGATGCAAGCAGAATGAAAATCTGATTAGCATAGGGCTGATTAAGAAAAAGGAAAAAGTCTGAGGAATCAGAAATAGGGAAAATGTCAGAAAAAATGAGCAAAGTAAAATGACTAAAGGGAAATTTAAGCCAAAAAAATTAAAAAGGAATAAGATAGATAATAATAAGGCAATAATGTCAGATGATGACCAAGAAAAAGAAGCCTGTAGGAAATAAATTTAATCTCTTGCTTAAACTGATCACTAAACCACAGCTCACAGGACAACTAACAACTTTCAAATCCCAGTCCACCGACGTGTGGTTATCCCACCGTGGTGCTTGTTATGCCAAATATTACTGCTGATTTGGGGTGCTCTTGAGTCAATTGAGAGGACCACCATCATTTCCATTCCCTGCCAAGAGACACATCAGTGACTGGGGGCTGGAACAAGAGCCAGTGGCAAATATACCACAGCAACAGGCTAAGGACTGCACAAAAGAAGTCTGGTATTGAGGTTAAAATTAAATGAAATGGAAGAGAAATAAAGACAAGGGAGGATGAGAAGAACAAACACAGCACCAGTGTGGGTTCTTTCTACACGCTGGGAAAAGCAAACATCTGGAATTATTTGGTGCTGAGTACCACCAAATTTAAGACTTTGTTACTCTCTTGCAATTATTTCTTAGTAACCATACAAAGAAAAAATAGACCTAAAGGCTAAAATGAAGGAGAGTGGTTAAAGTGGGTATAACAATAACCATTACACACACACACACACACACACACACACACACACACATTTTTAAAGTAACAGAGCAGTGAACTGCACAAAGAATATTCCTGACTGACTTGGAGAGATGTTCATCCTAAATTCTGAAGTTCAACGAGGAAGCTGCAGACAAATACATATAATAACATGATAACATTTTTGTCAAAATATGCCTGTACAAACACAGGAAACATCTTTAAATGATTCCCAAATAAGTGCTGGTATTATGAGTGGTTTTTACTTCTTTTTCATTTTTCCTGCATTTTTTAATGTAATTATTGATAAAATAACAACAATCCCCTAAAATAAAAGAAAAAATATCCCCTTGCAGGTCATTCAGTCTTTACCTTGAACTAAATGGGTATTCAATCTACAAAAACCCCTTTTACATAGAGCACAGCTTTCAGAGACCTGCTCCCACCCAGTGGAGAGGAGGGGCCCCAGGCCAAGTCCAGTTGCATTATGGTGGAAAAAACACAAGCTGTGAAGACCAATGAAAAGACTTGAATCCAGCAACTCTATTCACTAGTTCAGTGACCCAGGGCAAATTACATGAAATTTCTGAGTGCTACCTTCACCTGGCTTCAGGAGTGGAAAATACATACCTCACAGGGTTGTTTTGAGGATTATCAAGACCAGCTCCCACATATGACAACAGACTGGTGGGCTAGGTACCAGGGAGATTTTGACCCTTCTGAACAATGTTAAACTGTTTATCATCTCATGAAACAATCTGCTCTGAATCATGCCACACTGTTTGCCACTTTTACTGACCTCCCCTCAGTCTATGATTCCTCAGACTAATTAGTGTTCAGCAGAGCAACCTGGTTACTGATGCTTGCTTCTACAGCATCTGTGTCTACTACCTCCAGGAGAGAGCAAACATCCAGCGGAGAAAAACAGTGAAGCAGGCATCAGATAACAAAGGCAGGTTTATCCAAGTTCTTTGTCCTACAAATATATAAGCAAGCCCAGAAGGAGTAGAAAACAGTTCTTCTAGGGGCACATACTGCAGAAGCATGACCAAATGAATAGCTTGATAATTGCAGATATTGTTACAGACTCAGCTTGACATATTATACTTTAACAGAGTTTGCACTGTAATTGGTGACCATTTCTTACTGTTATTATTTTAAAAACTTTAAGGATGCCCACCAAAAACTTTAGTATTCATTAAGTATGCCTTGAACCTGCAGAAGTTTGGAACCACTGAGACAGAAAATAAATAGTGAGAGGTTTGAGGCAACTATCTAGAAAAGTGCTGCTAAGAAAGACTTTCCTCAATGATGGAAAATTTTTCTCTATATTTATGTCATCCAATACCATAGCCACTAGCCACATGGGGCTACTGAACACATGAAATGTGGCTAGTACAACTGAGGAACTTAATTATTAATTTTATTTAATTTTAACTAATTTAAATTAATTTGTTTCATGAAATATGGCTATTGACTATTGTATTGGATGGCACAAATTTAGAACACTGGTTTAATGACTTGTGCTAACTCAAAAAAGGTGGTATGTGGATGAGTTAGCGAAGTTTAAAAGCTAACAGACAAGAAGAGAAACAAACAAAACACACACAAAAACAACAACAACAACAACAACCCAGCACCATGTTAATATTTCTCTTGCTTCACACAGGATTCACCTTGATAAAGCTGAGGTCCTACTCTGATCTCAACTTGTCATAGTCAGCTCAGGCTGCCATAACAAAAAACCATACACTGGGTGGCTTCAACAACACAAATTTATCTTCTAACAGTTTTGGAAACTGAAAAGCCAAAGATCAAGGTTCTGGACAAACCGGCTCCTGGTGAGATCCTCTTCCTACCTTGTAGATGGCCCCCATCTCTCTGTGTGCTCACATGACCTCTTCTTTGGTGGGTGCAGGGAAATAGATCTCTTATCCTCTTTTTATAAGGCCACCAAACCTATTAGATTAGGACTCCACCCTTACTTCATTAAACCTTAATTATCTCTCTAAAGGCCCTATCTCCAAATACAGTCACACTGGGGGACAGGTCTTCAATGTGTGAATCGGGGGGTGGCAAAATTCAGTCTTTGCACAAGCTTCCACTCTCCTATAACTAGCTTTTTATTACGAGTTCCAATATTCCATAAGCCATATTTCTTGCCCTTAATTCATAATCTTCTAGAGGCTTAGTTTTCTGCCTTCTCTTACTATACCACCAGTTTACACCTGAGTAAGGCTTTAACCCTGTCATCAGACAACTCTGAAATTCACTGAGATTAAAACTTATCTTTGGCCCTCAAAAATGACTTCTTACCTCTTAAACTGATTATGCAGAAAAGAGTTATTTAACATAGCAGGCCTGATACTGCTCTCCTTAGAAAAAACTGTTTGTAAGGTTGGCCCCTGGATAGGGTCTGGGAACTTGGATACTAGAAGAGTTCCCACCTCCCTAACTACTAAGAGGGACTCTCTCTGCCCAAACTGTTTGTACAAACAATGTGATTGATGCTGAACATCTGCTTTCCTTCTGAGGGTCTGGAATTTTGGTACTTGCTAGACATACGATAACTACGGGACCAGCCCCCAAAATAAACCTTAGGCATTGAATCTCTAATGAGCTTCCTTGATGGATGACATTGCACATGTGTTGTCACAACTCTGCTAGAGGAATTATGTGAGTCTTGTGTGACTCCACAAGGAAAAGACTCTTAGAAGCTTGTGTCTGGTTTCCTCCAGACTTCGTCCCGTGCACCTTTTCCCTTTGCTGATTTTACTTTGTGTTCTTTCCCTGTAATAAATTATAACCATGAGGATAACTACATGCTGAATTCTGTGAGTTTTCCTAGTAAATCATCAAACCTGGGGGTTATCATGAGCACCCTCAACATATCAAACCACAAACATTTTTATATAAAAAAAAACTTGCCCCCCTATCTCTTAGAGAACATTCGCCCCAGTTACAGAAGCATTAATCCTGGAGGTCGAACTCCAAATACAGGAGGGCCAAAGAAAACAAAGGGAAGGATATAATCAACAAAACTTTTTTTTTTTTTACAACTAAAAGACAAGCATTTCCAGATTGGAAGGGCTGAACAAGTGCCCAGCACAATAGATGAAAAGATGTACCACAGTATGTCATCATGAAATCATAAAAGCACTGGAAAGCAGAAGGAAATGGAACAATGCCTCCACAATTCTGAAAGAAAATTATTTCTAACCTGGAATTCTATATCCAGACAAACTATCAATCAAGTATGACTAGTACAATGACACATTCAACAGTCAGTGACCAAAAATAATTTACCTCCCACACACCATTTTAAGAAGAAACTAGAGGATGTGCTCCACCAAAAGCAGGGAGTAAACCAAGAGAGAAGATATAGTAAAGAAAAGATATAATATCAGCGAAAGGATAGAAGAATGGATGATAATGAAGGAAAGTCCAAGGATGGTTGCAAAGAAGTTTTTAAACAAGAAAGGAAGGGCCTATTTATATCTGCCCAGATTACCATCTCAAAATACAGAAGTTCACGTAAATACCAAAAGAGATAAAAGAAACCTCCACAAACTCTTAAATTAAAAGAAGGGGGAAGGAGGCAAGAAAGAAGAGGGAGGCAAAAACAACAGCAGCAGTCATAGTGGTATACCAATCTTTTTTTTTTTTTTTTTTTTTTTTTGCGGTACGCGGGCCTCTAGCTGTAGTGGCCTCTCTCCCGTTGCAGAGCACAGGCTCCGGACGCGCAGGCTCAGCGGCCATGGCTCGCGGGCCCAGCCGCTCCGCGGCATGTGGGATCTTCCCGGACCGGGGCACGAACCCGTGTCCCCTCCACTGGCAGGCGGACTCTCAACCACTGTGCCACCAGGGAAGCCCACCAATCTTTTATGTTGATAGAAATATCCAAAGCTCTTTCGAATAAGGGATTACCAAATCAGCTCTGCGCTTTCAAAATTACCGACTTTAGGTTACAACATGGTACTTGACAATGGTTGGCAATTCTCCTGATCAAAAAAAATATGTTCAACAGAAGTTAAAGAACAAATGTAAATGAGAGATTCCACTGGCCTCTTTTGATAAATGTTGCCTCTTTTTATTCAGGGACTAGGAATAGCTTATCAACAGACACATAACCACTCTATTACCCAATTTAAAGGCTCCCTCAAAATTCTAGTTAAGGGCTTCCCTGGTGGCGCAGTGGTTGAGAGTCTGCCTGCCAATTCAGGGGACACGGGTTCGTGCCCCGGTCCGGGAAGATCCCACATGCTGTGGAGCGGCTGGGCCCGTGAGCCATGGCCGTTGAGCCTGCGCGTTCAGGGCCTGTGCTCCGCAACAGGAGAGGCCACAACAGTGAGAGGCCCGCGCACCGCGATGAAGAGTGGCCCCCGCTCGCCGCAACTAGAGAAAGCCCACGCACAGAAAAGAAGACCCAGCACAGCCAAAAATAAATAAATAAATGAAATTTTTTTTTAAAAAAATTCTACTTAAGAAATTTAGTAAAGGCAAATGAATTTTAAAATCTAGTCAACAATAAACAAGCGAACAAAACCAAAACAAGCACCTGCCTCCTTCCCACCACCCCCGCCCCCCGCCAGAACTATTTGGCCCAATTCATTCAAAAAGACTCCAGTGGACCTTTATAGACCCTTAAATTTGACCTTTATATACTCAAAATTCATACAAGATTTCATAGGAAATCAGAGCACAGAATGTAACTCTAGAAAATATATTGCTGAATTGATACCTAACCAGTCATATCACTAAGTGGAAAATGAGGAGAAAAACAAATTAGAGTGGTGCAGATTTTGAATGCTTGTCCCACCCTGGTCTAGCTGAAAGACAAAACCACAAGAAACAGGCTCAGAATCATTTAAATAAAATTCTTTCTTTAAATATAGCACTCTAAAATGTCAAACTACAAAAGACCCCGAATAGCCAAAGCAATCTTGAGAAAGAAAAACGGAGCTGGAGGAATCAGGCTCCTGGACTTCAGACTAGACTACAAAGCTACAGTAATTAAGACAGTATGGTACTGGCACAAAAACAGAAATATAGATCAATGGAACAGGACAGAAAGCCCAGAGATAAACCCTCGCACATATGGTCACCTTATCTTTGATAAAGGAGGCAAGAATATACAATGGCAAAAAGACAGCCTCTTCAATAAGTGGTACTAGGAAAACTGGATAGCTACATGTAAAAGAATGAAATTAGAACACTCCCTAACACCATGCACAAAAACAAACTCAAAATGGATTAAAGACCTAAATGTAAGGCCAGACACTATCAAACTCTTAAAGGGAAACAGGCAGAACACTCTATGACACAAAACACAGCAAGATCCTTTTTGACCCACCTCCTAGAGAAATGGAAATAAAAACAAAAATAAGCAAATGGGACCTAATGAAACTTAAAAACTTTTGCACAGCAAAGGAAACCATAAACAAGGTGAAAAGACAACCCTCAGAATGGGAGAAAATATTTGCAAATGAAGCAACTGACAAAGGATTAATGTCCAAAATATACAAGCCGCTCATGCAGCTCAATATCAAAAAAACAAACAACCCAATCCAAAAATGGGCAGAAGACCTAAATAGACATTTCTCCAAAGAAGATATACAGATTGACAACAAACACGTGAAAGGATGCTCAACACCACTAATCATTAGAGAAATGTAAATAAAAACTACAATGAGGTATCACTTCACACCAGTCAAAATGGCCATCATCAAAAAATCTATAAACAATAAATGCTGGAGACGGTGTGGAGAAAAGGGAACCCTCCTGCACTGTTGGTGGAAATGTAAATTGATACAGCCACTATGGAGAACAGTATAGAGGTTCCTTAAAAAGCTACAAATAGAACTACCATATGAGCCAGCAATCCCACTACTGGGCATATACCTTGAGAAAACCATAATTCAAAAAGAGTCATGTACCACAGTGTTCACTGCAGGACTATTTACAATATCCAGGACATGGAAGCAACCTAAGTGTCCACTGACAGATGAATGGATAAAGAAGAGGTGGCACATATATACAATGGAATATTACTCAGCCATAAAAAGAAATGAAATAGAGTTATTTGTAGTGAGGTGGATGGACCTAGAGTCTGTCATACAGAGTGAAGTAAGTCAGAAAGAGAAAAACAAATACCGTATGCTAACAAATGTATATGGAATCTAAAACAAACAAAAATGGTTCTGAAGAGCCTAGGGGCAGGACAGGAATAAAGACGCAGACGTAGAGAATGGACTTGAGGACATGGGGAGGGGGAAGGGTAAGCTGAGACGAAGTGAGAGTGGCATGGACATATATACACTATCAAATGTAAAACAGATAGCTAGTGGGAAGCAGCCATATAGCACAGGGAGATCAGCTCGGTGCTTTGTGACCACCTAGAGGAGTGGGACAGGGAGGGTGGGAGGGAGACGCAAGAGGGAGGGGATATATGTATATGTATAGCTGATTCACTTTGTTATACAGCAGAAACTAACACACCACTGTAAAACAATTATACTCCAATAAAGATGTTAAAAAATAATAAAATAAAATGTCAAACTAATACCATCCTAAAATATCGACTATTTTTAGTGTCTTTTTATATTTTAATTGACCAATGCAATTGGATTCCATTAATAGCTAATTTTTGCCTAATTTAATTCTAACAAACTCACTTAAGTTAAAAGACCATAATGAAAGAATAAAAATATTTATACCATATTTTTGCATTCCTACAATTCAAAAGCAACAGTATCAAATTTTTTCAGGCTGTGAATAAACATGCCATACTTTAGGCTAAAAGCATATTTTATCCCAAAATTAGAAGTGAAAATGAAGCTCAAAAGAAATGACCTCCCAGTCTTGAATTCAGTGGCATTAATATTAATGACAATCCCACTCATTTCAAAGGCATGTCCCAGAGTGTTTATATTATGAAAAATGGGTCTGGAATGTCATCTTCAGTAAATTTTAAACTGTTTAATCTGAGGTTTTGCTAGATTTGTAACAGCTGCACTTGTGTTTACAACTATAATTTACAGCACGGCACTCTTTTACACATTTTTTTTTTGGATATGGTTGGTACAAACATGCTGTACTGATCAATGGAAATGAGTTTGGTATCTCTCTATAGCTACAAGTTTAGTCAGAATATAGTTTTGTTTTGGATTAACACTGTAAAACAAATGCATCATGGACCTTCAGAAGTCTTATGGTATTGGTTAAAGAAGGAAAAGACAAAAACTTCCATTCATATACAAACATTTGGAAAATGACTCAATTTGTGTTTGTTGAATTCAAATTTTGTTTGGGGAAAAGATATGCACATCAAACACACTGTGGGTCTAATTTGTTTGCTGGCATTCATTGAGGGTCTCGGGGCACATTACCAAGCAGAAACTGGTTGGGCAGTATTCAAAAATTACATTTCTTCTAATGCCTCTATTTACACATAGAAAGATGCAACAAAAAAGCCTGCCAAAGACTTTCTTAAGAATGCTTCAGGGGCTTCCCTGGTGGCGCAGTGGTTAAGAATCCGCCTGCCAATGCAGGGGACATGGGTTCGATCCCTGGTCCAGGAAGATCCCACATACTGTGGAGCAACTAAGCCTGTGTGTCAAAACTACTGTGCCTGCGCTCTAGAGTCCACGAGCCACAACTACTGAGCCCACGTGCCACAACTACTGAAGCCCATGCCTAGAACCCGTGCTCCACAACAAGCCACCGCAATGAGAAGCCCGCACACCTCAACAAAGAGTAGCCCCTGCTCGCCACAACTAGAGAAAACCTGCACACAGCAACAAAGACCCAACACAGCCCAAAATAATAAATAAAATAAATAAAGTTATTTTAAAAAAAAAGAATGCTTCAATAGGAAGCATCAGCAACCCTTGATGTGGAGTTGCTGGTGCAATGAAAAGAGCACCAAAAAGAGTTAGTTTCTCAGGGTAACACTCAACAGCTTTGTCACTAACCTCATCTTCCTCCTCTGCAAACATTTCAAAGAGAAGTTATTACTGAACGTGAATGTTTTCTGCTAAAATCAGTTGAGTCTGGGTAACCAGAAATGCTCAGCTCTTTTAGTAACTGAAAAGGTTATCATGCCATAAGAATTAAGACACATGTAAAAGTTGCACAATAGAAGTAACCCCAGCAGTTCTCTAGTAGCTATCTTCTTTTTGGGCAATCTCTCGGGAACCCTTAATCCTGGTCAAAATTAATTTTTTTGAAAAAGCTCCACTCTATGTTCCTTTTTGTTTTAATACCTGTCTTACCTTGGTATATATGGTTACTGTAAGAATCACGTACAATCTATATGAAAATAATTTGGAAAGTATGAAACATATTTAGTAGGGCTTATGACCAAGGCAATGTTAGAAATGAACCAAGACCCAACAGTAGTGAAAAAAAAAAAAAAGCTTATAAAATCAATGAACTTCACGGGGCTTCCCTGGTGGCACAGTGGTTGAGAGTCCGCCTGCCGATGCAGGGGACACGGGTTCGTGCCCCTGTCCGGGAAGATCCCACATGCCGCGGAGCAGCTAGGCTCGTGAGCCATGGCCGCTGAGCCTGCGCGTCCAGAGCCTGTGCTCTGCAACGGGAGAGGCCACAACAGTGAGAGGCCCGCGTACCGCAAAAAAAAAAAAGAAAAAAAATCAATGAACTTCTTAAAAACATCAATAGAACAAAAGCTCTGATTTCTAAAGGGTATATGGTATATTATTGTTCAAGATAATAATAATAAGCTTTTTTCTACAAGTATGAAACTTTGAACTCACCAGAGAACATAGACTAGTGTAGTAATTTCCCCAATAAGTATGGTAAATTTGTTTTGAACTACCCATTGTTTTTTCTGTCAGTTTGGCATTTCAAAATGATTCAAAAGTTAGTAAATCACTTTAGACAAAGGTCATAAATTCAAATGTCCACAATAGGTAAGTATAATGAGTAAAGCAATCAGATGGGCTTGAAGCAACCAGGAGACAAAGCACTATCCAAAGAAGACGGCCAGAACTTAGCTCCTGCCAGCTGCTGCCAAATAAAGAAGTCAGATTTAGTGTTGCCAGATTGCTTTTCATCTAAAAGATAAGCTGAAAATATGGATTTTTAAAGGTAAAATAACATAGTATTTAAATGTAGGTAAATGACTCAAAAAAGCTTAAAACATCATGCAAGCCACACCTATCTGCAAAGCAGATCTGGTCTCAGCTTTATCATCTCTACCATGTTTGCTCTATATAGATAGATCTATTTAAAATACCATTACAAGATTGAAAAGAACTTTGGTGACATTTTTTTAATGCTTCAATTATACTACGAGTCATGTTAATGTATTCAACAGAGTTTGCTTTTTCCTATAAAAATTATTACCTGAACTTCATCAAGCAAGAGAATTCATCTGGCCAATCGCAAATGGAAAACAGTAAACGATTCTTCTTTTACCAAATACCCAAGTATGCCACGACACCCTCTCCCCCCAATCCATCCTGGAAGGTAACCTCAGCTAGAAAAGGAATCAAGTCTACTTTGCCCACTATTATATCCCCAGCACCTAGCACAGTGCCTAACTCATTATAGTTGTATGTGACAGAGTTTAACAGTGCTCCCCACATCTGGGGCAAACGAGTATTTCCCAGCTCCTTGGTAGTTAGGCTGGCCATATGACTAAGTTCTGGCCAAAGGAATGAGAGCATAAATGATGTATACTACTTCCAGGCCTGGCCTCTAAAACATCCTGTGCAGTAGTCTAACTTCTCCCCCAAAACACAAGGCTGGAAGTAAAGGACTGAGTCAGTGCAGCTAGAAAATGGAAGGAGCCCAGAGAAATTGGGGACTCTGCAGAAAATCTGTCATGGAAATATGCACAAAAGAGACATCTGACATACAGGGGCCTGTGACACCAGCAAAAATGAGCACTTGTATTATGTTAAGCCACTGAGATTTAGGATTTTGTTACCACAACTAGTATTTACTTTGACTAATACTGTGTTCAATATTTGTTAAATGAACACCTAAATAAATAAATAAATGCCTTAGGCAAGAATCAGGCATCAAAAGTGCAAAGATTCCTGTCCCTCTGAGTTGGCTGACAAATGCTAAAGTAATGATGTTCAACCCCATTACAGACATTATGGCTTGAATTTCAAAACATAGGAGATTGTGGAAAACAACCAGAAAATTAGCACAAAGGCAGTCAAAACAGTTAAATGAGAATAGAATCTCCAAGAACTTATGTGTACCTCAACAGAGGCAGAAAAAGCATGTAACAAAAATTAATATCCATTCGTGTTTTTAAACATCTCATCAAACTAGGAATACAGAGAAACTTCCTCAGCCTGACAAAGAATATCTACAAAAAACCTACTACATGTTACATTATACTTAATGATGAAAGAAAGAATACTTGGAAAACTCAATATTGTTAAGCTAACAATTCTCCTAATGTGATCTACAGATTCAATGTAATCCCAATCAAAATCTCAGGAGGGTTTTTTGGAGATATGAACAAGCTAATTCTAAAATGTATATGTAAATAACCTAGAATAGCCAAACAACTTTGAAAAGAACCATGTTGGAGGACTTACACTACTTAATTTCAAGACTTATAAAAAGGCTATAGTAATCAAGGCATATAGACATGTATATAGACAGTGGAACAGAAAAAAGAGTTCAGAGATAGAGCCACACATATACTGTGTGATTTTGACAAGCTCCAAAGCAATTCAACAGGGAAAGAATAATCTTTAAAGTATGGAACAACCGGAAAGGTACATAAAAAAATGAACCTGATCTCTTTCCTCATACAATACATAAAAACTGAACTCAAAATGGATCATAGACCTAAAATGTAAGAGCTAAGCTGGACTTCATCAAAATTAAACTTCTTGTTCTTCAAAAGATACCATTATAAAAATAAAAAGGGAAGCCATAAACTGGGAAGAAAACATTTGCAAATCAGGTATCTGACAAAGGACTTGTACTAGAGAAGTGCAATTTAAAATGACTGTGAGCTATCACTACAAACCCATTAAAAGGGCTAAAATTAAAAAGACTGACCATACCAAGTATTGGTGAAGATGTGGAGCAACTGGAAACTCTCATATATTGCAAGTAGGAATATAAAATGGTATAACCCCTTTTGAAAATAACTTAGCAATTTTTTTATTGAAGTAGAGCTGGTTTACAATATTGTGTTAGTTTCAGGTGTACAGCAGCAACTTCTTAAAAAGTTAAGCTTTCACCTACCCTACAATCTAGCCCTTCCACTCCTAGATTTTTACCCATGAGAAATAAAAGCTCTGTTCATAGAAAGACTTGTACATAAATATTCATAACAATTTTATTTGTATAGACAAAAAATGGAAAGTACCCAATGTCCATGAAAAGGAGAAAGATAAACTGTGCTATATCCAAACAATGAAATGCAACTCAGCAATAAAAATGAACTAGTAATACATGCTATATAACACAATTATCAAAACAATTATACTAAGTGAAAAAAGACCAAAAAAAAGAAAAAAGAGTAGATATCATCTGATTCAATTTATATAAAATTTTAGAAAATGCAAATTAGTTTACAGTGACAGAAAGCAGATTAGTGATTGCCTGGGAATGGTGGAAGGGGTAGAGTGGAACAGGGGAGAGGATGACAAAGGAGCACTAGGAAACTTGAAGGTACGATATACATGTTCATTATCTTAATTGTGGTGATGGTTTCAAGGATGTATGCATACTTAAAGAGTACAATTTGATGTGTTTTGACAGATCTGTAGTTCACTATCAATAAAACCTCAGTCAATCTGTTTCAAAAAATAATTAAGGTATAGTCAGATACTCATAGCTACTGTGGCCACAAAACAACACAACCAAAGATTGTTCTAATCAAATACAACAGTATTTTCAAACACTTGTCTTATTTTAACTATTTTGTCTCAAAAAAAGATAATTCTTTAAAAACTCATATTATTTTAAAGGTAAGGAAATTAGACAAATTATTTTAAAACTTAAAGAACTTAGTGCAGTATTAGCCATATATTAAATGTGTACTGTACACACTTGTAGAACTAAATGGAAATACAGATCTTTCATATAATGAAATAAATTTCTAACTTTTAATATAGTTCCAAAGGAATGTCACTACCAAATTCAAGACATTGTTCACTGCACTTATCTTAATTTATAATCATTCAATTTAAAAATAAAGTCATTCTTATTACAGTACTTCATATAAAAGTATTTTTATGTGTGTTACTTCTAAAACTGGCTGCGCAGTTTCAAAAAAATACCAATTCATCAAAATACTTATCAGCAAGCAAAACTTTCACTAGCTTTGCCAACATTTTTAGTACAATGACTAAGAAGTCTAATGGTGCTGATCAGAATCAGAAACAGGATATTTTTCTGTGTGCCAAATACTGCAGAAAATACCACTTGATAAATAAAATATCATACTGTTATACCACTAACACAAGGTTACTTACTCTCAAGGCCTATGATTACAGATACACAGCTAACAGCTTCAAATAAAAGCAAAAATGAGTCTCACTAGAAACTGGAAATGTCCAAATACACATTCTATATAGCCTTTTGTTATAAATGCTGATTTGCAGGGATAGGCTAAAGAATCATCACAATCCATGTTTTACAAGGTCATGTTTGAGTACCCCAAGTTCAGAAAGCTAGGGTTAAGTACAAATGATTTCTTCAAACAAGCATAAGTCTTACAAATCAGTTTGAATGTATAATCTGCATACACTGTGTATATCACATACACAAGTAATTATAAACTATATCACTTAGAATGCTTTTGGTTTCTAGTAACTGAAACCTAACTTTATTCATCAAAATAAGATAAATTATGTTATGGTAAGTTTTTGCTCATGCTGTATGTTCAATGCCTGTGTGGGAGGTGAAGGGCATGAGAGTGGTCTGCTTACTCACTTGTGGACCCAAGATGACAGATGCTATGACATCTTAGCGCCTGGCATCCATAATCACCACTGCAGGGAAGAGAGACAGCTAGGTCATTCATCTACTACTAAATGTTTCTACCTAGAAGTAACCTGCTTAAAACCTATTGGCTAAAGAATCACATGGCTGTGCTTAGTTGCAAGTGAAGCTAAGAATTAATATTGTTGAAATGTCCATTCTACCCAAAACAATATACAGATTCAATGTAATCCCAATCAAAATTCCAATGGCATATTCACAAAACTAGAACAAATAATTCTAAAATTTGTATGTAACCATAAAATATCCTAACTAGCCAAAACAATCTTGAGAAAGAAGAACAAAGCTGGAGGTATTAAAATCCCTGATTTCCGACTATACTACAAAGCTAATAAAATCAAAACAGTATGATACTGGTACAGAAACAGGCATATAGATCAATGGAACTGAAAGTCCAGAAATAAACCCACACATACATGAACAATTAATTTATGACAGAGGAGCAAACAACATACAATGGATAAAGGATAGTCTCTTCAATAAATAGGAAAACTGGAGAGTCACATGCAAAAGAATGAAACTAGACCACCATCTTACACCATACACAAAATTAACTCAATGTGGATTAAAGAGTTGAATGTAAGGGAGTGGCCAAGATGGCAGAGTAGGAAGACCTTGAGCTCACCTCCTCCCATAGACACACCAAAATTACAACTATTTACAGAGCAACTACTGATGAGAAAAAAACAGAAAGTTAGCAGAAAAGATCTTCTACAACTAAAGATATAACGGAACCGCAGAGAAGGGCAGAAGAGGTAGAGATGCAGTATTGTCAAGACCCATATCCCCGGGGAAGGCAACCCACAAATGGGAAAATAA
Source organism: Pseudorca crassidens (assembly GCF_039906515.1). Lineage (NCBI taxonomy): Eukaryota > Metazoa > Chordata > Mammalia > Artiodactyla > Delphinidae > Pseudorca > Pseudorca crassidens. The sequence continues at coordinate 86,291,148 of NC_090302.1, forward strand.
TTACAGTTGCACAGAAGTTCTCCCCAAGGAGTGAGGGATCCAAGACACTCATCAGGCTCCCCAGCTCGGGGGTCCCACACTGGGAAGACAAGCCTCTAGAACATTTGGATTTGAAGGTCAGAGGGGATTATTTTCAGGAAAGCCAGAAGGCTGTGCAAAATAGAGACTCCATTCCTAAAGGGTACACACAAAATCTCACACACTCTGGGACGCAGGGAAGAAGCAGTAATTCGAAAGGAGCCAGGGTGAGACTCACCTGCTGATCTTGGAGAGCTTCCCAGAGAGGAAGGAGGCAAATGGAGTTCACCCTGTTAATACTGACAATGGGGGCAGCCATTTTTGGAAGCTCATTCTACCTGGAGGACAATGCTGCTGATAAGCACTATTTTGGAATCATTCCTCTAGCTTATTAGAGCTGAGACCCAGGCCCACCCACCAGCCTGTAGGCAGCAGAACTGGAACACCTCAGGCCAAACAACTAGCAGAGCAGAGACACAACCCCACCCACCAGGAGACCTGCTGCCCTAAGCCCCTGAGCCCACAGCAGCCCTGGGATTGGCCCTGATCACCAGAAGGCACAGGATCCAGCCCAGCACACCAGCACACCCCCAGGGCCCTGCAGCCAGAGACCCTGGGACATGGCCTCATTCCCAGTGGGCGAGCAGTAGGGCCAGGACCAGCCTCACCCACCAATGGAGAGACACCAACCCTGGGATCCATGGGACCACTGCCCCACCCAGGCAGGCTGACACTAGTTCTGGGACCCCCAGGGCTCTGTAGCCAGCCACTTCATGACCCAGCCCCAGCTACCAGCATACTAGCACCAGGACTGGGACTCCTCTGGCCATGCAGCCAACAATGCCAGACCCAGTCCCACACACCAGTGGCTGGCAGCCTCCACACAAGGCCAGACCTGGCAACCAACTGGACCAGGACTAGCCACTTCTACCGTGTGCCCACAGTAGTCAGCCAGCCACAACAGGATGACCCATACAGCCCACATAGAGGGCATCCATAGACAGTACAGGTCTGGTGACAAGAGAAGAGTGTACTGCTGGGACACACGGAACATCTCCAACAAAAGGCCACTTCTCCAAGGTTTGGAAATATAACCAATCTACCAGATATATAGAAATAAAAACAGCAAATTAGACAAAATGAGGCAACAGAGGAATATGTTCAAAATGAAGGAACAAGATAAAACCCCAGAAGAAAAACTAAGTGAAGTGGAGATAGACAATCTACTCAATAGAAAGTTCAAGGTAATGATTGTAAAGATGTTCAAACAACTCAGGAGAAAATTGGATGAACAGATTGAGAAGTTAGAAGTTTTTAACAAAGAGTTAGAAAATATAAAGAAGAACCAAGCAGAGATGAAGAATACAATAACTAAAATGAAAAATATGGGACTTCCCTGGTGGTCCAGGGGTTAAGAATCCACCTTCCAATGCAGGGGACGTGGTTTCGACCCCTGGTCAGGGAACTAAGATCCCACATGCCACGGGGCAACTAAGCCCATGTGCTCTAGAGCCTACGCACTACAACTAGAGAGCCCACATGCCACAACTAGAGAGAAGCCCGCATGCCACAACGAAGAACCTGCATGCCACAACGAAAGATCCCACGTGCTGCACCAAAGATCCCGCGTGCCGCAACTAAGACCCGATGCAGCCAAATAAATAAATAAATAATTTTAAAAAAAGAAAAGAAAAATACACTAAAAGGAATCAATAGTAGATTAGAAGACAGAGGAATGGATCAGAGAGGTGAAAGACAGAGTAGTGGAAATCACTGAAGCTGAACAGAAAAAAAGAAAAAAGAATAAAAAGAAATGAGGACAGTTTAAGAGACCTCTGGGAAAACATCAAACATACTAACAATAGCATTACAGGGGTCCCAGGAGAAGAGAGCAAGAAAGAGATAGAGAACATATTTGAAGACATAATAGCTGAAAACTTCCCTAACCTGGGAAAGGAAACAGACATCCAGGTTCAGAAAGTACAGAGTCCCAAACAGGATCAACTCAACAACACACTGTAATTAAAATGGCAAAAATTAAAGATAAAGAGAGACTATTAAAAGCAGAAAGGGAAAATCAATAAGTTAAGTACAAGTGAACTCCAATAAGGCTATCAGCTTACTTTTCAGCAGAAACTCTACAGGCCAGAAGGCAGTGGCACAATATATTTAAAGTGATGAAAGGGAAAAACCTACAACCAAGAATACTCTGCCTGGCAAGGCTTTCATTCAGATTTAAAGGAGAGATCAAAAGTTTTACAGACAACAAAAAGCTAAGAGAGTTTGGCAGCACCACACCAGCTTTACAATAAATATTAAAAGGACTTCTCAGGCTTCCCTGGTGGCGCAGTGGTTGAGAGTCCGCCTGCCGATGCAGGGGACACGGATTCGTGCCCTGGTCTGGGAAGATCCCGCGGAGCGGCTAGGCCCGTGAGCCATGGCCGCTGAGCCTGTGCGTCCAGAGCCTGTGCTCCGCAACGGGAGAGGCCACAACAGTGAGAGGCCCATGTACCACAAAAAAAAAAAAAAAAAGTACTTCTCCATACAAAAAAAAGGCCACAACTAGAAACGTGAAAATTACAAAAGGAAAAATCTCATTGGTAAAGTCAAATATACAGTAAAGGTAGCAAATCAGCCATGTATAAACATGGTAGGAAGGTTGAAAGACAAAAGCAGTAAAACCGTCTATATCCACAATAAGTAGTTAAGGGATACACAAAACAAAAAGATGTAAAATATGATGTCAAAACAGTAAAAATGCAGGGTTGTTAAAATGTGTTTGAGCTCAAGAGATCAACAACTTAAAATAATCATAGATAGATAGATAAGACAGCTATGTACAGTGTGGGGAATATAGTCAGTAATTATGTAATATTTTTATATGATAACAGTGTAACTAGACTTATAGTGGTGATCATTTTGAAATGTACAGAAATACCAAATCACTATGTTGTGTAATGGGAAATAACATAGTATTATAGGTCAGTTATACTTCAAAACCAAACGAACTCATAGAAAAAGAGATCAGGTTTGTGGTTACCAGAGGCATGGGGTGGGGGGAAAGGGGAATTGGATGAAAGCAATCGAAAGGTACAAATGTCCAGTTATAGGATAAATAAGTACGAGGAAAACACAGGGAATATATCCAATAATTTATAATAACTATACTATAAATGGAGTAAAACTTTTAAAAATTGCAAATCAGTATGTTGTACACCTGAAACTTAGAGAATATTGCACATCAACTATACTTCCAAAAAAAGTTACAAAAAAAAGATAAATAAGTCCTAGGAATGTAACGTACAACATGATAAATATAATTAACACTGTTATATGTTATATATGAAAGTTAAGAAAGTAAATCCTAAGATTTCTCATCACAAGAAAGAGATTTGTTTCTATTTTTTTTTAATTTTGTATCCATATGAGATGATGGATATTCACTAAACTTATTGTGATAATCATTTCATGATGTATGTAAGTCAAATCATTATGCTGTACACCTTAAACTTACAGAGCTGTTATGTCAATTATATCTCAATAAAACTGGAAGGGGAAAAAAAAAAGACTCGAATGTAAGACCTGAAACCATAAAATTCCTAGAAGAAAACATAGGCAGCAACTTCACTGACATTGGTCTTAGTGATTTTTTGGTGGATTGGACTCCAAAAGCAAAGGAACCAAAAGCAAAAATAAACAATGGTGCTATATCAAACTAAAAGTTTTCCCATAGTGAAGCTTCCCCATCATCAAAATGAAAAGGTAACCTACTGATTGGAAGATATCTGCAAATCATATATCCAATAAGGAGTTAATATCCAAAATATATAACCTCATACAACTCAACATCAAAAAAACAAACAACCCAACTAAAAAATGGGCAGAGGTCTTGAACAGATATTTTTCCAAAGAAGACATACAGATGGCCAAGGGTTCATGAACTGCTCGACATGACTAATCATCAGGGCAAATCACAGCCAAATTACAGCCAAATCACAGCAAATCACAACCATAATGATGTATCATCTCATACCCATCAGGATGGCTATTATTAAAAACAAAAACAAAAAAAAACAAGGAATAACAAGTGTTGATGAGGATGCAGAGAAAAGGAAACCCTTGTGCACTGTTAGTGGGAATGTAAATTGATGCAGCCACTATGAAAAACACTATGGAGACTACCACAGGATCCAAGAGTTCCACTTCTGGGTATTTAACTGAAGAAAACAAAAACACTAACTTAAAAAGATATATACACTCCTATGTTCACTGCAGCATTATTTACAGTAGCCAAGATATGGAAACAACTTAAGTGTCCACTGATAGATGTATGAATAGAGAGTATGTGGTACATATATACGGTGGAATATTATTCAGCCATAAAAAAGAATGGAATCTTGCCATTTGTGACAACATACATGGACCTTGAGGACGTTATGCTAAGTGAAATAAGTCAGACAGAGAAAGGCAAATACTGTTTGGTCTCACTGACATCTGAACTTATTGATATAGAGATGAGATTGGTGGCTGCCACAGTGCGGGAGCAGGGGACTGTAACAGGCCAAATAGGTGAATGAAGTCAAAAGGTATAAGCTTCCAGTTATATCATAAATAAGTCATGGGAATATAATGTATAGCATGATGACTATAGTTAGTAATACTGTACTGCATATTTGAAAGTTGCTACGAGAACAGATCTAAAGTTCTCATCACAAGAAAATTAAAATTCTGTAACTATGTATGGTGACTAATATTAACCAGACTTATTGTGATCATTTAGCAATATATACAAATATTGAATTATTATGTTGTATACCTGAAACTAATATATGTCATTATACCTCAATTAAAAAATGAAAAGTTGGGCTTCCCTGGTGGCGCAGTGGTTGAGAGTCTGCCTGCCGATGCGGGGGACACGGGTTCGTGCCCCAGTCCGGGAGGATCCCACATGCCGTGGAGCGGCTGGGCCCGTGAGCCATGGCCACTGAGCCTGCGCATCCGGAACCTGTGCTCCGCAATGGGAGAGGCCACAGCAGTGAGAGGCCCGCATACCACAAAAAAAAAAAAAAAGAAAAGCTCACATATACTTTGATTTGGCAATCCAATTTCTAGAAATATATACTACAATTATAGTTACACATGTGCAAAATGACATGTATGTGAATATTTCTGGTAGCACTGTTTGCAACAACAAAAAAATTCATCTAAATCCATTGTGTTGCATTTACAAACTGAATAAAATGTAACTATTTAAAAGAATGGGGCAACATTCTGTGTACTATTAGGAGAGACTGCCAAGGGATATTATTAAGGAAATCCATCCTCATTATTCACTAATTCTGCACTTGTGAATTCATCTACTCAATATAATCTTCCTGTAACCCCAAAATCAATATCCACTGAACTTTTGTGTTCATTTGCGGATATACACAGAACAGCAAAAAATCTACGTCACCCTGTACACTCATTCTTAGCTGACTGAGGTCCAACAACATGTCTCTCTGCCTTCTTGTTCACTGCTCATACTATAAACAAATGTTACTCTGGGGTCTGTTTAGTGTCGTATTTTTTACATTTTTATGCTTTTTGTGGGTGACTTTGCTGTTTAAAATGGCCCCCAAGCATAGTGCTCAAGTGCTGACTAATATTACTAAACACAAGAAGGCTTTGATGCACCTTATGGAGAAAACATGTGCCTTACAGTTACAGTGGCAAGCTCTGTGGAAGACAACTTGTTAATTGTTTAATAGGTTTTTATACTTTGGGGAATTTTATATCACTTGCATGTACTACTAAATCAAAAGATATATAATTTTATAAAAGACAAATAAAAGAAACTGGCAGATCCTGAGACAGGGCAGACTTCATGATTGATCTACCTCCATCCTATTCCCCTCATGATAGCAAAATAGCTCAGTCATTACAGGAGTCCCATTACACACCATACCACCCAAAAAGAGAGTATAGATGAGACGCTGTTGCAGCATCCCCCCAAGTAAAAGACTTCAGATGTTTGCAGGCTGTACTTGTTTAAGCTTATGTCCATCCCGTGATCATGCAAATTTTATTGCCTACTTTAAGGCAGATTGCTTTAAGCCAATCAGAGTCTACTGCAGGAGCTAGTAGTGAGATGTGTGTTCCCTGAAGTCTATATAATGGTGACTTCTGAAAGAAAATCCAGGCCCTGTTAGGAAGGAGAAAAGCAAGAACGGATGCTGGGTAGGCACCCAGCAAGGTCAACAATCCTGAAGAAGCGCTAAGAGTTGTGGAAATAAAGCATACACACATAAGACAACAGTATAAATTACAGTGCATAAGGACCAGAAGTGATCATCAAGCAATCAGGGCTTGGTAAGGAAATCTATGGATACAGCACATAAATGTACAAACAAAATCAGAGAAATGGGGTTAGGATTAAGTACAAGGAGGACTTATAATGTGATTGCTCTAAATAAACAACAACAACAAAAAAGGAACCAGCCCCAGGAGGATGTTGGAAGTCATTAAGGTAAATAGCACATCCAAATTCCTATGAAAGAAGCAAATTAGTTTAGCAGTTCTGCACCTTCAAACCTGACCAGGTAAGGGATCATAGAGCCAAACTCAAATTCTTAAATAATGCCTGACCTGAATAATTGTGTGTATGTGAAAAACAGCTGTCTCAAACTGTCTTATTGGTAGTTACCAGAGTATCAGACCCCAGATCTCAGATTATGCTAAAATAGATTAAATCTACACAAAATGTTTATATAACATATATATTCTGTATTACAAAATCAGTGATGGGCCTCTAAAGGAAAATGAAAAAACAACAGTCCTAAAAATCTGAAAAATGAAAACCATGTGGTAAAAGGTAATAAGAAGTATAGCCAGACAGATGTAAAGTCATGCCATCTGGAGGTCCTACCCACTGGATGCCATTAACACTGACCACAGTACAAATTCCCTTCCTCTTCCCCTTCCCTCTTACCCCCAACCCCACTTCCCTTGGTATCTGTACTATTTCTAATTTTTGGAGGCCTGAAAGAAGCAAAGGAAATACAAAGCCCAATTCATCACTATACTTTTGTACAGTGACATACATAAGTCATATTCTCACCAAAACCTACCTTTTGTGATATGGAAGTGGTAATAACCCTAAGGTTTTACTTTCACAGTTCAAGAAAATGAATAGGCTAAATACTCTCACCACTCACTATCTCCTGAGAAGGTTGGAAGCAAAGATAATGGATCAATCTGGGTCCCATCAGGAGAGAGAAATCACACAGTAATTTGAATAAAGAAAATCAAATATAAACAATTAGTCACTATAACAGGAGACTAGAGTAACCAGGGATTAGCTAGTCAAAAGTAAAAAAAAAAAAAAAACTAAAGAATATAGGAATAGCAGATATAAAGAGGACCCACTACCTTCTAGTGCTAGAATTCAGCACCCAAGGAAGAGCACCCCCTTTGACCTTACCCACCATGCATGCAGTAAGATCTAGATCTTGTTGGAGAGGGCATAGCCATGGCTCACTGAATGACGGTGAAGTGTCTATGGGTGCTGTGCCGGTAGAACTTGCTGGAAATCCACCTTTTGTAACTTGCCAGATACCTACCCTGTAGGGTGCCATGGTCACAAGGAGGTGTCTCACCAGAGGCACTCTGTTACAAAATCACCTGAGGGGAATGATGGGTTAAGTTGCTGGCAACTGGGTGCTGCTGGCCATAGTGCACAATAGGACTGGGCACTAAAAAAGCCACACATGCCCAGGAGCCTGCCAGAGGAGCCACAAGTCCAAGGAGCTGGGCAGTGGGGGAGCCGTGCTCTGGAGGAACCACTCAAGCTACAGGAGCTGGGCACTGGGGAAGCCATGTGGGCTGCAGGAGCCAGAAGTACTTGTCCTGACAGTACGTAAAATATCACACTGGTCTCCTACTTGAACATTTGCTGATTGCATCTGATGAACAGGAAATAACAAGTACTCTAGATGCCTTATTAACACACATGCCAATAAGTGGGTGAGAGATAAACCCCACAAAAGTTCATGGGTCCCCCACCTCAGTGAAGTAAATGGGGTTTAAGTTAGCAAACTTCTTCTATAAATATCCATATAGTTCAAAAAATGAATAGGCTAAAACCTCTCACCACTCAGTTTGTAGGTAGTCCAGTGGCTACCTACAAAAGGTAGGTTTTGGTGAGAATATGACTTATGTATGTCACTGTACAAAATATTTTAGGCTTTAGGGATTCTGTCACATATTCTTTTTGGGGTTTTTTTCAAACACTTAAAAATATAAAACACATTCTTAGCTCACAGGTCACACAAAAACAGGTAGCAGGCCGAATCAGACCCACAGGTCATAGTTTGCTGATTCTTGATCTGGAGCATGTCGAGGTATCCTCTACAGGGTGAAATATAAGTTTCTCTACCTTGCACCACCTACCATGAAAAGAATCACAATGGTGGGGTAATTTTTTTGAATTCTGGAGGCAACATATATCACATTCACATGTACTATTTTGACCCGTCTATAGAGTCAAGGGTAAGCTGCCTGCTTTGAGTGGGAGCAGAGCAAGAGAAGGCTCTGAAGCTAGATCCTTCAAGAATACAGATCTGCTCATGTACCAGACAAAAAATCCCAACCATCTAAGGCTCTGCTGAGGGCAAAGGAAATAAGGGAATAAGTTGTGGAAAGAAGTAACAGATATCAATTATAGCCCTGTGGTCAACTAGAGGAACAAGGATTGTAAGTAGTTTTGCATATTTTCTATTTGCTTATTATATGTGTGTGTGTGTGTGTGTGTATATATATTATATATATATATATATAATATATATACTCACATGTACACATATGTTAGAAAATTTCCTTCTCTTTCCTTCCCATTTTTATCTTATGTACAAGTTGTTAGAAGTTAGCTTTACAATTTTGTCTTTAAGCAACAGAATATTCAGTGGGACTACTGCTGATTTTGAAAAGTAATATAGTAAGCAATTAATACAATGACTCTTGGGATTGTGCATTTGCTCATTTGGGGAAAGAGTAAAATTTGTTCACTTGTAAGGATAGCTTTACCTTGTTGGGTAGAAATACAGTTGTTTTGTTGTTATACAGCCAAAACAACAGGCCTTAATAAATTTTAAAAGCACATGTTCTGGGGGACTTCCTTGGTGGTCCAGTGGCTAAGACTCCACATTCCCAGTGCAGGAGGCCCAGGTTCAAACGCCAGTCAGGGAACTAGATCCCACATGCCACAACTAAGAGTTCGCATGCCGCAACTAAAACCCAGCGCAGCCAAATAAATAAATAAATACTTTAAAAAAAAAAAAGCACATGTTCTGACCACAATGGACTTAAATTTAGAAATCAATAACAAAAATGTATGAAATCCTAAAATATTTGGAAATTAGGCCCACACTTCTAAATAACCAGTGGGTCAAAAAAAGAAATCACAAAGGAAATTAGAAAATATCTTCAACTGAGGACAAAAACACAGCATATCAAAATTTGGGGGATGTAGCCTAAGCAGTGCTTAAAGAGAAACTTGTAACTGAACAGGTGTATTAGAAAAAAAATAAAGGTCTCAAATCAATAACTTAAGCTTCTACCTTAAGAAACTAGAAAAAGAACATCAAACTAAACCGAAAGCAAGCAGAAGGAAAGAAATAATAAAGATCAGAGTGAAAAATTAATGGAATAGAACACAGAAAAACAACAGGTAAAATCAATGAAACAAAAAGTTGGTTCTTTCTGGATTTGAAAAGATCAAAACCAATAAACCTTTAGCTTCACCAGCAGTCCCCAACCCTTCTGGCACCAGGGACCAGTTTTGTGGAAGGCAATTTTTCCACAGACCAGGTGGGGGGGGGGGTGGTTTCAGGGTGATTCAAGCACATTACATTTATTGTGCACTTTATTTCTATTATTATTACATTATAACATATAATGAAATAATTATACAATTCACCATAATGCAGAATCAGTGGGAGCCCTGAGCTTCTTTTCACTTGCCACTCACTGATAGTGTTTTAATATGTCTGCAAGCAATTGATTTATTATGGTCTCTGTGCAGTCAAACCTCTCTGCTAATGATAATCTGTATTTGCAGCCACTCCCCAGTGCTAGCATCACTGCCTCAGCTCCTCCTCAGATCATCAGGCATCAGATTCTCATAAGGAGTGCGCAACCTAGATCCCTCACATGCACAGTTCACAGTAGGGTTTGCACTCCTATGAGAATCTAATGCTGCTGCTGATCTGACAGGAGGCGGAGCTCAGGTGGTAATGCGAGCGATGGGGAGCAGCTGTAAATACAGATGAAGCTTCACTCTCATGTCCGCTGCTCACCTCCTGCTGTGTGGCCCAGTGCCTAACAGGCCACAGACTGCTACTGTGCGTCAGGCACACAAAGTTGCATTTGGTAACAAAAGATTAAATGTTTTTCCCCTAAGATCAGGAACAAGAATGTCCACTCTCCTCACTTCTGTTCAGCAATGTATTGGAGATTCTAGGGGAAAAAAAAACCCTAAAGGCATCCAGATACAAAGAAGTAAAATTGTCTATATTCACAGTGACATGATACTGTATGTAGAAAATTCTAAGGAATTCACAAAAAATCTTACAGTAATAATCAAATAAGGTTGCAGAATACAAGATAAATATACAAAAATCAATTGTATTTTTATATACTGATGAACAATCCAAAAACGAAATTTGAAAAATAATTTTACTCACAATAGCACAAAAAAATGAAATACTTCAAAATAAAGTTAACGAAAGTAGGGCAAGACTTGTACACTGAAAATTACAAAACATTGCTAAGAGAAATTAAATATCTTAAACAGAAAGACATTCCATGTTCATGTTAAGATGGCAATGGCAATTCTCCCCCAAACAGATCTACAGATTCTATGCAATTTCTATCAAAATCCATGACAGTAGGCTTTTTGGAAAAAATGACAAGCTGATGCTAAAATTTATATGGAAATGTAAGGAAACCAGAATAGCCAAAACAATTTTGAAAAAGAAGAAAAACATCGGAAGACTTATACTACCCAATTTCAAAGTTTACTACAAAGATACCATATAATAAAGACAGTGTGGTGCTGGTGTAATAAGAGGCATAAAGATTACTCAAATAGAAATGAGAGTCTGGAAATAATTTATGGTCACTTGATTTTTTTTTTTTTTTTTTTTTTTTTTTGCGGTACGCGGGCCTCTCACTGCTGTGGCCTCTCCCGTTGCGGAGCACAGGCTCCGGACGCACAGACTCAGTGGCCATGGCTCACGGGCCCAGCCGCTCCGCAGCATGTGGGATCTTCCCGGACCGGGGCACGAACCCGTGTCCCCTGCATTGGCAGGTGGACTCCCAACCACTGCGCCACCAGGGAAGCCCTGGTCACTTGATTTTTAACAAAGGTGCCAAGGCAATTAAAAGGGGAAAGGTCCTTTCTTTTTTCTGAACACATAGTGCTAGAACAACTGGATATTCATATACAAAAAAAGATGAATTTGAACTCATACCTCATACCATACACAAAAGTTAACAGAAATTGATCATAAGCCTAAAGAATGATCCAAAAAAAAAAAAAAAACTGATAAACTGGACTTCCTCAAAATAAAAACTTTTGTATTTCAAAAGATACCATGGATAAAATGAAAAAACAGATAACAAGTTGGGTAAAAAAATATATTTACTGAAATAACTTATAAAACATATATCTGATAATGGACTTGTGCTCAGAATATACAAAGAATGCCTACAGCCAGTAAGAAGGCAAACCCAGTGCAAAAAATGGACAAAAGATTTCAGTAGACATTTCAAAGACAACATAGCAACAGTTAATAAGAACATGAAAATATGTTCAACATCATTAGCCAATGGGGAAATGCAAATTAAAACCAACATGAGATACTACTTCACAGTAAAATGGCTATAAAAAAGACACAATAGCAAGTGAAGATATAGAAAAATTGAAACCCTCATACACTGCTTGTGGGAATTTGATATGGTACACCCATACTGGAAAACAGTTTGGCAATTTCTTAAAAAGTTAAAACATGAACTTACTATACAACCCAGTAATTCCTTCATAGGTATCTGTCCAAGAAAAACGAAAACGTATGTCCACACAAAGACTTGCACATGAATGCTCACAGCAGCATTATTCATAATAGCCAAAAAGTAAAAACAACTGAAATGTCCATCAACTGATGAATGGATAAACAAAATGTGGTATAATCATACAATGGTTATTCATCAATAAATAAGAACAAATTACTGATACATGCTACAACATGGATGAATCTCAAAAACTTTATACTAAATGAAGCCAAGCACAAGACAGCACTTATTCTATACATCCATTTATATGAAATGTCCAGAAAAAGTTAATCAGTAGAGACAGAAAGCAAATCAATGGTTGCCTGAAGCTGAAAGCCAGCGCCAGGTTTGAGTACAAAACTCACATGGGCAAACTTGTTAAGGTGATGCAAAACTTCTAAAACTGAACTGTGGTGATCACTGCACAATCCCCCAAATTTACTAAAAATCACTTAATTATTTAGAAAATGAGGATATAGTTTCCAAAAGGTGATTTCCATATGAACTCTACCTTCCTGTAACTAGAGAAAGGTACCAGGAAGATTATAAATGTTCCTATATTAGAGATCTTAACAGAGATCTACACATGCAGCAGAGTTTATGAAGAGCCTAAGAGAATGGACCAGATAACTTTGCAAAGCCTCTTCCAAAATCAGTCCAAAAAGAAAAGTCTGATATTTAGTAGAAAATTAAAAATGCTCAAGATTTGCCTTGTTATCTAACTTTTCTGATGAAATTTTTAAACTTTTTCCTTCTCTACTTCTACTGCATTCTTATAAAAGACTGCGAAGTCAGTGCACTTCCCCTATAGGTGTTCTTTCATATTAAAAATCAGTCATTCAAGATCTATGAACAAAAACAGAGAATGTACATACCCCGGCCTAAAATAAAATTTAATAAATCCATTTAAGGGAGGGGGATCAAGATGGCGGAATAAGAGGACATGGAGCTCACATCTACATGTGGAATAATTCTCAAGGAAAACTAACTGCAAACTGGCAGAAGAAATCCTATTAAATCAAGGCTGTAATAAAGATACATACATAATTGGGCAGGACAGAAAGAAAAGCATCAGTTGGACCTGTGCCCCTAGGATGGGACTAAGAGGGAAATGGAGATGGCATGGGCAGGCACTTACCCTGGGGAGTGAGTGGGACCTATGCGGAGGAGACAAACCCCCTTGGCTGACTGGAGAACTGCTGGGACAGACAGAAAGACTGGAGAAGCCAAGACTCCACTAGTAAGAGGTACATGGGTGCTGGCTCACCACCAGACAGGGAGGAGAGAGGTCTGCCCTAGCGGCTGCTTCCTTGCCACACTCTCCAATCCACACCAATCCCATGCTTGGCATGGGATCTAGGGTAGCCAGGACCTGGGGAAAGACTCGATCTAGGGACACAGAGGAGACATGGGGGCCTAAGGTGTGGTCCAGGTGAGGCAGCAGTGGCCATTGTTGATGCTTACTCAAACAGCACCACAGAAGCAGCCCAGACTTCTGAAAGACGCGCCACTGCTTCCCCCAACCACCAAACCATGCTCCCCAGTCCCAGCTCATTGAATGCTCCGGCCCTGCCCACTCCACGCCACACAACAACCTAGCACTAGATCTGGGACAACCACAACAGGGGAAAAGACACACCTTGAGCTGCGTCTGAGCAGAGCTGCAGATGCCTACAAAGGCAGAACATCAGGTCTTTGTAAGCACGCAAGTCCCATTTGCTACAGTACTCCCCTCCTTTGAGGCAAAGGCCCCAGTGCAGGGAGAAGGAAAAACACACACTTAAAGAAAACAGAGCCAGCTTCAGTCCGACATTCAGGGCATCCTCTTCAGCAACCTGGGAGCAGAACCTGCCCCTTACAGGGTGACTACAGCCACTGAGCAGAGGGCAAGTCCTGCCTTTCACCCTGCACAGACTCTAGCTCCCCAATCATCAGCCACACCCCCTACCAAAGTGATAGCAGCCAGCACACTCTGAGGAAAAACATGACTGGCATCCACATCAAATTCAGCCCTAACACCAAAGGCACTGGGCACACGCAGTCTATACAGGGATGTTCCCACATAAGAACACTCCTTCAAGACCACAAGATATAACTGTTTCACCTAAATTCATAGAAACAGAGGAAGTTACATAAGATAAAAAGGCAGAGAAACTACCCTCAGTTGAAAGAGCAAGAGAAAACCCCTGAAAAAATAAATAATGAAACAGAAATAATCAGCCTACCAGACAATAAATTCAAAACACTGGTAATAAAAATGCTAACTGAATTAGGGAAGAGAATTGATCTCATCACAGATCATTTTAACAAGAAACTAGAAAATATAAAGAAGACCCTATCAAAAACAGTTCAACTTCTGAGATTAAAAAGCACTCTAGAAGCAATGGATAGCAGACCAAATGACACGGAAAAACACGTAGTGATCTGGAAGATGAAAATAATAGAAATCACCCAATCAGAACAGCAGACAGAAAGACAAATGTAGACCTTTTAGAATATGTTTGAATTTAAATGACTATCAGTTTAAAGCAAGTAGATATAATTATGGGTCAACATACATGAACCCCATGGTAACCACAAATCAAAAACCTATGATAGATATACAAAAACCAAAAAGAAAGGAACCCAAGCATAGGAGAAAAGAAAATCATCAAACCACAATGGGAGAAGAAAAAAAAAAGAAGAACAAGGAAGAACTACAAAAAACAAACGAACAAAAACAAAAAACTGGTAAACAAGGAATAAAGTGGCAATAGGTACATATCTATCAACAATTACTTTACATGTCAATTGGACTAAATGTTCCAATCAAATGACATAAGGTGGCTGACTGAATAAAAAAAACAAGACCCATCTATAAGCTGCTTACGAGAGACTCACTTCAGAGTCACACACAGACTGAAAGTGAGGGGATGGAAAAAGATATTTTATACGAACAGAAACAATAAGAAAGTGGGGGCAGCAATACTCATATCAGACAAAATACTAGACTTTAAAACAAAGGCTATAATGAAAGACAAAGAAGGGCATTATATAACCCTCCTACATTGTTGGTGGGAATGTAAATTGGTACAGCTACTACAGAGAACAGTATAGAGGCTCCTTAAAAAACTAAAAATAGAGCTACCATATGACCCAGCAATCCCACTCCTGGGCATATACCCTGAGAAAACCATAATTCGAAAGGATGCATGCACCCCAATGTTCACTGCAGCACTATTTACAACATCCAGGACATGGAAGCAACCTAAATGTCCATCGATAGAGGAATGGATAAAGAAGATGTGGTGCATATATACAATGGAATATTACTCAGACATTAAAAAGGGACGAGGGACTTCCCTGTTGGTCCAGTGGTTAAGACTCCGTGCTCCCAATGCAGGGGGCCCGGGTTCAATCCCTGGTCAGGGAACTAGATCCCACATGCTGCAACTAAGAGCCCCCATGCCACAACTAAAAGATTCCCCATGCCACAACTAAAGACCCCAATGCTGCAGCAAAGATCACACACGCGGCAATGAAGATCCTGCGTGCCGTGACTAAGACCTGGCACAGCCAAATAAATAAATAAATAATAAAATAAAATAAATAAAAAGGAACGAAATAATGCCATTTGCAGAGACATGGATGGAGCCAGATATTGTCATACAGAGTGAAGTCAGTAAGAAAGAGAAAGACAAATATTGTATAATATTGCTTATATGTGGAATTTAGAAAAATGGTTCAGATGAACTTATTTGCAAAGCAGAAATAGAGTCATGGATTAGAAAATAAACTTATGGTTATTAAGGGTGGACGAGGGGGTGGGATGAACTGGGAGAATGGGATTGACATAAACATACTACTATTTATAAAATAGATAACTAATGAGAACCTACTGTATAGCACAGGGAACTCTACTCAATGCTCTGTGGTGACCTAAATGGGAAGGAAACCTAAAAAAGAGGGGATATATGTATATGTATAACTGATTCACTTTGCTGTACACTTTGCTTTACAACATTGTAAAGCAACTATACTACAATAAAATAATTTTTTTAAAGGGGCATTATATAACGATAAAGGGATCAGTACAAGAAGAGGATATTATACTTGTTAACATACATGCACCCAATACAGGAACACCTAAATAATCAAGTTTTATTTATTCCAGGGTCACAAGAATGGCTCAACATACACAAATCAGTCAATATGATACACCACATTAACAAAAGAAAAGACAAAAACCAAATGATCATCTCAATAGATGCTGAAAAAGCATTTGACAACATTCAACATCCATTCATGATAAAAACCCTCATCAGGGCTTCCCTGGTGGCGCACTGGTTGAGAGTCCGCCTGCCAATGCAGGGGACGCAGGTTCGTGCCCCGGTCCGGGAGGATCCCGCATGCCACGGAGCAGCTGGGCCCGTGAGCCATGGCCGCTGAGCCTGTGCGTCCAGAGCCTGTGCTCCACAATGAGAGAGGCCACAACAGTGAGAGACCCACGTACCGCAAAAAAAAACAAAACGAAACAAACAAAAAAAAACCCTCATCAAAGTGAGTATGGAGGGAACATATCTCAACATAATAAAGGACATTTACAACAAATCCACAGCCAACATAATACTCAACAGTGAAAAGGTGAAACCCTGCTAAATTCAGGAATAAGACAAAGATGCCCACTCTCGTCACTTCTATTGGAAGTTCTAGCCACAGCAATAAGACAAGAAAAAGAAATAAAAGGTATCTAAATTGGAAGGGAAGAGGTAAAACTGTCTCTATTTGCAGATGACATGATACTCTATATAAAGAGCCCTAAAGTTTTCACTGAAAACTATTAGAATAAATGAAACCAGCAAGATTGTAAGATACAAGATACAGGTTTAACCCTCCCGGACTTCAGACTATACTACAAAGCTACAGTAATGAAAACAGCATGGTATTGTCACAAAAACAGACACATGATCAATGGAACAGAATACAGAGCCCATGCACCAATGGTCAATTACTCTATGACAAAGGAGGTAAGAATATACAATAGAGAAAAAACAGTGTCTTCAACAAGTGGTGCTGGAAGAAATGGAAAGCCATAGGTAAAACAATGAGATAAGAATATTCCCTCACACAATATACAAAAATAAACTCAAAATGGTTTAAACACCTAAATGTAAGACCCGAAACCATAAAACTCCTAAAAGAGAACATAGGTGGAACATTTTTACATAAGTTGCAACAAAATTTTCTTGGATCAGTCTTCTAGGGCAAATAAATAAAAGCAAAAATAAACAAATGGGGCCTAATTAAACTTTAAAGCTGTTGCACTGCAAAGGAAACCATCGACAAAATAAAAACACAACCTACAGAATGGGAGAAAATACTTGCAAATGATGCAACCGACAAGGGGTTAATATCCAAAATGTACAAAGAGCTTACCACTCAACATCAAAAAACAACATGGGCTTCCCTGGTGGCGCAGTGGTTAAGAATCCGCCTGCCAATGCAGGGGACACGAGTTCAAGCCCTGGTCCAGAAAGATCCCACAAACCACAGAGCAACTAAGCCCGTGCGCCACAACTACTGAGCCTATGCTCTAGAGCCCACTAGCCACAACCACTGAAGCCCACGCGCCTAGAGCCTGTGCTCCGCAACAAGAGAAGCCACCACAATGAGAAGCCCGCTCACCACGACGAAGAGTAGTCCCCACTCACAGCAACTAGAGAAAGCCCGCGCGCAGCAACAAAGACCTGATGCAGCCAAAAGTAAATAAACTAAATAAATTAATTTTAAAAAAAAAAACCAAACAACCCAATCAAAATATGGCAAAATATGGGCAGAAGACCTGAATAGACATCTTTCTAAAGAAGACATACAGATGGCTAACAGGCACATGAAAAAATGCTCAACATTGCTAATTATTAGAAAAATGCAAATCAAAACCACAATGAGGTATCACCTCACACCTGTCAGAATGGCTATCATCAAAAAGTCTACAAATAACAAATGTTGCCAGGGATGTAGAGAAAAGGGAACCCTCCTACACTGTTGGTGGGAATGTAAATTGGTGTAACCACTATGAAAAACAGTATGGAGGCTCCTTAAAAAACTAAAAATAGAACTACCATATGATCCACTCCTGTGTACGGTCTCTGGAAAAAATGAAAACACTAATTCGAAAAGATACGTCCACCCCAATGTTCACAGCAGCACTATTTACAATAGCCGAGATATGAAAGCAACCCAAGTGCCCATCAACAGATGACTGGATTAAGATGTGTAGTATATATATGCAATATGTTAGCCATAAAAAAGAATGAAATACTGCCATTTGCAGCAACATGGATGGACTTAGAGAATATTATGCTTAGTGAAATAAGTGAAACAGAGAAAGACAAATACTGTATAGTATCACTTGTACATGAAATCTAAAAAATAATACAAATGAAGGTATATGCAATAACAGAAACATGCACAGATGTAGAAAACAAACTTGTGGTTACCAAAGGGGAAAGGAAAGGGGGGGAGGGCCAAACTAGGGGTATGGGATTAACAAACTACTATATATAAAATAGATAAGCAACAAGGATACACTGTATAGCACGTGGAATTATACCCATTAACTTGTAATAATCTATAATGGAGTATAATCTGCAAAAATACTGTACCACTATGCTGTACACCTGAAACTAACACAATATTGGTAAATCGAGTATACTTCAATTAAAAAAATAACAATAATCCATTTGGTGCTGATTTCCAGCCTGACTTGAGGCTCCGCCACTACCAACCTGGAACTGCCACAGATGTGAGATTTCCTCAGCTGTCACTGTGGCCTGGATAATCAATCCAACTTTCTATTGGCTAGGCTAGCCTCCCTGTAACTGGTTTTCATAAATACAAAATTTGTATAATTGTTACTGGAACTACTTGCTGAAATATGGAACTTGTTAAAAGTACCATTTATTTTAAAATGCACAGTTTCACATACAAGCAGCAGCACATCTTTCACATCCAGCCAATCAATCAAGTTAATGCTTCGTATTAGAGAACGGAACAAAAAATGCAGATATTCCACTACAGAGTTTGCCTTTCTTTTCTGGGGACTTAGTAAACGTTTTTCAAGAAATCAAGAGGTATATGACTAAATAATGGAAAGAATGAATTAAAATGTATAATACACCAAGGTATAATTTAGCTCAACTCTAAAGAAGCAGGACCTAACTTTTACTCTGGGGGAAAGAGGCCTTTGATATAACTAGGAAAAGCAAATTCTTTTTTGATGCAGTCTTTCTTGTACAGGTATATGAGTAATGCATATGAGGGCTTATTTCCCTGCGAATCTGGCACAGTACATTAGATTGAAACATCAATTTGATTTAAGCTTAATGGATAAAGTCACAATGAATATATTTTTATATAAGTTTATGTATAAATGACCCCAACACAGTATGAATTCTATCATTTGTAACAACCTTTCCACCTCTCATGAGGGGAGTAATGAAAATCTGTTCTGAGCTGCACATCACTAAAGGTGAGTGACATCCAGAAAGAACTGAAGTTGGGTGGTCCAAAAGTGCCTGCTCATCTGATAAATAACTCAGTAACATCTCAGTTAAGATGCATTAAATGGGACACAGGTTAGAATGAAACCAGGTGCCCGGGAGCTTTCCAACAATTTCAGATTAGGACAAACGTAGAGGCACATACAGGTCTTTGCTGAAAATTCCTTGGCCTTTATTTGACATTCTGGTCCCAAATTGCTGATGTTTTAAAAACTCCAAATCATTCCCCCTCCCGACTTTTCTAGCCCATACAACATGACCACAGAGGGTTCATGGTTGTAAACGCGCCCACGTAAAAAAATTCGAAAAAAGCAAGCTAAACAAACACAACCCCCGACCCCCCCCCCCCAAAAAAAAACCTCTCAAAGGCTTTGGACGCTATTTGGGCTTTCATTCAAAAAAAGTGAGTTAGTGCGAGATGATCGCCCACCAGAACTCTCCTCCCCTCACAGCGGGAAAAGCCCGCAGAGTACGAGGGGTAACAGCCCGCTCCGGGCTCCTCTAATTGGCCTCCCGCTCCCAGCGCCCTGAGGAAGGGGGGCGGTGCGGAGAGCATGTGGCCAGCTGTAAAGGGTGATGAATTTTAAAAGGCGAGATTTTCACATCTCCCACGGATCCAAGGGCGAAGAAATTCACCTTTGCTCCTGTCCTTTTAAGAAGACATAGCTAACCTAGGCTCAATGAACAGAGAGAAGCAAAACGCCAGCCCCCAGCTCCCAACGCTCTGGGGAACTCCCTTCCTTACGACCACCCCCTACCCCCCACCCCCGACCCTCTGTCGGCTCCACCCCCTGGGCCTGCTCCGCCCTCTAACCACGCCCCTCGCCCAAGGCCCCGCCCCTACGGTTGGCGCCATCCCATCCCCTACCCACTCCCCTCAGTCCCTACAGACAGCGCGAGCCCTGCTCACCCACCTAGAGGCGGGGAACGGAGAGAACGTTCTAGCGAGTCTCCCTCACCCCCACCCAACCCACACCCCCAGGCTGACGTATCGGCCGGACCCCCGAAGGAGGCAGTTGCCTTCGCTGTCGTTCTGCGGCCTCTCTTACCAGCTGGTCCGCGCCAGAGCTGCTTCTGCAGTTTGGGCAGTGGCGGAAAGGCTGCCACCGCCCGGTTCTGTGGCTTGAAAATTTGACTTTGCCTCGTACTGGTTTTTTGTTTTGTTTTGACTTTTTTAGAACTTTCCCGCGGTCGCTCGTCAATGGAGCCGCGCGCGCACGTATCCGCAGTGCACTCTGGGGCCTGGCCAGCGGCTCCGCGCCCCCGCGGCCTCGCGGGAAAATTCCGACGAATCTCTTGCTCGTGGGGCGGGGCGGGGTAGGGGCCCCGGCTCAACCGGAAGTCGGTCTGGCTGGGCGGGTTCCCTGGCGAGGGGGCCGGCTGGGGCTGCCTTAGATGTCACCGGTCTCTGGTTGGTGTCGCTGGCCCCAACTAGACCGCAGGAAGTACCTGGAGGGGAAAAACGCGGATTTTTTAATCGGTTGTTGCTCAGTTATTTCAAGATTCTGTTCAAAATGCAGAGAATTTTTAAAAGAAAAATTGGGTCTTGGTCAAGAAGGTAAAACCTCGAAAGAAGGCCTAGAATATGATTTTCTAAGTGTGGTCACACACAAAAAAGGGATCTTTCTTGGGTTGATGCCCCTCACCACCACCAAAATCAGTTCTATACACTGTTTGATTGGGGTTCAAATCAGTTCTACGCTGCATTTAAACCTAAGTGGTTTAAATAAATAAATGGAAAACAGCATTTTTAAATAAACTTCCATTAATGTCATTAGTATTAGCGTGTCTTGGTGGATTTTTTAATTTTAATTCTTGAACTTAGTAATACACGAAGGTTTTTCACAGATGTTTAAATTTTTACAAAAAAATTTTTTGAGGAAACTACCTAACCTTAAACCTTATTTTTTTTTTTAAATCAATGACATAATTATAAAACTACAACTTAACAGGTGCTTTCAAAAAATTTACTACAAGGCAATGTACACACATAATAAAAATATTCAGACACCTCCAGCCTTCTATAATAAAGGAATATCCACTTTACCAAATACGCACTTTACCGAATAAATTGAATTCAGAGATTAGATAATCTATTAACGTTATACAGCTTGTAAGTGACAAAGTTAGTGTGTAGGGTAATGGTGACAACAGCAACAAAAATTTTTTTCATTAAAGGGAGATGCAAAAGGAACCAGACCTAGAATTTGAGACAAAATTGGCAGGATCTGTATCAAGAAATAAGGTGTTAAATATATTCTTGAAAATATTCCCTGCCAGCCAAAGGGGTCTCTGCTTGTTTGATGTGTGCATAGTTCAAGGTGAGTAAATCTAAAGCAGGGCTTGTGCAGAGAGACACATGCTTGAGTGATATTCATCATGGCACTTTGGCCATAAGAAGAAAGTAGCCTAATGTGACAAGTTTAACTTTTGTGTTTACCAGCAAAGGAAGCAATTAAACCATGTATTTCTTTAGAGAAAATATCTGTTTTGTTACTCAGGTCCTTTTAAGTATTTGCTGAAAAATCATTTCTAGTGTTTGTAGTGTTAATAATTGAGGTCTTGCCATATTGTAGTTTTATGTCTTTTTAATTCAGTGTTTAATAAAGAGTTGCATGGCTTGTTACAGTATATGAAAGGACATCATATTTAAACCTAATTTAGACCTAAATGGGTAGTGTGTATAGTATAAATTTCCAAATATAAATTTATGGGAATTTATAGACATTCATTTTATCTGGCATCCATATGTATGGAGCTATCCTAATACTTTAATACTGAGATGATCACTATAAAATGCCTGCAAAGTTTCTTGAGAAAAATACTTAGATATGAATCCTATTTTTAACTGCCTCATAAAGTTGAGTATGTGTGTTCTAGAAACAATTTTGGTTACAGTATAGAGTCAAATCACACAAATAATATGGCAAAAATGAAAAATGGCATGTGTAGGCGAAAATTATTTCATCCTTAGACACAATTAGAATTAGAATCCATTCTAATGGAATCCATCCTTTAGAATCTTTACGTTCTGGAGAGAAGAAACACCACAGCTGCGTGCTGCAAGGTTACTGACATTAAATCTTCCTTTAAAATTCAACAAACAAATAGAATAAACTGTCTCGGATTCTAGCCATTGTAGTAAGACTCATGTTTCCAGAGTTAGTCCAGACACCCACCTGGTTTCCAGCTCTCATATGGCACCCCAACACTTAACACTATCTTGTCCTTGGCTCTAATATTTGCCGCTGGTATCTCAACTGTGAATATTTAATAAGTGTTTATTAAGTCCCAGGCACTAGGCTGATTATTTTCTTTAATTCTTACAGTGATCTTTTGTGGCAGACAATATTCCAGTTTCACAGATAAAGAAACTGATGCACAGAGCAATCTCAACTAATAGGTGTTATACCTTCAAATACAAGTAGATTGATTCTGGTGCTTCTTATTACTTGCCATTCTCTTGCTCTTGCCCCAGTCTGGGTACCAGACCACTTCCCAAGATTTTAGTGGGGCAGAAGTGGGGGAGGGGTGATGTGACCCCAGAGGCTGTGCATGTTCATCACCGCACTGCTTTCCTCTTAAAACATTCTGACTGAGGAAATGAATGTTAAATTGCAGATGAAAACAGTAATAAAAATGCTTGTGCACGAAATGCATCAAGAAATGGTGCAAGTAATAGTGAAAGTCTTTGATCTGCCACGCTGGTGGCGGAAAAGCACCTGAGGTCAGGAAACAGGGCTGCCAGAGGTGGAAAATAACAGAAAAAGGGAAATGTATTATAACTGTTGCATGGTACTGCCACCCTCCCCCAACATGCTCATTCTCTAGGCTCTGTTGAAAGAATGAACCTTAGGAAAATATATTTGTACTAATCACCCAGCTCCCTGCCACAACGACTTGAATCAGAAATAGTAAACTGATCCCCACTGAACCAGTCAAACTGTTGCTGGGGAATTTGAAATCGCAGCGCTGGGACTGACTGTACCACCCCTACGTCACAGAAGCCAAACCCCATGCCAACCAAAGACACTGGGGGAAGAAAAAATATAAGTAGCAAACTAAGTTAGTTGGCAGAGAATGTTGAAAGACCATGTTTTTCCATGAGAGATAGAGGGTAGTTACCATTCCCAACTTTCCATTTTTAAGCCCAATTTTAAGGCAAACTGACTAGCTTATTTTTCTGTTCTTAGTTGTCGGTGAGATTCCCCTGTATCATTGCAACAATCACTCCCTCACTTATTCTGACTTCAGTGGGTTTCTCTCCCTTACTGCAAAGCAAGCCCTGACTAAGGACCTGGCAGTGGCAGCTCTTCTTTGTGTTACTGGGCATTAGCACTTTGGATAAAACCTACTTGATAAATTAATCAATGGATACCTCATGAGAACCTCCCAAGCAGAAGGCATGAAGCATGTAGGCTGCATTGAAAACACAGATCCATCTGAGTATATTGGAGTTTGGAGAAATCTCACAGCTCACCTATATAGTCCAGGAGTTCCCTGTATGTGGGCCAGTAAAGTGTCAATAATATTAGAAGACTGACAGAGTTAACTGTTTATTAGGTGGAATAAAGACTGGGGAGCAAGGGGGAATCTACCATCATTTCACTTTTTTAGTAACATTTTTGACTTTCAAAAAAGATGGGAAGGAGTCTCAAAGAACAGTCTTATAAACTGAATAAATTTTGCTTCACGAAAAACTCATTAGATTGTCCTTATTAATCTTGTTTTACCACTTCCTCTTTCCTTGTTAGTATGAGAACACTGCTTTTACTTAGCATGGCAATGTGCCCAATAAAAAAGACTACATTTCCCAGACTCCCTTGCTATTAGGGGTGGCCACGTAAGGAGGTTGTAGCCAGTGAGAGAGAAGTGGAAGCTGTCGGGTAGGACTTTCAGAAAGGTTTCTTGAAAGGCCGAGAGACAATAGACAAGGAGCTTTTTAGCCCTTTCCCTCTTTCTCTTTTTTCCTGCTGGTGGTCCAGTCACCTTGGACCATAAAGTACCTCAAGGACAATGGTCATGGAATACGGACGGCAGAACAAAGGAAATAAAAGGACTCTGGGTCCCCGGTAATCATGGGAGTCACCTGGTTTTCCTAACTCTGGACTTCTTTCATTTTTTAAATAAATTTATTTATTTATTTATGGATGCGTTGGGTCTTTGTTGCTGCACGCGGGCTTTCCCTAGTTGTGGCGAGCAGGGGTTACTCTTCGTTGAGGTGCGCGGCCTTCTCACTGCAGGGGCTCATCTTGTTGCAGAGCACGGGCTCCAGGAATGCGGGCTTCAGTAGTTGTGGCATGTGGGCTCAGTAGTTGTGGCTCGCGGGTTCTAGAGCGCAGGCTCAGCAGTTGTGGCACATGGGCTTAGCTGCTCTGCGGCATGTCGGATCTTCCTGGACCAGGAATTGAACCCGTGTCCCCTGCATTGGCAGGCAGATTCTTAACCACTGTGCCACCAGGGAAGTCCTGGACTTCTTTTAGAACAAAAATAAATCTGTTTTGTTTCTAAAATAACTACTGTTATTTTTTTTAACATCTTTATTGGAGTATAATTGCTTTACAATGGTGTGTTAGTTTCTGCTTTATAACAAAGTGAATCAGCTATACATATACATATATCCCCATATCTCCTCCCTATTGCGTCTCCCTCCCTCCCATCCTCCCTATCCCACTACTGTTACTTTAGGTCTTTCTTGCTAGCAGCTGAACTCAGCTGAGGCACTATAGTAGGATCTGAGGTTACTCTGATGAAAAAAATAAAAGAAAGAGAAAAAATACATATCCTCTGCCCTTGTGAAGCTTAGTCTAGTGAAGGGGATCGTCCTTTAATTAATCAACATCTTCTCTGCCAGTAGCATAGATGTTGTCAAAATGAGAAAACTCAAGACACTAGCACGTTTCATTCAAAAAAGGGGGTGGGGGGGCCCTAAACCACCTCAAGAGACAGGAAGGCAGGAGACTCTTATCCACTTACTAAAATCCTATAAATGTCGTAGAATGGAGAAACAACTTTACCATTTCGCAATCTCTGACACAGAATTCCCAGAAAACAAAAGTTTGTTCTTTTTCCATTGATCAATGATATACCCTTTTTGGAGAAAAAAAAAAAGAATAAGAAAAAAAGATATATATATATAAAGGCAGTTTTCATCTGATTTTCTTTAGTTCAGTAAAAAATGCATTCCTATTTAGAGCATGCATTCCCACTAATCATGGTGTGTTGTAACTAGCATAGCACATTTTTATTGCCTGCAAAAAATAATAAATTACATTTTGAAAGAAGCACATGGCTTAAAAATAATTTTCTTCTTAAGTATTTCATAATGATTCATTTAGGATGAAATTAATAGTAAAGAATTGCTAAGAATAAGCACTTTAAAAATAGCAAATGAAAAGAAATTCTGCACATTTATGATTTAATTAATTCTGGAAACTATTTAGTCAAAAATAAGTTTTTTTCCCATTCTTGTGTCAGTTTCAGATTGACCCTTTAATTGCCTAGCATTTCTCAGTAAGACTAGTTAACTGCATTTATTAATGTGCTACATTTAGGTTTCAATACACTCAAATCATACAATAAAACAGCTGCTGGTGAGTGGCAGAAATGTGGAGATGTGGCTCAAAGGGTACAAACTTCCAGTTATAAGATGAGTGAGTTCTGGGGATGTAATGTACAGCATAGTGACTGTAATTAACAATACTGTATTATATACTTGAAAGCTGCTAAAAGAGTAAATCTTAAATGTTCTCATCAAAAAAAAAAAAAAGGTAATTACATGAGGTGATGGAGGTGTTAACTAACCCTATTGTGGTAATCATTTCACAGTATACACATGTATCAAATCATCACATTGTATGCTTTAACTTATACTATGCTATATGTCAATTATAATTCAATAAAGCTAGAAAAAAACCTGCTGCATGATAAAGGAAAAAACCCCAAACATGACACCAACATGTATATATGAAGTATAGTATTATACTATATAGTATAATATATACATATATGTATATATTATACTAAATACATGTATATAGTATAATATATATGTATAATATATACATATATATATATAGCTTTCATTCCTCAAGATCCAAGATCTGTAAGAGTGAGTGGGAGAAACTAACATTTAATGAGCATCTACTATGTCAGGCATTTTGTTAAGCACGTAACATTTATTATCTCATTTGATTACTTTCTCTGGCATAATCTCATCACATGTAAGTATAATTTTAAAAAAATGTCACTCCCATTTTTCATGTAAGCCAGTAGAGACAATGTATCAGGAGAAATCATTTTAACTGTAAAAAAGAAAAATCAGGACTGCAAGTGACAGAGCATCATCTGCAGTCTCACTGGGGCTTGATTTCACAACTTCCTTAAATGTCTTGGATCTCTTTTCTTCTGACACTTGCAGACACCTGTCTTTGCCTTGCTCCCTGGCTTCATGTGCATATATCTTAGCTCCCAACAAGGCCATAGTCATCTTAGGAGCTGAAACCAGGTCCTCTTCTTCTGTATCTCTTGAGGGTCTAGCAAAATATTGCGCCAGAAAGAATAAGCAAGCACCCTGAAGTTTGCATCTTGCCAGCAGACTTGTTTTGTTTACCTTGAAGGCTGTTTGAGAAAAAAATTGATTGAAAACATTTAGAAATCAGAGGATCTCACAAAAAATTCTTTACATCCCACTTTTCTTCTAAATATGGAAACTATGGGCACCCTGGGCCAGCGTTTCTGCCTGGGAACCATCACCTGTAGTTCAAGAGCAGTACCTCCTGTAGATAGGCAGTGGTTCTCCAGCTGGGTAGCCTCCCAGCCCCAGACTGACCCCAATAAGCACTTGACTTTGGGATTCCTGTACTAGACATGCCATAAAAATCTTTAGTGATGTCCTAATAGTATCCCATCATTTTTCAAGTGTGGAACCTGCTTGCTAAACCCATGTTTGGCCCAGGATCTATTTGAGGGAATGTTCGCAAAACATTTTTCACGTGTAAATTGTCCTCTAAGACCTTGCTAATCAAAGTGTAATCCGTGAACCTACAGCATTAACATCAACTGGGAGCTTGTTAAAAACTCTACTGAACCAGAATCTGCAGTTTAGCAACATACCCATGTGATGTGGATAGGAATTAAAATTTGAGAAGTACTCCTCTAGATGAAGTTCATGGCTAACCCTATCTCTCTCTCTCTCTCTCTCTCTCTCTCACACACACACACACACACAAACACACACACATGCACAAACACCCCAAGGCCAGGCCAAATTCACTCATTTTTGTGTCATGGAAATAATATTTTGAAAATTACTAACAAGTTTTTCTCTTTTGCCTTTCTGAATGTAGAGTCAGAGGCATTCTTCTAAATGAATGGAAAGAGATTAAAAATACAAAAGAATATGAGGTAATGTCTCTAGGCTTAGGCCAAAAAAACCCAACTCATAGAATTTACCTATTATTCTTGATGACAGAAGGAGGATACACTGTAGGAACAGTGAAAGAAAAGCACCACTCTTTTTAGCACTAAGAGCTGAGCGAAGAATATAGAGGCAGGAGAGACCTTCGGTCCAGGGTCTGAGCATGTCCTACATGTCCTCACTTCTCCAGAGAGGTGTATAGATTCTGTAAGGCCCACATGAAGGCACAAGGGTTTTTTTGTCCTCACTCTTCTCTTAAAATCTGCCTCTGACAAAAGGACAGCACAGTGTAAAAATGGACAAAGGACTTGAATAGATATTTTTCCAAAGATCTACAAATGGCCAATAAGCACATGAAAAGATGTTCAACATCATCAGTCAACAGAGAAATACAAATCAAAACCATTTCACACCTAATAGGATGGCTATTATAAAATAAAACAAAACAAAACAGAAAACAAGTGTTAGCGCTGATGTGGAGAAACTGGAACTCTCATACATTGTTTGTTAGAATATAAAATGGTTTAGCTGCTGTGGAAAACAGTTTGGCAGTTCCTCAAAAAGCTAAACATAGAACGACTGTATGATCCAGCAATTCCCCTCCTAGGTATAGACCCAAAAGAATTGAAAACAGGGACTGAAACAGATATTTGTACACCAATGTTCATTGCACCATTAGTCTCAATAGCCAAATGGTGGAAACAACGCATGTCCACCAACAGATGAATGGATGAACAAAATTAGGTATATGCCTACAATGGAATATACCATAGCCATAAAAAAGGATGAAGTTCTAATCTATGTTGCAACGTGGATACATCTCGAGGACATTATGATGAGTGAAATTAGCTGGACACACTAAAGGATAAATATTGTACGATTACACTTACATGAAATATTTAGAATAGGCAGATTTATAGAGACAGAAAGTAGATTAGAAATGACCAGAGGCTGGGAAAAGGGAGCAATGAGGAGAATTTCTGTTTCAGATGTTGAAAAAGTTTTGGAAATTGTGGTGATGAATACTATGAATCAAATTAATGCTGCTGAATCATACGCTTAAAATGGTTGAAATGACAAATTTTATGTTATGTATTTTTTGCCACAATAAAAAGAATACTTTTTGCCTCTGGGGCTCCCCACAGTACTGTGGGTGATTTGAAAGTTGATGGTCAGAGTGAGTGGACAGTAAATGGACCTCTGGCTGCTTAGCCCATAGGCTGGAGGGAATATGTGGCATAGACCCAGGTGTCTATAGTCAGTGAAGGTCAATGTGATGCCAAGTCAGGAGGGGTCACCTCAGACTGTGACCAGTCTGACAAAGAGACCAAACCAGAGGTGAATGACATCCAGGCAACCTGCAAACAGGACTAGAGCCATGGTCCCAGAGGCCAGAGAAGTCAAAGGACACCTCAACCAGACATCCCAACCCTTCTCTGTCACCATAAGAGGGTATAAGACACTCTACCACTCATATCTCAAGATATTATCTCAAGAGAAGAAAGGGGGAAGGGGCAAATGAGAAACATTTCTATCTGAGAAGGCTGAGCAACAGCTTAAGACACTGATACAATTTTTTTTTTTTTTTTTTTTTTTTTTGCGGTACGTGGGCCTCTCACTGTTGTGGCCTCCCCCGTAGCGGAGCACAGGCTCCGGACACGCAGGCTCAGCGGCCATGGCTCACGGGTCCAGCCGCTCCGCGGCACGTGGGATGACCCCGGACCAGGGCACGAACCTGTCCCCTGCATCAGCAGGCGGACTCTCAACCACTGCGCCACCAGGGAAGCCCAACACCGATACAATCTTTAAGCCAGATAGAACTAACAGTTAATTTTTTAACTCCCTCTCTACTCCCCACCCGCACCATAAAACAAAGGGTGGGCTTTCATGAGGAAGATCAAATTGAGTAAACAAAGAAATTTCGAGAGCATGGCGGTGCGTCCCCCAGCGCCTGCTAAACCTCTTACACTGATTCTGGTGCCCCCCTTTTGGCTTCTACATGCTTTTGTGCTAAGGGCCAGGCCCTGTGGGGACTCTTTTTGAAAAACTTGACTGGGGCTCCTGGAACCACCTCACCTGCAGATGCAGACTCTGAAATTGAACGTTTGCTTGGTTTCTTCCCCTTCTCTGTCCTTCTTCCTCCATCCGCTTCCTGGTTTCTTTAGGCACCGCCCCCCCCCACACCCCGTTAATAAGTCACTTGTATACAAAAGCTCAACTCATAGCCTGCTTCTGGAGAACAAACCTACAACATGCGTTTTTCTCTGCACTCCCAAGTTACAATATAATTTAACATCTTCAACCTTGTCACATCTGTTACTTGGCTGACTCCAAAAGTATTTGAGTTTGCGGCCCCTGTTGTAGGTGTTCTGCATTGTTTGTGGGAAGCACTGAGCCAGCTCTGTGGTAGGAGTACCTCAGGGAGGGAAATTTCAAGCAAGGTTGGAAGGAACAGTTGGGGAACAAGATCACAGAGGTGGGTGCCTACTTCCTTCCTCCTCATTTTGGCCCCTCCTCCCCCAAACCCCAACTCTGCTTCTAGATGTTAGACTCCAGGCTGGTGAAGTGACTCCAGGAGCCCAAGTCCAGTTTTCCAAAGTGAATCACAGGAGGCCTGACCCTTAGAACAAAAACAAACTCTTTAAAATTTAAAAGGTAATATGGGTTTATTTCAGAAACCATAAACTAGTAAGAAATAATAAAAATAAAAGCAACTAATTCAAATTTTCTGTTTTATATCCATGAATCCATTCATTTTTTTCTCTTTTCCTGATTTCCACTGGATACTTTGAGATTTCTTCTGCTAGTTTAATTTATGTAATATTTTTGTTCAGTAGCGGTTATACTCATGTTTCTCCCTACTGACTTCTTAAACGTTTCAACATTTGCGTCTTCCCCTAAAAGTACTACTCAACTGCTACTACTCTAGTTCCAGGTATCACCGTCTCTCACCTGGATCACTACAAAGCATTGCTGTCGGATTTCTCTGCTTCCACCTTGCAGCTATACAGTCCTTTTAAAAGCCAGAATTCGCACTTCTCCACTGAACATCCTCCAGTGGCACCCTATTTGACTAAGGAAAAAAAAGTCAAACTCCATAGCTTGGCCTACAAAGGCGCACTGCGTCTGAATTCTTGCTCTTGATGTGGCATCATCCCCCTGTTAATCCCCCCTTAGCTCACCGGGCTTCAGTACATTGGCCTTTTTGCCCTTCTTCAGGCATGCTATGGAAGGTCCCACCTTGGGGCCTTTGCACCAGCTGTTGCTTCTCTTTTCTCTCACCTCTTTCATGTCTTTGCTCAAATGTTCCTTCTTAATGAGGTGTACCCTGATCCTCCTATCTAAAATGGAAACAAAAACCAAAACAGAAAGCCCTCCCAGCACTCCCAATTCCCTTAGCCTGCTCAATTTTTATTCTTTTTGACCAAAGCATCTCCTAACATATTATGTAATTTACTTATTTATTATGTTTATTGTTTATTTTCTGGATCTTCCAACTAACATGTGAAGCCTTGAGGGCAGGGATCTTCTACTGGCTTGCTTACTGATATATCCTGAATACCCAGACCAGTGTCTGGCACAAAGCAGGCATTCAGTAAATATTGGTTGAATGAATGAATGAACGAATGAATAATGCTCTACTTTTCTTATGATTTATCTTCCAAATTTCGGTCTAATTGTCTTTTTCCTTTTAATTACTGGGTTATTTCTTCATCTTTATTTTCTGAATATTGGATTGAATTTTACATTTCTGCAATCATATTTCATTTTCAAAAGCTCTTTCTTGTTTTCTAAATGTTCCATATTTATAATCCCCCATTTTTATCATGGATACAATATGTTCTCTTATTTTGAAGTTTTCTTGCATTGTCTTTTTCCTCTGTTTCTTTTTTTTTTGTTTTTGTTTTCTATACTGAAAGATTTCTTCAAATTTATGATGAACTTTGTCTATTCATATTTAATATTGAGGCACTAAAGGCCCATTGGAAATTCCACATACCTGGTTGGATCCTGTCAATGGGTGGTCCTCAATGGGTGGTGATAGGTGTCAGCCTGTCCTTTTTGCAGGGGAACCTTCAATATCAGTATCTATAGAATTTCGGGGAGGGGGCTGGTTAGTCTTCCAGTAGAGAAGCTCCTCCCTGAGATCATACTCCTGCCTGCCAGGAGTATGGGTAAGGGACCTGAGCAGAATACAGGGGACTGCAGTTCTCCCAGTTCAGAGTGTAGATTTTCACTGGAGTTTTCCAGTACAGAACTTTATCCCTGCCGTAAGTTGGAGTGTAGCCACAAGATCAGAGTCCATGTGGTTCAATCTTCCTGTCTTCAGCCAGTGTAGGGGCAGGGTAATTCTCTAGCTGCGTGGTGGGGAAGGGGCGGGGTGAGGCTTGGGGGTCTATTTCTTACCACCAATTTTACTCCTGCCTTTAACTCTGCACTGCACCCATGCTTCTGAAGTACCCAGCACCTCCAATTCCTGAGCCATCCCAGGGTTTAGTAGTGCAAACCTGCTCACTTCTGATCCTCTCAAAAGGTGGAGATTTTAGCTTCCAGTTTGCTAAGACAGATGTCAGCCACTGATTTGTTTGCCACCTTCCAAAATTTTATTAAGCTCTTGCCTCTGCGATTGCCTATTCTGCTTTCTTTATTCTTATGGGTTTATGTCTGTTTAATTTATTTTGCCCTATTTTAGTGGGGTTTTGGGAGGGAGCAAAAATTAAATTATTTAATTGGAAGTGATTTGTGTTATGTCCAATATAAATATTATTTATGTAAAAATAAAAGAAAACCACTTGCATTTTTCTTTTTGAGAGATTGTGTTTACATCAGGACACTGATTATCAAATAAAACCAAGTTTTACTCCATATATGCTTATTTGTGCAATACTATCTAAAAAGTATCTAATCTTTAAAGACATTTAAACATTTAAAAATGATGGGTGGAAGCATTGTAATTTTCCCCTCTATAACATGAATCATTTGTTCCGCTGGGACACTGTTTCCCAATATTTCTAAACTAATGTCTCTTTTGAACAAATATAAAACTTTTCATTTTCCCCAGTCCTTGCCATTTCTGATAAATTTCTCTTAAGGGCCTAGAAGATATTTATTAAGCTTTATATTCTGTATTTTGAATTATAAAAGTAAGGTTTTATTTATATTTCCAAATATAAAGTATTGAGTAAATATATGTATTCAAATCATATTTTCTCATTTCTCCAGATTCTAATTAGTTCCCCCTGCTGGGGGTAGGAGGGAGGACAGGTGACTTAGCAAGTTGGTAAAACTATGTTTAGGATGATTTTAGAAGCAATATTTTTCCCCCTGATTTATGAGCATAACTATTCTGTGAAATTTCGGGCAAGGGGAAGAATTTTCAAACAATGTATGTTTTAGACAATGATTTCCACCAAGGTCTATTGCCTTCCAGACTTGACTAAATCATTGTAATAATTAAACTGCTGGTATAATGTGAATTTAAGCTGACTAGATTATCATGGGAAGTTTATCATCTTCATCATGAGAAACAGTCCCAAGCTACCTTAATAAAATTAAATGGACTGCATTTAGCATCTCCTCCACAACCATGACAGTGGTTATTTCACCATTTTAATAACGTATTTAACCACATTAAATTAATTGGTGGAAAAGGTATTTGTAAAATCCAACTATAGAAATATAAAGAAAAGCACAAGGGAAAAAAGAAAAATTAATTAAAACAGACTTCATCAAAATTTAAACTTTGTGCTTCAAATGATACCATCAAGAAAGTGAAAAAACAACCCACAGAATGGGAGAAAATATTCACAAATCACATGTCTGATGAAGGACATATCTAGAACGTATAAAGAATTCTTACAACTCAGTAATAAAATGATAAATAAACCAATATAAAAATCAGTAAATTATTTGAGTAGACATTTCTCTGAAGAAGATATACAGAGGTCCGATGAGCACATGAAAAGATTCTCAGCATCATCAATCAATAGAGAAATGCAAATCAAAACCACAATAAGCCACTACTTCATACTGACTAGGGTGGCTATAATATCAAATATGTGGAGAAATTTGAACTCTCACACATCACTGATGGGGATGTGAAATGTACAGCCACTTTGGAAAAAGAATTTGGTAGTTCCTCAAAACGTTAAAATGGAGTTACCCTATTATATGACCCATCAATTCCGCTTCTAGGTATATATCTCAAAGAACTGAAAACATATGACCACACAAAACCTTGTACATAAATGTTCATAGCAGTATTATTTATAATCGTCAAAACATGGAAACAATCCAAATGTCTATCAACCGATGAATGGATAAACAAATGCGGCATATCTATACAAAGGAATATTACTCATCCATAAAAAGAAATGAAGTACTGATATCCTGCTACAATGTGTGTGAACCTTGAAGGCATTATGCTAAGTGAAAGAAGCCAGACACAAAGACCACATATTGTATCATTCCATTCATGTCCAGAATGGCAAATCCACAGAGACAGAAAACAGATTAATGCTTACTAGGGGCTGGGATGAGGGGGAATGGGCAATAATTGTTAATGATTATGGGGTATCTTTTGGGGGTGGTAAAAATGGTCTAGAATTAAATAGTGGTGAGTGCTGTGTAAGGTTGTTGACTATACTAAAAATCACTGACTTGTACACTTTTAAAGGGTGAATTTCAATATTTCAATAAAGCTATTATTAAAAAGCAATTTCCCTAATTATCTAAAAAGAAAATCTCTGATCTACCAGGTAGCTGTTGGAATCAAGATATAAGAAGGCCCACACAATTCATTTGGTTGATAAATCTCTTAAGACTCTTAAAATCCAACCATTTCCCTTCTCTTTTTCATGCCACTGATTTGTTGAAACAATCCCTTAATTAATACATCAGATTACTGTTTTGCTTGTGTTGCAGTTGTAGGATGGTGTAATGGTGAATTTCCTTTATTTAAAATTTTCTCTCAGCCCCTTTAATGTTCCATTTTCATTCTGGAAGAAATAAGCCTCGTTCCCTGTTATGGGAAACTTCCGAGGTTTCAGAGACTTAGATCCTCATTAGCCTGCCTCTCTCCACATCCCCCACAATCATCCCCTCGACCTCCCTCGTTGCTGACCTCGGCCTGTTCTCCATTACCCTTCAGCCCAGCCTGGCCTCCCCAGGGTGGCACACAGAATTGCAACTCCAGATGTGGACTGACCAGGGACGCGCCTATTGGGATGGTTACTTCCCTTGATCTGGACGCCATCCTTTAGTTAATACAAATTAAGTTCTCATTAGTTAGTTCATTCATCAGCTCACATTCTTGGCTTATTTTCCCCTTGAAATCAACTAAAACATCTAGAATGTGTTTGCACGTGTGTGTCTGTTTTCTCATATAAACTTATGCCAGGCTGTGTACTTTACAGTGGGATTTTTGAACCTAAAGGCAAGTTTTTAATTTTACTTCTGTGCATTAAATTTCATTTTGTTGATTTTTGTCCATCTCTACAATCTTCAGAGATCCTTTGAATCATACATACTTTACAAATCTGAGAAG
The DNA here is from genome assembly GCF_039906515.1 of Pseudorca crassidens. Lineage (NCBI taxonomy): Eukaryota > Metazoa > Chordata > Mammalia > Artiodactyla > Delphinidae > Pseudorca > Pseudorca crassidens. The sequence goes on from NC_090302.1 coordinate 86,326,762, forward strand.
CACATTTCTCTGTTGCAAGGTCAAATACAGAGCCCTAGAGCTTTCCTTTAAAGGCCTTCTTTCCCATATAACATTGATACATTGCCTCTTTGACCTCTCAGGTTTAATCAACTATAAATCCACCAGACTGTACCAATTCCCAGGCCTTAATTCTCCATGTGCTCTACAATAGTATCATGAAAGACTTTGAGAAGTGCTTATATGAAGCCAAGAAACTGTTCATTTATTTCCAGACTCATTTCATTTTTCCTTACCTTTCATTGCAGCTCACTAAACAATAAAGTGTTTCCTTGATCTCAAGAACGAAATGAGTCCCTAAATTGCAAGACTTGATTGTTTTGCTGAAATTTTTGATAACTACATTATTCTGCTCACAAATCCCTAATCTCTAATCTTTGAAACATAGTCTTTAAAACAAATTATCACTAAGTTTTTTTAACAGACCTCTGCCTTAATGAATATTTCCCTTCTTTTACCTTGTTAGTCTGAATTTTGTCTTATCCGGATAACATGTTGGACAAAATATTCATTGACTTCAGTATTTTGTTTTGAGGAGAATACTTTCTAATTTTAAGAAATTTCTTGAGAGTATCATATTTATTTAAGCTCTCTTAAATGTGTCTTATGATAAATACCATACGTATATAGTAATATCTTAACTGCTTATTCATTTTGACATCCTTTGTAGGCAACAGCATGCTTAAATCTGTATACTACTCTACAGAAAATCAGAATGCAAAAAGTAACTGCCCAATACAGCCACGAACGCAGTGAATTCGATAAGGTAGGCTGAGAGACTCAGAGACTTCTTTCTGTCAGGTTCTGAAAGAAAACCCCACACTCCCATAGCTCATACATGATAGGCATTTATGAGACATCCACAAACTGTGTGAATGGCTGGAGAGTCTCTCCACGACTGGTGCTCTTGCAGGACCACATTAGGCTCTGCATCTGAACTGGCCACATTCGGTGATGTGGATGTGGACAGGTGAGCTTGATGCTCTGCCATTTTTACCATCAATCATCCAAAAAACATTTGCGCTCGGGAAATACTGGTCGGTTTAGGATTGCAAAGAAATGGCAGTTCCCTCTGCTTGATGAGGTGATCCACTCTAGGAAGATCTCACATTTTTTTTCAACCATTCCAAATGGAAAACAGCCAAGCTCTGGACAACAGCACATGGTTTGGTCTCTGCAAGATGCAAACTCCATCCTGCTCAGAGAAATTTTTTTCCTGCTAAAAGAGTAAACAAAGCAGTAAATAAAGCAAACATTCTGTAGGAATCCTATGTGGAGAGTGTGGGGAAGGCTGCTCTGTCAGAGCCGACATTTCAAGAAACATCTTCAGCCTGAAGGAGACTTATGGCTTTTGCGTTATTCAACTCAGTAATAGGTATACTGTGCTTTAGGGAAACATTCTAAATGTAACCATATTAATGGAGCTCATAACTTTACTAGTAGATTAATGAGGATCTGAAAGATAGGGTAAGTCTGATCTGGATAATGTGGTGATTAATGTTTGTGATGTAATAAGGAAGCCCCAATTAGGAAACTACAGGGGAAAAAAAACCTCAACAGGCTTTTTCACTTAACCAAAGCTTTCTACCATCTAAAGAAATTTTGCAGTGTCATTTAATAAGCTTTATGGACTCAGGACATAAAGTCAGAGGAAAGCCTATTAAATGTTGAATCAAGAGTAAGCAATGTAACGATCCACTGAGACTTCATATCTTTCCTTATGAAAATTCCGACATCAGAACAAATTACTGTGAAAAATATGATCTGAGGTTATAATAATAAACTGGCCTATGTTTGTGATATTTCAAGTACACTTTATACTCGGTTCTTTTAAGAATATGGGAAACATACAGCATCATTTTCAAGTGGACATTCACCTACAGTCCAATTTTCACTCTCATTATGACTTTTAATAAATTCATCCAAAGTATTAAGGACAAAAACAAACGCTCCCATCTTTAAAGTGAATTTTATACCCCCTTTTCTTTGGGCCAATAAAAACATCTTAGGATGCCAGATATTAGTAATAGTTTTCCCTACATACATAGCATATTTATGTCAAATTATTCTTTTGTATTGGAAGAACATTCTAGAAATAAAAACCTAAACAAACTTTAAACTACTATGCACATACATATACAATACGAGAGACATCTTCTTACTAAAAATATATATATATGAAACAATTATACAGCCTTTTAAACGATACTGGTGAAATCCTTTTCTGCACCCTACTTAGTGGTTTCTGGAGGTTAATAACCAGATTTTAGAGGTTAATGACCATCTGAGGAGGATCAATGAGCTAAGGCTTCGTCAGAACTATTAACCTCAACCAATCACTAATGGCTAGAAATGTCTTGGGTCTGGGAGGTTAGCTATAGTACAAGATTAAGGAGAAGGAACTGTAAGCTCTTAACACCATCTTTATGCTCTATGTCCTTTAATTTGGAATGTACATGGCAATTATTGTTTTATACATTGGCCAATCAGATGATTTAAAACACCATTCAGTATTCTGTCCAACAGTGCTATAATTAAAGGCCTTGGATTTAAAAAGGAAATAAAGTCTATTAATTTCTATCTATTTCAGTTGTTTATGTTTTTTTGTTTGTTTGTTTCTTTGCAGTACGCGGGCCCCTCACTGTTGTGGCCTCTCCCGTTGCGGAGCACGGGCTCCGGACGCGCAGGCTCAGCGGCCATGGCTCACGGGCCCAGCCGCTCCGCAGCCTGTGGGATCTTCCCGGACCGGGGCATGCACCCCTGTCCCCTGCATCGGCAGGCGGACTCTCAACCATTGTGCCACCAGGGGAGCCCTCAGTTGCTTATGATTTTTATATCCCTTGCCAGAGTTAGTTTTGTATTTTTTCTTAGCATCTTTGTACAGGGGTTTTTATCTCTTAAAAAAGTATACCTATTTGTTAATCAATTCACTGGAGTGTAATCAGTACTCAAAATGATCTAGAACAGAGTCAAGAAGTCTTCTCAAAACACTGCAATTTAAGCAACCACCTGCATTTCTCAGGTCCCAGAGAACTCTCTCTGACTCTTTCAATTTCACGCTTATCACTGAATGTTTTGTATTGGGCAGGGAAAACGTCTTAGGTGTCTGTGCAGTGTCTATTTTGTTTTTAGCACATGGAAGTCCCCCCAAAACATGTATTGATTTGACTATATACATGTGAATCAAGTCTCTATATATGCATCTTTAAACACATTAGCTATTCTTATTTTCAAATACTCATGCTATACATGATTAAACATGTTCAGAACAGTGATGCCCATAACATATTACTACATGAAAGAAGAAAGTATGTAAAATATAATCCTATTTTTTAAAAAAGAAAGGAAAATATTCTCAAATTATTTGAATTATTAAAGTCACACAACTGTGAACTTATTCAGTTACGTGTCTCTCTTTTTGAAAAAATTCCAGGTTCCTTGAAGAACAATGAGTTGGGAAGTTTTAGGCAAACAAATCAAAACTCTTCAAAGCATTCTCCTTAGTCTTGCCTTTTATCAATCACCCTTTCTTATTAACTTCTCACCCTTAAAAGGTGTTTCAGTGGGGGAAAAGTATGTGGTAGGCTTGGGGGTGAGGAGTGAGTTATAAAATGCAAATTATATAGAAGGGAGATACAGCTATAACAATACCTTATGTTTATTCTGAGCCTTGCTCAGTGTTTTGTAAGCACAATCTCCTTACTCCTGTGGGATGAGTTAGGTGGCAAGACTCTTGATCTTTACTTGACAGATATCTACGATATAAAAAATTAAATGTGAGCATAAGATCTTAACAGAAAGGAATTGGATGATGAGAAGGGTTAATTTTAATGTATGCCCTCAAGCACAGTTCAGAGCAATCTACACTACACACTTGATTTTCAGCTGCATTTTTTAGCATCTTCCAACATGCAAAGTTCCCATGTGGTAGGAGTCCCAAAAAACTGGTCACAGTGGTTGCCTTGAGGGAGAGAAATTTGGCAGATGGAGGGAGGGATTAATGAGGGGGAGATTTTTTCCCTGTGTACTCTTCTGTACCTTTTTGGATTTACCTATTCAAAATTTAATTAAAATTTAAAAAAACCACAAAAAACCTCCTAAAACAGTTTTCAAGAGGGCAGATTCAATCAGAAGATCTGCTCCCTTGATTTTTTCCCTCCATTCTCCAGGAAACTGGGTGGCTGTGCTTTATCCTTCATGTTTCTTTGTAATACTCTGATAGAAATCATTGCCTACAATTGATAGTTTGTATTAAATGTATAAATTAGCCTACAATTAAATGTATACATTCAGAGATTTAATAGAAATGAGAAGTGCAGTGTGTTGAAAGGCACTTTGGCTCTCCCTCTCTGTGAATTTATATATGTACTGCACTTTCTTCATCTGGGTGGTGGATCACACCAAAGACGTTTCAGGTGTCTTTACAAACCACAAAGAGTTTTTAAAAGAGGAGGTAAGTGTCCTCCTTTTCCTGATTTCACCCGGTTTTCAACTCCTTATCAATTTAGTCTTGATTGAGTAAAATAGATGTGAGGTCTTAGGCTGACTAGCAATGAAATACAACTTTTTAAGCAGGAACAAGAAAAGAACTAAATCAGGGTAACCGGTGTGTGTGGGGAGGGGCAGTGAGAAACATACTTAATGGTTGTACATATACAATTTTGCGCCCACCTCCCAGTGTTTGAAAGTTATCCCAATAAATCCCAAGGGTATCACTGTTTCCAGACAGACCATATCTTTCAGCCTAGGAGAGAAGAACTAAGGAAAATGTCCTTCCCTGACTTCTGTGAGCTCCAGAGCTGTGCTCCTCCAATTCTGAAGTGCCTCTAGATCAACCCCAGCAAATGAAAGTGCATAGTTTTCTTGTTAAAATGCAGATTCTGGTTCAGCTGATCTGGGGAAAGGCCGTAGATTCTGCATTTTAACACACTGCCAGGTGACATCCTTGCTGCTGGTTCAGGAGCACACCTTGAGTAGAGAGGATTTAGACAGAACCCGTTCTCAGTTGCATCAGTTGTATCAACAGATTACGCTGGTGCCAACGATTAAGGATTTCTTTTTCTTAGCCAGCAAGCCTGGGGACTGGCAGAATTGGGCTGATGAGGCATTTCCACAATGCCATCAGGGATCTCAGATCCTTTGACTGTTTTTGCTTTGCCATCTTTCATGTGTGATTTTCATTCTCATTCTGTCAGTAGAGTGGCTGCCCTTCTGCCCTTCAGATTAATTTTTTTATACAGGACATAGAGTTAATGGAAGAGGGCAAATGGTATATGACAGCTGAGTCTGCCTCTTTTAATCAGGAAAACAGTAGCTTTCTTGGAAGCCAGAATTCTACTTCTCATTGGCCAGTAGACTTCTACCGACATCTCATTGGCCAGACATGTCACATGAGCACATGCAGCTTCAAGGGAACTTTGTAAATAAAAATTTTCAACCAATATTATTGTCACCCTGAACAAAGTGTTAAAAAGGAAGAAGGGAAGACTAGATATTGGGTAGGTGTGGGAGGCAGAATAATGGCTCCCCAAAGATGTCCCTGTCCTAATTATTGAATCTGTGATTAAGTTACCTTGCATGGAAAAAAGGACTTTTTGCATATGTGATTCACTTAAGACTCTTCAGATGAGGAGATTACCCTGGATTATCTGGGTAGACCTAAGGCAATCACAAGGGTCCTTAAAAGAAGATGGCAGAAGGGACAGAGTCGGGCAAGGAGATGTGATGATGGCAGTAGGAGTCGAAGTGATGTGGGGCCATGAGCCAAGGAAAGTAGGCACATCTAGAAGTTGGAAAAGGCAAGGAGATGGATCCTCTAGAGTCTCCAGAAGGAATGCAGCCCTGCATATTGTGTGACTTTGTGTGACTGTGACTTTGACTTTAACCCAGTGAAACCTACTTTGAAATCTTGACCTTCAGAACTGTAAGATAAATTTGTGTTGTTTTAAGCAACTAAATATACAGTAATTTGTTACAACAGCCTTAGGATACTGATACAGTAGCCTGTCATAAGGTTTGACATTGCCTGTCATAAGGTTTGAGTTAGGAGAAGGTGTGAAGAGGCCTGCAGCGAGGAGGGAAAGAAGCATGAGTGGCAGGGCCATGCCCTGTAATCAACAAACTCACCAGATTGGGGTGAGTGCTTAAAGGAGAACTACTGAAAAGTTAGAACACAAACACACAAATACACTCAGCAAATGAAGACAACTGTCCTGAACTATAAACATTTTAAAATTCATCTGTTTGTTTTATTTTGTTTTGGCAAGTAATGTTTCTTTAATGGGATCATGGACTACAAGGGAACCATAGTGAACATCCCAGTCAAGCCCCTCATTTTCCATCTGAGGAGTCAGGCCTGAAGGTAAAGTAGTCATCTACTTCCTATGTGAGTATGTTTTCTACCATGTCCCACTGCTTCATGCTTTTAAGCGGGTTGCCAGATAAAATACAGGATAATTAAATTAAATTTGAATGTCAGATAAACAACAAATGATTTTTAGTGTAAGTTCTGTATGGTTCCTATTGCTCCTGTAACAAACTACCACAAACTTAGTGGCTTAAAGCAACACAAATTTATTATCTTACAGTTCTATATGCCAGAAATCCCACTGGGTCTCACTGGGCTAAAATCAAGGTGTCAGCAGGGCTGCGTTCCTTCTGAAGTCTCTAAAGGAGAATCTGTTTCCTTACCTATTACAACTTCTAGAGGTCACTGGCAATTCTTTGGCTTGTGAACCCTTCTTCCATCTTCAAAGCCAACATTGTAGCATCTTCTAATCTCTCTCTGTTTCTGATCCTTCTGCCTTTCTTATCAGGACTCTTATGATTGCATTGGGTCTACTCAGATAATCCAGGATAATCTTCCATCTGAAGAATCTAATTTTTTTTTAACAACTTGAATAATCTAATTTAATCACACATGAAAAGTCCCTTTACACACATAAGATAAACTGTTCAGAAATTAAAATGTGGACACTTTTTGGATCATTTTTCTGCCTACTACAAGTCCCAGATATTGCATGGAACCTACCTACACTAAAAAATTATTCATTGATTTTCTGACATTCAGATTTAACTGGGCACGACTTCCCTGGTGGTGCAGTGGTTAAGAATCTGCCTGCCAATGCAGGGGACATGGGTTCGATCCCTGGTCTGGGAAGATCCCACATGCTGCAGAGCAACTAAGCCCGTGTGCCACAACTACTGAGCCTGTGCTCTAGAGCCCGTGAGCCACAACTACGGAGTCCGCATGATGCAACTATTGAAGCCTGCACGCTTAGAGCCCGTGCATCACAATTAGAGAAGCTACTGCAATGGTAAGCCCGTGCACCGCAATGCAGAGTAGCACCCACGCACCACAACTAGAGAAAGCCCACGTGCAGCCATGAAGACCCAATGCAGCCAAAATAAATTAATTAATTTAAAATATATATATACATAAAATTAAAATATATATATACATAAAATTTAACTGGGCATATTGTGTTTTTATTCGCTAAATGGCAAATGGCATATATTCTCTATGGCATGATAACTATTACACCTAAGACTCAAACAATAAACAAAAAATTGTCTTTGGACTGGTGAGCCGCTTTTTCCATTTTGTGAAAATGGATATTCGCCTTTTAATATTTCATACTGTGTTTTTAGTGAAAATCTGCTGAACAATTTCTATCAAGTTAATCTTCAATGTGGGCATTTTACCCCTAAGAATAAATGAACACATCACAGCAGTCAGAGAGGAAGGATGCCAAGTATTTATTTTAAACATTTCCAATTTTCTCAAACACCAAATGGTTCAACTCTCTCAACCAGCCCATTAATAAATCTGTTATCCAAAAATGTGGAGCTAAACATGGCTTAGTTTGGCCTTACTTAATTATTGAGCGTATAGAATGTTTTTCCCTTTTAACCAAAACATTTCATGGGCAAGAGAGGGGCCAGGAAGTAGGACTATCACAGTGTAGGATGGGTTCAGATTTGATGCCTCCTTGACTGGCAGTGTTGAAATACCCCTGTTTTCCACCCCAGCTGCTTTCTGAATAACCCCTGGAACAATTGTCTCTGTGGGTACTGGAGGTCCCTAGGCCTTCTCATTTCTGCCAGCTTCTCTTACTTGACTCTTCTCTAGTCTGACGGTAGCAGGACACCTCTCCTCCTAGTGAAGGGTGTCTAATTTCAACTACTTCCCACTCAAGGAATCAGTCAAAATGTCTCTTTCTTTGAGCAGATCTCCTCAAGCTCCCTTTAATGACTATGTTACAATTGATTAAAATTAGCAGTATCTACTGATGTGTAAGTACTATAAGGCTCAAGCCCGTTAAAAAACACACACACACACAACAAACTTGCTTTAAATAGATTGCTCTGGTGGTATTAGATAATAACAAAAATTATTCAGAACTTAGAAATAAACCCAAGAAGATTGTCTATCTTTTTTTTTTTTTTTTTTTTTTTTTTGCGGTACGCGGGCCTCTCACTGTTGTGGCCTCTCCCGTTGCGGAGCACAGGCTCCGGACGGGCAGGCCCAGCGGCCATGGCTCACGGGCCCAGCCGCTCCGCGGCACGTGGGATCCTCCCGGACCGGGGCAGGAACCCGTGTCCCCTGCATCGGCAGGCGGACTCTCAACCACCGCGCCACCAGGGAAGCCCTGTCTATCTTTTTAATGTCCTACTAGAGCATGGTTTAACAGGCCCATCTAAGGATTATTTCATTCTGTGCATCTAGGAAGTTGTATTATTATTTTACTTCCCTAGCTACTACTAAAGACTCAGACTTCATGCAGTTAACTATTAACTTGTAGACCTGTATCCTGTCCAACAGAAGTGTGAGTGATTTCTTTCAGGTAGAAAAGATATCCCCAAAGGTTATGATTTCATTGCTCTGAAGCATATTAACCAGTTTTGTCTTTAATTTAGTAATGTTATTCTAACCCCCTTTTTTAAAAAAAGTGACTTTCCTGATGAGTGATATAAACCCTTGTCCCTGAGATGCTCTTCAAACCAGCTTCACACTCTTATCAGATTCCTTATTAATTAATGAACTGAATGAAATAGTTGACGTGTACCCATCCTAGATTTCTATGAGTCATGTTTTAACTTTCTGAAAATTATGTCTTGACGCTAATCAGTCCATTTGTCTTATGCTATGGATTTGCTTTAACAATGTCTTTCCTCACAGTTTGAAGGTCCAGATTCTTAGCATGGCATTCAAGGTTCTTCATATTCTGGTCCCAGCTGGCATCTCCTTTTCTGTGAAGCATTCCCCAACCTCTTCTTTCCCACCCACACCATTCCTTCCTCTGGCAGAGTCAGATGTCCCTTCATCTTTTGCACCCAACATCCCCAAACACGTTTATTGATAAATTGACATATATTCCTACCCTTGTGCTTGACATGTAACCTAGAGGTTAATTGAGATAATGCATTTCATCTCCTAGCCACAGTGATTGCTTCAGGTGGGGTTCAATAAGCACTGTTCCCAGGACATGTACGGGAATGGTGTGACAAAATCACTCTTTCTTTTCTGCCGGATGTGGACAAAAGCCTGCCGCCCTGGAATCTGGTGGCAACCATCTTGGGACCATAGGAGGAGTCACCTCAAGATGAAGCGGAAAGCAGCTCTGAGAACTGGAAAGAAACCGAGGCCTTGGTAACATGGGTCAGCCTCTGGATCAAGCCTTAAAACAGCCCTGTTTCTCGACTTTTTAGTTCAGTGAACTAGTAGATCTCTTTGATCACTTAAGCCTGTTTGAAGCAGGTTTTCTATTATTTCCAGTCAGAAGCATCCTAGCTGATACATACACCTGTATCACTCATTTGTATATCCATCAATGTTTCCTGAATAATTTTGTATCTGCCTAACTTCTGGCCAAAGAGAAACATCTTAGAAGGGCTATATTCTTGTCATTTCTGCAAGTAGTAAAATAAAAACCTACTTTCCCCACCTTTGCAGCCCCCAGTGTCTATAGAATTCCAAGTCTTAATCCTATTTTCTGGCATCCCTCTCATCACATCTGGAGCCACATGAATCTCTGTGTGCTTCTACCCTCCTGTGCCCACCCCTGCCCACTTCCTCTGGAAATTTTCAGAGAGAAAAATGCCCGGGCTGGCAAACTGTGGGTCTAATAGAGCCCTACGTAAATATGCCTACATCATAGGTCAACAAGATGCGCTTTGTCACTTGCTACTTCGGATCTTGAAAGTGATTGTGGAAATTCAGCATTCAATGGGGAGACTTCCTTTGAAAGGTATGGGTCCCACCCTCTGAGCAGCCACACTTGAGGACCAGGCTGAGAAATCACCTGGGAAAGAGATTTTGCTGCCAGATGAAGAGGGCCTGGGAATGAATCTCTTCTTAATGACCAGGCACAAATGCTGGGAAGCACTTTGGAATCATCTCTCTCAACGGACCTTCACAACATCTCCATCAGACAAGCATACTTGTCCTGCCCGAATAATCACTTTTTGACAAGCATGCCGAGTTTGTTTATTGGACTTGTTTCAATAAACAAAGGGTCACTGTGGACTTTCATTTTGAAAGGTGAGCCTGGAATATTTCACATCATAGGGACATATGACCACATCCACATTAAAATGAATGTTTTCTGCCCCCAAATTGAAAATGCTTAAAGGAAGCAAGATTAGAACTTTTACATAACAGAAGGGCAGCTGTTATCTCCGTGTTGCCTAAGATGCTCCCATTTTAATTTTGGCAACATAGCCATCATATCCTCAAAAAAGGTTAATAATCACGTTAGACTATCTCCGTGTGGGTTACAGAACACAAATTTGTAAAGCTTAATGTGGTAATTTCTCAGTGAAAATGGAATTTCTAAGCTGAGAAGTCTAGGCCTCTGTCCATCTATATGAATTTATTAATCAGTTCACTAATACATATTGAATATTTACTCCATGCAAGGCTAACGAGTGTAGGGGAAACTGTGAAGTCTAAGGCATGGTGCCTGTCTTGAATTGCTTATAATTGAATAGATGATAAAAGATTATATTATTTAAAAAACCCTCATATTCATCCTTCAAGAATTAGCTCAAGACTCTCTACCCTGACCCTCCTTTGGTATTCTTTCCTTGAGGGAGTTAATCACCCCTTTTTCTGGACTTTCCAGTACTTTCATTCTGAACTGTAATGCTTTCTCCAGCTATCTTCTCCCCCACAGCTATCTTTGTAGTTGCTTAATATAGTTCAACATAGTAGGCTCTTGAAAAAATGTGGGTTAACTAAATAATGAACAAAGAGTTAGTGCATTAGTAGAACCAAGAGAACATTCTGGATTATATAATAATATGCATGAGACAAGTGGGGCAGAATGAGCCCTCCCTCCAACCTGGGTTGGTCAAGAAAGATTACACTGAGGAGATGGGAAACACACCAGATCTTCACGGCTGGACTTGTCAGATGTAGGTAATTGTGCATGGGACAGTGAAGACCCCATATCCCTGCTCCCCCAAATCTGGTGTTGCCTTCTGATATTTAAGTCAAATCAACATAAAATAAGAAGAGGCAGACTATTCTTACAAAAGTGTTTGACAAGAAAAAGCAGCTTCACCAAGAAGGGTCACACATTTGAAGGAAGAATGCCTCCACTAAGTGTCTGTCCAGCTCAGAGAATTAGAGTGGAGAAAAGCAAACTTTAGCAGTGGGTGTGTAGCATTGTCAAATACAGAAAGAAGATGAATCTAATTCCTTCTAAATGGTCTTCCCACTCACCAGAAAACTATTTTAGAAGGTAAATTTTCAGCTAGCTAAACTCAACATACCTCAGATTCATGAAATCCTAGTTTGTACGCACTATGGAATATTTAATCCATCCTTAATCATAATCCTTTTCCATTCAATTGTGCATCTTCTTCCCCGACCCAACTTCCCTCTGCCCTAAACCTTCAAAGCTTCCTCCACTCCACTCCTTGCCCTAGTCCATCTCTTGTCCCATATGGTCTTTTTCACCCATCATTCACTGAAGACTCTTGCACATTATTCACTTTTTAAAATAATAAATGAGGTTTTGTATCGTGGTAAAATATACATAACGTAAAATTTACCACTTTAACCATTTCTGAGTGTACAATTTACTGACATTAAGCATATTCACATTGTTGTGCAACCATGACCACTATCCTAAATGATGTATTTTTCATTACATCATATATATTAATTTGGTTCTTAATTCTATCAAAATTATGTAAATGCAGAGTTTTGAGTAAAATGGTTCCATGAGGCTTGTTACTTACATTAGCAATTCCTGACCCACCCATTCCCCATTTCTTGCACCTCCCTCATCAGGATCAAACATTTCCAATTCTTTCATCTATTCCTTCTGTACTTAGGTCTACATATTAAATATGTTGCTACTTTTTGATTTCTCTTTTTTCTTTTTTTTTTTTTGGCCACGCCATTTGTGGGGTCTTAGTTTCCTGACCAGGAATTGAACCCGGGCCCTCAGCCATGAAAGCGCAGAGTCCTAACCACTGGACCACCAGGGAATTCCCATCTTTTTCTTTTTTTTTCAGTTTTCACAGGCACTTTATTCATTGAAAAGTTACCTCTCTGACTTTATCAGGCTCTGTCCTGAGGCAAGATCTGTGTTATGTTTATTTTATTTTCTCTTCCAGTTTTATTGAGATATAATTGACATACATCACTGAATAAGTTTAAGGTGTACAACATAGTACTTAGACTTACATACATCATGAAATGATTATCACAATAAGTTTAGTGAACATCCATCATCTCATATGGATACAACATTAAAGAAATAGAAAAACACTGTGACTGAAACTCTTAAGATTTACTCTCTTAACAACGTTCATATACAGCTACAGCAGAGTTCATTATATGTGTCATGTTGTACATTACATCCCTAGTACTTATTTATCTTATAACTGGAAGTTTGTACTTTTGGCTGCTTTCATCCAATTCCCTCTCCCCACGCCCCAAAGCCTGCCTCTGGTAACTACAAATCTGATCTCTTTTTCATTGTTTGTTATTTTGAAGTATAATTGACTTACAACGCTATGTTAGTTCCTGGTATACAACATAGTGATTCAATATGTCAATACATTTCAAAATGACCATCATGATAAGTCTAGTTGTCATTTCTCACCATACAAAGATATTATATAAACTCCCAATCCATCCTTCCTTCACCCCACCTTCCCCTTGGCAACCACAAGTCTTGTTCTCTAGGTCTGTGAGTCTGTTTCTGTTTTGTAAATAAGTTCATTTGTGTCACATTTTAGTTTCCACATGTAAGTGGTATCACATGGCATTTGCCCTTTTGACTTACTTCACTTAGTATGATCATCTCTAGGTCCATCCATGTTGCTGCAAATGACATTATTTCATTCTTCTTTATGGCTGAGTAGTATTCCATTGTGCGTGTGTGTGTGTGTGTGTGTGTGTGTGTGTGTGTGTATACCACATTTTCTTTATCCATCATCTGTTGATTGTTTCCATGTCTTGGCTATTGTAAATAGCTCTGCTGTGAACATTGTGGGGTATGTATCTTTTATAATTATAGCCAAAACCATTTCTTGAAGAGGCTGTCTTTTGCCCACTGCATATTCTTGCTTCCTTTGTCGCAGACTAATTGCCTATATAAGTGTAGGTTTATTTCTGGGCCCTCTATTCTGTTCCATTGATCTATGTGTTTGTTTTTGTGCCAGTACCATAATATTTTGATTACTGTAGCTTTGTAGTATAGTTTGAAATCAGGGACTGTGTTACCTCCAGTTTTGTTCTTATTTCTTAAGATTATTTTGGCTATTTGGGGTCTTCTGTGTTTCCATACACATTTTAGAATTATTTGTTCTGGTTCTGTGAAAGATGTCATCAGTGTTTTGATAGGGATTATATTGAATCTGTAGATTGCCTTGTTGTAGTATGGTAATTTTAACAATATTAATTCCTCCATGAGCATGCTATCCATGTGTTTTTGTCATCTTTAATTTCTTTCATCAATGTCTTATAGTTTTCTAAGTACAAGTTTTTTACCTTCTTAGTTAGATTAATTCCCAGGCATTTTATTTTTTTGACATGATTGTAAATGGGATTGTTTTCTTAATTTTTCTTTATGATAGTTTGTTGTTAGTGTATAGATACACAACTGATTTCTGTATATTGATTTTTTGTCCTACAACTTTACCAAATTCATTGATGAGTTCTAGTAGGTTTTTGGTGGTGTCTGTAGGATTTTCTATGTATGGTATTGTGTCACCTGCAAACTGACAATTTTACTTCTTCTTTTTCAATTTGGACAACGTTTCTTTCTTTTTCGTTTTTGTCTGATTGCTGGTCTAAGACTTCCAATACTATGTTGAGTAAAAGTGGTGAGAGTGGGAATTCTTGTCTTGTTCCTGATTTTAAAGGAAATGTTTTCAGCTTTTGACTGTTGAGTATGATGTTCCTGTGGGTTTGTCATATATGGCCTTTATTATGTTGAAGTATGTCCCCTCTGTACTCCCTTTGTTGAGAGTTTTTTCATAAACTGATGTTGAATCCTGTCAGATGCTTTTTCTGCATCTAATGAGATGATCACATGATTGTTATTCTTCAATTTACTAATGTGGTGTATCACATTGATTGATTGTGGATATTGCATCCCTGGGATAAATCTCACTTAATCATGGTGTATGATCCTTTTAATGTATTGTTGGATTTGGTTTGCTAATATTTTGTTGAGGATTTTTGCATCTATGTTCATCAGTGACACTGGCCTATAATTTTCTTTTGTTGTGATATCTTTGTCTGGTTTTGGTATTAGGGTGATGCTAGCCTCATAGAATGAGTTTAGAAGCATTCTTTCCTCTGCAATGTTTTGGAATACTTTGAGAAGGATAAGTGTTAACTCTTCTCTAACTGTTTGGTAGAATTCACCTGTGAAGCTGTCTGGTCCAGGACTTTTGTTTGTTGGGATGGGGTTTTGGTCCCCTTGCTCCTTGGGGATAATCTCAGCAATTGTAATTATCTTCTTTTTTGTGGGTCGCCCACCTGGGTGTATATGTCTTGACTATACAGTGTCTGTGCACCTTCCACCCATTTTGTTATGATTCCTTCTTTGTACCTTTAGTTGTAAAAGATCTTTTTGCTAGTCTTCAGGTTGTTCTCATTGAGAGTTGCTTTGCAATAGTTGTAACTTTGGTGCCCTCATGGGAGGAGGTATGCTCAGGGTCTTCCTACTTTGCCATCTTGGCCACTTCCCTTGATTTTTTGCAATTTTAGAAATTATCTATTTTTTCCTACCATGAATATGAGGATTTTATTCTTGTACTGGCTTACTACTACCTCACACATGTACTTCTTATACTTCCATCCTCCCCATATAATTATACAATAATTGTAGCTAGATCACTATGCATTGTTGACATTTTCATGCTGGTAGATTTGGATGGAACACAATTTAGAGCAGAGCCATGTAGAAGATATTACTTTCTTGCACAGTATTTTGTTTTCCCTGGAGTTATTTTCTTATTTCCTCATATGCTGAGTTCTCTATATGTCTACTATAAGTTATCCCCAGACTCTTCTTCTCAGTTTGACTAAATCCCCTTTCAACATATTAGGACTTACTAGACATTCTATCAGTTTCATTTTTTTGAAGAAATCTCTCCAGGAACCTTCTTACCTGGTCATATCTGAACTGGTTGCTCTCCAAATTTCCTGAATAGTTGTCCTACTGAGATAACCTTTCATCATTATCCTGGGATTCACTTTTCTTTCCCCTGCATTGAATTCCCTTTATCCTGGATCCCCTGTCTTCTTCTCTCTTTGTTTAGTCCCTTATTTTTGTGGACCACACCCTATAGTAGCTTCTTCTTTTTTTTTTTTTAAGTAGCTTCTTGAGAAAGGGTACATGGGAGGTAAATTGAGATCTTGCATTCTTTCTTTTTATAGCTTAATTGGGGTATAATTGACTTAAAATAAATGGCACGTGTATGCACTTGTGAAGCCATTACTACAATTGTGATAATGAACCATCACCCCCAAAAGTTTTCCTGTTCCTTGGTCATATCTCCCTTCTGGTGCTCCATGTGCCTCTCTTCCACCTGTAAGTAAGAACTGATATCTTTTGACATTATAGATTAGTTAGAATGTCCTAGAATTTTATAAAAATGTAGTCATAGAGGGTGTACATTTAACAGAATTATTTTGAGCTTATTCCATGTTGCGTTATGTAAATTGTTCATACCTTTTTATTGATGAGTGGTATTCCATGATACACATATACCACAATTTCTTTATTCTACCACCTATGCATTTACACTTGAATTGTTTCCAGTTTTAAGCTGTTACAAATAAAGCTGTTATGTACATTCATGTACAGTTCCTCTCCTTTTACATAAGAATGCTATCATTTCCTTTGGACAAATTCCAAGAAATTTAGATCTGTGATTCCTGGAAGTCAAATGACTGGGTCTTGTGGTAGGTATCTACTGAAGTCTAAGAAACCGCCAAGCTGTTTTTCCAAAGTGGTTGTGCCATTTTAAATTCCCACCAGAAGAGTAAGAGAGCTTCAGTTTCTTCTCACCAACACTTGGTGTAGTCAGTCCTTTTAATTTTAGCCATTCTAATTAAGTATGTACTGGTATCTCATTGTGGTTTTAATTTGCATTTTCCTTATGACTAATGATGTTGAGCATTTTTCATGGGCTTATTTGCCATTTGAATATTTTCATTGGTCTGTTCAAACCTTTTGGCAACTTTCAAAAAATGGGTTGTTTTCTTATTATTGAGTTTCGAGAAAGTTCTTTTTATATTCTGATTCAAATCCTTTATCAGAAATCTAATTTACAAATGCTTTCTACCATTTTGCAACATGTCTTTTCATTCTCTTAACAGTGTCTTTTGAAGAGTAGAAGTTCTTAATTTGACAAAATCTAACATCAATTAAAAAAATGTAATATACTTTTGCTGTTCTAAAAAAGTTTTGATCAACCCAAAGTTTCAAAGATTTTTTCCTATGTTTTCTTCTAGAAGATTTATAGTTTTAAGGTTTACATTTTGATCTGTGACCAATTTTGAGTTTATTTTTATATATTGTATGAAATATAGACTGAATTTCATTGTTTAACATACAGATATTTAATTGTTCCAGCACTATTTGTTGGAAAGACAGTCCTTATTCATGGAATTAACTTCGCACATTTGTTGAAAGTTGAATGACTGTATATATTTGGGTCTGTTTCTGGACCTAGTTTTCTTCCATTAATCTACCTTTATGCTAATAAAAAACTCTTGATCATTGTAGCTTTTTAGGTAAAGTAAATTCACTATTTTGTTTTTCTTTTTCAATGTTTTGTTGGCTATTCTAGGGCCTTTGCATTTCCATATAAATTTTATAATCCTATTATCAATTTGGACCATAAAAAAGGTCTTGCTGAATTTTGATTTGGATGGCATTGAATCTATGGATCAATTTGGGGATAACTGATGTCTTAACAATATTCAGTCTTCCATTCTATGAACATAGTATATTTCTGCATTTATTTACATTTATTTCGTTTTCTCAACCATGTTTCATACTTTTCAGTGTACAGGTCTTGCACATCTTTTGGTGGATGATATACTTACATTTTCAATACACTCAGATGATAAAAATAAGTTGATGAAAAAGATGGGGACAGGGGACCTTCAAGAAGG
Organism: Pseudorca crassidens; assembly: GCF_039906515.1. NCBI lineage: Eukaryota > Metazoa > Chordata > Mammalia > Artiodactyla > Delphinidae > Pseudorca > Pseudorca crassidens. The sequence continues at coordinate 86,344,436 of NC_090302.1, forward strand.
TGGAGGAGTTAAACGTGGAGATCGCCTTCCTCCCCACAAATACATCAAAAATACATCTACATGTGGAACAACTCCTACAGAACACCAACTGAATGCTGGCAGAAGGCCTCAGACTTCCAAAAAGGCAAGAAACTCCCCACGTACCTGGGTAGGGCAAAAGAAAAAAGAAAAAAACAGAGACAAAAGAATAGGGATGGGACCTGCACCTCTGGGAGGGAGCTGTGAAGGAGGAAAATTTTCCACACACTAGGAGGCCCCTTCACTGGTGGAGATGGGGTGTGTGTGGGGGGAGTTTTGGAGCCACCAAGGAAAGTGCAGCAAAAGGGTTGCAGAGGGCAAAGAGGAGAGATTCCTGCACAGAGGATCAGTGCTGACCAGCACTCACCAACCTGAGAGACTTCTCTGCTCACCTGTCAGGGCAGGTGGGGGCCGGGAGCTGAGGCTTGGGATTCAGAGGTCAGATCCCAGGAAAGGACTGGGGTTGGCTGTGTGAACACAGCCTGAAAGGGGCTAGTGCACCACAGCTAGCCAGGAGGGAGCCCGGGAAAAACTCTGGACCTGCCTAAGAGGCAAGAGACCATTGCTTCAGGGTGCACAAGGAGAGGGGATTCCTTCCCCGTCTACCCACAGAAGGCAGAGCACCGCCTAAACCAGCTCCAGAGATGGGCGCGAGCTGCGGCTCTCAGCTTGGACCCCAGAGATGGGCATGAAACACTAACGCTGCTGCTGCAGCCACCAAGAATCCTGCATGCAAGCACAGGTCACTACCAACACGCACTCCACCCCCCCGCCCCGGGAGCCTGTGCAGCCCGCCACTGCCAGGGTTCTGTGATCCAGGGACAACTTCCCCGGGAGAACACATGGTGCGCCTCAGGCTGTTGCAACAGCTGTTTTTCTTATATTCTCCATTGTTTTTTGCCCTAACCATCTCTCTCTTCCTTCTCTCTTTCATAATTGTATAATTTTCCAAATATATCATTCCCTAAATGTTCCTCCTTTTTCACAATACTGGTGACTTTGTATGCTGTTTGTTACATTCCTTTATCCATTCATTCACCCATTATTCATTCCTTCAACAAGTATGCCTTGTGTTCCTACCATGTGCCAGGCATTATGTACGCTAAGTGCTGGAGGTACTTCTGCCTGGAACATCATTGCCTCCAAATGCCCCCTTTCTCCACCTGAACTTCCACTTAATTGAATTATCTGACTTTTACTGTGAGCTTATTCAAGGTCAGACACTGTGCTAGACATGCTTTAAGCCTCTGCTCTCTTATAAGACTTCCTTTTTCCACCAGAGTTAATTGCTTCTGCCATACTCTGTATTGGTAATTCAGTAATGTTTTGCTTACTCATTTGTTTATTCACTCATTCTTTCATCAGGTATTTTTGAGAATCTGCTATATGCCTGTGTTAGGAGCTGGGGAAACCATGGTGTGAGGTAAGTGCCAACAGACATTTGCGCCTAATGCAATGGAAATTCTAAGTTGGAGCAACTAATTGTATGCTGTAATTATTTCCCTTGGTCCCTGGGTTCTTCAAAGATCTTGAGCTACCTGAAGACATTGATTACATCTTCTTGTTATTTCCAGTACCTAGCACAGCCTCTGGCACATGGAAGGAGCTTACTAAAGGTTTGTTGTGTGTTTGAAGCCCACTACTATGCTATATAACAACTGGAGACCAACCTGCGTTGGATCATCATACAGTCATCAAATTAATGATCTCTCCAGGCACCCACATTTTGGCTTATGTCTTTTCTCAAAGTTGATTCAAAACAAAAGCTCATCTACAACTCAATTGCATTTCAGATGCTCTGCCCTGGTCAGACTGGCAATACGCCAAATTCACTTAAATTTCTGGGAGAAGGTTTGTAGATTCTGAGCGGTGGCTCATGAATATTGGGTGCTTAGTGAGAGGTGAAGGAGAAAAACAAGCTGTTGGAAAATGAGATGGAGGCCAAACATAAGGTTGGTCTCCTTCTTCATCTTTCTGGGGCTAATCAAAACTCAACAAGTTAGCTTTGGCCGCTGAGCCTGCGCGTCCGGAGCCTGTGCTACGCAATGGGAGAGGCCACAACAGTAAGAGGCCCCTGTACCACAAAAAAAAAAAAAAAAGTAAACAAACTTTTATCATAAGATTCAGCAATTGTGCTCCTTGGTATTTACTCAAAGGAGTTGAAAACTTATGTCCATACAAAAGCCTGTATGTTTATGAAAGCTTCATTCATAATTGTCAAAACTTGGAAGCAACCAAGATGCCCTTCAGTGGATGAACAGATAAACTGTGGTACATCCTGACAGTAGGATATGCTTCGCTGTTAAAAAGAATTGAGCTACCATGCCATGAAAAGACACGGAGAGCCTCTGAGTGCATATTACTAAGTGAACGAAGCTGGAAAAGGCTACATACTGTATAATTCCAACTATATGACATTCTGGAAAAGTCAAAACATTAGAGAAAGTAAAAAGATATGTGGTTGCCAGGGGTTGCAGAGAGGGAGAGATGGAGCACAGATCTTTAGGGCAGTGAAATTACTCTGTATGATACTATAATGGTGGATACATGTCATTATATATTTACCCAAACCCATAGAATGTTCAACATCAAGAGTGAACAATAATGTAAACTATGGACTTTGGGTGATAATGATGTGTCAGTGTAGGTTCATCAATTTTAACAAATGTATAATATTTTGGTGGGGGATATTGATAATGCGGGAGGCTATGCATGTGGAGTAGGGGGAGCGGAGGGCATAAGGGATGTTTCTGTACCTTCCTCTCAGTTTTGTTGGGAATCTAAAACTGCTGTTTAAAAAGAGTCTTAAAAAAATAGGTGCTAGAGTCACTTAAAGTTTTTATGAGTTTTTTTAAAATGTTTCATTTAAAAAATTTTTTTAAATTAATTAATTTATTTTTGGCTGCGCTGGGTTTTAGTTGCTGTGTGCGGACTTTCTCTAGCTGCGGCGAATGGGAGCTATTCTTCATTGCAGTGCCCGGGCTTCTCATTGCAGTAAGAAGTGGGTTATCTTGCTGTGGAGCATGGGCTCTAGGTGCACGGGCTTCAGTAGTTGTGGCACGTGGGCTCAGTAGTTGTGGCACGTGGGCTTCAGTAGTTGTGGCACGTGGGCTCAGTAGTTGTGGCACGTGGGCTGTAGAGCACAGGCTGAGTAGTTGTGGCACACAGGCTTAGTTGCTTCACAGCATGTGTGACCTTCCTGGACCAGGGATCAAACCCATGTTCCCTGAATTGGCAGGTGGATTCTTAACCACTGCACCACCAGGGAAGTCCCTAAAGTTTTTATGAGTTTAAATGATACAGTATATGAAAAGTACTTTGCTCTGTGCTTGACATAAGAAGCCCTTAGTAACTGGTAGCCATTAAATATAAATAACATGATAAGGCAGCATTACAGCACAAGTAAATGACAACTGGGTAATGCAAAGTACAATAGGGATGACCACAGAAAGTAGTGAGGAAAGGCTTTATGGAGGAGGTGGGCCTCGTCTGGCCCTTAATAAGAGAGCAACGCTTAGACAAGCCTCAAGGTGGGAGTGGTGAGGATGACTACAGCATTCTAAACAGACAAGACATAATGCGCTGTGGTGAGGAGTGTGCAAGGTGCATGGCAGGCTTGAAAAAAGATTATTTGGATGATCCGAGAGGTCTTGTATAGAAGTCATAGCAATACGTCCTGAAAATCACTCACCTACGAAGTCCCTAAAAATTCTGGATTATTCAGGTCTTTAAAAATGTATAGCTAAAGTTTCAAAAAAAAAAGGGGGAAACCTTTGAATTCTAAAATGTGTAAAAAGGATGGATATAGGGAAGTAATGAGCACTGAAGCCAGCTGCTGCTCTGTGAGCCTTTGTCAGTCCCTGACTGCCTGGAGCATTGCTCTTTAAAGGGCTGCCCAAGGGTGACAAGGACAAAGGGTGTCAGCTTGGAGATCCCCACAAAAACCTGAAACTACTTCAGTGGGTTACCTGTATAAAAATCTGCCCCCTCAAAGGGAGATTGGAAGAAAATTCGTCCTTTTCTGGTTTTAGCTCAGGGGAAAAAGAAATCACTGAGAATTCACAGCCACAGGCCAGCTCCTTACGGTGAGTGTGGCCTAAATTCACACTGCCCATATGATTTGATAAATATCAAGCTAAGAATTTAGTTCAGAGTGAACCAGCGTTGATAGTGCCTGAGATACACAGCAGATGCAAACTAAAATTCTCCCTGGAGGAATGCTCCTAAAACCAGGTCTCGAAGAACTTCTTTAGAGAAAATTATAGAGAATGTGCGTCAAATTTTTTTTTTTTTAAATCAGAGGACATGCGAGAAAACAAGGTACTATGAGTGAGAGTCAGCAAAACAACAAACTGTAGAACCAGACCAGCAAATATACCCAATATTAAAGTGATCATAAACAGAGTATAAAGTTACTATGTTGAATATATTTGAAGAAACAAAAGAGGCTATTAAAAGTACAAGTAAGCAACTAGAGACTTAAAAATGACCAGGCAGATTTAAAAAGGGAAGCGATGAGAGATGAACCTGCAAAGCAGATAGTGGCATAACTGTGGGGAGCCTTGCCAGGTGAAGAAGTGGGACTTTGTATATACACACAATGGAACCATTGAAATCTTCAGACAGTGAGACTGACATATGTTAAGTGGAGTTTAACTAGGACTAATCTGGTAACTGTATGCAGAAGAGACTAGAGGCTAGAGGGTGCCAGAAAGATCGATTGGAAATTCCATGGCGGGAGTGCCAGTGTGTGCTCCTAAGAGAAAAGAGAATAGAAAGAATTTGTGGAAGCGGGAGAACCATCATGATGGAGAAACCAACAGTATTTGGTGCCTGGATGTCAAGCGAGTAGGGAGGATTCTAGTCTAAGCCTTAGACTCTCTGATTGACATCTTGTATTCCCTTCTCCTAGAACTTCCCCCAAACCCAAATCCCTGGATTCATCCTCAGCTTCCACTTGGTCCCCATGACCTGGGCATGAGCGATGTGTGAGCAGAGGGGAGCTGCACGACCCTTCAGGAAGCATCAGAATGCAGTAAGCTTCCTACTAACCAAACATATGTGGGCTTCACATAACTCTGCTGACACAGGGTAATAATAATCGTGCATCAGATATTACAAAGCCCTCTTATACGCCCTGTCGTGGTTGATCCTGGAAGCAATCCTTGAAGTAGGCTGACGAGACCTTATTACTTACCCCTATTTTAGGACTGGTGAAGCTGAGGCTAAGCGATATGAAGGAAGATCCCCCAAGTCACACAAGTTCTTTAGTGGCGAAGCCAGCACTAGACTCTCCCAGGCTAGAACGCTGTTAATTCTTCCACATCTTGGAGGGGGGGAATCTTAGGATGGACCCTGTTGGTTTTTGTTATGTTCTATTGTATTTTGGCCCTTGCAATGATGCAGGGCATAAAAAGAAGGGAAGTTACTGGAAACTTTAGTTCTAGCTTGTTCAAAGCTATAAAGAGGGAATTGTGCAATGGCAATGCATTTTGCAATTTCACTGATGCTTTGATCATAAGCTAGAATATTGAGTGGGGGGGTCTACCATGGGGGGGAGGGTTGAAAGAGACGAATGGAGTTGCTTAGAGAGATACAGTTGTAAAAGGGGATAGCAGCTGAGTTTCTGACCCTAAATTTTTTGGTGCCCTATGGTGTTAATTAGACATTTCTTTTCAACCTGATTGACAGTGCATTTTAATGAAGAAATAACAGAGCCCAGCAGAGCCTGGCAGTATACTCTTTTCTTACAATTTACAAGCTGAACTTCCCTTGGCAACCTACATCTATCTGGTTTACTCTGCTAGTAAGTCTGTCAGTAGAACAATGTATAGGCTCTTTCATTTCAATAGGTTTGCTGTTATTAAAGCCTTCTACATTTTCCTCAGCTTAATTCATTAAGGCTGTTAAATTTCTTCAAATTACTTTCCTTAAATTAAAAAAAAAAAAAAAAAAGCACAGTTTTGACCTGCCTGAATAAAAGTGGGATAGTATGGAAATGTGAAGGCTTTTAAAGGAAGAGGCTGTATGTTAAGGGTTATATAGTGGAGGCTTCATGGAATTCTTTTAAATTATTTTTTCTCTCCCTTTAAATGGGATGTTTCCTGGAAAATTAGAATAAATCCCGAAGGATCCCCTAAGCCTCCCGTGACCAGTTGGAAGCAGAAGGTCCCCACACATTAAATGCCTTGACCCCCTCAGAGTGCTGATACTTGGCAAGTGTTTCGGAACACTTATTTTTTTTTAAGATTTCACTTTCGTTTTATATTTACAAACAGACTTAAAAAAATAGTACATCGTTTATTTTTGACTTCTACGCAGAAGCAAATGTCCATCTCTACCAGAGACTAACAGGGAGCCTTGCTTTTCGTAGATAATCCAGGTGACCGGGGAAGACAGGCAGGAAAGACTGGGTTGACATACCGCCCCCTGCCTGGGGACAGGGTTGGGAGCAGGGCTGAACCTACAAATTGGGGGTTAAGTGACTCCAGTAGAGGCTCTAAAGGCAGAGAGCCAAGCAGATCATTATAAGCTTCTCCTCCAGGAAAATGGAAGCCATTTAAAAAATTCCAGGAATTGCTTGGAACATGCAGTATTCTTAAATAAAGGACCTTTGGCATTCAGAATTACTGAATTTAGAAGAGGAAAAGACTCATACCTCACCTGCCTCCCTTCCCTTGGTCTACTGCCACTACTTTGTCAAGATCAGTTGAAAAGACCTCCAAATCTGGAGTCTAACCACAGTCCCACATTTTCATGAGGAGGGCAAATGGGTGTTGTACCCTATTAAGGGTTCTGCCCATATGCTATTTCCAGGTGTTTGCCCACCTGGATTTCATGATCTTCAATTCTGTATTAAAGTTTTCTTAGGTCAGAAAAATGCTTGAATTCATACAAACTTCTATTGCTGCAGGGATATGACAGAAGAAGATCATAGCAAGAATAAAGTTAAAGCTCCACTCAGTAACTTCTGCTCACATCTTGTCGATTAGAACTGGGTTGTGTGAACACTCTTGGCTGCAAAAGAAGGTGAGTGATTTCTGGACCCAGGGCTGCCCCAGACAGAGTCACGGATTGATGGTAAGGAACAAGGAGAGGATGGACATTGGATGGACACTAGCAGGTTCTGCCAACTCACCATCTTTTGGGCATTTCTAACGTTAGTTTCTATGAGCCAGTTACAACAGCTCCAGACTGTTGTAAAGCTCTTCTTAGTTCCTTATTATTCAGTAATACAAGTTCATTGTAAATTTCTTTAAATTAGAAAACAAAATTGAGAAAAAACAGAGAAAAAATACTTTTAACCTATTCTGTAGAAAGAACCCATGTTAACCTTGAGGTGTATTTCCTTTCAAACATTGACACATACACAAACATACACACACAGACACATGATACACATGCATACTATAAAATACTTTTTTTAAATGGACTGATTAACTTTGAATATCTTTATTTTTATTCCTGGCATCGCCATACTATAAGCTTGATTCTAAAGCAGAATGAAGGTATAATCTTGCCCAACCCAACAAGATGTTCGTGTATTTCAACTGATACATAGATTCTCTCTCTCTCTCTCTCTCACCTGTGTGCACATGTTCACATGCACATGCACACACACACACACATTTGTTTTATCTGTTTATCTGTTGTAGACACAGGTTGTTTTCACATCTTGTCTATTGAGCATAGTGTTGCAATGAACACGGTAGTTCTAATATCTCTTTGAGATCCTGATTTCAATTTTTTTTTTAGAAATATCCAGAAGTAGGGTTGTTGGATCATATGGTCATTTTATTTTTTGAGGAAACTCCATACTGTTTTCTGTAGCTGTGCACCATTTTGCATTCCCACTAGCAGGGTACAGGGTTCCAATTTCTCTACATCCTTGCCAACACTTGTTCTCTTTTGTTTTTTTTTATAAAAGCCATTCTAACAGGTGTGAGATGATATCTCGTTGCGGATTTGATTTGCATTTCCCTGATGACTAGTAACGTTGAGCACTTTTTCATGTACCTGTTGGCTATTTGTATATCGTCCTTGGAGAAATGTCTATTCAAGTCCTTTGACCATTTTCTAATTGGGTTATTAGTTTTTTTGTTATTGAGTTGTAGGAGCTTCTTATCTATTTTGGAAATAAACCTCTTATCAGGTATATAGTTTGCAAATCTTTTCTCCAATCCTGTAGGTTGCCTTTTTATTCTATGAATTGTTTCCTTTGCTGTGCAGAAGCTTTTTAGTTTGATGTAGTCCCACTTGTCTATTTTTGCTTTTATTGCCTATGCCTTTGGTGTCATACCCATGAAATCATTGCCAAGACCAATGTCATGACCTTTCCCCTAGATCTCACTTTTGGGGTCAGACCTCAATTCCAGAGATGTCATGTCCTTGAGGTGCCTTCTAGGGTGAAGGTGAAGAGTGGGATTTGAATCCCTTTGCTCCTTTCCCCAGGGACTGGGAGCTGGCCTGAGAAGAGGGTTTCTGGGGGCCAGAGCTTGGGCCAGAAGAATGACCAGAAGTGATAAGAGTGCCTAAAGCAGAAGTGGAAAAGGGCAGATAGGGTGAAAGACCAGGACACTAGAGAAGTCCAGAGATTTCCTCAAACAGATGGGGGAGGGCAGGAGAGGGGATGTGCTTGCCTGGGCTTATGTAGGCAGCCGAGGCAGGACTGGGTGAACCAGGCTGCTGTGTTGGATGGCTCATGGCGTAGGCAGGGGCCCCCAGTCCAGGTAAAATTGCTGAGCCAAATAGTGATTCCATTTACGAATGTCTCATTATCAACATCTGCCCAATGACTTTTACATAAGTCTGCTATGTTTAACGCAGCCTTGACTTAGAGCTTTTTTTTTTTTTTTTTTTTTTTTTTGCAGTACGCGGGTCTCTCACTGTTGTGACCGCTCCCGTTGCGGAGCACAGGCTCCGGACGCGCAGGCTCAGCGGCCATGGCTCACGGGCCCAGCCGCTCCGCAGCACGTGGGATCCTCCCAGACCGGGGCACGAACCCGTGTCCCCTGCATCGGCAGGCGGACTCTCAACCACTGCGCCACCAGGGAAGCCCTAGAGCATTTTTGATGTTTAAACATTTCATCTGCTTTGAAATTACTTTAGCAATGCTGGTGTGGGCACTTTCTAGTGTTTTCACAAGACTGTCATATGCTTACACGTTTGATTCATGAACTGTCCGATTCAGGAAGCGTCTCTGTTTCTCTGCTAAGAAAACTGACGTGCACAGAAGTAAAATCGCTTGCTCAAGGCTCGACTGCTGCCAGTTTGGAGGCTCTTCTTTCTCAAGGCAATGAGCGTGATGATAATGCATGGTAACCTAGTTATCACTTATAGATATAGACAGTCACGAAAGTCCAGGTTGACTAGAGGCTTTGTGACCACTAAGACTGGCCCAATCGATTGTCAGGGACTCTCCGTCTGGGCTGTCCACAACTCCCTCCTCAGGAGTAGGACCATTTCCCCCTGTCAGCCGCTGGGCGCCAAGATGCCGCTCTGGGCTGTGAGGACAGTATGGTGGTGGCACAGAAGATCAGTGCTCAGTAGCTGAGCGTGAAGGATAGGCCCCTTGGGGCACATGAAGTTCTCTTCTTCCGAAAAGGAGAGTAATAACCACCGACTCACATTAAATGTGAACATGAGAAAACAAGGTGAAATATGTAAAGTCCGTTTATAAACCGAAAATTGCTACACAACTATAATGTAATATAATGACTCTTTTTATTATCAATAGTAAGAATAATATCTAATATTTACTGAGCACTGTGCCACAAGGTATACATGAATGATCCTGTTTAGTCTGCAGAATAACCCCATGATATGGGTTTTATTATTATTAGCCCATTTTTATAGGTGAGGATACAGAGGCAAGGTTAAGTAGCTTTCCCAAGGTCACAGCTGGTAAGTTATAGAGCTGGGACTGTAATCCAATTCTATCTAACTCAGAACTCTGTTTTCCTAGGTAATCCAGGTATGATTATTTTGTATGGTTTCCAGATCCTTCGTTATTCAGACTGTCCTCCTTGGATGCTTTCTTATTTATTTATTAATGTCTGTTTTAAAATACACCACCTATAACTGAGAAAATATTCCAAACGTGGCCTGACTATAAAAGAGTACTATGGGCCCATCACTTTCCTTGTTTGAGATATTTTATTTTTTTATTGCATCCCAACATTTTATGGGCTTTTTGAACAGCTTGGTCCCCCTAATGGCTTATCTGAGTTTAAAGTCTTCTTAATTCCCTAAGTCCTTTTCTCTCGAGCTGTTGTAAACTTGGTCTCCCCCATTCCAAACTCCTACGAATGAAATTGGATATTAGTCTTTAATATATTGCCTTGTTTGAGGCCCCAGCCAGAGTGTGGAAACTCTTAAGGAATCAATAAAATATTCTGCTGGGCGTTCCAAGCAAGATCCCCAAATGCTAATTATTATCGTTAAATGAGTGACTCATCTGAAAGAGTTTCCTTTTCAAGATGCATTGCATCATGTGGGAACTGTTTTAAATAGACCACCCTGTACACAAACATTCTCATCTTAAAGCATTCAGGCACCACTTCTGTGTAGTAAGAGAGTAATTGTCCTCTCCACCTCACAGACGGGGCGACTTCACAGACAGCACGCGACGTGAGAGTTTCCATGAGGCCCAGAGCTCCTGGGTCTCCTCCTGCTTCACTTCCAGAGGGTGAGACTGTATCTCTTCCATAAAAGGGAAAATTTAGCAGAAGAGAGAAAAAGGGCTGAGCAACCCAACCCGTTTTCCACTGAATTAAAAACAAGTCCCTCATGAACAAAAGAGGATTCTTTACAGTGGGCTTTAAAAAGAGGGACATAGGGGATAAGAATTCGAATTAAAATATTTTCAGGGCTACTTTTAACAAGGCAGGAGGAAGATGAAATGAATTTCAAGCCGCTCTGGAGGAGGAAAGACCGTGATCCTGGAGTATGTAGAATACATATGTAGAAGGAATACATATGTAGAATATGTAGAAAGGAGGGCCTTAGCTGAGAAAGTGAGTGAATCGCACGGGAATTTAAGTTAACTGGTTAAATTGCAGACAAATAAGAACAACATAAATTTCACTGTTTGGAGGAGGGAGAAATCTCTTCTTAGAAAAACAACAACAACAAAAAACAAAGCAAATCTTCACCTCTCTGTGCATATTTTCCTTCTTTGCAGTGGTGAAAGTGTTTGCACTAATTTTCCAGGGAGACCAGAAAATATGTATGGTGTGTTTTGTCTCCAGTGGCATCCTGGGTCACTGAGCACCGTCATTCAATGCAATTTGTTGATGGATAGGTGGAAGAATCGAACCTTTTCAGCATTAGGGGGAAAAAAGTAACCAGAACTCAGTGTCTATATAGGAGCCCCACTCAAAATAATTTAAAATGTTAAATCTAAAAGTTATAGAAAACACCACGCCATGGGAGGAAGCACAGACATTGTCACTGGGAGAGAACCGGCCAGTTGGATTTTGCCTCTGTTGGATAAGGTCATGTTTCTAGAAGCTGAGTGACAAAAACAGAGTGTTCCATGTGGTTTTTGAATGCACCAGATTCAGGCTCTCCACCTCAATTGTGTGCAGAAAGAAAGGCCCAAACTGCAAACCAGGGTTGCCCAGAGAACTGGTGGGCTGGGGCGGGGGTGGGAGTGGGGATGGGGGAGGGGAAGAGCATTCTCTCTGCTTGCAGGGGGAAATTCTCCACCAGCTCATTCCCAGCTGAACGCAGAAAGGGGATGCATCCTGATACCCCCTCCAGTTCCCAAGGGAACGGGAGGCAGCTTGAGCCCTCCCCCTCAGTGCCTCTTGGTTCACTGAATGCAGTGGCCTCTTCCCTGGGGCCGGGTGAGAGATCAGGGTGGCCCACCGCACCTGGAAAAACTTGTTTGCTCCTGACCTGCCCTTCACTGCAGGCGCAGGTGGAGTCTGCTCTGAACCTGAGCTGAGCCCATTTTCCTGATCTTACATAGGGTGTTCAGAGGGAGGGGTGAGGGCGGCAGACTGGGATATGGTACAACCTGGAGTGGGGCACAGAAGACAGGAATGGGAAGGACAGATCCCTGGGCCCCTGTGATGTGCCAGGCCTGTGATAACTGCTTTCCAGCAGTTCTCTCATTTATCCTCATTTTTCGTGGAGGACGTGGGGGCTCGGGGGCAGTAAGCAGTTTGTGGAAGCGAGGTGTCCCATCAGTAGAAAAGTAGGATTGCAGCCTGCGTCTGTCTGAGTGGCACGGTCAGAAGTGTCGCTATCGGCTTTGGCCCAGAAAAGCACCCGCCCTCGGCCTTAGGAAGTAACTCAAGGCTTCAGGTGTGATGGTGTCATTTCCACACAGACAGGGATGATCCTGTCAGGCCTAAAAACCTTAAATGTCAGAATTCTCACCTTCGGCATGAAGGGAGACGCTGAAGGCTGAAATCAGACTTGGTCCCAGGTTCGGATCCCAGCAGATTTGCATTCCGTGGTTCCGTTGGGGAGAATTCTCGGATCTGCGTCCTTGGAGGAGAAGGGAGGCAAGCAGGACTGCACAGAGGAGGGGATGCGTTGCTAGACAGTCTCAGCAAAGGCCTCAGCCAACCCCAGCAGCTCTGGAGCTGAAAGTGGCCTCCAGGGCTGGTATTTCTCACCCCTGCCCCACTACTTATTAGATGCGAGCACTTCTGGGGGAGGGGCGTGAACTTGGGAAAGGTAGTTCTTCTGAACCAAAGGCAAACCATAAAGAGGGACTCAGTTAAAAGCTGTTGGCAGCCAACACTCAGCACAGCTGAGAGAACCGGGGCCTCAGTCCTAGAGGGGCCTCTGGTGATGCATTCACAGTACAGGTGTACCCAAATACCAAAGCCATCAGGCCAAGAGGGAACAAGACCAAAAAACGGGGCATTTCAAAGTATCCCTCAGTTGAGAGATACACAGTCTTTACATGTTAATATTTCTGAAATTGGGATGCATTTCGCAATTCACGTGAAAGGAGGCTTGCCAACTCTTCCCCACCCTGCCTACTCCAAAGCTGTTATTAAATTGATGGTGGATATTAGAGTAGAAAATCTTAGAATTGAGGAAATACTATGATGAACTGACTGGCTGATAAATAGGACTCTGGGGGCAAAGGGATCTTAGGTCTGCAAATTGCTTGAGAAGAGGGACTCTGGCTCCACTCACAGTCAGGAGGTTAAGTGCTCCGATCTTTTCTTTGCTTCTAAGCTGCTTTCAAATTTTGTTTGTTTGTTTACTTGTTTTTAGTCTGAACCTCTGAAAATAAGGAAAGAAATAAGTGAGTAAAGAAAAATTGTGGAATCTGTCCTGTGTGTCTGTAAGGCCTCTTGAATTAATAAACCTTATTAAATTGCTTCAGATTTTTTTTCCAAATTGCTCTGGAAATCTCCCTAGAAAGTTGAACTCTACTGCTGGAAAATAATAATGTTGCCTTGTAAATAGAATTTAAAGTCCACAACAAGTTTTAGGTAATTTTTATTTTGTCAGTGCAGTACATGCACAATATTTATAAAGTGAAATAGTATACAACAGCTTGTGCCAAAACCGTGGTATCTGCTCTCCTCATCCTCCACTCCTGTCTTAGGGACAACTACTTTTTTAAAGCTATTTTTTCCTGCCAGTTACATGTCCATGATTCTAAGTAATGTATGTATGCACTGAGTGAATTATTTTGACTCATCTGTTTTTTGGGTTTTTTTGGCCATGCCCCATCACAGCATGTGGGATCTTAGTTCCCCTACCAGGGGTCAAACCCATGCCCCCTGCAGTGGAAGCATGAAGTCTTAACCACTGGACCGCCAGGGAAGTCCCTTGACTCATCTGTTTTATCTACTGACTTCATACTACAGTAGAGGAGCCATCCCCTCAGCCTTCCTTCCTTTGTTCCCCTGATATAATTATGTCACAAATTTTAGAACTGGTTACTATTTAGTGTTTACATTACTATGGCTATGCAAATATTCTCAGCTGAGCATTCTATTCTTCCTTATCTTTTCTCTCCTGAAGTTAATGATTGCCTTTCTTTTTCTTTTGTTTAGTTTTCTTTCCCATACCTATTAATAACCTCCTGGTACCACTTTCCACAAGGAAAGGCCTCAGGCTTCCTCATGAAGGAATCTATGCATTCCATTTATATTCTTGGAGGTCCTACAGACCTCCACTCTCCCTCTATCTGGGCAAATGGTACAGTTGTCATCCTGAGACTTCTTTTCTGTCATCCTTGTAATTGCCTTGACTTTGTCTGCGATTGTATCCCCTAGTTCCTAGATCTGACATCTTCTCAAGGGAGGAATGGAAAGGAGTGGGGCAAAGCACAGATACATACACATACATTTGTATACACACACATATATCACATGTTAAGTTTATTGAGGTATCATTCATACTCAGTAAAATGCATGGATCTTAATTGTATAGCTCAGTGGGATTTGATAAATGAATATCCCCGAGTAAGATATAGTATATTTCTATACCCCAGAAAGTTCTCTTGTGCCATTTCCCAGTTAGTCCCACCCCACACTCCCCAAACAACCATTGATCTGATTCCCATCACAATGATTAGATTTGTTTTGCCAATTCTAGAACTTTATATAAAAAGTATTTTTGAGGGTCTGGCTTCTTTCACTCAGCATAATATTTCTGGGATTTATCTATGTTGTTGCACATAGTTTTGATTGCCAGGACAACTGTATTTTATTAATGCCTTTCAGTACTATTTGGCTTTTAAAGCTATGTGTATGTGTTTGAGGATAACAAGCAAGTTGTACAATGGCAGAGGGCATGGTGATGAGTGTGCTCCCCCGCGCTGTTCCCTGAGCCATGTTGTCTCTGTCGGGATTGGCTGCACTTGGTCTACAGCTGTATCTTGGGCTCTCTCTTCACAAGCGTCCTACACTCCCTTCGATTCTATGCTATGTAGAATTTCCTGTTTTCTCTATCCCATATCTTCCTCTTTCTTGGTTTACTTCCTCATTGTTGTGAAAGTATCCTCCAGTAGCTTCTTGAGAAATGGTGTGTAGGAGATACATTTTTTGAAACCTGGAATGTCTGAACTTGTCTTTATTTAACTCTCAGTTTTAATTGATAGTTTGTTGTACATAGAATCTAGATTGGAGATCATTTTCCTTCAGACTTTTTTTCTGAGGCGTTGCTCCTTTACTCTTAGTTTCCAGTGTTATTGTTAAGAAGTCTAAAAGCATTTTCATGTCTATCAGATTGTGACCTTAAAAAATATTCTCTAGAATATTGGAGGTTCTGAATTTCACAGTGATGTGCTTTGGTGTGGGTTAATTTTCATCTGAAGGCCTAAGCCCTTTCCATCTAGAAACTTGTATCCTTCAGTTTTGGGAACGTTTCTTACATTATTTCATTGTTAATTTCCTCCCCTTTATTTTCTCTATTCTTGTCCTCTAGAACAACAATTATTTGAATGTTGGATAACCTGAACTTTTCAAGATCTCTTACCAAAGAATCTAGACTCAATACGATAGCCTGCACAATCGGAAGTGGTCTTTATGGTCTTCTCGGGTGGTTTACTGAAACGTGGACTCAATGGGTCAGCAGGACATCGACGAGGAAAATCTTCCTAGTTTTATGAACTTTAATTGTTACAGCTCATTGTTTACTTTTCCTGAAAGGTGAGATTGCCTGAAGTAAGGATATTTATTGTTTCATAGGCAGTGGCTATCATTTGGACAAATGATCAGAGACTTGGAAGGACCAAGACTGGAGGACTGTAACAAGGAAGCTTGGAGAAGAAGATTTTAAATGGACTTTTTTTGCAATAGTGTGTGACAATATTTTTATCCCATGTGATTGGCCACCCCAAAGCTCCTATCACAGAGGTGGCTACAAATATGCAGGTGGACAAATGACCCACCCTGTGGACATTAGTTAGCCTCTTTCAATAGCCTCCCAATTGCTTGTTCAATGGGCTTTTTAAAAAGTGGCCACAGTAGTAGGAAAGAAGTCTGTCAGTAAACAAAACCATGTCACTTCCCTTCACATCATTCCTGAGTTCCTAACTTGCCAACAGCAGTGACCATGCCTGAAACCCTGCCAAGGTATCATGCCTGGGAGGACAAGCTAGTCACCTGTGGTAGGTGAAGAGGGCATGTAATAGATTTTTTCATTTAAAAAATAGGCTTTATTTTTTAGAGCAGTTGCATGTTCATAGCAAAATTCAGCAGAAGGTACAGAGATTTCCCATATACCCCTTCAGCCCATCTATGCCTAGTTTCTCCATAATCAACATCTCCCTCCAGAGTGGTGCACTTATTACAATTGATGAACCTACATTGATACTTATTTGGGGTTTGGCTTTTTTTCCCCTACCCACCATGCTTCTTCCAGCAATGACATTCATGAATTTACTGAATACCTAAGCATCTTTGTGTTTTTGACAAAGAAGCTCACTTCATAAAGAAGTAAGGTAATGGAAAAATAAAAATGGGTTTCACCACCCACATACCCAGAAGCATCTGAATTCATAACAAAATAGCCTATAGAAGATGGGTGTGTTGCTAACAACACCTTGTGACGTTGGCATTTTGTCTCGTGAGACATGCTGTTTGCTTGGAATCAGTGACCAATGTGGTTTCACCCATGGCCAGAATTAATGAGTTGGAGAGGGCATGGCACCTCTTATTATTACATTCAGTCACCTACTTAGAAAATTTTCCCTTCTTGCCCTTGCAAAATTTTTGTTTATTGCCTCTATGACTCTGGTCTCTATTGATTTAGAAGAGATCTTAGAGCCCAAGAGAGAAATGCTTCCCTTGGGCACACAATTACTGAATTGAAAGCTGTGACTTCCACCTTGACTGTTTGAGGCTCTTCATATTATTAAGTGATCAGGCAAAAGTTAGATTAAGTGTTGGTTAGGTTGATTTATACTAATTGTCCAGGGAAATAGGGTTTATGCCACCTAACAAGAACCGGGAGGAGTATGAGTGGAACCCACAAGATCCACCTGCTGGTTTTACCATATTCAGTGATAAAAATTAGTGAGCGACCAAAGTAACCCTGTGCAGTGAGACCAAGGGCTCAGATCCATTTGGGGTTACTCCATTGGATAAATAACTCTGAAATGTAAACCCTGAATTGAAAGGGAACATGGAATGTGTAGTGGAGGGGGGAATCATAAATATCAGTTAAAATCTTTTAACCAGTTACAGACATGAGGATTCTAGCATTTAAGTCTCCTCTTTTATTCTGGGCTGGTAGCACTTTAGCCAGTATAAATATTAAAAAAAAAAAAAAAAACTTTGTAGGCTTCTAAGTATTTGATTCCAGTCCACCAATTGCAAAAACCATGCCACGATTCTTACGCCATTCTATCCAGATTTAATTACTGCTAATTGAGACATATTGGGCTGTTGTGAGATCACACACCCCTTAGCTTCTAGGAGCTGTTGTACAGCTTAAAGGGTCTCCTAGATGCTAACTTGTGTATCTGCATGGAATAAGAAATTATAAAACGTGACAAACATGTATACATATGAAGATGAGTCAAACAAAACCTGTAAAAGTAAAAAATACTTTCATAAAATAAAAAACTAAAAGACTTGTTTAGCAGCAGAAGACAGAACCCATGAACTGCAATACAAATCAGAAGAAATTATTCAGAATGTAGCACAAAGAGACAATAAATATGGAAAATACAGAAGAAAAGGTAAGAGCTGTGATGTAGTGAGATAAATATAACAAATACTTGATTTCCAAAAAGGAGAGAAGAGAAAGAAATAGAAAAGGCAATATTTGAAAAGGTAATGGCTAGGAATTTTCTAGAACTAACCAAAGACATCTGTACACACATTTGAGATGCACACTGAGCCCCAAGCATGCTGTTTTAGTTTTCTGTGGCTGCTGTAACAAATTACAAATTACAAATGTGGCTTAGAAGAGTAACAGAAATTTATTCCTTCACACTTCTGCAGAATAGAAGTCTGAATTCAAGAGGGTGCAGAGCTGTACTCTCTCTGGAAGCTCTGGAGAAGAATCCATTCCTTGCCTCTTCTAGCCTCTGGTAGCTGCCAGGATTCTTTGGCTTGTGGCTACATCACTCCAATCTTTGCCTCTGTAGTCACATTGCCTCCTCCTCTGTGTGTCTGTCATATCTCTCTTTGCCTACTTCTATGAGGAAATTTGTGGTGGCATTTAGGGCCCACCTATATAATCTTCTCATCTCAAAATCCTTAATTTAACTGCGTATGCAAATATTCTTTTTCCAAATAAAGTAAAATTCAGATGTTCCAAAGATTAAGACATGGACATACTTTTTTAGAGGCGAGTTTTCAACCTACCACACATGATAAATGTAAAAAAAAAAAAAGAAACCCACATGTAGTCACATCAAAATGAAAATGCAGAAAAACAAATTTAAAAAAAGAGAGCAACCACAGAATAAAGATAATTTCTCTTCAATGGATTAGTAGTTAGATTAAAGGCTCATTAGGAATCATGGAAGCCCAAAGTCAGAGAGATGATATTTTCAATGTTTTGCAAGAAGGTAACCATCACCTAGAATTCCATACCCAGGAAAACTATCTTCCAAAAAGGAAGGAGAGAAAAAAATATTCTCAGAGAAAAGAATTAAGAAAGTTTGTAACCAGTGGGTACTTACTGACTTTAATTCTAAAGGATATATATTTTAGGCAATAGGAAATTATTCCCAGATGACAGGTCTAAAATACAAGAAAGAATGAAGAGCAAAGAAAGTGGTAAAAATATGGGCAAATGTAAATGAACACTGACTATTAAAAAACAGTAATAATAATGTCTACTTGTGAAAAAAGAACAAGACAGAACTAAAATAAAGACAGTAATAACATATATTGGAGTAAAAGCTTTCAAAAATTCATGGAGTTAAAGCTTTCAAAAATTCTTGTATTATTCATTCAACAAAAGTTTTGGAGGTTTTGCTATGTACCTGACACTGTTCTAGGCACTGGGAATGCACTGATGAACAAACAGACAAAACCCTTGTTTTTAGAGCTTATTTATATTCTAGTGTGAACAGAGAAAATAAACAACAACAAAAAAAGTTTTTAAAAAGTATTGTATAAAGTGATAAGTACAGAAATAACTAAAACAAGTATGTATGTGTTGGGTAGGGCAGGGAGAGGGGCAGATGGAGAAGGAGAGCATTCCAGGCAGAAAGAAGACTGCAAAGGCTGTGAGGTGAGAACAAGCCTAGAGTGCTCAAAGAACAGGAAGGATGCTAGTGTGGCTAGATCTGAGTAAAAGGGGAGAATAGAAAGAAATGCAATGAGAAAAGGAATAGGGGCCAGATCCTGTGGGCCTTTTATGTCATGGTAAAGACTTGGTAAGTTTCACCGTGAGTAATATGGATGCCTTCAGAGAGTCTGAGCAGAGTGACATGATCTGACTTGAGTTTGAGCAGGATCACTTGGCTCTAAATTGAAAATTCAGGCAAAGGATAATTGTGACTTGAACTAGGATGGTGGTGGTGGGGTGGGGGACAGTGAGAAATTGTCAAATTCTGGATCTATTTAGGAGGGAAGCCAATATGATTTGCTAATGTAATAGATGTGAGGCAAGAGGGGAAAAAAAGGGGTGAAGTATACATCAAGGTCAGGGCTGGTTGCACAATTTGCAGGGCTCAGTGCGAAATGAAATTGTGGGGTTCCCTGTTCAAAATTTGTGAAGAATTTCAAGACAGCTACTGCAGGGCAGTAACTTAGTCTCAAGGCCCTTTGAGTGTGGGATCCTGTGTGACTGCACAGGTTACAAGTCCATGAAGCTTACCCTGATCAAGATTTTAGGCCTGAGCAACTGGAAAAATAGAGTTATCATTAACTGATACTGGGAACCCTGGAGAAGTGATTAGAAAGATATTGATTAACTCTACCTTTCATCAATTAAATATGCATACTGTAATTTTTAAATTAACCATAAAATAGAAACAATATATGTAGCTTCTAAGCTAACAGAAGGAGAAAAATGGGATTGATATAAAATAGTCAATGAGAAAAAAAGGAAGAAAGTTTAGGAAGATGTACAGAACAAGTGGGATAAATAGAAGGCATATGATAAGGTGGTATATTTAAATGAAAACATACCAAGAATCATATTAAATGTAAATGGACTAATTTCAGATAAAAGATTGTCAGTCTGTCACATATTTTTTAAAAACGCTCAACTATATGCTGTTTAGGAGAGACACATATAAACGATGGAAAAAAATACCTGCAAATATTAACCAAGGAAAGTTTGTATACCTTTATGAATATTAGATAAAATGGACTTTGAGGCAAAAGGCAATATAAGAGTTAAAGAGAGCTAGCTCATAATTACACAAGACAGATTTGCAAGAATAATAATTTTAAATTTATATATGCATATATTATTGTTTAGCCTTAATATATTTAAATTAAAAATTCACAACTAAAATGAGAAATAGACACACTTATGATTATAGGACAAAATTTAACATCATTCCTCTCAGTAGTTGAAAGAAAAATTCATGATAGAGATTTGTGCATGGTTAACAAACTCAACCTAAATTATGTATAGCACCCATGTCCAACAATTGCAAAATACACAGTCTTTTCAAGCAAACAGGGAACATACAAAAACTGATGATCTAGTGAGCCATAAAAGTGAATCTCAATAAATTTTACAGAGGAATGTTCTCTGACCACAATGAAATTATGTTAGAAATCAATCATTAAAAGTTAAATCAATTAAAATAAAACATTTCCATTTGGTTGGAAATGATCAAAGACACTCCTAAAAATATTACTGGTCAAACAGGAAATCACAATGGAAATTAGAAAATACTTAAACTGAACTAAAATGAAATAGTACATATTAAAACATATAGGACATAAAATATCTTAAAAAAGATAAAAGTCTGAAAATCACAACTGAAGTATACACCTCAAAAATTAGAAAAAGAACAGCAAAATAAACACAAAGAGCATTAAAAAAAGGAAGTAATAAATATAGGAGTAGAAGTTAGTGAAATACAAAACAAACATATAAAATGAGGACCAATAAGGTCAAAAGTTGGTTGTTTAAAAAGATTAATAATTGACAAATTCCTGTCATGACTGATCAAGCAAAAAAGAGAAGGCACAAAAAACTCAAATCAGGAATTTTATGAAAATAGAGACATCACTACAGATGCTGTAGACATTAAAAAGATTATAAGAGAATATTATGAACAACTTTAAGCTAATACATTTGAAAATTAGATAAACTGGGAAAATTTTCTAGGAAAAAATGTAACTACCAATTTTGAATTAAGAAAAAGTAGAAAAACCAGATAGTTCTAGAACTGTGCTTGTCCAAAAGAAATATAATGACAGCCAAAAATATGAGTCATGTGTGTAATTTAAATTTTTCTAGTAGACACATTTTAAAAAGTAGAATAAAAACAGGTATGATTAATTTTAATAATAATGTATTTTATTTAGCCCAATATATTAAAAATATTATCATTTTAACATGTGATCAATATAACAACTATTAACAAATATTTTTCATTCTTTTTGGGTACTGTCTTTGGTGTGTATTTTACACTTACAGCACATGGCAATTTGAACTAGCCACATTTCAAGGGCTCAATAAACACATATAGCTAGTGGCTACTATATTGGACATGCAGATTTAGGCCAAGGTTGGAGAAGCTGCTCTATCAGATATCAAGATTTTATTTTTTAACAATGTAGTCATCAGGACAGTATAGATTTTGTGCAGAGCTAGACAAATACACCAAGGGCTGTGTCATCAATAACCAAGAAATGCAAATTAACACCGCTTGATTTTCAGAAGCCTCAGAGATGCAGTGAATAGTCATGTGTGTCGAAATATTAAAACAGTCGAGAAAGCTGAAAGGTCTTAAACATTAACATTTATCAAGAAGGGTTATCTGAAGTAGAGTATGAACACAATGGGAATCTAGTATGAACACAATGGGAATCTAGATCTAGAATTTTTAAGACTGCTTTATAATACTTATTGACTTCCATAAAGAGAATAATTTTTTTTTGTTGGCAGTTCATGGATATGTTTTGTGTTATTGTTCTTATTTTAAAAGTAATATTTAGAAAACACTAAAAGCATGAAGAACATAAAAATCACTCCCATTCCTATAACTGTATACTTTTAGTATATTTCCTTTCAGTTTTTAGTGCGTGTGTGTTTAAAATAAATTTTGATCATGCGGTTTTGAGAAAAGTAATACACAGGCATTGCAAACAATTTGGAAAATATAGAGAAGTATAAAAAAAACATCCATAATCTCAACAGCCAGTGGAACCCTTCCAGCTTTAATCATCTTGCTTCTTTATAAACTTTTTTATACAACCCAAGCAAGGCAGCTTTTTAGCTATACATTTAAGATGAGGGATAGTGAAACATTTCTCCACTTCAATGAAGCTAGGAAATCAGACAGGGTCTCCCTCACCCAGTCATCGAAGGAAGCTGGAGCCGCATAATAAGGGTCTACGGTGCCATGTATAATTAAGGGGGTATGTTGGTAAATGTATTACGAGCAAAGAAAAATGACAAGATCTAAGGAGCCAAGCATGATGGATTGCTTCAAAGAAGGCTGCTTACCAAGTGGGGCCTATATCATGATGTGCAAGAGAACACTGCAAATAAAATCATATTGCTGAGGACCCAGAGGATGTATTTACACATATATATATCTTTAAAATCCCTTGGATGGACATTTGACCTGTGTTACCCTCTTTGTCTTTCAGAATTTCCATATGGAATGTTACCTCACCAAACCAAACTACTGTAGGGTCAGTGAGTTTGAAGTCTAATTAATTTTTTTTCCCATTACCAGAAGGCAATCTTGGAATAAGATCTTCAAAAACATTGTAATCTTTCTGTAGGCATATTTATCTCTTTCCATCAAAACAACATACCAGAGTTTACAAAAAATTCTTTCAGATGAAATTCAAAATTCTATGAGTGTTTATGTACTCGTTGACAGACATTCCATTCTAAGCTAGTTAGAAAACTGAATTTTTTTCCAGGCCCATAAAACTGTGGTTGAGCCTGTGAGGCATTGAAACAAAGAGATGAAAAGTAAAAATGAAGTCAGATTTGACATTTACCATCCCAATGACAGACACATAAAAATAATGAGTTGCTTCAATGTCTGAATCAAAAATCTAAAGGTATAGACAAAAGGTATAGACATAGACAGTACATTGGACTTTAAACTTTTCATTAAATTTTTTGAGTGTTATGTAGACACACTAGATGCTCAGAATTGAAATTGGAGGCAGAAGGCAGCAAGGAACTGGGAGTCCAGCTGCTTAAGGGCAGAGTCTATGTCAGATTTATTTCTTCTTTCTATAATCTTTGGTCCAGTCCCTGGAGCTTGTGCT
Organism: Pseudorca crassidens; assembly: GCF_039906515.1. Classification (NCBI taxonomy): domain Eukaryota; kingdom Metazoa; phylum Chordata; class Mammalia; order Artiodactyla; family Delphinidae; genus Pseudorca; species Pseudorca crassidens. Next base: position 86,367,820 of record NC_090302.1, read on the forward strand.
CAAAATATTTTTGTTAACTGAGTGACTGACGAACTGACTGAATGAATGAATGAGCATGTGAACATATGGAGTGGTAGTCTGTGCTGTAGATTGTATGTTGTAGCCTGTGTGCTTTACCGAGTCACTGATTCTATGACTGTGTTAAAAAAAAAAGCTTTTAAAATATAAAATCAAAATCACATCAATAAATCAGCAACTTTACTCGTGAATCTAGGCTAGATATTGTGGTAAACATAAAGATGGTAAATCTTTACATGTGGAACATGTTGGGATGAGATTAAATAACAAACATTAAATACATTTGTGAATCCTGAGAGCCATGGGAACATTGAACAGCTTTTAACTGAGAACTTGCCCTATACTACTGTACACCAAAATTAAAAACAACTTCAAATTGCTATTATTTTGACATATTTCCCTCCCTTTCCCTCTACCACTGCTACCAAAGGCCAAGTATTTCTGCCTAATTGCTATCCATTGAGGTCAGGCTGACACGAACAGCTGGATGAGACTTAACCTGAAGTTTTGGTTGGATCAATTCACCAGCCCCACTGACCCAGAATTATAGGTATGACATTTGCCATTCACCGTATTAATCATTCTGACTAGATATTAAATTTGTGATTTACTTATTGGAATACACAGATTTAGCCCAAGGGATAAGTCTCACCTGAAGTGAAGAAAAGTGAAAGTTTCACATCTTGTTTCAATGTGACATTGAAATAATCAGTGAATATGATAGTAAAAAGTCAAGCCAGAAGGGTTTTCATGTCTGGGGTAATGATGGCTGCCTGAATCCAAATTTCTCTCTACATATCCTTATACATCTACTTCCCAAATATAAAATCACCAAGTAGTACAAGTAAAACCACACATGGCCCATGCCTTCAGCATTACTAGTAGACAGAGAATACCACAACCCTCAAATTACCTGAAAATAGAGAAATAAACACCAAATTTCAGGAGAGTCCCACTACCATTTCAAGCCTGCGGATGCTGAGAGTAAAGAGAGGGAGACTTAAGTGACTCACACAAAAAACCAAGAGACAGAAGTGAAAGATACACGAAGCATAGGCAAAATCACCCCAGAAAAGCCTAACAGTAAGTGTCAAAATATTGAACCCATGTCTGGACTTAGTAGCTCAAAGCATCATCTACAGAAGAGAGGCTTAAAATGAACAGCCCTGGAAGTGGAAACCTTGAAGAAGCATTGCTGCTTCAGTGGAAAAATCAGATAGAGAAGTGGTTGTGACCTTGAAGATGTTGCCATGAAGAACCAAAAGGAAATAAGAGAGAAAATTAAAGAATGAAATTAGAACACTCCTTAATACCATACACAAAAATAAACTCAAAATGGATTAAAGACCTAAATGTAAGACCGGACACTATATAAAACTCTTAGAGGAAAACATAGGAAGAACACACTTTGACATAAACTGCAGCAAGATCTTTTGTGACCCACCTCCTAGAGTAATGAAAATAAAAACAAATGGGACCTAATGAAACTTAAAAGCTTTTATAAAACAAAGGAAACCATAAACAAGACAAAATGCCCTCAGAATGGCAGAAAATATTTGCAAACAAAGCAACAGACAAAGGATTAATCTCCAAAACATACAAACAGCTCATGGAGCTCAATATCAAAAAAACAAACAACCCAATTAAAAAATAGGCAGAAGACCTAAATAGACATTTCACCAAAGAAGACATACAGATGGCCAAGAGGCACATGAAAAGCTGCTCAACATCACTAATTATTAGAGAAATGCAAATCAAAACTACAATGAGGTATCACCTCACACCAGTCAGAATGGGCATCATCAGAAAATCTACAAACAATAAATGCTAGAGAGGGTGTGGAGGAAAGGGAACTCTTTTGCACTGTTGGTGGGAATGTAAATTGATACAGCCATTGTGGAGAACAGTATGGATGGTCCTTAAAAAACTAGAAATAGAACTACCATATCACCCAGCAATCTTACTACTGGACATATATCCTGAGAAAACCATAATTCAAAAGGACACATGTACCCCAATGTTCATTGCAGCACTATTTACAATAGCCAGGACATGGAAACAACCTAAATGCCCAATTACAGATGAATGGATAAAGAAGATGTGGTACATATATACAATGGAATATTACTTAGCCTAAAAAGGAATGAAAGTGAGTCATTTGTAGAGATGTGGGTGGACATAGAGTCTGTCATACAGACAGAAGTAAGCCAGAAAAAGAAAAACAAATATCGTATATTAAGAAATATATGTGGGATCTACAAAGATGGTACAGATGAACCTATTTGCAGGGCAGGAATAGAGACATAGACGTAGAGAATGGACATGTGGACACAGTTGGGGAAGGGGAGGGTGGGACGAATTGGGAGATTAGGATTGTCATATATACACTACCATGCATGAAATAGATAGCTAGTGGGAACATGCTATAAAGCACAGGAAGCTCAGCGACGACTTAGATGGGCAGGATGGCAGGGGCGTGGAAGGGAGGTCCAAGAGGGAGGGGATATACATCTAGCTGATTCACTTCATTGTACAGCAGAAACTAATACAACATTGTAAAGCAGTTATACTCCAATAAAAACAAAAACAACAACAAAAGAGAAGCATGATGTTTAGGAGATATAATGGCTCACAAGGACTGATAGCATCTCTTCCTAACCCTGTGTTCAATGACATCCCATTATTAGCTTGAAATCCACCATGGAGGCAGTATACATACCACAGAAAGTAGCAAATGCTACAAATCAGGCTACTGATGCCCCTGGAGATCTGGTTGTTAAACACTTATCAGCAAGCTGTTGAACCAATCAATCCCCTTTCTCCACCACCACCACCACCACAACAGCCAACAACATCATCCATTAAAGAAATTGCACTTCAATAAACTGGCGTAAGAAGGCATTCCAGGAGCCCTGCCCACAAAACGCCTAGAAATTGAAAAAAGTCAAGCTGATTTCTTAAGGAACAATTGTAACAAGAAAACAAAGTTAAGCTGATGAAAATCCACCCCCAAAACCATTCACAAAGCAGAAGAAAACTTAACACAACCCTGCAAACTGAATTAAGTATCCCAAAGCAAATATGTGGAGATAGATTTTTTTTAAATCCTAGAAATCATAAATTAAAAAAACTAAGAATATAAATGGATGCAAAATAGGAAGAAAATGCAATATGAATTGATTAAACTTAAGAAACATATTGAGAAAAAGACTCAGTTCTCTCAGAAATTAAGAATAAATTACAAATCCCAATGGAGAATATATTTCAATGAAACTTTAACAAGTGGTGCTGAAGAAAGCTAGACAACCAACCAAGAGAATTAAAGTGAGACAAATAAGTTAAAAGGGTCCAAGAGAAAGTGACTGAAATGAAAGGCAGACAAAAAAGGTCCAGCACATGAACAATTGTAGCTCCTGAAGGAGCAAACAAAATACTGGAATGGAACACTAGCATTTAAATGTATATACCTTCCTGGAAATAAAAGAAAAATTCAGTCTATATATAGAACAGCTTACTGTGTAACTATGAAAGTTGACATGAGACAATGATTTCCAAGACATATCCTAGTAAAACTATTAGACTTTAGGACAAAGGAAAGAAACTCTTAGAGTCTCCAGGCAAAAAGATCCAGTTACTCACAAGAAAAAAATCAGGCATGGCATCAGCTTCTCCTGAGCCCCACACAAATGAAGACAACAGTGAAGCAGCATGTTCATGAAACTCAAGGAAAGTGCTAGTCAAGAATTTTATATCCATCTGAGCTATCCAAACCATGGAATAGTTGATACATGGGAGAATATACTAGAGAATGAGCTTCGTTCAACTGAGTGATAATAGAAGAAACTTCAGCAAAATAACCAATGGTGAGTCCTTCAAGTAGTTAATTATAGAGCTAGGAGTAAAAAAAAGGGAGGGAACATGAGTGGCAAGCATATAAAAATTGTATTTTCTGATAAAGTAGAAATAATGTGACTAAAAAATGGAGGAGAAAGGACAAAGATAGAGAAAAGCAGAATAAGATCCCTGCCTGTTATAATAACTGGGAGTCAAACGATACCATTGAAGGGTCAGATAATAAGAGGTTAAGTAGGAAAAAAGGAGTTAGAGGAACTATAAAATACATAAATACAAAAGTAATAACTAGAACAAAAAAATTCTTAAATACCAAAAGAAATTTTAAAATGAATATAAATGATATTCTAAATAGGGAAAGAACCACAGTAAATACAATATAATATACACTGTAATTATAACATAAAATAGTATGATGAAATTGAGACCAAACATATGTCATATTGTTAATATGAATAGCTCTAACTTGTTTATATATTATGACAAGATCTTCAAATTGGATTATATAGCACCACCAACTCTTTGATGTGATCAAAAGACACACCTAAAGCATAATGATTCAAAGAGTAAAAATAAAGAGACGGACAAAGACTTACCAGGCTAATGGAAACAATAAGAATTCAAGGATTGTTATTGTGATATAAGACAAAGTAGAATTTAAGCCAAAAATCATTGAACAAGATAAACACTTATTAAAATTAAAACTATAATTCACAAAGGACTGGAACCTGTTTTGGAAGGGAAAATGCTATAAAGAAAATTATTGGCATAATTGTAAAAACTGCAATATGGACTGTAGTTTAGATAAAAATGTCATAGCAAAGTCATATTTCTTGAGTAAGAGAATGGCCTTGTTCTTAGGAAATATGCATAGAATTATTAAGATGTAAAGATACATGATATATGCAACTTGTAAATGGCTAAAAAAAGTAGTGAATCTGGGTAGAGGGTAAATGGGAGAGCTTCGTATTATCCTTGCAACTTTTTGTTAAATTTGAAATTACTTTTTTAAGAAAGCAAATTGTATGCATTTGTTAAAACTCATCAAATGAGGTCCACTTTAAATTTGTGCATTTTACCTTAAAAATTCCACAAATCACAAATGAATGTTGAACTCTAATTAATAGATATATGCTAAAGTGTTTAAGAGTGATATAAGCAATTTAAAAACTCTTAAAAAATAAGATGACTTGATGGACAGGTAAGAGCAATGTATAGATGGTTACTAATGTGAAAAAAGCAAATATAGCAGATGGTGGGTATATGAGTATTAATTGTATGATTATTGCAGCTTTTTCTGTATGTTTGAAAGTTTTCATAGTAAAATGGGAGAAAAAAAGGTAAATCAGTAGTTTGATGCCATGTAGACTTTATAAATAACTAGAGGACTGACTAGATTTTCCACCTTCCAGCACTTTCTCTTTTTACTAGGCCTCTTTTAGAATCTAACATCCGGTCCAGTCACATAAAGTCTTGGAAACACAGGGAACCACTACCTGTGTCTTACTTGAGTCCTAATGCTCTATTGGATGGGCAAGTTTGTTCACGAATCGAACCGGCCCTCACAAATCCAACTCTGATTTCCTTTTTCTTTAACTTGGAATAAACTAGGCCAAGGTCCCCTCATACATTGAATTTACTTCCTTTAAAACATACTTTGAATTTGCTTCCTTTGTGGGTACACATGCATCACACACACACACACACACACACACTCACACGCACACGCGCGCACACACACACACACCTGTCTTCGCTGGGTGAGGCAGAGCCAGTTCCCACTGCTGTGGAAGTCTGGTTCTGGTTTATTTTTTAGGGTAAGAAAAAGGCCATTAAAATTCTCTCTGACGGTTGAGTCAGTCCTTGTTGGGGGAGGGGAGGGACAGAACCAAGGGAAGAAATTTCCTGGTAAGCAAAGCCCCACTTAAAAATTTTCCCTTTCTTTTTTTTGTTTCTCCTTTTTTCCCTCTTGAAGCGGCTCTCTCTGGAGTCAAAGCATTTTACAAAAACAAACCACTCCAAAGCTTTCAAGTCCAGGGAAAGCTCAAGCAAAGTTAATTAACATGAAGGTTCTCACAAAAGTTAATTAACATGAAGGGACTCACAAAAGCTGTCTGTTGGCATCTGCTCGCCTCCCATGTGCAGTGGTTCCTTTGTCTGATGGCAGACTCTAGCCCAGCCCTGCCGGCCTTGCAGCATCTCCCAGGGCCCAGGCTGCCTTCATTTCTCCCAAAGCACGTCTGCATCCTCCTCAAAGTTACACGACGTTCTAGGAGGCTCTTTGCTTCCATGATGAATCGTGGCTGCTTTAAGAAATCCCCGAAGAAAGCTAGTTTTAAAAATGCTAGTTTGAAAAGGAAAAAGAGGAAAGAAGGATACGGAGAGAGGGAAAGAGGAGGGAAAGCAAATGAGAAGGAAGATTGAAAAAAAGTCCTTGTAACAGAGAGATGATTTTTTGTAGACCTATTAAAAAATACAGATACACGCAAAATATAAATCACTCAAAGAAATAATAATATAATGAAATAAATAACATAATAAGTAATGAATAATGCAACATATTAAGTAATAATATGTAACTATCAAATAATATTACATTAATATTGATACATAATATTGAATACCATTTGCATGAACACTGTAATGAAAATGTACACCCTCTCGGTCTTTGCCTCTGTTCTTTTTTTTTTTTTAATATAAAAACTCATTAAAATAATTTTATTTCTTTTTTGTGCCTTTATCTGAATGGTTATATTTTCTATAATGAAAATATATTCTTTTTTTGCATAAGGACATTTCAATAAAGGTTATTAAAAGATTTAAAGTCTTGGGTTTCATTTCTTTTCCATTTTATTTTTAAAAATTATCTTCATTTTACATATGGTTTTCAGATTGCTATAATTTAGCTTTTTTTTTTTAAAAACATCTTTGGGGTTTTTTTTGGTTTTATATATTTTATTTTAATTATAAAATAGGTTGACACGCTAATAAGTTTTCTGAAAGTTGTAAAACATTTTGCTTAAACATTTTCTAAAGGTAACTAAAAGTATAAACCCAGACAACTTTAAACTCTTAAAACCAAGTACCAGTGTTGATTGCAGGGTTCTCATTTCAGAAGCATCTTATGCATGACAGGGGTGTACAGTCATATAAATCTGTGTTTTTATTGTTCTTTTTGGGATCCTGTATGTAGGCTACATTTTTTTTTTTTTTACAGTGGTTTAGCTCACAGTACATTCTGTCCACAAAATACTGTTCAAATTACTGTTGAAGGTGTGTCTGGCCTTATCTGTTTAGTTCTACCCAGAGTATATAAAATCAGAATGAATTTAGTATTTCCTAGAAATTCTTAGGTGCCTTCTTTTTTTTTTTAAACATCTTTATTGGAGTATAATTGCTTTACAATGGTGTGTTAGTTTCTGCTTTATAACAAAGTGAACCAGTTATACATATACATATATCCCCATATCCCCTCCCTTTTGTGTCTCCCTCCCACCCTCCCTATCCCACTCCTCTAGGTGGTCACAAAGCACCAAGCTGAGCTGATCTCCCTGTGCTATGCGGCTGCTTCCCCCTAGCTATCTATTTTACGTTTGGCAATGTATATATGTCCATGCCACTCTCTCACTTTGTCCTAGCTTACCCTTCCCCCTCCCCGTGTCCTCAAGTCCATTCTCTATGTCTGAATCTTTATTCCTGTCCAGCCCCTAGGTTCTTCAGAACCTTTTTTTTTTTTGTAGCTTCCACATACATGTGTTAGCATACGGTATTTGTTTTTCTCTTTCTGACTCACTTCACTCTGTATGACAGACTCTAGCTCCAACCACCTCACTACAAATAATTCAGCTTTGTTTTCTTTTCCATTGTATATATGTGTCACTTCTTTTTCCATTCATCTGTTGATGGACACTTAGGTTGCTTCCATGTCCTGGCTATTGTAAAGAGAGCTGCAGTGAACACTGGTACATGACTCTTTTTGAATTATGAGTATATGCTCAGTAGTGGGATTGCTGGGTCATATGGTAGCTCTATTTTTAGTTTTTTAAGGAGCCTCCACACTGTTCTCCATAGTGGCTGTATCAATTTACATTCCCACCAATAGTGCAAGAGGGTTCACTTTTCTCCACACCCTCTCCAGCATTTATTGTTTGTAGATTTTCTGATGATGGCCATTCTGAAGGGTGTGAGGTGATACCTCATTGTGGTTTTGATTTGCATTTCTCTAATGATTAGTGATGTTGAGCAGGTTTTCATGTGCTTCTTGGCCATCAGTATGTCTTCTTTAGAGAAATGTCTGTTTAGGTCTTCTGCCCATTTTTGGATTGGGTTGTTTGTTTTTTAGATATTGAGCTGCATGAGATGCTTGTATATTTTGGAGATTAATCCTTTGTCAGTTGGTTCGTTTGCAAATTTTTTCTCCCATTCTGAGGGCTGTCTTTTCGTCTTGTTTATGGTTTCCTTTGCTGTTCAAAAGCTTTTAAGCTTCATTAGGTCCTATTTGTTTATTTTTATTACTCTAGGATGTGGGTCAAAAAAGATCTTGCTGCAATTTACGTCAAAAAGTGTTCTTCCTATGTTTTCCTCTAAGAGTTTTATAGTGTCTGGCCTTACATTTAGGTCTTTAATCCATTTTGAATTTATTTTTGTGTATGGTGTTAGGGAGTGTTCTAATTTCATTCTTTTACATGTAGCTGTCCAGTTTTCCCAGCACCACTTATTGAAGAGGCTGTCTTTTCTCCATTGTATATTCTTGCCTCCTTTATCAAAGATAAGGTGACCATTTTTCATCCATGTTCATCAGTGATATTGGCCTGTAGTTTTCTTTCTTTGTGACATCTTTGTCTGGTATTGATATCAGGGTGATGGTGGTCTCATAGAATGAGTTTGGGAGTGTTCCTCCCTCTGCTATATTTTGGAAGAGTTTGAGAAGGACAGGTGTTAGCTCTTCTCTAAATGTTTGATAGAATTCACCTGTGAAGCCATCTGGTCCTGGGCTTTTTTTTTGTTGGAAGATTTTTTAGTCACAGTTTCAATTTCAGTGCTTGTGATTGGTCTATTTATATTTTCTATTCCTTCCTGGTTCAGTCTCAGAATGTTGTGCTTTTCCAAGAATTTGTCCATTTCTTCCAGGTTGTCCCTTTTATTGGCATATAGTTGCTTGTAGTAATCTCTCATGATCCTTTGTATTTCTGTGGTGTCAGTTGTTACTTCTTTTCATTTCTAATTCTGTTGATTTGAGTCTTCTCTCTTTTTTTCTTGATGAGTCTGGCTAATGGTTTTTCAATTTTGTTTACCATCTTCTCAAAGAACCAGTTTTTAGTTTTATTGATCTCTGCTATTTTTTCCTTCATTTCTTTTTCACTTATTTCTGACCTGATCTTTATGATTTCTTTCCGTCTGCTAACTTTGGGGTTTTTTTTGTTCTTCTTTCTCTAATTGCTTTAGGTATAAGGTAGGTTGTTTATCTGAGATATTTCTTGTTTCTTGAGGTAAGATTGTACTGCTATAAACTTCCCACTTAGAACTGCTTTTGCTGCATCCCATAGGTTTTGGGTTGTCGTGTTTTCATCGTGGTTTGTTTCTAGGTACTTTTTGATTTCCTCTTTGATTTCTTCAGTGATCTCTTGGTTATTTAGTAGTGTACTGTTTAGCCTCCATGTGTTTGTACTTTTTACAGTTTTTTTTTCCTGTAATTGATACTTAGTCTCATAGCATGGTGGTCGGAAAAGATACTTGATACAATTTCAATTTTCTTAAATTTATCAGGGCTTGATTTGTCACCCAAGATATGGTCTATCCTGGAGAATGTTCCATGAGCACTTGAGAAGAAAGTGTATTCTGTTGTTTTTGGATGGAATGTCCTATAAATATCAGTTAAGTCCATCTTGTTTAATGTGTCATTTAAAGCTTGTGTTTCCTTACTTATTTTCATTTTGGATGATCTGTCCATTGGTGAAAGTGGGGCATTAAAGTCCCCTACTATTATTGTGTTACCGTCGATTTCCCCTTTATGGCTGTTAGCATTTACCTTATATATCGAGGTGCTCCTATGTTGGGTGCATAAATATTTACCATGGTTATGTCTTCTTCTTGGATTGATCCCTTGATCATTATGTAGTGTCCTTCTTTGTCTCTTGTAATAGTCTTAATTTTAAAGTCTATTTTGTCTGATATGAGAATTGCTACTCCAGCTTTCTTTTGATTTCCATTTGCATGGAATATATTTTTCCATCCGCTCATTTTCAGTCTGTATGTTTCCCTAGGTCTGAAGTGGGTCTCTTGTAGACAGCATATATAGAGGTCTTGTTTTTTTATCCATTCAGCCAGTCTATGTCTTTTGGTTGGAGCATGTAATCCATTTACATTTAAGGTAATTATCAATATGTATGCTCCTATTACCATTTTCTTAATTGTTTTGGGTTTGTTTTTGTAGGTCTTTTCCTTCTCTTGTGTTTCCTGCCTAGAGTAGTTCCTTTAGCATTTGTTGTAAAGTTGGTTTGGTGGTCCTGAATTCTCTTAACTTTTGCTTGTCTGTAAAGGTTTTAATTTCTCCATCATATCTGAATGAGATCCTTAGTGGGTAGAGTAATCTTGGTGGTAGGTTTTTCCCTTTCATCACTTTAAATGTCCTGCCACTCCCTCCTGGCTTGTAGAGTTTCTGCTGAAAGATCAGCTGTTAACTTTACCTTGCTGCTTTTAATATTTTTTCTTTGTATTTAATTTTTGATAGTTTGATTAATATGTGTCTTGTTTGTCTCTGTTCTTATACAAAGATAGTCTTTTTTTTTTCAGAAACAGGATTATAATATACCTACTTTTGGTAACCTGTTTTTTAATTGATGAATAGATTGTGAACTTTTTCAATGTCAGTAAACATTGGTCTCTGCAGACCCTCAAGGATTTTTCTGATTTCCAGATAATCAAATTGTCCCAAATAAATATGTATATAGGTTTTGCTATGTCACTTATCAGGCCTCTTACATATACGCATATAGTCAAATATAGAGTGTGTGTGGTATATATTGAACAAATCACATGAAGAAAGGTTATGTCTCTTAAGGGCTTACTGTGGGGATTCTTCCTTAGAAAGAAGTGTACACTTGTTTAGATTTATAAGATTTTGAAGTTATGTATCATTCACCTAGAACTTTGATACTGGGAATGTTTGCAAAGAATGATGATTTGATTCCCTTTAGAGACTTTATAATATTATTTCCAAGTTCCTAATGGTTATAAAAGAGTCATACTGACCATGTGTGAATCTTTCTTCATTCAGGAACTGCCCAAGTGGACGGTCATGGTCCTTGGACGCTTTGTGCTGTTGCATTGTTGTCCCTGCCCAGGTGTGTTCACTGGGATTTATTTAGGAACTTTGACATGTGGGACTGATGTAACTAACACCCAAAGGCCGAGGAAGGCTTGATTCCCATTGCAGATATCTCCTATTATCATTGTCAGAAGTCTGTTTTGTTTTTCCAAATACTTTTTATAATTCCAAGCGTCACTAAGACCCCTGGGTTTACACCAGTTACCCCAGTAACTGCTCTGCTAGCTTCCATAAACAGAAGCATTTTGAAGTGACTGGCTCAGGAAGAAAAGAGGGCTGTACATACCACAGCCTTCCCAATGCCTGAGGTGATGTGGACAGGCTAGAAACAGGGTTGATTGCTTTTATTTTCTCCAGTATAGGCTATATCAGAAAAGTCTGCAGCTGATGACAACAATGGAAACTGTGGATATAATAGGTAAATGCAAATTTAGAGACCAGAAATATTTCTAGACAAGCCCCAGACAGCAGTGAAAGACCATTCTGGATCTTGGGAGGAAGTGTGGGGTTTAAGAGCATGACCTGAGTTTGAATCCTGGCTTTGCTCCCCAGTGGCTGAAGGCGGTGGTGCATATAATGGCTGCATATTATGTGGTGGATTGGTGTCCTGCATCCATTCCAACCATAGTACATTTCAGAGGTGAAGAAATAAAAACACTTCCTAGACTCCCTTGCAGCTAGGGTGACCCTAATGGATGTGGTTTAGTCCCACCCATTAAGTGCAGTCAGAGAAAGCAGAAAGCAGAAGTGCATTTGGGGGCCATATTTGTGTTGTTTCTGGTGTTTCTCCTGGGAAGCATGGTTGTGGTGGTGTGGTTCAGAAGCTGCCAAGAACTTTCCAGTTTGACTGGTGGCTTCTTGATCTTAAAAGAGGCAGAAACCCTCTTGGTAGTATGTTTCTGTGGCATTGGCATTGCTCTTCAAAACAGCCCACAGCTTTTCTTCTCCAGCCTTCTCAATAATTCTGTTATTATTCTCAATCATTCATTACCTTGTAATAAATCTCTTTTTGCTTAAACCAGCAAAGAATGGATTCTGTTCTTTGTAATGGAGCCAGCAGAGCTGCTTAACCTCTCCGCAATGGCTTCTGATGTGTCTCCTTGGCTAGGCTCAATTGCAGTCCCCAGCATTCTCTTTCCAGTGTATTTCTGGTTAGGGTCATCCTCTCTCCAGACATGGAGCATGGAAGGGAAGCAGTGGTCATTTTGTAGCATGCACACACCTTCTCCCAGGTGTTCAATCAAACACTAACATAGGTGCTGCTGTGAAGGAATTTTGCAGATGTGATTAAAATCCCTACTCAATCACCTTAAGTTCATTAAACTTAACTTCATTAAAAAGAAGATTATCATGGGTGGGCCTGGCCCAATCAGTTAGAAGGCCTTTAAAAGAAGGTACAGGCCTTCCTCAGCTTTAGAAGTTCTCTCCTGTGAACAAGCTTCAGCTCACGCCTGTGGGGTTCCAGGCTGCTCATGATCCTTTTCTCCTGTTTGCCCAAAGAAGGACCTTGGACTTGCTTAGCCAGCTCCACAATTGCATTTGTCAATTTCCTGTAATAAATCTATCTCTCTGTCTATCATCTTCTGTCATCTCTTTTACTTCCTCTGCTTCTCTGGTTGAACCCTAACTGATACACTCTCTGAGCCTCAGTTTGTTTGACTGCATAATGAGGCTTACTGTCTCGCGCTAGGCTTGCTCTCTAAGGGTTACCTAAGAGAGTGAATGTGAAGCACAGTACCTGACAAAGATGTAACTCTATTTTGCTCCCATCCAATCCTGGACATTCATTCATAGGGTGGCTATAGCTCTGCCAGGTATGTAATCTCAAAAAGCCCAGTCCTCTCTCTGCAGAAATATCAAAATGACTCTGCCAGTTCACAGTGATCCTTCCAGACTCTGAATTTCTAGGTTTTGCTTACCTCTTCCTGAAGCTTAACCCCTATCTGCCTTTTAGTATCCTTTTATCATCTGATAGACTACACTATGCAATAGTTGTTCCCTCCCTAGCTCCCACTAAGGTACCCAAAAAATTGGGGTATATACTGGTTAAATTGAATCCAACTGAGACATTTTTGTAAGCTGCATAATACTCTTTGCAAGCAAAATATGTGTGTTATTGGGATCAATGGACCCGACCTATTCTTCCTTTCCTCACCCCACCCCCAACAGGTGGTGATGAGAAAGGGTGGGGATATGGTTAAGTCCGTGGCTACTCTGAGAATGGAATGGGGCCTCCCTTTGGTACTGAAGAATTAGAATCTCAGAGGTTAGATCATTCCTTAGGATGGTCATTTGCTTGGTTTTATTATTACCACATATTTTCACATGGGAAACACTCACACTCATCCTGTGTATCTCTCTCCTCAAATGACTAAACATAGGGTTACCATGTGACCCAGCAATTCTACTCCTAGGTATATACCCAAGAGAAATGAAAAAATATGTCCACACAAAAACTGGTACAAGAATGTTTGTAGCAACAGTATTCCTAATCACCAAAAGGCAGAAACAACCCAAATGTCCCTCAACTGACCAATGATAAACAAAATGCAGTAGAGCCATACACTGGAATTTTATTTGACCATGAAAAGGAGTGAAATACCGATACCTGCTACAACATGGATGAACCTTGAAACATTATGCTGAGTGAAAGAAGCCAGTCGCAAAAGACCACATACTATATGATTCCATTCATCTGAAACATCTAAAACAGAGCAGAAGGTAGGCTGGTAGTTGCTTAGGGCTGGGGGAGGGGGAGGGGTGGATAAGGGAATGAAAGCTAAAGGATGACGAAAATGTTCCAAAACTGACTGTGGTGATGGTCGCATAACTGTGACTATACTAAAAACTATGGGATTGTACACTTTAAATGGGTGAACTGCATGATATGTGAATTATAGCCCAATAAAGCTATTAAAAGAAAAGGAATCCAGAAGGTGGAGATAAAATTTATTCAGCAAACACATGCTATGACTTCTATGTTTTAGTCAGCAAATACACATGCTTCAAGTACACCTGCCTCATGCCCAGATTCCAGATTTAAATGCTGTAATCTAAATGCTCATCAACTGATGGACTCCCACCCAACTCACTGGGCGTCACCTTCTTAAAGGGCCACATCCAGAAATGAATTAATATAAATTAAGAATGCGGAACACAGTAAGTCTTCACGGTCTGGCACAGAGTAAATAGCCTGTATGTATTTCTTATTATGACTGTTATCGTGGAATTTGCAACACTTCCCAGTTTATGCTACTTATTCAACTGCTTATTCCTCCCTTTGTGGGTTTCTTTGCTTCCTCTGCTCCCCAAGTGGGGCGCTCCTCGGGCTCCGTCGTTTTCTATCTACACCCTCTCTCGCCAGGTGCCCGTCAACTACGGTTTCTATTCCAATGGTTCCCAGATTGACATCTTTCTGGACCTCTGGGAACATCTTTTCAAGTGTTTAAATGCTACCAGTTCAAAATTAAATCCATCCTCGCCCTGAGTCCACCTGCCCCTCCTCACTCCCTCATCTCACTTGCAGGCGTCCATGTCCTCATGGCGCTCACTCAGGCAGGAAACCTAGCTGCCAGGCCTGCTAGGCTCCACCCGTGCCAAACTCAGCATCCTTTCCCCAGCTGCGGGAGTATCGGTGACTGACGTCTCGGCTCAGTCCCTCTTTGGGAGTTGTGCTTGATGGAAGAGAGACACCTGGCCCAAGAGCGTGCCTTTTTCCTGACAGCAGCCTGCATCCGATGACTAGTCAATGTGAGAATGTCAAGCTCTGGCCTCCTTGCCATCATTTGAGCCATCATCTCGGCTCCCCACGGGACCAGCTGCATGACGGTTCAACTTCTCCCTCTGCTCAGTGCTGCTTCTTTCACTTTCCCATAGGTTTTGACCCCGTACACAAATCTCCTTCTCAGAGTCTGCTTCTCTTGGAATCCGACCTTCCGCACTGTCAATCGCTTTTGACTTCCCCAATCTCTTCTCCTTTTAATGACAATCTAAAGCCTGTCGATGTCCTGTGAATCTGTGACTCCCATATCAAGTCCGATGCCATGGCTGAGTTTAGATCGTTTGGAACAAAAAACCTGATTCCCGTTGGCCTGACTACAAAAGCCGTTTCAGAATTGAAAATTTCAGTCATAGATGTAGCTTTAGGTACAGCTTGATCCAGGTTTGAAATGATGTAACCAGTCTTGACTTCACCTTCTTTCTTCCTTGGCTCTGCCTTCTGCTCTACTGACTCCTTTCTAAGAAAAACTCTCGAGCTCCCTGGTGGCACAGTGGTTTAGAGTCCACCTGCCGATGCAGGGGACACGGGTTCATGCCCCGGTCCGGGAGGATCCCACGTGCCGCAGAGTGGCTGGGCCCGTGAGCCATGGCCGCTGAGCCTGCGTGTCTGGAGCCTGTGCTCCGCAGCGGGAGAAGCCACAGCAGTGAGACGCCTGCGTACCACAAAAAAAATAAATAAATAAAAAATAAAAATAAAAAAATGAAAAACTCTCTACCCCTCCAGTTGCAAGGAAGCTCACTTCCCTTCCTCGCTGCCCCACTCCTCTCTCTTCCTCATCTTTTCTGTTTCCTCCTGCATTTTAGTGCCCTTTCCTGCTCATTCTGAGTCTCTGTTAGGGTCATATTTACTGGGTTTATTTGGTGAGTTAAGTTAGGGCCTGACACATATTAAGCAAGAAACTGTGGTTTTTATTGCTAGTAGCACTGCTACCCAGGGTGGAGCTCCACCTTTAGCATCTGTATTTTGGATAGACTTCTGTTGGCGTTGGTGCTGAGAGAGTCTGACTCCACTGAGTATGCGAGAGGACAACCTTCTTGTGGGAGGGAGAATGAGAGGAAGGAATTCAGAAGGGGTCAAAGGTGACAGGTCAGGACTTTCTACGCATGTGGGTATGTTTGGGCAAGCACGTGCATCATGATGTGTGTTTTACAGTCCAGGGTGGATGCAGGCTATGTCCTCAGCAGTGGAAGAAGAATCCATAAATACAGGCATCCTCCCTTACTTACACTTTGAAAAGCCCACCTTAATTGTGTGCGCCTTACGGTTACAGGCCATTAGAGAAACATTAGTAGATGAACTCTGAGATTTCAATCATGAAATGCAAACTGTCTCGTGCAATGCAAACCTAGTTTCACGTAGTAATCGCTTCTAATTAAGGAGGAACATTTTAGCCAATTAGCTTTTGGAATTTAAGTGTAATCAGAAGGCTACTTCAGAGATTTGCTAACTGCTTCCCCCATTGCAGTTGTTTGCATTTAGTGCAGATATATACCCTGTGTACATGATTATGCATGTACCCATGGTGGCCGAGAGGCCCAGAGCTCTTTGGTTATAGTAGTTATGTGGACGGCAGTCACCCATGCCTCTGAAACTATCACATAAAACAAATGGGGGAAGGAACGAGGGCAAAAAGAGAGAATAACATCTGACTGAACTAGATCCACCTTCTAAATCTGACTTGACCGCTGAAGGTGTTGGCTCGTGTTAGGCACCAGATTTCTTGGATACAAGATGACAACAGTCTCATACAGCTTTAGTCTTCCATGATTCATGGCCAACTCCCATGATTCATGATAACCTCCCATGATTCCATGTAAGGCGGGAGCGGTACAGGAAAAGGTAAAGCATCCGCTGATAGAAGGGCCAAGTGAGCTTATTGACACTTCAGCATCTGGCAACTGCTCTTGTGGCCCATGGGTGTTCTGACCATCTCCTGACAATCTGTCTCACTCAATCTTTTTCATACCTCTTCCTCATCTTAATGGTCTTTTCCATAGTATCGGCCTCACTTTCTGGACATCCGACCATGTCCCCTCTGATGGATAGCTGTTCTCTCTCGCAATCCATAGCAGGGAGCCTCCTGCTTCTCTCTGTTCCTGCCTCATCTCGCTTCTTCTCTTGCTCAAAAGAGGCTCTCACCAGGAGCCTACCTACCACTGCTGCTGATTGAACTTTGTAATTACAAAGATTATTCTTTTGGCATCTTGGGCTAAATGCTGCAATCCTATTATATAATAACTCACCAGTCAGAACTTGCTCATCAATTTCTCCTCCATCTGTATGATTTTTTTTCTTTCTAAAAATAAAACAGGTTCTTTTCTACCACTCCCCCTTCCACAAAAATACAAGCTGTTGTCCACTGTGTACAAAGATGGCACTACTGCTGACAGAGGTTATTTCCCAGGATTACTTCAGTGTGAACTTTTTTTTTTTTTAAGGAATTTTGCCTTTTTATTTTAAAATTTTATTTATTTATTTATTTATGGCTGTGTTGGCTCTTCATTACTGTGCGAGGGTTTTCTCTAGTTGCGGCAAGCGGGGGCCACTCTTCATCACGGTGCGCCGACCTCTCACTATCGCGGCCTCTCTCATTGCGGAGCACAGGCTCCAGACGCGCAGGCTCAGTAATTGTGGCTCACGGGGCTAGTTGCTCTGCGGCATGTGGGATCCTCCCAGACCAGGGCTCGAACCCACGTTCCCTGCATTGTCAGGCAGATTCTCAACCACTGCACCACCAAGGAAGCCCCAGTGTGAACTCTTATCTTTATTCTTTGCCCTGTTGGTAGCTTACATCACACTCCTATACCTTCAAGTTCTGTGGATAGGAAGGAGATGAATGAAGAGGACACTTCCCAGGGAAAAAAGGAATATGTATAAAGGGGTTTAACTGACTTTGAGAAAGATTTGTCTGTGGTTGCCTCTTCTGATTGCCACTGCTCGCTGGGGTGTGTCTCATTCTCAGAGCAAATGCTACCTCTACAGGCTTTGTTTCCCTTCCCAGCATCTTGGCTGAAAGGTCTCCTTCCCTTTGTCCCAAGAAAGGAAATCCCTAAGGGAGAAGGCATACATCAATGATTAGAACACCCTGCCATGTAGAATGTTTTGCTTTGGCCACGCCAAGCTGAGTTTGGGTTATCGCTATTGGTCACTTCTTTTTGTAGCAGAGTTCCCTGTGTCCCTCTGTTTTCCTGAGGTCCACCATGTTCCCGACAGACCAGAATGTCCTTTCAAGATCCTTCTGATGGCAGTTGTAATTTCCTGTCAGGGAACCTATGCAGAAAAGGTGTCCAACATGCCTTCCAACGTGAACAGTTAAACAGATTCGCGTTCGAGGCATGTTCTCATTAGGTGCAGGCTTCATTAAAAGTAATTAAAATTGGGCAAATATTCTTGTTGGATGATTAAAAGGTCATCTCCACTTCTCCTTTTGGGAGGTCATTGCCAGTTACCAAAAATGAACACCTGCCTTTACATCAACATGGCTGCTGCCTGAAACTTAGCCGCACACGGCATTCCCGAGGCCGTTAAATATGTCTGTCGTGACAAAAAAAGTGGGGCCTTACGTTTACCTAAGTCCTGAATAAATGTGGTGGATTTTGGGACACAAATCTGATTGTTCTCCTTAGGCCAATATTAAAAACTAAGCTTACTTAGGTGTATGTAATTTCTAAAGAATATAAAATTGAATGGTCATCTTAGTGGTATAAAAAACACACCGAAAAGAAAGTGTCTCTCAGTTTGAATCCCAATTAACGCAATTAGTGTTTTCCAAGCTCAGTTTCAGGGAGTACAGATTCCCCATGACTTCTGAATGAACCAAGAGAGCATTACGGATGAAGTTCACCACTGGAGGGCTGAAGAACACGTAGCCGATTATACCAGGAGGTAGGAAGATGAGGTTATATATGATAGAAAACCCTGCTGAATACTTTATTTTTTCCAGGTAAAGTATCCGTTAAGGAGGACGTTGTATTACCCGAGCACCTTATTCCTTGGTCGGTGTACTGTATATCCAAAAACCTTCCCCTAGCTACTCTCACGCTTCTGTATGAGGGCCTGTGTTGCCTTGGAGGCTGAGAGGTGGTGATTGAACCAAACTCAGTGCAGGGTCCAGGGGCTCTTCTGAGTCTTTCAGTTGACTCTTCCTATCCCCTCTGGTCCAGACCTCTTCACAACCACCATTGCTTTCAACCTTCAGAAGTCTGCGAGGGACAGGCATCATCTTTAATTTACATACAGATGAGGACACAGAGGCCCCAAGGTTTCAAACGACTTGCCCGAGTCACAGCTGGTCAGCTGGAGCCCTCTCGATGGGAAGGGTAGAAGAGGGTCTGGCCTGGCATGGACCTCCCCTCCCCCCCCACCCCCACCGGCCTGTTAGGTCATTGGCCCACACCCTCCAATGAGGCCTGCCCCACAGCCGCGGCAGAGCACTAAGAAGGGAATTCCTCTCTCAACTCCCAGGCACAAACGCAGAGTTCACGGGTCTCTACTCTCCCACAGATGAACATGTGTTTTTGTGGAAAGACCACACAGAGGAGTTGGGATCTCTGTGCTGTTTCCAGATCTGGCCTGCATTGGCTGTGTAGCCCGAGTCAAATTATAGAACCAAGGCCACATTCAGCTGGAAGGAATTTAGAGATTGCCTCTGCTGGTGCATCAGAACCACCAGGACAGCTCATGGAAGCACAAGATTCCTGGGCTTCAGTCCCAGGATTCTGACTCAGTAGGTCTGGGGTGGCACTGAAGATCCTGCTTTTCTAGTAAACTTCCAAAGCATGAGTGCTGCCGATACAGGCACCCCACGTGAGTATCACTGGCCTATGATAACCTTGTCTTAAGATGGGTCAGCAAACATTTTCTTAAGGGCCAGTTAGTAAATATTTTAGGCTTTGCAGGCCGTACAGTCTGTGCTGCAACTATTCAATTCTGCCGATGTAGCTGGTAAGTGGCCGTGGACGATCTCTACATGCATATGGGCCTGTCTGTCTTCTGATAAATCTTCGTATCCACAGGAGGCCCCAGGGCTGTAGTTTGCTGATTCCTCACCCCACGCTGATAGAATCTGAGTTCTTCCCCACCACGCCTTGCTTTCAGCTGTAAAATGGGGATGCTATTCCTGGTCTTACTTTTCTCCGTGGCTACGATGAAGACAAAGTACGATAAACACTCAGAAAAAACATTTTGTATCAGGTTCAGTCAGTCCCATATTGTCAGCTATGCTGTTTTTAAGCACAACACCTTCCTTTATTTTAATAACCATTGAACTGGACTTATAAATATCCCCTTGAATTATTAGGCATCACATAAAAAGAAACACAAAAAGGCTAAGAGATGACAGAAGGAATCATTTTGAAGGGTAATTTAGGAACTTTCTTTGTGTCAGAAAATAAAAATGTAGAACTCTTCCTATGTCAATAATGCCTCCATGAAGGAGAACAAAAAAATGAGTATTTCACAAGGTTAGTCAGACAAAAAACAAAGTTTATGATGGCGTGACGCACGACTACTGCCTTCGTAAGATATTTTAATTAAAAACCATTCCATAAACAAAGATGTAACCAACAAGTTATATTATTTTTTATTCATGTTAGAATTTCTATCAGTGTTTGAACATTAATATTTAGAGAGTTTGTACATTTTTGCCTTCTGAGGTTTAAAATGAGAACCACACTAGGTCACAAATGGTAACTAATACACATTCCACAACTGCATGAAGATTCACTCAATCTCACTCTCTTAACACTGTTAAACATTTTCTTCTCCTTGCTGTACTTTACAATGAAAAGTGTGCCCCACTCATGTCTCAGCAAAGTTCCAGACATTATGGATTCATCACATATAAATTCTTTAAAAATATACTTCTGTCAAAAGACTTGATGACTACTATGTACACTACAAAAATAAATTTTCATATAAATAAATTATATGGCATACTTTTATCTTTGTAACTGAAATGACACAAACCCATTTCTGCCCAAATGGGCAGACAATGAGACCCAGTTTGAATATTTCCTTTAAACTCCTTACACTAAAACCTACCATGAGTCCTTAATGAAAATGTTATATACTCTGAACTATTTAACATTAGTAAGCACTCTATACAAATAAAAATTCTGTTCAAAGGTAAAACATAGCTGTAATAGTGTTTCCAATAGAAATAAAATCCCTGCATTTTTCTGTTATAAACTGGCATGACAAATACTGTAGGAAAACATTCTTATGATACAAAATTATAAATATCAGCAAAGATTTTTTTTTTAAAAAAATTAAAACATCCAAATGAACAAACAAGACAGACAAAATAAAACTATTTTAAAAAAGAGAGAGAGAAATTCTGGTTGCCTGCCAGCCCCCGAGTTCTCCCTTTGCCAATGTGACTACTGGAGAGAGCTCTACGCTGTGCAGAAAGCAGGGGCCAGCCAAGCAGTCAGGCACCATGCAAGCTGGGCTCAGGAAAGGAGTGAGGGCACTCCTCGAGCCAGAGGGAAGCAGACCTCTGAATTTTGCATCATCTCTCTCCTGAATGCGGGATATTGAGTTTTCTGAGCAGAGCTGAGTGTTACGTAGACAGACAGTGTGGCTGACAGAGGCACCAAACAGTAGCAGTGGGGCCATTTGGGACCCTGGCATATGAACACACACATCTGGTAGCCACAGTCTCGCGGCGAGTTTTACAGTCTGAGGTCACTACACTGCTGGTACTACTGTGGGCCGTTGCCTTTCGAATAAGATTTTCCATGTAAAACAGGAGGCATAATGGGAGCTGCCCTTTGTGCACTCCTACAGTAGCTTAGTCTGGGTACCGAGTGCTTCCCCAACATTTGTTGGTCTCTGGCTAAGAGCCTAGGAAGACCAAACCTCAGAGCAAGAAAACAGAATTGATATGGAAGCAGATCTTTAAAAATAACACCTGGTTGAGAGATATGTCTCTATATACATTCTTCAGTGGGGGTTATGCAATTAGCATCTTCCTGCTCTTCAATAAATGTCACATTGAAAGAATACTAATGATGGTGAGAAGAGGGGGATGAGATACTTAGGAAGCGTGCACCCATCATGTTAATATTAACACTTGGAGGATCAGCCTTCTGAAGCTCATATCCTATAGAATTTCTGATTCCGTATCACCATATTGGATGCTCACTATTTTAAAGAGGAGGCAGACAGATCCAGAAAGCCCCAACCGTGCCATTTAGCAAGAGAGGGAGTTTAAATTGTAGGGACTCAAAACATCACCTCTGGGTCTGTTGTGGACCCAGAATGAAGAGGTCATTGTCTCCAGAAGATTTCCAATCCACTCTTAAATTTGGGTGGTGATAGTGGTGGTGGTGTGTGTTAAGTGTGTGTGTGTGTGTGTGTGTGTGTGTGTGTGTTGTGCGTTGGTTACAAGAGAGGTACAATGAAGGCTGCGTACTTTAGAGGATACGCTCACGGCCCTGCTGAGGCTCCCACTGGGCATGTTCTCTAGGTCTTTAATACCAATGAAGATGAAGAGATGTGAGCTCTGTACCCTGAGGTTCCAACATCCACCACAATGGTCCATGCGAAGGAACTTATCTCCTCTGAGGCACGAGTTGGGGTGTCTGGATGGCAGCCAATAATCTTAAGAGATGCCCTGAACTTGAAGTGAGTCTGGCAAAAGGATAAAGGAGATGTTTAGGGCTAGCCCTCCACCAGCGCTAGCACTAGAGATATCCTGACTCTTCTGGCCTAAGGTAGAGCCCACCACGGGTTCACAGACAGTAAAAAGAAAAAAAAGAAAAAAAAATCACAGTACAGTACATTGGGAAATCACACACATGTTCACACACACAGCCAAACAAGAGAATCTCATCCAACTACACCTAGAGAAGCCACCGGGGTTAACGTGCTTTCTTCATATTTGCTCATTAAACAACAACAAAATTATCACGCATAGCGTGTTTGAAAGTTAACAGTAACATTTCATACTACCACAGGGTTGTGATATGCAAATTTAAAATATTTTAAACAGAAACCTTTACAAAATAATCCTATTACATAAGCAATATTTGCATAGAATTATACAGGTAAATTATACAATATTTAAGCAGCAGCAACATATGCTGAAATTTAAGACTAAGTTAAGCTTGGTTGTGGCACAGAGACCAATGTACAAATAGGGAGGGGCTCCGCTGCGGTCTCCCCACCGCCTGCTCTGGAGGCGGGAGTGCAGAAAACCCAGATCACACTACTTTACATCCGTTCCTTCGTATATTACATATGTGTACACCTCTTAAATATTTATAGAAATATCTCACAAAATAATACAATCAGTTACAGTAACAATGAACTGCTGCCTGGCACAGCACGCCTTTCTAACTCCGCAGCTCTCTTCAAGCAGTTCTGGTGGGGCAGGGTAGGGGTAGGGAGGGGCTTCCAATCTTTGGCCTCTTTGCTTCAGATTTTACTCACCCTTTAAAAGAAAAAAAAAAAAAAAGGAAGTCAAAGTAACAGGTCTACGAGTCCCTATTGATAAAGCACAAACACAGGCAACACGGGTCTGGGGTATAGAGATCAGGACGGT
This sequence comes from Pseudorca crassidens, assembly GCF_039906515.1. Taxonomy (NCBI): domain Eukaryota; kingdom Metazoa; phylum Chordata; class Mammalia; order Artiodactyla; family Delphinidae; genus Pseudorca; species Pseudorca crassidens. Next base: position 86,391,346 of record NC_090302.1, read on the forward strand.
GGGGGATGGGTGAGGGCATGAGGGGCTTCCAGGGGTGGGTCATGATCTCTCCCTTGACCTGGGGGCTGGTGACAGGGATGTGCTCACTTTGTGACCATTCACTGAGCTGTGCGTTCATCAGACATACCTGCTATGGCTTTAAAAGACTGAAAAATAGGTGAAAGGGGCAGCTGTCAGTGTCTCTGTTGAGATGCATTAAACCTCCACAGGCTAACTGTGAGGGACAGATCCAATCTGGAACTCAACTGGTTCTCCAAGGATGACGAAGCTTAGACAGGCAACCCTGCCTGTGGGTAAGAGGTCACTGCGGTTCAGTAGGGGACACATGAGTGCCCAGGGCTCCAGGAGGATGCAGCCATCTGCGTCCCTCTAAGTCCCTGAGGGGTCACTGAAGAGCAGCGCCTCAGAGGCCCACCCACCTGCCCACCGGCCCCGCCCACCTCAGTTGGAGCTGCTGCCCCGGCGCCTCTCCTCACATTCCACGTCCTGTAGCTCAACGACCTCCACCTTGGGATCCCTCCTCTCGCAACGGACGTTAAAAGGCACATGGGGGTCCTCAAACAGCCCGTGGTCAGTCTCGGGGTAGTCCTCGTAGCCCGGGCGAAGCCCCCCTCGGGGGTTCCGACTGGGCCCGGGCGGGGGGTGCACTGCAACAGTCACGGACGCTGAGGCCGTCACGGTGGTGATGGGCTGGCAGTAGCTGGGCACGGAGCTGCCCGTGGCAGTGAACGCTGGGTGCCGAGGGTTGTGAGAACGGGTTCCCCGGGGGCCCGTGCGGTCCCTATTGCTAGAGCCAGAATGCCCTTCAGTAGAAATTTCGAAAGCGTCTCTGCGCGGTCTGTAAGGGGGCGGCCTCAAGCATTCTCTGGGGGCCTCTCTTCTGGGCTGCTGGCCTGGCCGTCCGGGTGGCAGGGACCCTGAGTCCAGATGGGGCTGCTGTCGAGGGTTGGAGGGTGGGTGCTGCCTCGTTTCAGGATGGACCACCTGCAGAGGGCAAGGGCAGGTTGAAACAGGCCGCGTGCTAACCCCAGGATGGGCATCGGCCCCTGCTGCCCCAGCCCTCCCTTCACGGCTCTGACTACCCACACACAGCTCTTTCTGAACTAGAGCTTAGTCAACCCCACAGATGGCCAGGAGCGCCCCAGGGAGCGACCAGGGGCCTTCTACCCACAACGACGTGGCAGAGGTACGCCCTGTTTGGACCCTATGCCTAGGCTTTCTCCAGCACAGCTGGCCGGACACATACGGCTGGCTGCCCATAAATGCAGGGCTGTGGTCTAAGTACCGGAGCTGCCTCTCTCCCACAGTCCGCCACCCCACCCTGCTGGGTAGGATCAGATCTCGAGCTCCCTCTTTCTTCTAAAATGACTAAGTGTCTGGCCCTGGCTCGCCCAAATGCAGGACGTTACCCGGACGCTACCTACACTGTTGAATACGGTAGCCATGAGGGACACGTGGCTATGTACGTTTAAATTAACTAAAACTCAAAATTCAGCCCCTTAGGTCGCACTAGTCGCATTTCAAATGCTCCACAGCCACATGTTGCAGTGGCTACTGCACTGGAGAGCATTCGCACTGTCACAGAAAGTTCTACCGGGCAGTGCTGCTCTATCCTGTTGTTAGGAATCTGGTTTCTGGGTCTCTGTACAAAGCATGGAGCAACACAGTGGCCACATCAATCAAAAGGACCGTGACCAACTTCAAAGTCGTTCAGCTTGTACCTATTTTTAGGCTCCTGCTGAACAAAACCAGATTCACACTGCAGCTCAGCAGGCATCGTCACGGGGGGTAAGAGGAAGAAAATTTAGGTTATTTGGTTGGCCTCTCTCTCTTTCATGGAAGGGCAGCTCCAGCCTGGGACTGGAATACCCATTTCCTGGAGGGACAGCAGGAGGCCCCCTGTCAGAGCAACAGGAGCCTTAGAACATTCCTTGGGTTTTGTGTGCTGTGCTCCAGGCCTGGGGGGCCGAGGACATCCTGGGGAGCACAGAGAGGGGAGAATGCGGTTGGGGCTCTCAGGGCCTCTGAGAAGAGGCTCCGGGCTGCTCACGGTTTTCCTGAATTACTGAAGGCTGGTTCTCAGCTTCTCTGCTCCTTCCCGCCACCTAGGATACGAGCTTGGAGCCACAAAAGCTTCTGGTGAAGTCTTAGACAATAACGATTGAAATAATTTTACACCAAGGGTAATTAAAAGGAACAGAAGTGGAAGGGAAAAGAAATCACTTCTGCTGGCAATAAAAATACCATTACATTTTAAAACAGGTATCCTCCTACAATGATACGTAGCTTTTAAAAAAGGGGGGCAGGGGGAGCAAGGCATGCTTTACCTCCGGTCCTTAAGCTCAAACATGATATATGCTGATAGGTGCTCTGTGTAGTCACCAATATTGGTCCCTGCCCTTTTCAATCTGTATGAGATACAGCCACATGAAACTGACATTTTTATAGTTTAAGAAGAGCCAAATATTGGCCATTTCATATGAGTCCACCTAACCTATACATTTTTTGGCATGCTGTCTGTGATTTGCTGTTCAGAGCAGGCAGGGGCTGCCTCCTGGGGTGACTTATGACTTACGGTGGAGCGGGCGAAGACAGGGTTCTCTGTGGCTTCCACGATCACTTGGTGGGAAGGGCCCCCGGCGCCCTGCTGGGCCTCGTAGTGCCGAAGCTCCTCACTGATGCCCGACACCGTCGTCTGAGAACTGTACTCCGAGTCAGAGGAATCAGACCCGTTGTTCGTGTGACCAGGGGGCAGAGCGAACCGGACCACACTGGGGGGCGGCTCAGGGGAAGGGGTGGGCAGCCGGTTCAGCCCATTGGCTGGAGACACCTATTTAAGGGGATTCAGTATTACAGGTGTTATCAACCATTTACCTGGTGGCCACACTTAAGGTTCAAAGCACAATATTGTTCAGGGGTCGCTGCCCCTCCCCCGCATCCCCCCCGCCCCCCGCCCGGCCTCCCACGCTACCCTGTATTCACTTGGCCCAATCCCTGCCACTCTGAAGACCCTTGGGCCTGACAGCTGGAGCAAAAGACCTGCCCTCTGCTTTCACACTCTGGAAAGGCAGGCTGTGCCCCTTTTACTCCTGTTCAAGCCCAGATATTCTTCTTGAGTGGAAAGTGCTTCATTGATAGAGACCTATAAGACTCAGGTTGCCAATCACTAGGTTTCAAAAATAAACAACCTAAACCAAACCAAACCATTCCCCCTACATCCCCTAAGACTACTAAACTGAAGAGAAAAAAAGCCATAGTTATTTGAGCTGTTTACTGAAAAAGTAAACAACCAGCAAATGTGGATATACTTAAATATCTAAATTAAGAGTGACACCAGGAAAAACAATATTCAGGTGGTCTGAGGGTTGCACATTACACTGGCAACAATTACTGACCTCAGGATACGGTCCGAAGAAGGACAAAAGGACTGGCAGCAAAACCAGTCCATTGAGAACACCCAGGATTGTTAGGATTGCCAGGACAGCAAAGAAATACCTTGAAGATAAAAGGGAAACAGGAACATTTACCATGGCAAAAGTAAATTAAGCTACCCTTCACGTGCCCAAACGTCAGAGCCAAAAATTAACAAAACCCACACCAGTGAAAAGGCTGTTACAACACTGCGTTTCAAATTCAGCACAAGATTAGGTTTTTTTTTTCTCTTTTCTTTTAACCTTATGACTTTGAGGACTACATTCTACAACCCAAAGTGTTAGTTCATGAAGGGAAGAAAAAAAAATAGGTTTGTTAATTTGCTGAAATCTCATGGCATGTAATGTTATTTATGAATGTGTTACACAAACACAAAAATATGGAATGTGAACTGAATGGCCGAGCAGACTGAAAGCACAAATACAATGCAGAGGGGCCCCGTTCATGAAAACCCAGCAGAAGCAAACAAATGAAGTGAAGGGTGTAGAATTTAAACAATTTAGCCCAGGAGGAAAAGCAGCCCACTTCTGCAGGCAGCTAATCCACTGTGAAATGCTTCTGCATCTTAGAGCAGAATCTCTAATTAAGTCTCCAGCGTAGCAGGTAAGGCTTTCCCCGGGCTTTCATTAACCGCAACTTTCTGCCCAGAATTCTGTGAGTTCCAGTTTTACCAAACAGTTCCAACTGCAATCTTTTTAGAACACTGGAACCAGCTTTCGGCAAAGAAAACACTGCCCATTCTGTGGTTGCTGGGGCATTTTCAGGGGAGGGCGGTCCACAATGACGGGCTGCTCTGCCGGCCAATCTTTTGTTGAACAATTTAGCATCTCTGAATACTCTTGTTTTGCGTCAGCCAATTCAAACATAAAGGCCGCAGCACCATGAAGAAGAGGAGAGTGCACAAGTGGCCCTGCTTTCCCACCGTTGAGGGCTAAGGTCTGGGATCCTTCACGAATACCAAGGTGAACCTGTCAACCAGGGAGAGTGGCTGGAGGATGTTGCACACAGCTGGAGGCAGCGGGCTCCACGCAAGCATGCGTTTCTGTAACTAACGGTTTCTAAGGCAATTCTGCTGGAAGTGGGCTGGGGTGGGGGAGAGCTCAGGATGTTCTGGGAAGAGGGAGGGCAAGATATCTATCTGTTAATGGTCCTCTTGATCATAAAACGGAACAGGCACCAACCTTTGCTGTGCCTATATATGTTTCAACATTAGATGAAAGGAGAGAGAATCCCTATAAAAATACAAATACCTCGCAGCTATTGTAAACATTAGAAACTTCTGAGCTGCATTAGTAAAGACCAAGCAGCCGATGTCTTGCACTAATGTAAACTGCTGCAACTTTAGGCGGAGGCATATATCAGCAGCAGGCATTAAGACATTTGCATCCCATCCATCTAACTGTAGAATAAACAGACCAATTAGATTTCTGACAGCTTAGTGTATACAATGTCTGCTCATTTAGTCGACCTCAGTGAGGGCTTTATCAGGTTAATCCATCCAGTTCTAGAAAATGGGAAGCCCTTTTAAGTGCTTGAAACAAGAACCCTGATATCTCTGGGAGAGAACAAGACGCCATGGGTTAGATGAGAGAGCTGGGATCCTGCTCTCCACCCAGGTCCCAGATGGTTGTTCTAATTCAGGCTACATTTCTTCTCTGTGGCTCCCTTGGCATCCCCCACAAGGCTGAGTTAGATCCTCTGAGATCCCATCACACTCTGTTTCCCATGGTTTTGAATTGCCCGTGACCTTGTCTCTCCCCCCATGTACAGGGGGACGGGGTCTACATTACTTGCAGTTGTGTGAAATGGCACTTATGAGGTGCTCACTACATTGTGTTGAATGAGACATTACACAAAGAAACTCTACTTGACATAGGGTTTTTACATCACAGAGAAACAACTACTCATGCCCGAATAACGGAAAAGTCAAAATCAAATTAAGAGCTTAAAACAAAACTCAGACCAAAACCTTCATCTAGCTTAGGCATATGTCTACCTGATATTGGCAAACAGGGTGTACTAATTGGGCTTGTTAAGTGATCGGTCATCTGTGCTGAGAGGATCAGCAACGTGGCCATCATCTGGGAGCTGGCTGGAAACGCAGACTCTGCTCCCCATCCCCAACGAAGTCTGATCTGCACTTACAGAGAGCCCCAGATGACTCACGAGCACGTTACAGCTTGAGAAGTACTGGTCTACACCTCTCCACTCATTCTCCACCCAAGCGACAGTGAGCCAACCCTGGCACTCACTCTAGCAAGGCTAAATCTCCATGATGCCGACCCGCCCAATGGGGTAACGTCACAGACCCGTGGACTGATCTTTTCTCGTAATAAAGAAACGTTGGCTACAACTTAAAATCCTCTTCTTTTCACTTGGAATTGAAAGGCCTATCGCAACATACACATCAGAAAAGCCTGTTTAGAATCTCTCTAGATTATCGAAACGTCCCTAACGATCAAGTCATTTCTCACATTTCATTCTGCTTTGCCATGGTCCTAATTCTGGACTATCTTTTACTTATCGATGATTCTGGCCTCGCCCCTCCACGGAGCAACAGGGTTACATCCAAGGGCAGCTTTGTCAAAAAGCTGCGGAGGCTGTTCAGAGAAGAAAATGGTCTTTCCCTGCAGTTCTCAGATTCTTTTTAAAAGGAAAACTTGCTCTCCTTTTATATTTCACAAAGTCAAATCCTTAATTAAATTCACCAGAAACTGCTTGCCATGAAATCCAAATTGAAAGATGTCTCCAACTAGGCTTGGATCTCAAAAATTTATTGGTGTTAAGTCACACGTTAAATGCTTCTTAAATCTTAGTGGCAACTCAAATGTGAAATCAAGGCATGTCATCTTCACTTCTTAAAAGAATAAAATCTATGTGAAAACTGTAGGTATCTGTACGTTTTCCTTTCTACAGTTTTGAAGGAGAAGTAAAGGTCAAATTCAGTCAATTCATGGGAACCAGGTCATTTCTTTCTGTTGGTATTTCTAACCTCAATAGCAATAACTGGGATATCGGTTTCAAGTTGTAGAGTTGCCTTTGTTGCTAGCCCCAAACCCTCCATCTTTTCTCCCTAAGATATTCCCCAAGACAGCTCTAGAAGGGAGCTTGCTTATATGCCTCTCAGGATACCTCTGAGTTAATAAACTCAAAAGAGAGTGGAGTCACAGATTGTGGCAATCACTTCACAATGTATGCATATATCAAACCACCATGTTGTACCCCCTTAAATATATACAATTTTTATTTGTCAATTATTCCTCAATGAAGCTACGGGGTTAGGAGTGGGGAGTAGAGTCACAATGAAGACATGCTGCAATCTTCCAGAGGCAGAAGGAAATAAGCAACAGAGGTCCCATTAGAAACGAATGCTTACCTGACAATGAAATCAAACTCGGATCCTGCAAGCATCAGCACTCCTAACAGAGTGGAAACGGCACCATCCAGAACGGGTGCAAACATGTGCTCCAGGGCGAGCATGGCCCTGCGGTTCTTATCGCCAATGGCTGTTAGAAAGGCCTGCGCAACGAGGAGAGTTCAGATGATCAGATTCCTGGACTTGGTCAATGGCCAGCTTCGTCTTCAATGCTATTAGCCACTTTCATCTGCCTCCACTGAACCTCTCAGATCTTACCCTCTATCTACTGGCATGTTTAACTGGGGCTGCTTAACTAGCTAAATCTAGGCTTACACTAAATTGACCTGTTCATGATAATGGGTTGTATTTGGTATTGATGTAAATCTTGAACATCAAGAAGAAAAGCATATTTACTTTAAATTTAAAAACCATGCCAAAACTATACAAATGAGCAAAATGTTCCCTTCTTTTCACTGTTACTCACGCTTGAGTTTACTCCCCACACTTAAATGATCTAGCATCATTCACATGGGAGACCTCCAGTTGTGAAAGCGACAGCATTTTGCCCGATTTTTTGAAAGGTCAAGATCTTACTTCCAAATGGGCTTAGCACCTGGGTGCTAAATACATATTTCCTCACTATTATGCTGAGGTTAGAAATTCTGTCACCGTGTTCCAACTAATGTGTTTGTAGTACATGTAAGTACCATGAAGGTATCACAAGAAAAAGACAGGGCTGTAAATTCAATCAAGCCTGTTCTAAATATGTGTGGCTATATCTCACCTCTTATGCATTCTCTAAAGCTCTTCTAGGTCAAGGATACTGTTGATACCAAATGGGAACTTTATGGAGATCTTGGTATATCAGACTATTGGCTTGAGAGTGTGACCCAGGACCATTTCAATGTGGGTTAGTTACTGTTACACCCTGTCTGCTCCCCCAGTGGGGGGAGGGCTGAGCCTGGCAGAAGCTTGCTCTCTGAAAGTTAAGGCTGCTCTAGGATGTGCTGAGAAGAGGGCTTGGGGCCCTTGCAGGTGCACTAGGGAAGGACAGGACGTTATTCTACTTAATGGATGAAGAAATAAAATGACACAAAAGTCTGCAAAGGTGCATTGTGAATTTTCCTATTTTTCTCTGAAGTGGGGTCTATGTATGGACGCTCTTTCAGAGCTGGGAGATTTTAGGGTCAAAGCAGTTGTCTTTTTCTCCTGGGAGGAAAGCACCAAGATGGTTTGGAACCATGTCGCTCTGTGCTGTATCTGGGCCGTGAGGCCACAAGGGTCAAAGTTGGGTTGATCTTCTTGCATAGCACTTATGCTACGGAAACAGTAAACTGCCAGGCGCCCATCGATTCCTTGATGACTTTCACATACAGGACACGGTAAGAACACCATGTCCTGTGTGTGGGTAGCCTCTCGATGAAGACCTGGGCTAGCAGCACAAAGCCAAGCTGCCTCTTGAGACTCCTTCAATTCTCAGGAGTAAATCTTGCATGAGGAATAGAGGCATTCCTTCACTGTTTATCCAGCACCGGTATGGATATTTGTTCATACTACCTCAGAGATCCAAGGGGCCGCTACAGTTTAAAGACTGTTGTTAGCATTTCCACCGCAAAAATCTGTTCTAGGACCACCCTTGTTTGTAATGCTAGCTACCAAGAAGAGCGGTTTTCATTCACATCAGAATAAAATGATTTGTGGATTTTTAACTCGCGGGTAATTTTTCTCCTTTTTAAAAGAAATGATATCGTAATTATGTGTTCTCTAAGCTCTAGGCTCTTCTTTCTAAAAATCCCCTCTCCTTCTTCCCAGCTCAATTGAGGAAAGTAATTAGGGTAGGCTCAAAATGTAGAAAACTGTTTCTATATATTATCAGCTTTGTATTATACATTGGGGGAAAAAACAGGTTAACTGCAACAAAACGTTCCTTCTGAAATATAAACATTTATCATCTCTACGCAGCATAAATATGGCCCTGAAAGAAGACAACAGAAGGTAGAAGGCAGAAGCATCTGTCTAGACACCCATGTGTGTAGCTATGCATGTGCCATGTGTTAAGCCCAAAGAAAATCAATGCTAGAGATGCAAAAGCAAGGCTTTTTGCAAGAGCAAAGGCTTTTACTCAAAGTAACTTGATCCAAGTCAAATGCTTGGTTTCCTAGCTAAGCATTCCAAACATCAGTATTTATTCAGTCAGTAAGTATTTACTGAATGCCTACATAAACCCAGGGACGCAGACTACAAACACAAGTACGCACAACATTATGTACGGAACATAATTTACACATCACTATAGGGCTTTTGAATGATTCTCTGATAAATGTATACGATGCGTTTGTCTCTTGGGTTAGACTCCTCTTGAAGTTTACTTTTCTCCCACAAAGATTCACAGGACTGTGCATAGAAAGAGCCGGGTGGGCGTTGGTGGGGGGGGGGGATTCCTATTGAGAGCAATGCTAGTTCTCCTACTTTCTGCTGTCATGAATTTGGAAGCTGGGAGGTCGAAGGAGCTGGGTGGGCTCAGGTGGGAGAGCTAGTTCATCAGCCCCAGGGTATTTCCTCAGCTGCCAACTCACCTCACCCTCCACTATGCCATCCCCACCAAATCTGTGAGTGTGGTCTCATTTTATCCCTGCTTTATGACTGTGATTTTAAAAATCGTGTGTATTCATGCACACGTATACACCATCTGTCTTAGGAACAGCAGACGAGTTCAGGACCCGTGGTGACACAACTGACGACACCAAATGAGCAGAATCCTTCCTGGCCCACTCGGACACACCAAAGACACTGCCTACTGCTGACGTGGCCTGGCTTTCACCTTTGACACCCTTTTTCTTAGATTTCCCCCAGAGGGAAAGGAGTCCGGCTGAACTTCAGCCACTCCCAGGGAATGTCTGTGCTCTGAAGCCTTTTTGCCGTGATGTGTGTCAGGTGTGTTCCTTGATGTTGGAGAAAATGAAAAGGTTCCCAACTTGGAAACTAAAAAGAGCCAGAGGAAACAGGTTGCCTTTCTAGTGAATAGCTTTCACTCAAAACGTCTCCCATACCAGAGCAACATGAACGGTGAACTCCACTCCAATGCCGACGGAAGCGATCAAGATGACCACAGGCACGGCGCTCAGCTTGATTCCAATGAGGCCCATCATGCCAAAGAGCTCGACCGTCATCAAAGCCAAGACTGTCACCTTGAAAAAGACACACAGGATGAGTGGCTGGGCACAAACACACTCTAGGTGTCGCAAAAATTTTTTCAAAACTATTCCCCGAGTGCAATCTATAAGGAATTATAGAAACACGCACTCATTGCTGGCTACAAATTTAATACAGTTTAAAACAAGGTGTTCCCTTCTGTTTTGATCTTAACCATCAGAGACCATCCTTCAACTTATAACTGAGTTGCAACTAGAGTTTTTGGTTGCCTTGCCCTCCATCCTTAAGAAAGCTGATCGGACGGGGTGAATAAAAGTTCTTTTACGTAAAAGTAGCTTTGCTTTTGCTTGGAGAGTCCATGGACTGAGGATGACTTGGGAGAAAGGGGACGTGTGGTCAGCTGATGTGGGTCAGGTTACAGCCCCTTCACTTTGAAGAAATGTGGAGTTACTGGGGTGGACAAAGCAAACAGTCAAATCCAAGGAAAAGCTTTTATTTGCCTTTCTTTCATCTGCCTTGTAAAAATTTCTAGGGGGATGGAAAGAAAATCTGTGTGGCAGATTTTGGAGTTTTGGGGGCCAAAGAGGAGAAAATACAAATAAAACAATGAACTGCACAGAGACAAAAGAAGGAGAGAACGATCTTTCCTTCTGGAGGTGGGGGTCAGCAGGCAGTGAAGGGGGGACAGACAAGTACAATAAAAGTTCCCTTTGCTTTCTTTTAATAAGCTAATGAAAGATGGATAACATCAATTGCTTAAGTACCATGAAAACTCCTATAGACTAAACATTTACCTTTAAACATACCTGTTGCACAGACTTATGGTGCAGAAACAAGACCTGGTCTCTGTTTTTATAATTCTGGCATTTTGAAGGCTATACCACAGTTCATGGAATTTAAATACTGCCATGATTTTATTAGACTCTACCCAAAACTTGTTTCAAATCTGAGAGTATTATACTTGGAGAAAGAATGCAAAAAACAGGTTGGTAATACTCGTTGATCAATTCTGCCCAAGAGTTAAAACAAACACACCACACAAAACCATCCCTAAAACCATTTAACCATACACCACCATCCTAACTTCTCGAATTATCGCTCCATTTAGAAGAATCTTCTCTATATTTGGTCTGGGATGTAGTAACAAAATGACACTTGAATTGAAAAAACAGTTACGCTTTGAGTGTTTGTATTTAATAAATGCTCAGCTCTATATTAAGGAAAGTGTGCTCAAAAACTCCCCTATCTTTGCACAAAAAGTTTAAAGGAGAGGGGACAGAAGATTAAGGCCATTAAAGGCTCTACCTAACCATGAACCTCACCACCTCCAGTAGAATAAATACAATATGGATGATGCAATCTATACCCTCCTCCAGAGGCCCAGACATAAACAAAACTTCCCGGCTGCAGAAAGAGCTATGCTGAAAGGAATGTGACTTCCACAAAGACCCTTAGAATAAACTCACAATGATCCCGGCCGTCCAGGGGTTCAGGAGGAAGACAGCACACACGAGGAACGTGCAGGCCAGCACCACGCTGATGGACAGGAGGAGCCAGTGGCGGAGGCCGATGTACTGCTCCCAGAAGAGGAAGGGGTAGCCGTTGGGGTAGCTGGAGAGCCCCAGGCTTGTGTAGTTGTTGCAGATCGTTCTGACTTTTTCAATTGCTTCAACGAAGTCTGAGGTGTCACGCAAGCCGTTGAGGTAGAAAGGGAACTGAGCGTATTCGATGGGCTCTGCTGCTGGGACTGGAGAGAGAAGGCAACAGGGAGAGGGCCCATGGATCAGGGGCTCCTGGCAATACTGAGAAAGGCAAACGGACGCCATCCAAGGGTGGAAGAAATGCAACAAGCTCCCACCATTAGCCATCCCAGACGTGCATCCCCGGCTTCTCCACAATTGCAATGAGAAGAGAAAGAACTCGGCAAGAAAGTCCACTTACTGCACCTCTTTCAACATGAAGGACACACAATACCAATGATGGTCTTCAGGTCTTTACAGTTTCAATCTTTGGTTTAAGAAATTTTAAACAATGATCAACCTTTGATTTTGGGGTGTGTGTGTGTGTGTGTGTGTGTGTGGAGGAGGAGCCTGTGATCTCTGTATTGATTTACCCTTAGATTTTAATCTTCTAGAAGCAGTCACTCTTTGGAATGGGTCTAAACAACTTAAGAATTCAATTGTGGGAACATTTTTTTTGTTCAACTGACACAAGTGAAAATACTAAGTTCAAACTGTTTTACTCAATCACTTATGAGAACAAAATAACTCGAAAGTCATGCTTTACTGAGAAAAACGCTTGACTTTCTTATCCTTTTAGTGATCTAACACACTTAAACCTTCCATGCTTCTTTTTTTTAATGCAATGCTAAGTCTTCAGCAGCAGGGGAAGAAATCCTTACACAACAAGCATTTAGTTGCTGCCGTTGTGTGTTCCAGACCCTCTGGGGTCATTCAGTTGACTTGCTAAACATGATTTGCCCTATTATAATCTCAACTATAAATTTTCATTAAGACAAGCCTTGGCTGCTTGCCACAAGGCTCTGAGGTTTAGATACAGGGAAGCACAACCCGCCTGCTCTCCAGCCATGTTCGCAAAGGGACCTGTCTTCTTTCTCACGTCCTCCCTTGGACTCATACCCAAGGTATACGCTACTAATATCTCTAACCCAAATGCAAATTAAATCCATCCAGAACCACCTTTCAAAGTCGGGGCTGAGAGGTGAAAGGAAGAGGACGCTGTTGTATACAGACTTTTCTGCTCCGGTTTAAACAGCTTTGACAGAGTACAGGTGCTTGGTGGCTTATAGGAATGACCCAACTTGCCAAAAATCCCTTCAACACCAGAGTTGACAAAGTTAAGATAAACATATAATCCCCAGCGATAAAACTCTGCAACAGTAACACAACACTCGACCTGGAGGCGTCCCCAACTTTCACATGGAACAGCTGGCATTAAAGAGAGAGGCCTGGTGGACGTTTTCGAGTCAAAGGCACGAAGGGAGATTACAGACTCTTATTTCTCAGTGTGATAGAGCATGAGTTGCATTCGATTACACATCCTCATCTGTCTCCCAGAGTTTTAAACTAAAAGAAATATATTGTTCTGTTTACACTGTTGAACCCTGCGTAGTGTCGACGGATGAGGGCTGGGACTGAGCCTGGAGGTACGGCGTGTAAGGAGCCCCATAAGCTTGCAGGCCCAGTGGAAGGCTACTTACTTCTCAGCCTGGTTTCTGGCATGTAGTCGGCTTTGTCGTGGACCCACTCAGGACGGTGAGGCCGGATGTTGGCTTGGGAGGCGGCGTACGCCACGGGGTCGTTGCTGACCCAAGCGGTCAGGTAGATGTAGAAAGCGTTGGGATTAATGATGCCGTCTGCATCCACCAGGCGCCGTTTAGTGAGCTGCAAAATGGGCAGAGCAGAAGCCTTTCAGAGGGGTGCTTGGGGTACACACACTCCTGCCTAGAGAGAATAGGAGCGGAGCTCTGCACCAGCATTTGCAGCAAAGGAGAGAATGCCCACTGTTTGCAAGTACAGAAAATCCCATCAGAACACCTTTGCTTTCTTTCAAAATGCACTTATCGGAGGATGCAATAATCGGCATGTTTATAACACACACACACGCAGTTCTGCAGACGGCCCAGGAATGGACTGAACCAATTAAATCTGAATGCTAAAAGACTGTCTGCTGCCAGGGCGGAGAATGAACAATCTGAAGAAACATATTTATAGGAGAGGAAGGGGGAAAAAAACCTGGCAAGAATCCCCATACACGTCTGTGTGCAGTTAACCTCTGCTGTTAACACTAAAGGAAATGCCACCCAGTAAATGGAGGAGAGCTATAAAAATAAAACAACATCTGTATAAATTTTGCTAACACTAGCCTCCTATGACCTGTGTATTCAAAAAATGCCCATCGCCAGAAAGTGGAAGGGACGGGTGCACAGCCTTGGTCTTTCTTGGAATCTTATTCCGAGAGAGGCGGTCACACATAGTACGCCACATCCTGTGAGGATGCCAGATACTATGCTCCCTCTAAAGTGGGTCTGTGGGCCTTGCATAGGTGAAAGGCATCAGATGACAGATATACAGAGACCCACACGTATGTGTGCATATACTTTTTCCTGTTTACTTTAGATTGAGAAGCGGTTCCAATGCTTTTGGTCTTTTTTAACAAAATGAAAACACCAATGACAGAAGTTAATAGAGAAAGAGTGAAGGAAGAAAGGGGAGGAGAGTGAGAGAACTAAATTTTAGGGATCTGGATTCAATTAATCCACAGGATATGTAACAACTGTACGTCTTCAAGCCGTCTCTGGAATTACATAGTACAGCTCACGGCCTCCGTGCACACAGCACGCCCTTCTCCCTCCCAGGCGGAGGAAATGATGTCCGGGGGCCTGGCCCAATCACATTTGTTCCACAGTGTCCCTGGTCCCTAAAACCCAACCCAGCCCCCCGGGCATCCCCGCTATCTCTCAGACAGACGCCTCTGCCCGCAGCCCTGTCAAACCAGACAGCATGCCCCATGTGGCCATAAAGCACCAAGTTCACACTCCATAATAACTCTGAACAATGTACTTTGTAAATCTGTCACCTTTAATTTCAGCAAAAAAGGGGAGACAATAAACAGAGCTGCTAGGAAGATCATTAGCATGACGGTTTTCTGCCTGCAGTAAGTAAGCAAGTAAGCTACAAGGGGAAGCCAGTAGTGGGGCTGGACTCATTTGAAATCTGAAGGGTCCAAACGCCCTCCCCAGCATGCCCAAGGAATCAAAAGGGATATGCCGGAATCCAAGTGTCACAGCCAAGAGGCAAATGCAGCTGGAGAATATGATTACCAAATAGAAACAGCTCTTCTTACTTGGGGGGTAAGCACAACAGTGAGTCCACTCAGATTCCAAGGATTTCCATCTGCCTCGCTGATGAGAGAGCAATCCGTCTGTCCTCCTCTGCCCCTTAGGCCACAGCAATGCAAAGGAATCAAACACAACAAATCTTCCTATCCTTCTATCCTTCCCTAACCCATCCATCCACGCCAAATTCTATTCTTTCAAATTCTGCTCCCCAATGGATCCACCTTTCCAAGTTCGGATAAAACCAAGACCGACACGGTAACAAGCACAAGAATTCGAAAGAGAACAACGCAACACAGTACGTCTAACATCTGAAAGAGTCTGCATTGCCTCAACTAGACTTTCTTCTGACAATTGCTCTGAAGGTAAGTAACACACTCGTCCCCACTTGACAGATGAGCAAGGTGAGGCTCTCTGGGTTGCCTGCAGTCATCCGATCTGCTGGTGGAATGAAGAGAATTAGAGCCAACTCAATATTCATTCTTCCAGCCCCCGATGCCTTGGATCTGCAGAGAGCACAGGCTGGGATCGCATGCTGTCAAGCAGTCTTCAGTGGCAGTTGCCCCAAAGCCCTGCTCAACGACGCTCTCCGAAGCTCCCATGGTATAAGGCAGTGAGCGTACCTGGCTGATGTCGATGGGCTTATCACGGCTGCCGGTTTGCACCAGGAGTTTGTAGGCAAGGACCCCGTCATCTGATCCATTTTTGTAATTGTTTGGCATGATTTTCCCAGTTTCCCAGTCACTGTCAAATGCATCCTGAAGTCCTAGAAAAGGCAAATGTGTGTAATACATTATAACTCTTATCCAGAATGATCCTGGTCCTAACAGGGTGCTCTGAGGACAGTGGAGCGTTTGCCATCAACCCCAAACACTCTGTATTCTAGTTGTATTTGACTTCATGTGACACTATTAGATTTTTCGTGAATGAACTTCAAGTTGCTGATAATCACTGCCTCGAAGGCAGAAGGGGAGAGTATTCATTTCTAGGAAACAAATACACATGTTTTACCTCAAAAAGCCCCCCCCAAACTCCACTTCTTCTCCCCCATGACAAAAGAAAGCAAGAGGGCTGGGTGAGAAAGACATGCCAGGCCCATTCAGTGTTTCGTGCCACTTCAGGTGCTAGGCCATGGGTTCTTCGATACAACCAGAAATTCCACTCAGAGCAGGAAAAACACATTCAAACTCCCAACTTCAAACAGCAACTCAGTTGCTTCTCCAGCCCTGGGTGAGTGAACATGATTCTGTCAATTTGTTCCATCTGTTCGACTTGTGGAGCTAATACAAGCTGTGGGATCGGCTGCCAGGTTGTGTAAAGATCACAGCCGACACCTATTCACTCTGGACTGTTCTCTTCCTCTCTGCCACCCTTCCTCCAAGAGGGGCTGTGGAGGAGAGAGGAGGAGGGATCTTGTGTGCATGTGTGTGCAGGGAAATACCTCACAGGGTAAATTTGGATCATATTGAGAACAGGAAGCCACAGGCCAATAGAAGGGGGCTCTGTGAGAACAGATGACAAACCGCAAGGCCAAGGAGGGGAAGGAAAGAGCTTTCTGGGCTTGGGGGATGGGCGCGCCCACCAGCCCACCACACACAGCTGCGCTTGGCTTCTGTAATCAAAACCATCATTACAGACCTGACGGTTTGGCTACAGCTGTAAAGAGATAAGCGTGTTGGAAGAGAAAACAGGGCCCTGGTGACCCGGCCCTTGCGTCTGAGCAATTGCTGGCTTGCACACACTCTCCTCTGACACCCCCCCCCCCAGCTCTTCCGTCGCCCTGCTCCCCCAAACCACCTCCCACGTTGAGCTCCCAAGCCCCAGCAGCCCAGGAAGCCACATCTTCTGAACCAGCTGCACGTGCACGGGTTAGACGTGGCCAGTAAGGAGGGAGGAGGGTTTGTTTCATTTCACGACACGCCCCCGTTCCCCACAACACACGGAACTGGTTCCGTTTGTACTCAAAATAGTTAAACTCTTGGGGTTTGAAGTTGGGGGGAGAAGGGAACACAGGACTCTCTCTCTCTCTCTTGTTCTCTCTCTCTGTCCCAACTAAACCTTCCTTCCGACGTTGCTGTGGGCGTTGTTTTCACAGGAACAATTTGGGGATGAGGGCCTCGGGCTCGGTGGTGAAAGGCGGCCCTGTTCGGGGAACGTGGAGTGGCCGCGGGGCCGGGCGGGGAGACCACCGGGATGGCTGCGCTCCCCTCTCACACAGACTGTTTTTCATAGCGAGGCATGCATACAACCGTCAGTACTGAACAGATGTTATTTTATTACCTAAAGCCTTTTTTTTCCTGTTTTTGAAAAAAATAAACAGGAGAGAAAAAAACAACCCCTACCAGAAAAGAGGCCTGTTTTGTTTTCCTCACCATAATAGAATTTCCATCACTCTGTGGCCTGTAGGCACTTTAACCCTTTCCTCTTGACCTGCTATCCTGAGGAGCAGAGCTCACGCTTATTCTGAGTGTGGGGCTGTCTAAGCATTTTACATTGATTACCCCGCGTTCAATTCTTAAAACGACCTCATGAGATAACCTACTAGTATGATGGTTCCCACTTTACAGATGAGGCTTGGGAACGTGAAGTCACTTGAGGAAAGTCACCCAGCGGGTAAGTGCTGGAGCTAAGCTTTGAACCCAGGCAGCCTCTTCCAGAGTCAGCTGGAACCACGAATGCTCTAAGTCGCCCTGAATGCACTATGGTGCCCAGGAAACAAACATCTGTTGATAGAGTTAACGTGGGCACCAATGACATCCGGTGGCAAATAGAGGGCCCCAAAAATCTGAGTGCGGTTTTATGATATTTATACTCTACGACTCTGGGGACACCCTAGAGTGAAACAAGGAAAGAAAGATCTGATCTGATCTGGGGAGGTCAACCCTGTTGGCAATTCCACTCAACTCATCACCTGCGCTGCTGGCCCCCTACTCGCCATTCACTCTGCTGGGGGCTTCATGATGAATGAGAAATAATCATTGACTTCACAGAAAAGTTAAGTTCTTTCATAATTAGTGTATTATTTTCTGATGAATTATCAAAAGGCTCAAGGAACAATGGTTTGGCCTAAGTGCACGCACACTATACGGTCTTGACACAAAACAAGGAACAAGGATTTGCTTCTTCCCTTGGCCAAATATTTCACATTCCAACACATGCATACTGTAGGAAAGAACTGTGACGTTTCACTTATTTTATGGCAAAACATGAAAGTTTTAGCTAGAACTTTTTCATTTAAAATATTTTATACTAGAAATTATTTTCTAGTGTGAAGTTCTGAGTTAATTATCTCAACTGCCAATTTTTCTTTGATACAGGACGCTAAAAAGAAAATGCTAATCTAAATTTTATTTGCATATTTCAGTGTGAAATATAAACAAATACCATGTGTACAGTGTGGTTTTTATCTCCAGGGTCACCTTATTTGCATGTATGCTTAAAGGTGACATTGGAGATAATTTCTGTATCACCATTGTACATTTTTATGAGTAAATCCCTCCCCCGCCCAAACTACTGGAATGTTGCTAAAGACCAATGGGATGACGTGGTTTGTAATGGTCATTCCATTAAAAACTAATGAGGGTCCCATCACTTAGCAACCACACAAAGTGCTTTGAAGGAAAGCTGACTCAAGGATAACTACTTCCTAAGAGGAAATGTTCAAAGACCAAATCAGCCACTCAACAGGCCTGAAAAACGTCTAGGCAGCCGGTGGTCCCAGTATCTGGCCATCCCGTGTACACTGCTCTGCCGGACCTTGGTAGAGTCAGATGCAGAGGTCTAGGGCTGGCTGGGACGCCGACCAGTGGGCGTGAATGGATCTTACTTGGTCTAGGTGGGTGCTGTTCACTTAGCAATCAAAACATGATTCAAAGGCACCTTTTAAAAAGATTCCCAAGTCCAACTGCTTTAGGTCTTTAAAGGGATGAAAGCATGGGGATAATTTACAATAGGCTATAAAAAGGTTAGCCCTCTGCACTGCCTGGAGACAATGCCCCTCTACCCTCTTCCAAAGCTCCGCCTAACATGCCATATTGAACATTCAAAGGAATGGCCGAAGACACTGAAATCAATTCCAGGATAACCCTTCTTTGCTCAGATACTGGCAGTGCTCTGCAGATCTCTTTGTTATTTGTGGCAAGTTATTTGCATGTCTTTGGCCAAAGGGGGAAAAATGAAAAGCAGGGAATCTCTCAACTTTCTCGTCTTCTTTTGATTCATCATCTGAAAAAAAAAAAAAAAAAAAAAACCCCACTGCTTCCCAAACTACTGTAAAAAAATAAGACTGGGAACAAATTCAAGTTAATCTCACGAGCATGTTAAAAAATAATGTTAATGTCATGTAGTTCTCTTCGCCTTCCTCAGAAAAAGAGGTCAAATCTGGTAACACATGCACGAACAAAATTCTAGGAACACGAGTCAAAGACAGAAACCGTACTGAAGAATTTTCAATCAAATTCAAGTTGTTTACCATTTCATGCAAACTCACAGGGAAATTGGCTGCTTAATCTTTACATACAAGTGTATTGACTTAAGACCAAAAAAGGCACTTAAATCTGTGTTTAAACAAGCCTAATTAAGTGGGAAATTAAGACAATCATTTGGATAACTTAAGCCAAAAAATGTTGGGGCCATAATTATTTGGGTATTTCAGTAAGAGTATTTTTGCTTGAATTGTGTAGATAATTATCTTGATTCTCCACTTTACTTTGCATGTGTCAACACAGAATAAATGAACAGATGTTCTTAGAATCACTGAATACATTCATATTCAGTCAGCAGTTAGGAGCAAGTTGAGGCCGTCTTTCTCTCCAGTCGACTACTATTTCCTAGAGATGTTTCTAAGGGCAAGGTCAGAAGCTAAGAAGGCATTTTAAAGCAGAAATTGATTATTTATGATATACTATGAGATGTGATCAAGTGATTAAGCTTACTCCATATGGTAAGTCAAAAGATGGTCAAAAGACGGAATTTTAAATTATATTCACCAATGATGCAAAACTACTGATGTAGTAAGTTACAATTTGGCAGTGAGTCAGCCTAGAAATTCCATTAACACTTGGATTTCACTTGGTCACCAAACTAGCCACCATTAAAAAAAAAAAAAAAAGTACTAGAAGCATCCAGCTCCGTCTTTTATAACCCACTTTCCCATTTCCTGCTTTAAAATGCCTTTCTCAGCTTCTCACCTTGCTCTTAGAAACATTTCTAGGAAATAGTAGTCACTGGAGAGAAAGAAGGCCTAAAGTTGCCCCTAACTGCTGACTGAATAGGGATGTATTCAGTGATTCTAAGAACATCTGTTCATTTATCCTGCGTACTCATAAATTCTTACAGAAGTTCCTGAATTGGCCATTTGAACTGTTTGCATCGTTTTATAGGTAAAAACCAGATTTGGGAGCTGCCCCAGAAAGAGTCTATATAAGAATTTTCAGCAACAATTAGAAGTCAATGGAACATGTCAGTGTTACATTATCATCTAACACTTTAATGAAGTGAACAAAGGGAACCTGTAGAAGCTGAACACACCAAAAACCAAATGGTGAACGTTTACCAAGGACAAGGGCCCTCCAGCAGCATCTTACCTTGGAGCCAGTCTCTGAAGTAGTGCAGCCACATTTTGGGAAGCTGTTTATTTTCTTCCAACATGACATACTTCACATTACTGAAACTCTTATGAAGGTCGTAAAGTAAGTGCTGGATATTGGGGTAGTCTGCCTTCTGAGTGACTATATACATGTTGTAGAAAGAGAAGTATTTGAACTGTGCAGCAATAAAGTCATATTCTCTAGTTTCCCGAGGCACAATGTCTGTAAGGTCCAGCCCATCACGCACTCGGGTGGTCCCATAAAGGCTGACCCCCAGCAGGCCCAGGAAAAGGAAGATCACCACGACCTGCAACAGAATAAGGGGCCCGAGATCAGACCCGGAGGAACATAACCGACTCTCCCTTGACAAAGATGAGCTGTTTGGTTTATACCTCACTCTTAAACATCACACTATCCGGATGTACAGTGTAGGGGTCGTTTTCCCAGAGGAAAAAACATAAAATCATGGTAATTTTGCTTTTTTTTTTTTTTTTTTTGGCGGTACACAGGCCTCTCACTGCTGTGGCCTCTCCCGTTGCGGAGCACAGGCTCCGGGCGTGCAGGCCCAGCGGCCATGGCTCACGGGCCCAGCCGCTGCGCGGCACGAGGGATCTTCCCGGACTGGGGCACGAACCCGTGTCCCCTGCATCGGCAGGCGGACTCTCAACCACTGCGCCACCAGGGAAGCCCGGTAATCGCATTTTTTAAACAAGCTCATTTAGAATAAAATCTTTAAAATGCAAGGAGTTGACGTAAATTGAAAGAAACATTTGCCACATAGAGATGCACTCCTGTAGAAGATGAGCTCATTAAAATGGCCTCGAGCTCTAAATGGACTGACTGGTTAGGAGGCCTGAAATACATCACATCTGAGGAAGCAATCGGATGAATTCCAAAGGCGCCTGCTCTGTTATTTTTTGCAGACAGTAGGAGTCTTCTGTTTTGGTAATTACCTTGGCTTTTGGTTTCAAGAGGAAAGGGGCATAGTGCTTCTCGGCAAAAGATGAGAGTGTCCACCTGCTGCAGGGGGGCTCAAGGCAGTGGAGGCTAGAGTCAGAGAACTGGGAGAGCAGGTCCCTCGTGGAGCTGGTGCTCTCGGGGCTCTGGCAGCTGAGCGTGTCCTGGGCCACGGTGACGGGCTGCACGGAGATCTCGGAGCGCGGCTCGGCAGTGGTGTAGTACACGTGCGTGTGGGGGTCATACTCTGTGCGAAGCTGCACCGTAGACTGCATGGTGATCTGGGTTTCGTGGGCGAAGCTGTGGCTGCTGTAGGGGGGCGGGGGGCTGTAGCGGGTGTTATTGTGAGTCTCTGTGTAGGCCTGGGGTTCAACCTGAATCACTCTGCTGACACAGGGGCTGAAAGAGGGGGAAATATGTTGGAATGGTATACCGAAACAGGGAAACGGTGCTTTCATTTCTGCCAATGACTGACATTATTCACTTTACACAGCTCTGACTTAGGAGCAAAACATAGCACGGAACTCCACAAACACCATCCGGTTTATCTATTCGGACACAGACATGAGTCAATCAAAGGAGGCCAAATGGATGGTTGATCCTGAATTTGGCTGACAAAAATCAAGTTACATGCCGATGAACCTCTTAATGCATAATTCCTTAAAAAAAAACCCAAAACCAAACCACCCAAAGGGTGATATGTTTTCCAGATGGTGGTTTTCAACCTTCGTTCTGCCCTAATCCATAGAGATACAACACATTCCCAACAATCAGCAATACTGGTGTGTGGTAAACAACGATCATGTGTATCACAACCTCGGGGCTGTAAGAATGTTCAGTTGAGGGAGGGGAGAACCCCAGTGACTCCGATGTCCCCCAGAGGAAGCATCCTCTGTCCGTTATCTCCCCTACGTTCAGCACACTGTTAACTACGCTTCCTTCTAAGTTCACAGACTGAAAATTTCTCTGAACATTACCACTCTGCTCCCAATAAATAAAGGCCACAGGGGCCAGAAAATGTACCTTGTAAAACAGCAGAAAATATCCAATCTCCTGTCCTCACGTCGATACAAATCCATGCTGAGAATTGCAGGAAAAATCAGCAAAACCATAGCAAAATTGAATACCACTACTACAGCCGCCTGGGAGAAAAAAAAAAAATGTAGAGGTCACTAATACATTTCCTCCCAGTCAGAGGACTGCTTTGAAAATAAAGATGCTTTAAACAAAATCTTTCTTTCACTTTCCTAACTGAGGTGTTTAAGCCTGAAATAGATGCTGGAGTTTCTCATCACTTTGCTTCTCGTCCTTCATTAAGAGACCATTTGACTAGAATAGAGGCCCCCATCATTCCTTTCCATCTCTAATAATTCCATGAGCCCACAGGGTACAAACACAGGAACTAAACTAAACCAAACTGACAAAAGCAGAACAGAGAATATGCTTGAAATGTTTTACTTTAAGATAAAAAGAAACATTTTCCTCTTAGAACATTTCTAAGAGTTCACGTAGCCCTGATTTTACACTTAGAAAATTTATACATAAAGTGGATCGAGTATATCCAAATGTCACCTTTAAAACACAAAATAAAAATTCAAACACGTCCCCCGAGGTTTTTAATAGGCACATTCCAAATAGCCTCTGGAGTAGCCTGTGGGGTGTGCGAGCGCAGTAACATAAAAGGTCAAGGAGCGTTAAGCAGAAATTCCTGTGTGTGATTCTAGTATGCAGAATAAATAAGTACGGATTCAAAAGTCACTCCATAACCTAGAATAAACACAGGGCTAGATTCTGTAGCGCTCTGGCAAATCTCCTGCTGACCTAGTAAAAATTACACAATTGGGCTGTTAATAGGGGGAAAGTCAACAGAGGACAGTTGAAAGGGCTCTCCCGTACAGAAAGGCATGGAAAGCAGCAGCATGATGAAAAATGCAACTGGAGTGCTAAGTAACCAAGAAATCATCAGGAAGTTTTTTTGAAAAATAAAAACTCTTACAAGGTTTTTCAAAGAACTGCTTAGTTCTAAAACCTTCTCAAACTGGGTAAACGTTTCAGGGTGAGAAAAGAAAACTCGATTACAACCGGTACCGAACAATACCAGAGGAGGACCTTGCAAAGGTCTCTGGATAGTAATTTGTGAATTTATGCTTGAGGTGAAATAGCAAGCCCAAGTTCTGGAGAGATGCTTTTTTCGATAATTAATTCCCTGTCAAGTCTACAAAACCAAAAAATAACCAAGAGTCTCCTAAAAATGACCCAACCCCTCTCTTCTTCGTCTGCCTTGAAAATTCCTCATCAATTCAAAATATATGAAACATGTTAACTGGCCACTCTAACGTATATAACGTACTTTAAAGACCTGCCTAACATATTATAAGCAAATCACTATTTCGACTAGAGGATTTATCTAAGAGGCAAATAGAAAAAAGAAAAGTCAGGGCGGTGTATTGGGTACAGAAGACACAAAGATAAATAAGACAAAATCCTGCTCTCAAGGAAAGACACAGCCAGAACTATAAACAAATTACAAGCTAGGCTGACAAATGTAGTAATAGAAGCATGCCAGGGTTCCAGAGCGGCTCAGAGGAGGGGAGCATGCAGGTGGGGGTACACGGGGTGGGGGGAGTGGCCAGAAAAGGTTTCTTGGGAGACGGAGAAGACAAAAAAGGGTTTGGGGAGGACCAGGGAGGAAGGATGCATGGAGGAAATCCGATAGGCCGTGTCTGAGTTTAAAAGCTATGCAGTACTGCTGGGTTTAAAATTCTGTTGAGGGAAGAGAAAGGAGGAGGAGTGATGGGAGGTCAGGTAGTTAAGTTACACAAGATCCGTTCGATTCTTACAGCAACCAGGAGGCAGACGTTAGTCCTGCTGGCGACCCTTTACCTAATAAAGACCCGTGGTGCAGAGGAAGGTCACCTGCCTGAGGCTCCCAGTAAATCGGATTCAAACACAGGCTTGATGGCCTAAGCCCCCAGCCCAGCTGGGACCTGGGAGGTCTCGTTAGATCTGATCACCTCCTGAAGGGACAGACACGGGGGGAGGGTTAGGATTCCTGACCAATCGGAACATAGGGGAGAATGCATCTGCTCCTCAAGGGTTTTCCAGGAAAACTTAATCTTGGGGGGTGGAATCCTGTCAGCTTTTCTTTTTATTACAGTCATGCTTAGAATTCAGGAGTATAATTGCAGACAAGAAACTCTGGGCATCTCATTTTGAACAGAAGTTCCTGGGGATGAGGACAGAGACTGTGAAAAGATAAGCCATGCAGGTGTATACAGGTGGCCCAGATGTTGCGGCCAAAACGACACTGATGCTTTCTGCCATGGCTGCGGAATGTATCTGATACCAGCCTCATCCACCAGAGAAATCTGATGGGCATCTTGCTTGGTCTCTTTGTGGTGGAAATGGAGAAACGAAAGAAGAAACCGAAGGTAGCTTCCCATCTAAACTTACTGTCCAACAGCTTATTACATATATAGGTAGGACATTTACTGATAAGAAAGTTGTAGAACTTCAACATCCTCTAAAGTGCACTGAAATAATAAAAACAAACGGCAAGGATTTCTCAGTAAGAGAGAAGTGTCACTGCTAGAGCAAAGAGCACTTTAAGAAATTTCAAGTAAACGTGAAAAGATGATGGGGATGATCCCGCACCGTCAATCAATTCTAATTTGCTGTGCTTTAAGGAAATGTCCCATTCCCCTGCAAAGCATCTATGGGTGGCCCCACTGAGACACTTGCAGAGCAGAGAGGAACTGGCCCTGCCTAGAGGGGCCCTCGTCTAAACCCTCTTACCATTTGGAACAATAAGGCATTCTGTTCTGGGACTTTTCATTGAAGAACAAATACCATTCAGTTACCAGCAAAGCCCCAGTGTAGGGCATTCGTTTTCAAAGAATTATAAACAGTGCCACTGCTTTCTGGTATAGAGGTGGCATTTGGACAGATGGATAAAGATTGACAAGGAGGTTTCTTTGGGAAAGAAATTCTATTTATTTTGGCAAGGTTACAAAATTGGAAAGGCTCCACAAGGAAAAATTTTAACATGGGTTTATGACTGGACAGAACCATTTTGGATATGTCCTTCTGATGCTTAACCTAGAGTATCCTGAAAATACAAATACAAACGAATACCCAAAGTTACAACTTAACACAGTTACTAACGTAAAGAGAAACTATATAATGGTCAATTTCAAACGTCAATACATTTTAAAGGGAACCAAGTGTAAAATTTCTGATGGCTACTGCAAAAATCATGGCATGCTCTTTTTTCTTAAATTTTCTATTCTTCTTTTTTACTTTTTGTTTTTGTTTACTGAGAATGAACCAGTATCACAGGAAGCCATTCTCTAGCAAATGAGAACTTCTAGAAGCTGTAGATGCAATTCCTAAAGTGATACTCCGGTGCCTTGGAATAGAAATGCAAAACCAACAGTATTCATTTCATCTCAGTAAGGTGCTTACCTTGGGAGAACTTAGCGTACTGGATTTTCTAAAAGGCGTAAGGAAAACTCATGTAGCTTTTCAGACCACCACACCATAGGATATCATTAAAGGACAGTATGCCTTGATGAATCATCAGTTTGTACTGAGAGAGGAAAGGAGAAAATGAGAGGGAGGGACAAGAAGAAAAGAAGGAGCGTGAGGTAAAGCAGATAAAGAACAGCGAGGGAAAAGGCAGGCAGAGAAGGACAGAGGAGGAGGGAGGGTCCCACTGTTAAAAGACTCTAGAACAGTTTCTCAGTACCAGAATCTGCTGTATACGAGACAAGAGCAGGCTATCAAAGGGTGCTGCACACGTGCATGGCTGTGCAAAAGGCATCCTAAAACTTCAGTTGTACCAATAAATTAGTGGGCATCTTTTATTTACCTTCCGTATTACTGAGCACTTCTTAGATATATTTTCATTTTCTTTGAACTTTGGTACCACTTTCAGATTTAATGTATTCATTTATTCACTCACTACTTCTATTTCTACTTTCTATATGTTTATAATAAAATGAAAATAAGCTTTTTTTTTTAGTATTTTTCTTTTTGGGGGGCCTGGTGGTCATAGTGATGGGTACAAAACCTTACACCAAAGAGTAAACAAGTCTAGCGTCCCAAATGCAGTAAGATCACTAGCTGCTTAGGCCTTTATCGGTAATTAGTGAAATAAGATTCATATCTGAAGGCTAGAAAAGAGCTGAGCGTGTTGACAAAAATATAAATAGAAACCTAATCTATGACTTGTCAATTTCTCTTCCTGGTCACAATCCTTAGAACCATTTGGTGATTAAAAGGAGTAAAGCAGTATGAATAAGCTGGATGGATGTAACAAGAGTTTAAAAAGTGACACCAAAAATAGTTTCCTTTAAAAACCTGGCCATCTCAGGAATTACTATCCCATTGTAAGAGAGGAGGAAGAGGGAAAGCCACTGCTCCTTTAATCTTTCTTGGAAACCAGTTGGAGCTTTAAAATTTGAATTTCATTCACAAAACCTCAATAATATCCTTGAGAAATCAAAACCCTAAACCACTTCAGGCTTAGGAAGACCACGCCACAAACTGGGCAAGGAGCCTCCTTTATCTGCTGCGTTGACCAATTTCAGGATCTCCCACGAGTTTCAAGCAGCTGAAGAGCAATGCCAGTACTTTACACCAAGCACAGAACTGACCATAGCTGCATCCCCAGTCGCGGGAACTCTCCATTCTTACAATTCATGTTAGCTGGCTCTTTGGAAACATATCTCAGAGGCCTCTAGATGTGAAAGGGCCTGGTTTGGAAGGAAAGAACAGAACAACGATGGACCAAATCGCTCTGCGCAAGAAAGGGAGAGGAATTCTGTGTTTTCTTGGGCAGCCTCAGGGTCCGGTAGGGAACCAAAAGGAAGGAGAAGAGGGGCCAGGAAGAACAAGGAAGGAGAGGTGGCAAGTAAGGGCTGGCCAATCCCTCCTCACACAGTGAGGGATCTAACGCTCAATTTTAAGGTATGGCCTGGCCTGGGCTACACTGCAACCCCATCCTCGTATCCGTGAAGTCTGCTCCATGCAGCGGCTTTGTGTTGGGGGCTGCTTTAGGGAAATCAAGAGATGGTAGCCAGCAGGGGAAGGGGGTGAGCACAGAAACTGAGAGTGGAGTTTGGAAGCAGGGAAGAACAAGAGCTGGCTGCAACAGGGCCCAATCCTGATTATCTGCAGTACGGGCTTACAGGCGTCCCACATGGAGTGGCCCTGGGCCATGAGGATACCCAGGCCTCAGGCTTCTGAGCTATAGGGCTTTAAAGGAAAGAAAGAACCCTAGAACTTTCTTTCAGAGGGAGTGTCAAGGTTATTGCTTAAAGAAGCATCTACCCAGAAGAAAGAGTCCCCAAAGCTGGCATGCTGCTTTACTTCACGGTGGTGGTACCGTAAGCACATCACTGGAGAAAAGTAGACCTGGAAGGCTCGCTGCTGAGCGCAGCGCTCACAGATCCCCCCCCGGATCTAGTTACTGGAAACTCACCTGCAGGGAGAACGCCCGCAGAGCGGGAATCGGGATCAACGCAGCCATGAAGAAGGCTGTGACGTTGCTGATGGATGTAAGGGCCACGCTGGCTCCCGTGCGCTTGAGACACTCCCCGGTCCTGTCCTAAGGATGAGAAACCACAGTGCTGAGAGCTGCACAGGGCAGAGTCCCCGCAGACCACAGACTGTGTGAAATAAGACAACTGGTAGTTTACAATGCTGACGTGAGGGGATAAGAAAGGGATATCTCTGCCTTTCCCTCTAACAGCAACACTGAAATTCAAGTTTTCAGTGCTATCTACACAGTCATGTGTTGTTCATGGTTATTACTATCCAAAGCACAAAGCTGCAAGATAATGATTTAAGTACATTTTTAATATGGTTAAAAAGGGGCAAGGAGAAATAAGAACAAAGTAACCAAAAAACCCAAAGAAACAAACGTGCACTTTGGAACAAGTCTCCTGAGATGCTTTTAACTTACTTCACTTATTTAGAGTCAGTCACGTGTCATCTGACTTGGGACTGAAATATTTACTGGGCCAGATAGAGAAAAGTGGAAGGACAAACACTCAGGAACAGAGAGGGGCTTCTGCTGTCCTCAAAGGTTTCTTCTTTTGTTTTTCTATTACCTCAAAAGGGATTCTTTTATTCTGTCCCGTTTCACTAA
Organism: Pseudorca crassidens; assembly: GCF_039906515.1. Lineage (NCBI taxonomy): Eukaryota > Metazoa > Chordata > Mammalia > Artiodactyla > Delphinidae > Pseudorca > Pseudorca crassidens. The sequence continues at coordinate 86,419,845 of NC_090302.1, forward strand.
ATGCATGCGCCAGAAGGAAGACATCATCCACACCAACGCCAAGAGCAAGAAATGGCAAAACCTGTAGTGAAGACACAGCACAGTGACATGAGACACGTGAGGTCCAGTTCTGAGAATTCTACAAAGCCATTTAAAACACTGCCACCAGCACCCCAAGGAGCTTACCCAAAGGATGGCTTACATGAACTCATGTGAAGAATTTAGTTTTATCTGATAGTTAGACCCCAAAGTCTAGCAGTTGTGGCTCACAGCAGATCTTGTCCATTACTATGTCTAAGCTCCACGTACAATAATTTTTTTAAGTTAACAAATGAGAAGGAATTATACTCCAATAAAGATGTTAAGAAAAAAAAAGTGAGAAGGAATCCATCTCATTTAAAGCAGTGGTTCTCAGAGCGTGATGCCTAGACCAGCAGTGTTGGGAGCTGGCTAGAAATACAAATTCTCCACCCTCACCCCAGATGGACTGCATTAGAAACTCTGGGGATGGGGCCCAGCAATCAGTTTTCACAAGCCCGCCAGGTGATGCTAACGCACACTCAAGGTTAAGAACCACTACTCGAATAAATGATCTAAATTCCACCGATAAATGAAGCATCTCTAACTAATCAACAAGCCCATTCAGACCTGCCACTGTCAAGTGGTCCACTTAGAGACAGCACCCCCCTGAGAAATGGGGCATCTTAGTGGAAAAGGCTGGAAGACCCTTTAGGTGACATGGACACACTGGAGGCCAACTGGGCAAGCCCGGAGAGGGGTGTTTGTCAATGAACAGCAGACGGACGGCTCCTTTAGTACCTGAGTTGTTGCAGCATTAAAGGAAATCCCGATCAATGAGCACAGGCCCAATCCTGCAGCCACTGACAGTGCAACCAACAGGACACCAGCCAGCCCCACGGCACCCTGGGACTTGGAGCAGTCCCAGCGCAGCATGGTTAAACAGGCATAGGCAAGCTACAAGCAGAACAGTTGGGCAGGGTGGTGGGGAGGTGAAGGAATGAAGGGGAGTTGGAGGAAGGGGGGAGAGGAGGAAGGGGGAGACACAAAACAAAAGCCAAACATTAGAATGTGTAAAGATTCTAATGTTTTCCCCCACCCATCACCCCAAATCAAAAGGTAGAACTTATTAAATCGAACAACAACAAAAATTTACATTACAGACATCATACGAAATGATACGAGTCAAAGGTGGGCAAACTGCAAATGGTAATAAATGCTTTACACGACCACTTTTTAAACCGTTACGAAGCCGAGCTCTCTCTGTCTTGGGTGCAAGTGTGTGTTAAGAGCAGTTAAAAAGCAGGGGCAGTCATGGAAAGGTAAAAACTAAAAAACAAAACAAAAACGCCCCCTGGGAGAACCGAATTGATTGTTACCATCAGTAAATAGCCACTGGCCACTCGGATGACGCTGACATCAGAGAAGGACTTGAGGATGTCGTCCAGGGTCGTCGTGGTAAAGGAAAGCACCTTCTGAGTGGAGTTCTGAGCGACGCTTTGATGAACTACCTGCGGTCACAACGCAAGGATAAATTCCCAGATGGGATTAAAGCTACGGTGAGCTTCAAGAGCACAGACCTCTCAGGTGACATGTCCCCTTTACCCAACCCCCACTTTTTTCTGATGCCTTGAAAAGAGCTCTCCATGATTGGGGTTTGAACTTGGACTAACGTTGAAGGACCTGAGCCTGGGACAATGAAGGCTATTGCTAATCAAACGAGAATGTGGTGCTGTGGTGAGCCGGTGAGCCTGCGTAATTGAAGTTTTCTCCGACAGCCTTATTTATGCTATGTCTAAGACTACTATTCTCCTCTCCATAACTCTACAACTGATTTGCGGGCCCATCAGTTCCCCCCTAATCCAAAACAACTCATTCTTAGGGGCACTCCTCCCCCTCTTCATTCGCTGGCCACTTTTAAAAGGTCACATGCAGCTCAGTAGAGGTCACTGCTTGGGAAACAAAGGCCAGCTCCTGTCACATGACCTAACCAAGGGGACTGCAGCTGTGAACAGATTCTATGCCTTGCTAATGTTTTCCAGACACCTTTTTTCGCTAACCAAGTGTTTTTTTTAAACACTGTTATGCCTTAGCTCTGGGGTTCACAATTGGTTACTCAAAATGTTTCAGGGCATCACAATTAGAATTAGCATCACCCAGATAGTGAGATTTTCAATATAAAGAGAAGGAAGAAGTTTTCATCCCCCCAAGTTCTCAGAATTACAATCAGTTTTGAAAATAAATTCTAACGAAAACAATGCTTTAAAACGTTAAAACGAAGTATTTAGTAACTAAGGGGTTTGTACTCAGGTTCAAAGGGCGTCAGAAGGCCACCCATTTACCTCCACATACGTCCTCTGCCAAGCCTCCAGGATGGCTGCTGCCTTGTCCTCGTTCCAGTTGATGTGCGAGACATACTCATAACCCTTGAAGTGTTCGTACATTTGCTTGGGAGTCATTAACTGAAACATGGTCTGCAAGGCGTGGGCGCTGTGATGGGGTGGAAAAGGCACACCATCAGCCTCCCCAGGAAGCAGCTCTCACTGTGCAAAATCCCCACCGAGCACCCCCGACTCACTCGCAGCCATTCTGTCCTACGTGAGCACATGTTTCCATTAAAACGGGACCTGGATGGTTATTTTATTTAATAGATTGATGTACCATATTAAAGGTGTAACCTTACAAACCTTTTACAGATACACCCCCAAATTAAATTAATAGGCAATTTCCTTTCTCAGTTTCTAGTCAACGAAACAGGAAGGGTAATGGAGTAGATAGCCTGATCAGATATGCTGGGCTCCGCGCTGCACGCTTGCTTGTGCAGAAATCCCAGACGACAGCTCTCCCAAGGGAGGAATCTCAGACGGAGCGCCTGACACTTGACGGAGCGGAGTCCACAAGTGCACAGAGGATAATTCTCATTTAGCCCTCAGTCGTTGGTCTTTCCCTTGAACAGTCTGTGATGGAGTTCAGCTCATATCATTTAACTCCACATGGTATGACCGATTCCTCTTGCCTACTTTATAGTTGCCCTGATTTTCTACATCACGGGTAGATCTTCTAAAATCCTACAATCACTAACTACAGTCTCAATGAAAATGATAAATCTTGAAAAATTCCCCATAAGGTGCTTTTCTGAGCCGCTCTAGTCCACTAATATTTCCTAATATTCTATTACACCAGACAGCTAGCTAGGGTAACAGTTAAGTATTAATACAAATACACTTGCAGACGTCAGAAGGGAAGTGGTTTCTGAGGAAAGGACAAAAAATAGACGGCTTGGATTTTCCTCCACGTGTTGGATTACCTGACAAGCTTTCCAGTGCTGTTCTTGACTGTGCCACCCACAATCAGTTCCTCCTGCCAGTGCATATACTTTCTGGATAATCCATGACACCCACCATTCAAAACAAGGGCCATATCAAGAGGCTAAAAATAAAGAGACAGCCTCATAATTACAGGAATTAGTAGGCAGGTCACATGCCTTGTTAAAATCCAGTGCATTAAGGGCTTGTTTGTTTCAGTGAGAACATTAATAACGAGGCTAATGAGAGGCGTATGGCAAATCTTACAGCAAAATTTAGCTCTTTAAACAAACTTAGTTCCATAGACCAAAAAAGTCATCGAGAATGCAATCTTAAAAATAAAAATAATAGAACTAAAAATGGGGGCACATGGCAAGTTTCTCTCCCTTCCCCGCCTGAGGAGCAATCAATGGCTGTACTTACTTTGGTTGCATTTTTGTTGGGGGCTGTGGCAGGGCAGTCCGGATCAGCCGGATTGAGGCAGGGCCGGTCCATGTAACCATGACCAACTTCAGCCTTATTCAGCATTTCCTCCCAGCTGTCCACTTGATAGTTTATTTTCTTTAACTCTTCTAGGAATTCCAAAGGGTCAAAGTTTGTCCACTGCAAAGGAGGCTTACCTCTGTGAAAGAAATTAGGAGGCAAGACAATGAAAGAGAGGCTTCCGAGCCCTTAGTAAAATAACAAGACTGAATCTACTGCATCTGGATTGTAGGATGCTTTTTGGGGAAACAACTGTAATTCTGGGACCTTGGCACAAAACCCAAATGCTCCTTTCCAGTATACCTATATGCAAACCTAAGTCAGGAAAATAATTCATGAATGAACATGGCGAACAGAGAGCTTATAAATTAACAAAGGTACCAAAGAATCTTAACTTGCTGATATAGTATATTTAATACCTAACACCCAAATTAGCCAAATGGGTGCTTCTAAGCATAAGACTGAGACCCAAAATTAAGGGGTGGGGGGCGCAGAAGAAATCACAATGTCAAATTAGCACTTGCCAGCCTAATAAATGCTTTGTAAATGTCATCAATCAAAATATTTGATCTCCATTACCTTTAATAATCCCATACTTATGAGCTCTCTCTGACAGCCTGGCAGTCAGCCCCACGAGCCCCCTGCTGCCTCTGCCATCACCGCCATCAAGGCCACTTCCCCCCACACTCACTTTTGAATTTGTGCTGCTGACAGACCAGAAAGGCTTTTGGCTGCCTGTTATGTGGTTCAAACCACACTGTAGCTGCTTAACCAGGCTGAAGTCATTATTCAGAATCTCCCAACCAGAAAACACAAAACCCCTTATTTCCCACCTAGAACTGTACACTGAAGGTCAGGGTATGGCCACTGCAAATTGCTTTTGCAGATATGCGTAAGCTAGGAGAGAAACAATAACCCAAGCACTAACTCTTGCATAATTAACTGAAAATGTCTACACTGATTAACAATTATTCCTTAAATGATGCCGTGTACATAATATTCAACTGCTAAACTGCGAAGCATCCCCTACCATGACCTTCAAAGATAGTGGATTTCCCTCTTAAATGCCATTAATGTGATCCAAAGAAAGGTCAGCATTTCACTTAACAGGAAGATCTTGAACTTCGACATGTACCCACTAATAAACTCTCTCCTTAAAAAATAAGCTAAACCCACGTTAAGTGCTCGGTGTACAAAACTGCAAATATTTTAAAGAGTTAAAAATCACACATACTCTGAAATAATTTGCATTTTATTTGCATATAAATGGGCTGGTAAAAGTGAATGAAATTTAATGATGCCTACAGAACTTTTTTTGAAAAGAGGAGAAACATTCTGCCGAAGTGCCCTCTCCCCCAACTATTCACTCGAAACATGCACATGGAATTTCAATGTTTTTATTTCTTGTCCAAAACTGAAACAGAATAAACAATGATAAGGTAACATCAGAAACATTCTAGAGTTTAGAAATCACAGACATCAGAAAACAAGATCACACACTTACAGTAGGTATGCTGTCCCAGACTGTAACTTCGCCCCTTCCCAGAAGCAGTCCAAAGGTGTAATAATTAAACAAGGGTAAAGATATTCTATTATCTGTCAAAGTTGAAAAGTATAGGCCACGCATTAGGCTAATGTATACCACTGGGCTATTTGAGAATTTTTGAGAATTTTTTTGCAAACAGAAAGAAAATATACCTGATCCATGTAACCTGTTTCTGTGATAAGTTCTCCAGATTTATAACACAAATGTTCCAATTTCCATTGCCTATTAAAATAAAAAGCAGAGACAAAAGTTTCTTATAGTAATAAAGGAAATGTGTGCAAAATCAGAACTATAGAACATACAGAGAGAACTGCAATTTTGATCACTTTTCAGTATCTGTCAAAATGAGCAGAGCTTTGCCAAATGGATTCAACAAGCTTGCTTTAATGAATAGATAATACTCAACTGTAATTAACATGTGGGGTGTTTATGTAAATGAATGCTACCCAAAGTACTTGAAAAGTCTTGTTTTCTTAAGTGTTCTCCCAATAATCTTGTTTACACCATTAATCTGCTTTTCCACATACATTAAACAACTTCAGGGCAGATAATTCAGAGCTGAATTATCACAAATTCAAAATAGGTGGGGACTAAATTAGTAAGGTTTATAATGTATTAACATATATTGAGGTGGGAAAATATTACTTTTTTTTTACTGGTAAATTATGTCCTTATTAACAGAGAGTGTTCAAAATGAACTTTCCTGCTCTTAACCACAAATGCTATAAAGAACATTACCAGGTAGATTGGTTTCCCACTTTACATTCTTCTATTCTTGTCCTACAGAAATTATATCAAATATACTGATCAACAATTACCTATACTATCCATCATCTATTATTATAGCATTTTGTTATCCCTAGAAGAGTGCTGTATAAGCCCAGGCCTTCCCAAGTGTATTAGGGAAATGAGTCTAATTTGAAAAAAGAGAAAATTAGGAAAAGGTGGGGATGGGAACTCCAGGAAAAGAAAAAATATAAAACTCCTTCTAGACTGCTCTGTTTTATTGGTCTACTTTTTCTTTTATTAGTCGCCCAAAAAGAACGTTCTGGACTTCGTCCTCTTCCTTGTGGAACCTTCCCATCCATCCCTCAGTGCCCTGCTGAAATGCCACCTTTTTGCTAAGCTTTCTTTGATCGGTGCTGTTGAAAGTGACCCCTTTCTCTTGAACCCCAGAGCAATGCTGGTCGGCTCTCCTTCTTGACACTGGAGCACCTGTAGGAGGGACTGCCTGTGTTTGGCTTTGTACATGCTTCTCTGTATTGTCTTTCCTCTCCCTAACTTAGGCTGTGGTGGTTTCATTCCAGAACTCCTCCTGTGCTTTTACTACATCCACAGCATTGCTAAATTAGCTACAAAGCTAAAGGGTAGTATTTGGTAAAGGTGTGTGAATCCACCTTACTCTGCCTACCTGTCCCCAGGAATTCACCACAGTGGCTCAGCTCAACCCCCTAGTTTTTGGTGACACATACCAACCACTAACATCTGTAATGAATAAAGTAATGAGAAGTAACTTCTTTTTCTTTTTTATTCTTTGTGAGGTGACTAAAGGCAATTCAAAATGTAACTGTTCCAAAAACAGGTTAAGCAGTGAAACATCTTCAGAACGGTGGACAGCCATCCAAATGGCTGCTTGAAGGACCATACTCATTTGGGTACAGTGCCAAGATACTCACTGAAAATACATTATAAAGTAATGTAGTTCATATGTTACTAAACTTTAGAGACAAATCAAGATTTTAAAAATCATTTCACGAGAAAACTGTTTGAACTAACACTTCCGCTGTATTTCCAGGGCAACTTTATTTGCTAAAACAAAGGGGTCTAAACCAGCAGCCTCTCCCCACCACCTTACCTGTTATACATATATACATGGACCCGGCTGGCCTGGAGCGCCGAGTCCAGGTGCTGTCGGAGTGCCTCCGTGGTCAGGACATTAGCACCGTCTTCCTTGGGGGTCTGAATCATGAGTTGAGGATTAAACATAGCCTCTTCTCCAATCTTCTGGCGAGTGTAATTTAATTCACGACTTACTCGCCCACCAACTGGCAAACACGTACAGGTTTCAATTAGAACAGCAAAATCCCCACAAATTCACATTCTGTTACCTCACTAACAGGAGCAGGGTACACAATAAATGAACTCTGGTCACAGAAATGTATGGCTGATGTCTAAGGGGTAACATTCACTTTATTATGACTGGCAATGTTAACTCTACCAATAACAAACATATAAAAAATACTCACTAAAACCTATTAACAATGGTCCTGCCTGTCACACACGCAAACCTAATGCATGCGTGCTTTGTGCACCTTCTAACTAACACACCATATGTATAAAGGGGGAGGGGGAAGGAAAACTTGAGACACTTTTCCTTGCAGACCAGACCAAATACCCCTGTTACAATTTCTTTCACTTGTATAAACAATGTGCCCCTGCAGCACATTTCAAGATAAATGGCTTCAATTTACACTCTTCTCCTAAATAATCTGGCAAAGGTAACAAGGAAATGTTTCTTCTTGTTGGAAAAAGAAACAAGGAAAGGTGGCAAATGTGTATTTAGCACAAAACTTGCCAGGAGAAGATAAATAATGTGATTTATGTCAGATGCACGAGGGGAAATCCCACTTGAGAAGAACCAAATGTATCAGCCATGGCTGTCTTGGGAGGCCCTGGAACCTGCTCTCTCAGATTCACCTGGTCAGCATCCAGAAAGCACAGGTGCCAGGTTCTGAGTCACCTGGCTGCCTGTGTTCTGGAAGCTCCCCTGGTGATTCGGAACCCCTGCCCCAGCTTCTCCAGCAGGCGGCCGAAGCTGGGCGTGAGAGAAGCCAGCACAACAAAGCACGAGTAATGTTGTTACTAAAAACTGCTTTTCTTGTCTTCTTCCTCGGGTTCTAAGCTGTATTTCAATTAGGGTTTTAGAACGCGCCAAGCTCAGGATGCTGCACTGTCTGGGACATATGGAGGGAAAGGAGTTTTACTTCTCAACAGGGCCCTGATGGGAGCTGTGAAATGAAGCTCTGGAGCGGCTGCTTTGATTCAACACGGCGAACGGTAAGGGCTTGGAGGGAAGGCCCACAGGGACAGCTAACAGAAGAGAATCCTCGAGCACCCTCACCCCTACACACTCCAGTTCCAAAAGGCACTGTAAGCTGAATGTTTACTGAAAAGCAGGCCTTCAGTTCTATCTTTTAGAAAGAACCCTCAGGGATCATCTTAGCTTTCCCACGAGGAGAAATCCTTTTTCTTCAAGTTTAGTATTCAAGGACATAAACATTTGGTTTGAGCAAGTAAATAAGTACTGGGAACAGCGGGTTGTTTAGTTCTCTTGGCATATTTTATAAACAAGGGAGCAAGCTAAAAAGCAAATAATGCCCTCATTAGGAAAACTAGTCCAGATTCGCAGACTGGCAGAGTCATCTGTGCAGGTTCACGCAGATGGCCAAGGCCACCGTGGAACTCTGTGAGGTGAGGTTGAACATACTGTGGTGTGTTGGAGAGAGAAGAGGAAGAGGGAGGGGAGGGGGAGGGGGAGGGAGGTGTAGGAGGAGAGAGAGGGAAATGATCATTGGCTATAAAAACTATTTAGATGCTGCGGAAAACTTTGGCAGATAGCCCAGGGAACTGCTGAGGCCCCAGTAATCAGTTTGAAGTTAAAGACCATAGGAAAAAATAGGAAACAACTTGCAGCAGAGCCTGCATTTACATAAGGCCATAGGCCTTCTCAGGATGCTACATAAAAGCTGCCTGCAGGCAGGGTCTGGCTCCTTCTGGCAGGAATCACTGTGTATTATGTCAACCAATTAGTGAACTGAATTACACTCAATCCACATTCTCTAGAGATAGAAAAGCTGTTTGAGGTCCCCCCCCCCAAAAAGCCAATTATTAGTCCAGAGGTCACTCCTGAAAAGCTACAGAGCTGCACACCAAGGAGCTCCAAATAGCCTTTTTGAAGAAAAGCTCAACCCCTCCTTTTTTCTGGCTATCAGACATCAATGCCCCGTGCCTATCAGTCATCTGTACCTGCCTCCTTAAGCACTGGCATAGCACGTGACTTCTCATGCTGCTTACAAAGTCGGAACACCAGGTGAATTCAGACCATGAGGTAGAAACAACCACCACCAAAGCAGGACCATAGACCTCGCCGCGGCCCACTGCCCCCCGGCCCCTGCCTGCCCAGCAGAGCGGCTGCCTACAACTATAACCAATAAGGCGATGACCCAGGAGAGAAGTGCACACAGAAATAAAAACCAAATGCAAGGTTCATGCTGCTAAGAACTAACTAAACTCTTCTAGACCAATCTCATAATGGTTCGATTAATTTACCTCAGGGGGTTTCAGAAATGATGCTATTTCCTACAAGATATAAAATGTACCTCAGGGATTCCATAATGTCACCTTTTTAGAGTTTTTAAGATGTATATTTAAATAAACACCTATATTTTAATAAAGGGGTACATTTTCCACATCTCTAGAATTGAAAACCTTTTTGCTCTTCCACCTCTTTACACTAGTGTAAATGTGAATATTTTGCTAACGTGACAACCAGTTTCAACGAAGACAAGACTATTATCATTGGTAGATCTAGCAACTAGAGTTGAAGGATCCTGAATTCTAGTTTCCACAACCAGCTATGCTGTATCCTACTTTTGAGTACTGTTAAATTAGATTTACTTTTCCATATTACATGACCATATTCTACTTAACACTTCATCTTTTATAAACAAATATGAATGTTTCTGCAAAACTATTCAGTAACTTTTTAAAAAGTTTAGCTGATATCTACTTTCTCTGATAAATAGTTGTAACATGACTCATTCAGCCAGCAAGCATTTGTGGGGTTCATGCTAGGTGCTGTGTATTGGGGTGTGTGGTAGATTAGACAGCTCCAAGAGGCTCGCTGGCCAGTGAAGCAAACAGGCAGTACACAAACAAACCAATGTGGTAGTTTCATGGCATGACAAGTGCTATGGAGGAAATCAAGGTGGCGGTGCCATGTGAGTTACTGGGTGGTGGGGCAGGGGAAAGGCCACTTCAAATGGAGTTGCCAGGGAAGACCTAAGAGGAAGAGATACTTATGTTGACCCTGAAGACCTGGGGAAACAGCATTCTGGCCAGAGGAACTAGCAACCACAAAGTCCTCAGGTTTGGCTTGCAACAGGGAGAGAAAGAAGGCAAGAGTGGCTGGAGCTGGGTGAGACCATAATCGTGTCATTCACTTGGTTGCACTGGTAGACTTAGCTCCTTCTCAGGTGGACCTGTGTCATAAACTGCACAGCATTCATACGCTCTTACATCAGTATTCACCCAAGTCACTCTAGAACAAGCTACCAGGAACAGAAGTCCTTCTGGACAGGGCAGTTGTACAGATTCACTGACTTTTGCGACTCTAGCAAATGCCTATCCTACATCACAGCTGAGTGACAGGCCCCGAGCTTTCCTTATCTTGCCGTCTTCCTTACCATGCAGGAGGGTGAAGCTATGGTCTCAGGAAGCCCTTTCAAGTACTGAAATTACAGGTGTGGTTTGGGGGAAATGGTTTGCTCCCTTCTCTTTACCATTATCAAGGTCAAAGTCCTTTTTTAATTGAAAAGTAATCTCATATTTATGAAACACCACGTAGTCATTTTTGACTACTGAGCGGAATGACCTGTAAGGTCCAGCATTTGTGATATAGATGTAGGTATACAGCCATGTGAACAGTGGTTATTACTGTGCAGTGGTTTATGAATAATATTTACTCACTTTACTTTTTGGGGTTTATCTCTATTTCTTAATGCTTCTGCAGTAAACACGTATAATTAAAGACCCCCATGTGACAAAAAGAGAAAAATACGAAAGCTACTTGACAGGTATCTGAATTAAAAACAAACTCAATGCAAAAATATTATGCATCTCTATCATATTCTGAAGTCCTCTGATATTTTTTTCCTTCTTCCAAACCGAACAACTGTAACAACAAAATTAACAACCAAGCTTTGTGAACAACACTCAGGAAAACTGTTACTTAGGATCCTGGACACAAAATAAACGTTTACATGTGTGTGGTGCTTTCCACTTGCAAAGCCCTTCACACTCATTATATACTTATTTTTAAACGTTTTGCTTACTGCTACTCCCCAGTCAAGATGGGGCAAGGTGGAATGGACAGGCAATGGGAACAGATATCAGAAGACCTGGGTTCTGAGCCCCAGTCTTGCCACCCGAGGCACTGAAATTTGGGATACAGTTGAGTCTCAGTAACCTTCTGTGTAAAGTGGAATAAAAATGATACCACTAACCTCACAGGATGGTGTGAGCACTGACAATTATATGAAATTTCCCAAACCCTTAACCAGGTGCCGAGCAGACATCCATTCATTTATTTGTTTATTGCAGGGCATGCATCATCGCCCTTATTTTACAGAGCAGGAAACAGAGCTGCAGAGTCTGGGTGACTTGCCCAAGGTTACCAGCTGATACGAGGTGGAATCAACCTTTAACTCTGAGCCCAACTGTCCTGCAAGCCTCAGGGCTTCCGTGCACCAGCTGAGATTATGAGTTCAGGAGCGCAAAATGACACATACCGGACTAAGTAAGCCCACAGATAAGAGTTTTCAGAATGCACAAAAGTATTGCACAGGACAAATAACTGGTATCTTTATTTAAAGGACAACAATGTTGCCTCTCAGATTGTTCACCACCACTGAAAAGACAGGGTTTTTTTCCATAGGGCCCCATGGGCAGTCGTAGACAGGCCCCGTTTGCCTCTGGTCCTCAGAGGTGCCTGTCTTAAAGGGGGCAGAGAGAATGAGGGCACACGGGGAACAAGCAGCCCTAAGCCTCTTTACCTACAAATTCTGCCATTTTGTTTTCCAGGAATCGGAGGCTTAAACCAATTCTTTGAAAGAGGCAGGGTAAAAAGCATCACTTCTGCTGATCCTTTCCTCTGCAAATCAAACCAAGTATAGTTTTCCAAGGTGAAGAGGGGCCGACATAGGTAGGAAACCATTCCGCTCAGGGGTCCGTACCCCCAGGCCAATGGCATTCCAATCCATGGTAGACACCAGACGGTCCCCATGATGTTCTGCTGGATTGTTCCTCAGCACGGCCTTTCACACAGAGCTTAATAAACATCTGTGGCATTCATGCAAAAAGCTTTTGGCAAAAGCTTATTGTGATTCACATAAAGATGTTCTGAAGGACCAACCAAAGTGTTTTTCACAATAAATTCCAAGTCCTTTCAGGGAGGCACTGTCCGCTGCCCACTCACCTCGGTGCACACTCAGTGTGTCGGATGAATAAATGAATGAACAGCCTCAATACAGAGCCTTGGGAACAGGCAGTCATCTGTATAAGATATTAATTCTCCCCAAAGCCTCAAAAGTCAATCAGTCAAAACAAATGACCCTTTCAGCCTGAAAAGTACCCACTCAGAGTCCAATTAGGAAAATGGGGTCTGTGTATATGCAAGTGGGGCATTTGCATTTGATTAATCCCATGAATTATCTAACAGCCTCTAGACAGATTTTCCCCCCCTTTAGTTGCTTCAGGTCCTTCTTTCAATCTTGTGATTAGTTATTGTGAGCATGAAAAAGTGCAAATCTCTAAAAGGGTGTAACTGTAAAATTATTAGCACCAGCTCATTTTCTAAACTGAAAAAAATGAAGATTCAGTAATTTGGGCAATTGGCTGAGAACTCCTGGGCTGTGAGTTTTAGTCACTCTTCCACCCATCTCTTTTATTCATGACTAGCCAACTGCTGCTTAAGCTTCTGGGCTGTTTTTCTCCTGGTGGGATTGTGCCCTTGGGCGTTGCCATGGGAAAATGCTAGAATCATATAGCCCAAAGAGAATCTGTCTTCATGAAGTGAACCCAGCGCGATGAAGACAGCAAAAACAAGAGCAGGACAGACACACTGCGACGCCTCCCCAGGGACTGTGAGGGGGGAGGAGGGCCAAGCGCAGTGGCAGTAGCGGCTCTGAGCATGTGCCTGCTACTAGCCCCCGCACCAGCTGTTTGCGGTACCATCTGTTCCCACCCGGGCTGCTTCCTCTGAACGGCGTTCCCTGAAGCCGCCAGCTCGCCCTGTCGGACACGATCAGGTCAGCCCAGCACCCTGCCCACACTGGACCTGCTGCCTGCCACAGCTCCCCCGACCCGGTATTTCTCACAGGGCCACCAGCTCCCAACATGACACTGCATCTGTCAGGAGGCCCATTCTTCACTGGTCACTTGCTGCTGTGGCAAATCAGGGCTGGGGTCAACCCCACCTATGACAGGCTGAGTGAAGTCAAGCCTGCAGAAGGATGTTGCTGGCTTCCAGCAGAATGTGGCAGCATAGAGCTCGGCTCTATCCCTAACTGCATACTTGCCCGGCTGTGAACTGTCCCAGGTCCTACCGTGATTGCACCCAATTGCTCAAGTGCTACAGGCAGGCAGCTGCAAACCCCAGACCTGTCCTTCAGCAGGAGCTGAGCAAGCCCAGGAGGGTCCGACAGAGCAGCATGCTTGCTCGGAGGCAATGCTGGACCAGGAAGTAGAACCCAGGGACCAAAGACAGCATGCTGTTATCAAGTTCTAAGTTCTTAGTGAAGGCCTCCTCATGTCTTCATAAGGACACAAAGCAACTGAACGACAACAACAAAACCAAACGCTTGCAAGGGCTGTGGGCTCTCTATCTAGTAGTCAGGCTGTCGGATGACATCAACCCCGGTTCCCTTCTCCCAGCTTCTGTGGGGCGGATATCACCTCTCTGCTCTGAACAGTCTTCTTGCCATGATCCAGCCTGGGCCTCTTTTCACTGGCCTCCTGCTTGAGTGGCCTGGGGAGCGGGAAGACAACGTGAGTCCCCACCTTCGCATACAGGCTCCCTGGCCCCTGCGGAACTCCACGCTGGCCCGATTTATCTCCTGCACCAACCCTTCCCTCTGCATCTGTGTGGGGAGACGCATGTCACTGGTCACTTGGGGCCACTTTCATGATTGTGTGGCCATCAGGATTAGCTGGATTAGGGGCTGATGCATAAGGACCCCCTGGTGCTGTGAGGAAGTTTCGTCACTAGGTCAGCATGGTGTGAACTATGTTCTGTCACCACCACCACTCCTACAGTCACCAACCGAAGAAAAGTGGGGGTGGGGGGAGGGTGGCAGAAAAAATGCTTCCAGAGCAAAAATGCATGAACTCTTCATAGCAATAAATTCCCCCATCATGCATTTCGAAGGACATGAACGATTGAAGACTGTCTCCCTTTTAAACAAGAAACCTACAGGATTCTTTTCTTACCCATAAAGAATTTCATGGGTCTGAGAGTGGCGGTAGGTGGGATGGTAAGCATAGCTGCCATAAGACACAAGGGAACTTCTATTCTAGCCCTTTGCTAAAGCCAGTCAAGCAGTTTGGGAAGAGAGTCAAACTGTTGGAACCTTATTATGTTCAAGGCGAACTAACACCTCCACAATGGTCAATTCTCATTCTTCTAAAGATGCTTGCACTAGCTCACCTAAGGGGGATTCCCCTGTTTAATTAGAAGGAAAACAATATGGACAGGAACAGTGGAGGGGATGGGAGGGGGGCAGGGGGAACAAGAGGATGGGGAGAAAACCAGAGGCACAACTCTTAACTCCTTTTAAAAATTCACTAACTGAAAGTTTTCCTCCCAGGAAATCACTTGGCCCATTCACCTACCCCAACCTCCCATCCTGGCCGCCACTCATGTGGACCCTGCATGAAGTAAACACAATTTGTAGAGAAAGTAATGGGATTTCTGCAAGTGTGTGTGTGTGTGTGTGTGTGTGTGTGTGTGTGTGTGTGTGTTTTATAGAATAGTCCCTCTTGCACAGAATCGGGCTGTCCCATCAAAGCCGTATCTGTTATATTTCTGTCTTTCTCTTCTGTTTGGCGTATTCACCAACAAGAGAAAAGGAGGTAAGCTTTGGCGGCCCTGACCTGCAGCTGGAACACAATACTTTCGCACAGCCCTGCCGACCCCTGACATAAATTTTACACCGCAGCTGGCATTTACACACTCAGCATTACCATATGTATAGCTGCTCGGTGCTAATTATGCTAATCACCTGTCTAACTCGCTGCTGCGAAAAATGGTTGTATTTAGCAGTCCAGTGCCTACCAATGCAGCTTACTGTGTGGCTGAAATGTACATTCAGACGGCCCTGAATGGCAAGATTTTTCCACGTTGCTGGCTACATTCAGGCCTCAGAAAAATTTATTCAAGTCAACTGGTTTCGGTCCGCAACAAAAAAGTTACGAGAAAAAAGTGAGTGTGTTCTTGCCCTAACATTCTGGATCTGCTTGCAAGCAAAATGATAAATCAATTGGTGTGGGAAACAAAAAGGGAGAGAGATTTCTTTTGGGAGCCATGTGAAACTGTAGCCTATTTAAAAAAAAAAAAAAGAAAAAAAAAAGGGTCATCCTATTCCCCAAATCTCTAGAAAGAGCAGTTAATAGATATTTAGCCCTAATCCCAATTCTCTCAAATTGCAAGCTTTGTTTGCAATTAAGCAAGGTATTAAACATGTGCAGTTTTTTTCTGGATCATGTGTGACAAAAATGATGGTATCGTTTTTTAACTTATTACAACACTGTATGAACATCATGGGGAAAAAAATCAGGTAAGAGGAAAGGAATGATGTCTTAGGTAGTCTCGGAAAATTATTTCATTACTTTATCTTTTAGAAAGCTTCTACTTAAAAAGACACTGTGTGATATTTACATCTATTTTGTGAAGTTTTCTGGCTTCTCCACTAAAGGAGCAAAAGAAATCAAGGGAATAGGGGTGGGAAAGATGGGAGAATTCAAAATAAGAAAAAAAGTGGTTGGGGAGGGATGGAGGGAGGGAGGGAGGGAGGGAGGGAGGGAGAGAGAGTAAAAAAGTCTACATTTTCCTTAACCTCAAAATTCCTGTTTTTATCATCAATGTTTCTTAAAGCAATTTTCTCAGATCATTCTATAGAATGGATTTCTAAAATCAAGATAATATTATTACAGGTTGTTTTAACAATTCCCCAAGTCCAAACTGAAACCCCATTTCCTCCTAACTCACAAAATACTTCCCTATTAATTTTTAAAAACCCTGAATCTAGTCATTGTAAGGACTGCTTAGTATTTGATTACTTGGGTGTACAGATATGTCTAGGCATTCCAATTTCCACAGCACATGAGACACATTCTACTGGAGGGATGGCCCAAAGTGCTTAGTTACTTTCTCACCTCTAAATGATCATCATTAGATTCTTTATTTAAATTTAGAAACTGGAAGCAAACTGGAAGGCCATTCATTTTGCAGGGTAACTTGGGTTACCCTCCCCCCAATGCTACAAAACACCAGAGCAGCCCTGTGATAAATCTCAGGTTTACACACAGAAGGTGGACCGACCCAGCAGGAAGGGGCTGTGAAAGAAGCTGGCCTCTCCTTGCCTTGCTTCACTCAGCTTTCAATTTAACTCACAGCTGATAAAACGGGTGATGCTCATAGTAACTTGAAGATGCCGCTCTGAAGACAACAGCTTTCTTCCTAGCAGCTCACCCCACCATTCTGTTCTACATTTGATAAACTTATCTGACCCAATGAAGCAACATTATCCAAGCCACATCTTGCTCTTTTTGGCATCCCAATTCAAGTTGCTTTTCCTTGCCCGTACAAAGTATTAATTCAACTGGGTTTTTGTAGTTTCAAATCTTGACTATGCAGCCAAAAATACAAATGACACAATCACTACTGTGCTCAATGCAGAGGGCTTACCCCTCTCATTCCCTCTCAATCTCCTGCTCTTCTTAAACAGAAGATGGACCACCCTGCCTCATGGCACAGAGCAGTGTTTACATTGCAGTACTTGACTGTGTAATACATCTGGCATTTTTGGGCAGGATTCCTGAGCTAGGGGCCAGAAGCCCTTAAGCAATGATTTAAGGGGAAAAAATCGTGCATATGTACTTAACAAAGCCCACTTCCAGTTCCTTTTGCTTACTTTCATACATGTTTCATCAATAACTGAAGACGATCTTGGTTGATGAATTGGGGACGTCTACTGTTTTTCATTTATTTTAACTCTAATAAATAAAGCTTGTGCCGGGGTACGGAGGCTTGCTTCTCACTAGCCTTGCCTTCATAGGCAGTTTTGGGACCCACAGGCAGTGTGGATTATTTGGGCCAACTCACACCTGGGTTTCTGGATTGGTAATAAGGCCCTGCCGCCACATTAGAAACCTCTCCAACAACACACTTGTCACTCATTAGCAGGTACCTGACTGCCCACCAACAATACAGTTTCCTTAACACATGACAGCTGTTTTTCCAACTATGCTCTAAACCCCCAATACAACAAAATGGTCACAGTCCTGAAGGAACTGAGGACAGGATGCATATTTCTGTACATACGACTCCCCAAAATCTCCACGATGGTCAAGCAGTTTCTCAATGGCAGCATTCTAATGATTTGAAAGGCTTATTTCTTCTGTCAAACTTAAAGATACATGTAGAAAAACTGAGATATTGCAGTGTAAAGGAAACAACAATCCTAAATCCAGTTTAAGAGGGAAAAAAAAATCTAAGAAGTATTACCATAAAGCACCTAAATTCAGAGTTTGGAAGCAAAGAGTAAAAAAAGTGTTTATATTTTGGTGGCCCTGATGATGTCTCTGTAGTCAAGGGAGGTTTCCACTGAGAAAATCCCAAGGAGCGTCCTTCCTCCTGGACTGCCAGAAACGCCTTCATGAGCAAAGCTGTCTGCTTTCTGGGACGTCAACTGACATTTCTCATGTGGATGGACCATCTAATACTGTGGCATCTGCCAAAATTTGGATGTGTAAACCTGTCCTCTTCCATCTCGATCTAAGCTCCATGTTCCCTTTGGTTTTGATGTGGGTTTCACCCAGGGAAAGCCTGAAGGTGGAACACCTGGGCTGGAATGTCATGGTGCACGTTTCACTTACTATCTCAGAAATGCTATGGGGCCCAATTCTTCCACATTTCATATGGTACATTAAGCACAGGGGACCGAGACTTGTTTCACAGTCCACATGTCAAGGGATTCTAAAGTTACGTCAAAAGCTCATTAAAATGCCATGACTCTTCAATAGGGGAAGCACATCTGCTGATAAGACCCCATCAAAGAGTATGGTCTTGAAACAAACCCTCACCAACCTACGAACCCCAAGGATGCAAATGGCAGCTCTGCATCTAGAATCTCCTACAGCTGATTTGAAATAATACATTTACTAATTTCTCCCTGTCAGTTTGTGATTAACCAGATTTACTACCATTTCAGATTTCACACTAGTAAATCCAGAGATCCACTGCGAGGAAATGATTTGGGCAGTTTATGAATAGGTGGGTAGAAGGAAGGGTGGGAGGCAGAGGGAGAGAAGAGAGGAGGGGAGATGAGCAAAGGGATATAGGTGAGGGAGGAGGGAAGGAGAATGGAGAAAAGGTTCTGGGAACAGGTGAGCAGCAAAGGAGATAACAGTATTATACTAATAGAAAAACAGTGCTAAGTTAAAATACTGTATTTCTGCAAAGTGGCTTCTATTAAATCTGGTCTCCTTTCAAATAATTTAAAATATTTCCATACTTGTTTTTAAAGCCAAAAAAAATTTTTTTTAAATAAAACATCCCCCTCCTCTCAACCAGTTGAATAGACTGCTCCTCAGGGGCTAAATCTGGGCAGATTGCTGGCATGGACAAAGTGTGTGTGAGGGGGGGAGCCATATAAATGGCCCCTTCCACTGCATCGTAATTGTGACCCCCCCCCCCCCAGTAAGAGGAGGAGGGCAGACAAGTTACAGCTCAGCCCGAGTGGACAGAGCTCCAGGGGTCACAGGGAGGTCAACTTTGAAGGAGAAATCCCAATGAAATATAAACATGGCATTGTGGAAACCAGACAAATCTCCCATAGCTTGTCCAGCCTGCGTTAATCTCGCCATCAGCTGTGGCGCATAATGCAAACAAACCGATCCAGCGGTTCATACATCTGGAAACTGTCATCTTCTGGAGCCTCCAAGCAGCGTTCCGTGTATCTGAAACACCCCCTCACCCAACCCGACTTCTAAACTTGTCGGCAGGCAGCAAAGAGATATGATGATTCACAGGGTCAACTACCCTGGGAAGAAGGCATCTGAGGCTACTTGTTATTTTTAAAGCAATTATTGTTGGGCATTAATTTTTTTTATCATTTTTCTCCAGATATGAAAGATATGCCACAATTGCTTCCACCTGTAAGTGCCCACTATCAGAATCTAATCAATACCTATCTAAAAAGCATATTCTTGACTTTAAAAAGTGCCTAGGCAACCAAGGAGCAGCAAGGAACTTCTGTATTTCATTCTTTTTGTCCCTTGTGACATGCCCAAAACCCCAAACTGACAGCCCCAGAAAGCAGAAACTGGGTGATAACCTTGGAAAGGGCAGTAAGAGCAGAGCCCACGCACTGCCTGTCTGAGTGACGTGCCTCAGTCCCTCGCTGTCTCTTTGGTTCTGCTGCATAAGAGCAAGCACCTGGGGAAAAGCGGTGTGTGACAGGAACATCTGGAGAACTAGACCACCAAAGAGCCAATGTCCTACGTGGGCTTCGGAAAGGAGCCGTTACTGCAGTATGAACAAAGTCCAGTGGTGTCTTTTATTGCTTTTTACAAAGTCACGTTCATGCTAAAAACCTTCAGCCTACTGTGTTTGAAATGCACCGAAGTCTATCTGCAAAATTAAGTTACCTGAAGGAAAAGGAATAAAAAGTATTCGAATATAACACTTCTCCTTTCTTCTATGCCTACCCCCACCCACTCTCTCTCAACTTCATGATGTTTTTATTTGCTATGTAATGTAATTCTACGAATAATCAAAAATTTAAATTATTTGCATGAAAAAAGTTAGTTACCTGGGTCAGTAAATACCGGGATGGGGAGGGAGGGTTATCTTGAAAATAAAACTTTTGCATTTATAGCAATGCTTTAGCAGCCACAACTCTGTCATAATAAAAGCCTTCCATCTGCACAGCATGGGGCTTCCAATTGAAATCTATTATCTAAACCAGTGGTTCTCAACTGGGGCAATTTTGCACTGCCCCCCCCCCATACATTTGACAACGACTAGAACATGCTGTCACAACTGGGAGAGTGCTACTGGCATCTAGTGGGTAGAATCCAGGGATGCTACTAAACATCCTACAATGCACAGGACAGCTCCCACAACAGAGAATTATCCAGCCCAAAATGTCGATAGTGAGAAACCTTGCTCTAAACTGAAAAGGATGGTGAAGCTCAATTATCTCCTCTAACTGCCTGACTTAGAGCCAAGAACACCGAAGGCTTATGTTAGCAACTACAAACTCTAGCTACAAACTCGAGAGCACTTAGAAACATCAAGCAAGCATTTTTTAACAAAACTTACCATTTCCCTTAAAAAAACAATCAGTCACAATTTGTGTCCTCTCTTGATACTGGCCTCCAGAGATGTTAATAACCAAACATAAGGCAATATGGATTCATTTCAAGGCTGTTAGTTTTTGCAGTAAAGGAGGCTGGGGGCTGGGCGAGCTTTGAGAATAAAACCAAAAAGCTCAAAAAGATAAATGAACATTCTGTCACTGGAGAATCATGACAACAAACTTGTGTCTGAGAGAGGGCTGGAGTGGGGCGTAGATATTAAGTGAGACAGAAGCATAAAAGTGCTAAGCAAAAATGAAAAGCCAACAGAGAAATGGGCAAGGTTAAAAAGAAGGCATTTCCCTTCTATGCCCGAAAGGATGAGAAGCACTCTGGTACCAGGGAGGGCACTGGAGGCCAAATACACCAGTGTAAATCTTGAGGCAGGCAAAGAATGCCTAAAAGGAAGAGCTGGCAGCCCCCTCAGCCAAACACCCTGCACACATCAGAGACCTTCCTGCTATGCATCTGGACCTTCCAAGCCTCAAGGCTTTCCACATCAAACCTGATGCCCCAACCAAAGGCAAGCACTGGGAGTTCTCCCAGAGGCCACAGCCCTGTCCTCTGTGCCTTTGCCCAGGCTGTTCCTTTGGCCTGGAATGCCCCACCACCCTCACCTCTCCAGCCCTGGTCCTGACTCAGTCACCCTCCCTCAGGGCTGTCCTGGAAGGTGCCCCTGCCATCCTGCCACTCGTCTGTGTGTCCGGTGGGTGGAAGTCCTCTGAATGTATCTGGGTCTAGATGTACACAGTTGCCTTTGTGTTTGTGTATATGTATGTCAATTTTTTACCCACAGGAGAAATAACATTTTCCAAACTGTCCCTCAGCATTCTCTCCCCTTAAAATCTCTTATGCTTTCCTTTCTTCTGTTGCTTTTTAACTAAGGAAATATCCAACCTCTATGCATTTGGTTTATTTAGTGTAGCAACCACACGTGTTTATGTCCAGAACATCTGCAGTCTCTATTAAGAAAAGACCATCTAACAGACTTCTTTGCTGATAGCGATGAAGAATTTATCTGACGTTAAAGTACACAATGAACCTAAATTCCACATTGCTTCTCATTCTACTCTACTAAAGTCTAGGATAGCAGAGCATTCTTACTCTGAAAAGTAAATGCTTCCACTACTTGCTGTTAACAAGAACACTAAGCTCACTATGTCAGGAACAAGACTTCCTCATTGTTACCTCTACTCTGAATTTAAATTAAAATTATAAAATGGTATGGTGGCCTCCCTGGTTGGGTTCACTTGCATTTATGAAACTGTCGCTTCTTCTACAGGGGAAGAACCTAGCATGCAATTAATGAATGAATGAATGAGAAATCAAGGTCGGGGCAACAGGAGACCAGGTTTACTTAAGCCACTAATAGGCAAAGTGGACATGGAGACATAGAGGATCCATAGTTTCTCATTTGTAAAATGGGACAATAATTCACTTACAAGTTAAAAATGCTACATAGGTTATCACGTTATAAAAATAAAAATAATAATAGATAGCTACTTTACTGAGTGGTAAGGCATGTCATAATATATAATAAATGGTAAGGGTAGCTGCTCAACAAGTGATAGTATTGAGTAAATAATACTTGGCCAAAGAACCAGTGTGCCACACTGAAACTGGCAAAACAGAACGAGAAGGAAAATAGCTCAGAGGCCCAAAGTAGGCAAAATGAGTCTTATCTCAGGTGTGTCACTCCCCAACGCTCAGTCACTAAGCTAGAGCCCAAGTGAGAAAGCTAATAAGCAGGTTTCTCCTCCCGGGACTTGACGTGAGTTGTGTAATGCAAAAACATAGTTAATTCTAGAAATATTTATAAAATGTTACATAAATAAGTTACATTAGCTCTCTTTTTTTTTACATTCGTTCTCTTTAAACTTATTAACAATCTACTGAAAAGTCTTGCTCAAAACAACAAGATACAGTCTTTTGTCATCATCATGACACCCAACAAATCTGTTGGCCCAAGTAGCAGAAAGTGAACGTTTGGAGAGAGCTGGGAGCCCCCTTTGCTCATCACCTGCTCTGTCTTAGAACCTGTGGTAGCTCCCCACAGTCTAGTCAATCACATCGTTTCCAAACTGCAGTCCTGCGGTCCAGGGCCCAACCTGCTGCCCGGGGCCCAATGGAGCCACTGCACCCTATCCCTGCCACACTGGGGATCTCCCACTGCCGGCTGTCCACTCAAGCTTGGGCCTTTGCTTGACCCCTTTCCTGAGCTCTTGCCTACAACTCCCTCCCTCCTCCACTCTGTAGGTCGCTCCAATTTGCCTCACCACTTCCATGGAAGCTGCTTCCTTTTTCCATTTAACTTTCATGGCTTACTGCAATTGTGAGCTCAAATTTAGTGCAAGTCTGACATTCAACTCTAGTAGTTTGAAGTGCATGAATTTGTGCGCTTGGAGTGCCTCACATCTTTAGTGTCACTTACAGTGCCTGGACAGTGCTAGGGCCATTACAGATGCTCAGTAAACTTGCAGCTAGGACATCACAGGTGCTTATTAAAACCCTTCGTTATCTATCAATGACAATGAGGTGCTGAGTTGAGGTAAATTACCCCATGGATTCAATCCAAAGGACACTTGTATTAATTACCAAGCTTCTTAAGGCAAGAATGTTTTCTGGTCTTAATTATTTGAACTATTATTTTGTCACTACTCAACGGAAGACACCACCATATTCTTGCAAAACACTGAAAGCTGAATCTTCACAAACAAGGCAAGATTAACAAAATATTCTCCAAGGTTAGTTCTCCAGCAGCATTGAGAGGGATCAATTATGCAATTATGCATGCAACTCTTAGGCTTCCAAATTCTGTCTTAGATAGCTTTCACTAGGAATGCCTCAGATATTCTGGTGTGAAATATCTACATAATTACGGCAATCCTTCCCTCCCAGCTCATCGTAAGAGATTCCCTAAGCAGTGTTTAGGGGTTAAAATGTTTCCAAACAGCAACTCTGTTACTTTCCAAAAACAATAAAAAAACAACGAACAGAAAATAAAAACAACCGCTTCTAAAACAAAACCCCTGAATCAAGAGAGTCACCAGAAAAAAAAAAAGTAAAATGTTTCCGTCTGGGGTGTCAGGGGTGGGAGGTGTGATCTATTTTAAATTTACAACCACTTAAAAAAAGGGTTCAAGAACCCCCAAATTGAGGAATGTGGATAAAAGACTGGCATAACCCCTAGGAGAGCTCCTGCGGCCCCTCCCTCCAAACCCGCTTTCTTAAAACACATTTATTCTTTCAGCCTCTAAAACGCAGCCTTCCCCCAGCATAATTCCATTTTAAAAGCCCCCACCCGCGAGGAAACATTAATCTACTTTGCAAACAAGCGTTCTAGTCTGTGCTTTACTGCTTTTTTTCAACTCCTTTCCCCCCACCCCCCCCCTTTTTTTGTACCTTGAGACAAATGTTTTTTTCCCCAAGAGTTGAAAGCTGTCCAAAAACAGGACCACACACGCCGCCGCCTCCGCAGGCCCGCGCTGTGCCCGCCCCCCGCCCTCCGCACGGCGGTCGCGGCCGCCGGGGGCGCGCACACTCCCTCCAGCCGGAGGGGTGGCCTCTCTCTGCCCCCCCCCCGCCCTCCTTTCTCTTTGGACGCGGTGGGTGGGGGTGGGGGAGGGAAGGAAACCGAGGAGTACAGCCCGGAGTCGAGAGGCCTTCCTCTGGCCGCGTCTCGGCGCGCGGCGGAAGCGAGCGGCGGTGGCGGCGGGACCTGGGGGCCCCCCGGCCTTGCGGAGTGGTCTGTCCCGCGGAGGGGCCCCCGCGCCCCCGCCGGCCCGCCCTCGCCACTCTCTCCCACAACACCTCGCAAAGCGCAGCGCCCCGAGTAGATTACAGCGCGGCCTTTGTCGGGCGGGCCTGGCTCCCGGCCAGGCGCCCAAACAATAAACAATTCCCCCTGTTGCGGGCAGGGGGTTTTCGCTCTTCACAGAAAGGATCTAGGTGTATGCTGGCAAATATCTTCATCAATTGGAAGGAAGGGCAGGGGGCCCGGGGTGGGGGACGAGAGGGCGCTGCGGCGGGCGCTGGATCTCTTACCTTCCACCCACAGCTCCTCCACGTTGGTCTCGAGATTAGCTGCCTTTAATCCCACAGCGAAGGCCCCAAATATGAGGAGGCCTACAACCAAGAACTTGCCGCAGTTTTTTTGAATGTAACAACCCAGTTTAAATAGGAGTCTCTGAAACTTCGCTCTCAGCCACAGCGGCGCTTTCCGGCCAGTAGCTTTCCCCTGAGGATGAAGCAGAAAGGAGGAGTGAGCGCCGGGGAGTCGCGGCCCGCGCGCCCACGCCAGCTTCCGCGCACCCGCCCGGCATCCCGCGACAGCCGTGAGGGGTGCCCTTTGGGCTGGACCCCAGGTCGGCCCAAGGAAACACGAGCGGCGTGGGGGGGCCTGGTCTTAAATCAAAGTCAGGCTGCAGCGTGGCAGCTGCACCTTGGTCACAGCAGGGGCGCCCCCATGCGCGGCCTTCGTAGCATCCCCGAGTGTGACTTGGAGGTCTGGGAGGAGGGGCTGCAAGAACAAGGGGAAGCCGAGGCAAAGAGGAGAGACACCATTCAACACAGGCAATATTCACACCAACCTGGGAAGGGAGGGTCTGCGTAAACCCCGCGATGGAGCCCAATGTTTAAGAACCAGCAAACCACGGCGCCCTTCCCTGCATGTCCTGCCCCAGCCTTCACCCTTCTCGGGGTGCTCCGGCGAGGACAGTGGCTGGGGGACGAGAGCACTTTGGGAACAATGTTTGGCGGGCTCCCGCATCCTGATCCCCCGCCCGACGTGGTAGTAAATTGGGATACACGTGGTGAGCGTGGGCGCCGGAGCTCACTCGCGACGTATTTCCATAGCGTTGGGAGACGCCGTGTGAGCTGAATTAGGAAGTGGGGCAGCCATCTGCAACTTACGACAATATTTGTGATCGGAAGAGGGCAGCCACATGGATCTTTCCCTCCTCTCCCTTCCCTTCTGGTTAAACGTGAAAAGCAGCAGAATGCACAGGGGAAGAGCCTGGGCCGACGCAGGCGGGGGTCCTGGCTGGGCGCTGGCTGCTCCCGGCGGTGGCGTTTCCCCGGCGCTGGCCGCGGCCCCGGCCGGCCCCTGTCTGGGTGCTCGCCTTCCCCGGATTCCACACATTTCAGCGAACCTCGTAAACACAATGAACCCGGCCGCTCGGCAGACCCGCACCGCGGATTTAAGGTGGCAATTTGTTTACAACTTTCCCTTTCCCCACAGGCTCTGAGAAGAAGTGGCTCAAAAACTGGAAAAGAAGAGGGGAGATACCCTCTTGCGAGGATAATTTTTAAGGGAGCAGAGATTTCATGCTCAACAAAAGCAAAACCGGCTGCCAAAAAAGGAAACCACCTTTATTTCGGCTCCCTCCCCCCCCCGCCTCGCTCCACTCCGCCTCCCCCTCCAAGAGGTTAAGAAATGTGGCAGTATTACAGGGGTTTAGGCTGCAAATAGGGGCAGGGGCGCGGGAGTAGGGGGCTCAGGAGCAGGGGGCACAGGGCAGTGCCGCGCTGCGGCGGCCCTGGAGGTGGTCCACTGTGGACCTCTTTCCAGTGCTCCGGAAAAGGCACGCCGGGGAGGGCGCGTGCACACACACACCCTCCACCCCCCACCCCCTGCGGACTTCAGACAGCCCTTTCCTCCCAGGACCGGAGGGAGGGTTTGAATTTTTCAATCCCCACTTGTCTGGTTTTTTTTCCTGGAAAGGGGTGTGTGTATGTGTGTGTGTGTTTGTGTGTGTGTGGCGGGGACGATCCCAAAGAGGAAGAGGAGGGAAGAGAGAGTGGGAGGAGAGGAGAGAGTCTGAAATGCACCTTGGAAATCTGCTCCAGAGCGAAGGCGGCGTCGCAGTAGCTGGGCCGGTGCAGATAGTCCCAGTCCGGCGCGGCGTTGCGGCGCAGCCCCCCGGTCCTTCTGCGCCTCCCGCCACCGGCCGGCCGGCCCGGGGTCCCGCTGCAGCTGCCGCCGCCGCCGCGGTCCTGGGGCTCGGCAGCGTTACCAGCCGAGGCCATGTTGCCGCCGCCGCCGCCGCCGCCGCCGCCGCGGGAACCGAGGCTTCCCGGGCGGCCCGGCGCGCTCCTGCCGCCGCTGCGGGCTCCTGGCTCGCCTGGGCGCTCGGCTTGCGAGGACGCTGCTGGCCGCCGGCTGTTCGGGCTGGGGCTCCGGTTGACAGACCTGCTGCTGCTGCTGCTGCTGCTGCCGCCGCCGCCGCTGCTGCTCACACTGCGGGCGCTGCTGCCGCTGCGGCCGCGGCCGCTGCCGGGGAGTCAGACCCTGCGCCTTCCATTGCCACATTGCGCGGGGGTCCCGAGGTCTCTGCGGCTGCCGCTGCCCACATCCAGTTCTCCGGAGAGCGAGAGCCGGCGCGTGGAGCCAGCCT
Organism: Pseudorca crassidens; assembly: GCF_039906515.1. Classification (NCBI taxonomy): domain Eukaryota; kingdom Metazoa; phylum Chordata; class Mammalia; order Artiodactyla; family Delphinidae; genus Pseudorca; species Pseudorca crassidens. The sequence continues at coordinate 86,446,988 of NC_090302.1, forward strand.
GTCCTTCGGGCGCTCGCGCGGCGCTCCTCGCTGTCCCCAACTCCCCCTACCCGTCCCCCGCCCCGCGCCGCGACCCCTTCACTGCAGAAAGAGCCAGCAAATCCCCGCCGCTCCCGCCGGCCTCGCTGACTCTCTCGGCGTCTCACGGGTCGCCCGAGCGGCCGCGGAAGGTAAGCGCAGAGCCGCCGCCGCGGGGTCCGTGGGCGCCTGGTGGGTCTCAGCGCTGCCGGGCCGGGGCAGCCGCCGCCGCCGCCGCTGCTCCTGCGGCAGCTGCTGCTGGCGGTGGCGGCTCCTGAAGCTGCTGCTCGGACTGCTTGGGCTCTGGCTGCTGGGTTCTCGGTAGCTGCTTGGTCCCGGACTCTGCTTTCTTGTGCTCCTCGCTGTCCCGCTGGACCATTCTGCCCCAGTGCAGCGCGCCTCTCTCGCTCCCGGGACCTGGGGACTCCGCTCTGTGTGTGTGCAGCGGGCAGCGGCCGCAGCAGCTCCTTGATTCAATAGATGAGATGGAAGAAGAAAAAAAAGAACTCTCTCCATTTGGAGAAAGAGGAGGAGGAGGGGAGGGGGTGGAGGGGGAGAGAGAGAGCGAAAGAGAAAAAGGCTGGAGCTCCCGCCCCCGGGGCTGTCAGATGGCTTGGGTTTCTGCAACATGATTGGCTCGCGGAGGGCAGAAATTACTCAGCAAACATGACTATTATTAGCTGCTTAGCAACAGCTCACCAAAGTAGAGAGACCACCCAGGTAGGCAACCCCAGTGTGTGCATCCCCGGCTTCGGGGGGAGCCTCCGAGAGCGCCAACCTTCTCGCATGCAATACTTCCATTAAGGAATGCTCCCCCTCCCTTTCTTTCTTATTCTTTTTCTTTTCAACAGTGTCTTCTTTTTGTAAGATGCTTTTTGCGCGCGCACACACACAGACACCCACGAGCATTTGCCTCGCGATAGACACGGGGGAAAATGTAATTTTTTTAAGCGCTTAAACAATTTCAGAAATTCCTCAAAGAAAACCCTTTCAGAGGCACCTTGGCCTCAAGCTGCAGCAAATACTGGGAGGTCCGGCTTGAATTCCCAGGCCTGCACCAATAATGACAGGGTGGTGGATAGTGCGCCAGTGTGTGCCAGATTTTTTTTTTTTTCCCTTCTCTCTTTTCTTTTATAACCAAAGAGAAGACTTAGGCTCTTGCAGGGAACAACGACTCGCATTAAGATAAACAAAATGGAAAGTTAAAGAGGAAAGTAGGGACATTGGGAAAAGCCACCTTTCTTAAAGTTCGCTCCCCCCCGCCCCGCCCCTTTCCCTCTCAAAACCCCTCGGCAGCACAGCCCTGGTTTGAAGGAGTCAGTGTTTTATAAACGTGGAATCCAGACACCGAAGTAGTCTCGTGGAGGCAGAGGAGTTTTTATTTGAATCTTTAATGCGACATAGGTAAAGGAGAAACAACAGAATCCTTTTAACAACCCGGAGAAACAGAAATGTTTTCTCTAGAAAGAGAAAAGTTTTATTTTGGATTCATTTGGACCCCCCCCCCCTTTTAATTAACCACAAGTCCCTATTTATTTAAAGTCTGTTTTAAACGTTCCCTCCCCAAACTGGTACGCATCGTGTTATATTTAATAGTAGCGTGACATAAAGGAGAATAAAGGCTTTGATGCTGGATTCATTTGAAACAAATTGTGCGCTGATTGCTAGGACTTGTCCGGACACTGCAGCCAGTGTCACCGAGACATGCCGGGGATTCGCTTCCCCTGGAGAAGAAAACACGCGACTCTGAGGTGGATCCTGGGGCCAGAGACAAATTAAACTGTATACACAGCTCCGACTTTTACGTAAAAAAAATTTTTTTTGAGAGTAATTTTCTTTTGCAAGTTAAGTTCCTCCCTGAGATGGGGACCAGATCCACAAACCCTCGATTCTGTCTGGTTTTAGTATTTTTTTCCTTTTCTTCTCTTTTAAAAATTGGGTTGAACTGCAGAGGGACTCTCGGCAGCAAGTAGCTGACTGAAGCCGTGAAATGGGGCAGTGTGGCTTTAAGATGCACACGGTGTGTGTTCATTGAAAAAAAAGAAAGAAAGGAAAGGAAAGAAAGAAACCCAGATGGAGGGAAAGGGGGAGGAGCGGGGGAGAAGGCGGAGCCCGTGCGACCACGTGACCCAGGGCCCGGCCGGCGCGCGCTCTAGGGCACGGAGGCCTATTAACGCGCGCGCGTGTCCGAGTGCGCCCGCTTGCGCGCGCGCCGGAGCTCCGGACTCCCCACGCCCGCGCAGCCCTGGTCAAGCAGGTAGGGAAGTCGTTGCGCTCGGCTAGCGCCAGGCGGGCTCGAAGTCTCCAGCGCTGGCTCCTGGGAGCCCAGGCGAGGCGCACTCCCCGCCGGCGCGGACGGACGTGCCGGACGCGCCGTAGTACATTCCTGAAGGCGGTCGGCCCCCTTACGTTACCCAATGCCTGCGCGGCCTCCCCGCGGCCGGCCAATCGCTGAGCGCTCGGGTCCCTTACCATTTAGCTGCCCTCTACCGAAAGGCACTGCAGCCGGGCGCGCCGGCCACCCGGGCGACCCACGCGGCTCCCGCAGGGGGTCTGTCGGCCAGCCCTCCCCGCCGCCTTACTTTCTCTTCGGCGGCTTACCCCTGCCTCCTTCTTTCAGTCTCCCCTTTCCTTTCTCCTTCCTCTTTCACCCCTTTTCTCCCCCATCTCTCTCCTCCCTACCAGCCTCGCCACCTTCCCTCTAGCTTTTTCTCCTTCCTGGTTTCACTGGGAGGCCCTGCCCTCTGAATCCCAAACCGGCAAAACGTGTGCAGTACCCTGGGCAGGGTAGGGTGTCCTGCAGAATAAAGAGACAAAGAGAATAGAAGTGTCTGGGGGTGTTCACGAGATCAGGAGGAGGACCGGAGTACCCGGCCAGCGCGGAAATTCAAAACTCAAACTACGAAGGAGCACGTGATTTTGTGCGCGGCTCTGGGAAGGGCTGCGAAAATGCAGAAGGGAAGACAAGCAGCGTGCATTTAAAATGACAGTAGGTTAATAAATAATATAGCAGGAATATTGGGCCCGACACAGAGCAAGCTTAATCTTTGAGCAATATCCTGGTCTTCATTATGTTTGGTAAATAGTATAAATCAGGAAACGTGATTTTTTATTCTGGTTTTTCTCACTGAAAGGTTCTACAGACGTTTCAAGTCAAACCATTTTGTGCTTTGCCGCTGGAAATTAATTTTTAAAGATTGGGGGTGGAATCCCTAAAAAGACACGTCAGTCTTTTTATATTTGAGGCGTGCTGTATAGCAAAGGTAACCATGCAGCTATAGGCAGGGTGCTCTGTCTGTACAAAATTCTTTACAACGTTTTAGACCAAAATATTAGTTTTTCCACCCAATCTTTTATTCATAGCAATTTTAGTATAGCTACTTAGATTATGGAATTCTAAAATGAAATTATAGGCTATTTACACATAATGGTTCCCTATTACTCTCCGCACGCAGCTGCATATCCTCTTGTTTTGGCGCTGCTACATGTGCACCATTTCAATGGCAAAGCCTCTTCCACTCGGGCTCATTTCCCTGGGTTTGACTTAATTCCTAAACGTTTTGAACATTGATCTCAGGGGTTTTCAGCTCCCTGAGCTCCCTCACCCGCTGTTTGATAGGTTAACTTTTCAGCATTTCAGACAATGCTCTCGGCCTGTAAATTCTACCCATCGGTTCCAGGACGCAATCCCCAGCCTGGGCTCTAACAAGCGCTATCTTAATCTCCCCACCCCCACCCGCCGCTTCCCCTGTGGTCTGCTTTTTTCATACACAGAGATGAATTACTTTGAGGATCTAATTGGCCTTGTTTCTGTAACGTTTTAAGAAAGGGAAGAGGAGCCAGTGTAAAAGCCTGCTCGACTTGGGTGGTCAGGGCTGAGCCTGCCCCCAATTTGCCTCATTGCTGATGCATGTGAGTTCGACATTCCCAGTGATAATGTTGTTCCTAATCAATCTGCCCTTATTTACATTTGTAAGCATTGTCGGCTTTAATATGCATGCCCTGTGCAGGGGACCGCTGCGCCACACCGGGTTTGTTAACTTCAACTAGTATTCTCCAGACCTGAGATGAGGCTGACAGGAGGGGCCAGGGCTGTGAAGGTGTCTGCTGGGAAAAGTCCCTTTAATGGTCTTTCTGCAGCATGGCTCCCCCGTGAGAGTTACCCAACAAGTGAGAAGCTTGATGCCTTTTCAACCAGCAGGAGTTGCTGGCCCTCTTTCTTGAGTATCCCATTGTCCCTTTCCAAGTAAAGTCCATCTCAACGCATTAATTGTCATTTTGGTCTCCCCATCATGACCCAAGACTTCATTGGAATGTGTAGTTTCAAAACACATTCCTTAAACTCTTAAAATATGATTCCCTCATATCTTCTCTCTTCTCTGCTCCAATAGTCAAACAGCCGTGGCCACGCCACACACATCTCAGAAATGACATCTGATTATCCAAATGATGACACTGAAATAAAACATCTGCCCTTTGTGTTTGGACATTCCAGTGATAAGCAATTGTGGGAGCTGCACTTGGTGGAGTAATGAAAAACCACGATAGGACTTGACTTTTCACTGGTTTCCCAGATCCAACTAATTGGGTCTTTAAAATGTAATGTAATTTAGCTAATATTTGCAGAGTACAAATGAATGAAGGAGTAAATATATCTAGTAATTTGACCCTTGAGCCATGTTATAATTTTGTCTACGGAGTTTAATACTCTTTTCCACAAATGCAAAGAACTGCAAACATTACATTAAGTGCCACAAGTATTCCTGTTGAGAGGCTATGATGGGGAGAGGAATTGGGGATTTGATGTAATATTCTATTTATGGATGGAGAGCCCAGGGTACAGGATATGAGTGATGGCCCAGAGCCTGAGCAGTTCAAAGCAGGTACCTTGGATAAGAGTTGACTCAATTCAAGCCATTTCTTGGCTCCCTAAGAATGCCTTATTATTTTCTCATTGGCAGCTTTTGTATTTGCTTAAAGGTGATGGTAGAAAATGAGTCTAAAAGGGGGAGGGAAAAAAATGATTCAGCAGTCACAGAATGTAACCCCCTTAAGCATGACTCCCCTCCCCTTCTCCCTTCCATCTTCTGTTTCCTCCCCTATCCCCCCTCCCCAGAACTGGAGGAAAGGGAACAGCTCTAGCCAACTTGTCAAAATAATGCTGCTAATTACCCCTGATCTCCTTTAATGGGAAGCTGCTCCCAATTCTACAAAAGAGTAAATGAGGGGTCTACAGCACAAACCCGGGAGCACTGGCATTTTTTGAGCTTACAGTGAGCTTGGTGGGGGGAGGGGGTGGTAGAGGGAAGATGTCCTGAGAAGGTCCCAGAAATCTCCCCATTTATTACTCCAGGTTCACATACTAGTTTGAAAAAGGGAATTAGACTTTATGCAGTGCCAAAGCTATTGGTATTCTTTTGCTGGGAATGTCACCAACTGCAGAGAAAACGTTCAGTCTACAATGAACTTGAAAGAGAACAGCATTGACCCTTCTATTGATTTCCTCCCTTGTCTGTATATCTTCTTAGCCACATGACCTTAAGCAATAGGGATGTATTTCTGGAAAGACCTAGACTTTGAACATTTTTCCCTGCGTCTCTCTCCTCGTCTCTGTCTCCCCATCTAATATATCCACATCAAGCTCTGCATTTGGCAGAAGGCACGCCATTCACTTCCGTGATCTCTGCCATCAGGTCTTACATGAAAAAGAAGCTGAGCAACATGATCCCTTTGACCCACTGCTGGAGCAACAAATTTATTAGAGATATAGGCATGAGAAATGAAAGGGAAGTAAAACAATTCCAGCTTATTGTGTGTCTTTCTTTCATACTGCTAATCCGGTTTACACATCACGCCTACACGTCTCAATAGGGCTTTATACACTGTGGCAGAGGCGGGAGAAAATAAAAGGTGTGTGTGTGTGTGTGTGTGTGTGTATGTATGTGTGTGAGAGAGAGGAGGATAAAATAGGGAAGACAGATATTTTAATCCATTCAATACCTATTGATTTGCCTCATTAGTTTTTCTATCTGTAGAAAGTTGAAGATAATTTGTAAAAAAAAACAGCCTTTTTTTTTTCACCAAATAATTCCAAATGGTGCTAACTCCTATTCCGATAGCTTGTTACATTATGACAAGATTATAAGCAGGAATTAGATATACTTCTCAGTGAGTTTGAAATGAAGCTAATACCCCAAATTCAGAATGGGCCCATTGGTGTCTACCTCGATTCAACATTTTAATATAAAAAGATCTTGGACTCAAAGGTGTTTTATAGCCTTGTGGAAGGAAGCTGGGTGACAACTGGAACACACACAAACTCACAATTGAAAGCCCTTATTTTACAACATGGGTTCACAATGCACCTGAGGCAATAATTCATCCTGAGGTACCACCCAGAAATAATAGGTGACAGTGACAAAAGGTAATACCAAAAAGCATTGTCTTTCTTTGTGGAGGCAATTTAATTGCATGTTGAACTACTAGAGCCAAAAAAAAAAAAAAAAAAATCGAACACACAGAATGCTGAAAAAGGATTATTGTAGTAGTTCAAGACCTCAGTTATCTAATTATTAAATACTTAGAGCCACCCACGGTGGGTCTTTATGATTTACCTCTGGTTCTTTTATATTTTTCCTCCCTAGGGAGGAAGGAAGAACAGAAAGGGAGGAAGATGGTCTTCTCTCCCATGTCTAGGAAAATAGAGGTCTCTAGGTGTCTTCCATAGACATCAATCCATATGGTTCTTCTTAAGTGATGGAAATTGAGATCTGAAAACTCATTGCTCACCCACCAAGTAGGGGTAATTTTTAACATGAACTTAAATACCTAGAGACATACTATATGTCACCCCCCAAGGTACAGTCTCTGGAAGTCCTGTGGTCCCAGTGTTGGCACCGGGTCTAAATCGGTTTGGATCAGTCTGGCCCACCTCAGGGCTCCCCTCAGGCCACACTCAGCCCTCTCAGCATTGGGCTAGCCGCCCACCTCTTTAATGGTTGGCAGGCACCAGAATGCCCGATTCCGTGGGTGCAAGGGTCAACACATAGCGCTCCTACCCGTGGCCCCTTCCTGAACTCAGGAAAGCCCCTTTGGCTCTTCTTCCCACCAACTGCGGCCAGGAGGAGGATGTTTGCGCTCCGGGTTTTGATAAGGTGCTTCTCTCCTAGCCCTAGGCGTCCCACTCATTCAGCGTCCCGGCCCGGGTGCCGAGAGCACCGGGTGTGGGTGCGAGAGCATGTGCCCAGCCCCTCGGGCAGACCTCCCCGAGCTCCCGGGAGACGAGAGAACTCGGCCGGGTGCGCGCGCGCTCTCGGCCCGCACCCTCCCCCCGGCGCTGTCACTCTCCGCACCAGCCCTCCATCCCCAGCTCTGCCTCCGCTGGCAGTCAGTAGCCACCACCAGGCTGATGAGCGGAAGCCAAGGTGGCGACCCTTTCAAGCGTGAAAATGGGATCCCAGGCGACCCCCTCCGTGAGAATTCCCCTCGGAGCCGTTCCCCGGCCGGGCCCCGCAGCCAGCCCCCTCCCCGCCCCGCTGGGCCGGCCTCGGGGGGCGGGGGCCCGGAGCGTGCGAGAGAGCGAGCGAGCTGGGAGACGCGGGCCAGCGCCCCCGCGCCCCGCCGGCGCAGCCCACCCAGCCCCGCGGCCCCGGCGCGCCGGCCGCCCGGCCCGCCTGGCCCTCCGGCCGCCGCGCGGGGCGCCTCGGCCCCGCAATCCCGCGTCCCCGGGGCGCACGCCGCGCGAGGGCGAGGTGGCGGCGGCGGCCAAGACGGCTGCACTCACCATAGCCGGCCGTCAAGCCCTGCCCGGAGCGCGGGTGCCGATGGCGCGGACGCTGCGCTTGGATTTCACATCAATTCCTTTTTTCCCCCGTGTCCCCCTTTCCTGGTCCTCCGCTCCTCCGTCTTCTCCCCGTCTTCCCTGGTCTCCCCCTAGCCTTGTCGCCGCGGATCTCTTTGTCTTCCCTGTCGTCGTCTTTTTCTTCGTCTTCGTCTTCTCCTCCTCCTCCTCCGTCTTTACAAAAGGAACGGAAAGTGTAAAAACCCCGGCGCGCTGGGCCGCCGGAGGCTTTCGGCGGAGTGCAGCGCGGACTCACAATTACAAGCCTGTTTCTATTAAGCAGTTCCATGGCCCTCGGCGTGGGTGGTCTGCCGCGCCATAGGCAGGACCTGTCAGGGTCACGTGACAGATCCGAAAACTTTACCCCTTTACAATAAACTCAAGGAAAGCAAAGTAAACTCAAGGAACGTGCTATCAGCACAGCCCTCCTGGGTAAACAGGCGCTCCCCTCCCCTCCTTCCTGGGAGGCGCCCCGCCGAGCGAGCTCCTGCGAGCCACGGCCGCCCCTCCCCGCCCCCCGCGGCCCTGTCTGCGGGGGGCCGCCGGGCGGGGGGTCTCCGCTCGCCACCTCGCCTTCCCCATCTAGTGCTCCCCCACCCTACACACGTTATTTGCTGACATTTAGTCACTTGCCCGAACCCCCGGGTGGGGGGTGCTGGGGGAGCAGGGAAGCTCATTTCAGCATCCCCAGCACTTCGGGAAGTGTGGGGTGCCCAGAGCGCTGCAGAGGAACACCACCTTCCTGTCCGCAGTTCTCAAAGCCCTTTCCTGCTCGCATTCCCACGGAAGCCCCGAGAAGCTGGGAGCATTCTGGTTGACAGGCCCACAGGCTGACAGGGAGGCAGAGAGCCAGGGGAGCCGGGCAGATAACAAGAGACTCCCGGGGAGGGGTGGGGGGAAATGTTCAATGTACTAAGATGTATGTGGATTCGTGCAGCTTCTGTCGGAGGTCCCTGGGAAGCTGATTCTTCTGAAGAGACTTTGGTGGAGTCCCTTGGAAACCAAGATTGGTAGCTGGCTGAAGAATCACTAATTGATATTTGCTCTTTTCCCTTACAATTACTGTGGTTTTTGGGGTATGCCACCCAAACACTCCCACCCACGCTGCCTTCCCAAATGAGGCCAGCTTGGGTGATTGGGCTAGACGGAAGTGCTGTGGCTCTCAGGCTCTTACCCTAAATGGAAAGTCCTATTCAGGAGAGACCTTGCTACAATGTTTACCATTTTATCTACTCAAACTTGCAGGGTAGACTGTTTCACACACAAGACAACTAAAAGGTGCTATTTTAAATGGACTCCGTTTTGAATAACGATGAATTACAGATACACGGGGAAGGGGTAAGATAATTTACTGAAACTACCGAGAGTTACCTAGCAGATCTTCAAGAAAAGCCAGACTTTCCTCACCTCATTCTGGGCTGACAGTGTGATTACATGTGTGTGTGTACCCGTGGTTATTAAAACAAAATAAAACAAAACAAAACCTGAGTCACAATTCATCTCCTTATCCCAAAGACGACATACCGTTCTTTAACAGTGTCATTTGAGTTTACAGGGTGTTTGTGTTTGAAACACATTAAGTAATTAAACGTTGGAATGCTGGGCAGCCCTATGAATTAGGCTGGTCCAGAAAGCCGTTTCATACCAATTGACTTTAGTATAAAATGGTCTCAAATGGATATTAGTTGAGCATGGATCCTAAGAGTAATAATAATTGGAAAACAAGACTCACCAATATTTCCCTCTGAAACACTACATTTTGGTGTCATATCAAAGGACTCTGTTCATATCCTGTTATAAACTTGGGTGGGGCAAGGAAGAGGAAGGTATAAGTACATCTCCAAATAGAGTGGCCTAGAATATGACAGAGAAAGAGGGATAAGAAAAAAGAAGAAACAGCTTAGCAAAGGACATTTAAATGGCCCATAATATAAAGTTGTTTGGTAAGCTAGTTTTGTGGGGAAATTCCAGCAGAATTTGTGGAGTTTGCTTTTCCCAATTAAAAAGAAGACCCTCATGCAAGCCCACTTGGCTATGTGCTCCCTGAGTGTGGCCAAGGTTTGGTGGGGTCTCAGGCATATGCAGTTTTTTTTGGGGGGGGGCTTCTTTAGGAAGTCAAAATTACAAACAAAATCAACTACAGGGTCGTGGAAGGGGGACTGTGCGATACGGGGCCCTGAAGCTGCATGAGCTTCCTGTCAAATTGCCCCCTTTATAGTACAGAACAGGAAGGTTACAGAGCTGCCCAGATTTTGTGGTCTCCATTAGTTAAGACTGAAAGTATTAATGTCATATTTCAGTCAAATGCTTTATAATTGGGAGCAAAGACGAGCTTGGTTTGGGTGTGAATTACTGGAGTTGGACAGTGGTGGTTTAGTGAATCAGGGAGATAAAACCTTTGGTGTAGGAACCTAAAAGCTCAGGAAGGACGGGAACACACTTGAAGAGCTCTCGCTCAATAGCAGCTTGTCCTTCCTTTCCTTCCTCTGAAATCAGGCTTTGAAAATTATCTCAGTGCCATGTCCTCTCTTCCCTCTGTTCCTAGATGTTAGAAACGTTAAATCATCAATTCTGAGACATGTGTTCTCCAGGGCCCAGAACCCCATACGTTGTTACCTTCTGGCATTTCTCTGAGACTCTCTGCCAGGGTGGGTGGGCTCTTTCTCATCAAACAGCTGTGTCCACCATTCTAAAGTTGCCTGTGCTTCCCCTTCCTGCAAAGCCAGCTCCAGTGTGGCCCAGTCATAATCCTCTTGGCGTGGAGGTGTCAATGACTGTCAAGGCTTCCAGGCAGCAGAGCTCAGTTGTAGCCTGCCCAATCTGATAAGCCAATTTGCGTCAAGATGTTTGTTAGTGGCTTAAGGGGCTACTAGACAATACTTTTGCAAGTTAACTTGGACTTTTACAGCCATGCCCAGAGGGATAATTCCCAAGTTGGAGATTTCAGGGCATTAAGGCAGGACCCAATGGAGACATGTGGGGCATCTGAGGAAGGGACAATGGAGGGACCTTTCGAAACAGGTCTGAAAACAGACCACATGGGCATGATCAACTCTGTTGATGAACAAGATCATCCCTGACTCTGTTTGTTTCTGAATATCTGCTGCTACTTGAGATACAGCTGTTACCCTTGTCTCACACACACGCACACACACACACACACAAAGGCACATGCATGCATGTACATGTTTCATTTTATGCTCCCCTCTTCCCTGTCCAGTAAAAGTGGGTGCCTAGGCACTTTTACTCATCCCCTCCCTAAGAGCAGCCTCCAGCAGCTGGAGGGCTTCAAATGAATAACTGAGGGTTCAGAAGAAACATTTGTCCACATTTGAGAAACTCTCCATCTCAGGATGAATGCCACTCTCATACTCAGTCAGTCACCCTAGGTGTGGCCATTCTTTAATACTGGATCAAACAGATGAAGCTTTCATAAAAAGCAATTTTGCCCAATGTAGGGATTTCCATTCTAAAATGACTACCCTCCCCCATTCCTGTCAGGAAGATACCCCAAGCCAAACCAACTTGTAGAATTGGGGCTTTGAGGACAGAAGGGTAAGAAGTATTTGAAGGTGGTTGGTTGGAATTAGGAGACTGAATGAACAACTGAATTACAGTGCTACCTGCAACACTGAAACAGAAAAAGAACTGTGTAAACAACAGCAAGAAGTAAAACAGGATTGAAGAACAGAAAAACCTGCACAGACAGCTTGGAAACAAAGGAGGTGGAGTGAGATGTGGAATGTAATAAACCAAAGTCTTTAAGGGACAAAATTACCAAGTAGGGAGGCACATGGAGGAGTTATAGTATTCAAAGATAGGACAATAATCTCAGGAGAGGAAGAAGCAGGGAGAAAGATACCTGTGAAACCCCCTACCTCAAAAAATGAAACTGATCCAAGTTGCTTACTCTTGTAACAGATGTCCACATAGGACTCCCTCTGATGAGAGGATTCCCTTTATGGAGACCTGCAGGGGCAGCCTTGCAAATGAAGAATGTGGTATGAAATGAAATGCCAAAGGAGATTTTTAAACTGTGGGAGGCAGGTGTGCCCAGGCTGGCTGGTGATGATGGTGATGGTGATAGTAGCAGATCAGGGCCAGGAGAAATAGCTTATTGCAATCAAGCAGGTCAGAAAAATAATCAAAAGGTTCAAATTATATCTAAGAGGACTGAAAAAGATATTATATGTGGTAAATATAAAAAATAGTCTCTGTCTGGAAAAAGAACAAAGCTGGAGATATAATCCTTCCAGACTTCAGACCATACTATAAAGCTACAATGATCAAAACAGCATGGTATTGGCACAAAAACAGACATATAGATCAACGTAACAGAATAGAAAGACCGGATATAAACCCACAGACCTATGTCAATTAATCTATAACAAAAGACACAAGAATACACAAGGGAGAAAAGAGTCTCTTCAACAAGTGGTGCTGGGAAAGCTGAACAGCTACTTGCAAATCAATGAAATTAGATTGACTGCCTCACATCATATACAAAAATAAACTCAAAATGGTTTAAAGACCTAAATATAAGACATGACATCATAAAACTCCAAAAGAGAACATAGGCAGACATTCTCTGATATAAATCATAGCAGTATCAGTCTTCCAAGGCAAAGGAAATAAAAGTAAACATAAACAAATGGAAACTAATCAAACTTAAAAGCTTTTTCCACAGGAAAGTAAACTATCAACAAAATGAAAAGACAACCTACAGCATGGGAGAAAATATTTACAAACAATGCAACCAACAGGGGTTGATATCCAAAATATACAAACAGCTCATACAACTCAATATTGAAAAAACAAACAGCTCAATCAAAAAATGGGCAGAAGCCCTAAATAGATATTTTTCCAAAGACAACATACAGATGGCCAACAGGCACATGAAAAGATTCTCAACATCGCTAATTATTAGAGAAATGCAAATCAAAACTACAATGAAGTATCACCTCACACCACTCAGAATAGCCATATCAAAAAGTCTACAAATAAATGCTGGAGAGGGTATGGAGAAAAGAGAACCCTCCTACACTGTTGGTGGGAATGTAAATTTTTGCAGCCACTATGGAGCACAGTATGGAGGTTCCTTAAAAAACTAAAAATAGAGCTACCACATGATCCAGCAATCCCACTCCTGGGCATATATCTGGAAAAGACAAAAACTCTAATCAAAAAGATACATGCACCCCAATGTTCATAGCAGGACTATTTACAATAACCAAGACATGGAAACCACCCAAGTGCCCATCAACAGACGATTGGCTTAAGAAGATGTGATATATATACACACACACACACACACACACACACACATATATATATACACATATATATAATTATATATGTATAATGTGTATATGTATATATATGTGTATATGTATATATATATATATTAAAAAAACAGCCATTTAAAAAAATGAAATATTGCCATTTGCAGCAACATGGTTGGACCTAGAGAATATTATAATTAGTCAAGTAAGTCAGACAGAAAGATAAATACCATATGATATCACTTATCTGTAGAATCTAAAAAAAAATACAAATGAATTCTATATACAAAACAGAAACAGACTCACAGACATAGAAAACAAATTTATGGTTGCCAAAGGGGAAAGGGTGGGAGAAATTAGGAGTATGGGATTAACAGATACAAACTACTTTACACAAAATAGATAAGCATCAAGGATTTACTATATAGCACAGGGAATTATGTTCAATATCTTGTAGTAACCTACAATGGAAAATAATCTGAAAAAAAAAAAACTGAATCACTATGCTGTACACCTGAAACAAACACATTATCATAAATCAACTATACTTCCATTTAAAAAAATGGCAATGCTTACAATTCCAATTTTGCATGTAGTGGTAATGGCACTATCGCCACAGGGATACAAAACAGAGCTATGTCGTTGGAAAATATATGTATTCATATATACTTGTATAATTTATATTTTTATTTAAATATGAAAATATTAAAGTTGGCTGTCTCTGAATAAAATAGCCTCTGTCTGACAAAAAGTGCTGTTTTACACAATTAAAGTTGTTGCTTCTCAGAATTCATCACGTGTCTTAAAACTGGTGGGAAAATGTGCAGAACCAAACTTTATTTATTTGAGCTACATGATTCAAAATTTGGAACAGTGAGCCAAATTTCATTTCCACTCTGTGAGTGAAAGAGGCTGTGTGAAGGCGAGGCTCTGTGCGGGTGAGATTGTGGGGGAAGGTTTGAGGTGTGAGGGGAAGGCTGAAGCCTCCCTGAGCCTGTCATGACGTTGCGTTCTGAGGCCGCTCAGCTGCAGGTGGGCCTGCTGATGGCTGTGCGGACCCCTCATGTATATAGACAGCAGCACTCCTTGGGCTTGTGAAACGTACCCTCTGAGGAACAAGGGCCTGGAGAGGATGTGTGTTTCTGTTTCCTTGCAACCCCCATGGGGAAGGCACTGGGCAGTGGCGCCTTCTCCGGCAACTCTGACCAGTTGTGGATGGAGGCCTGCTCTGTGGGGAGCTGGGGGGGCGGGAGCCTGGGTCTGCCTGTCCTGTTGCCTGACTCTAGGCTTGGTGCCTTCCCCTCCACACCTGTATTAGTTTGCCAGGGTTACCATAACAATGTTCTACAAACAGCGTGGCTTAAACAACAGAAATTAACTTTCTAACAGTCCTGGAGGCTAGAAGTCCAAGATCAAGGTGTTCTCAGGGTTGGTTTCTACTGGTGCCTCTCTCCTTAGCTTGCAGATGGCCACCTTCCAGGTCTTCACAGGGTCTTCACTCTGTGTGTCTGTGTCCAGATTTCCTCTTCTTGTAAGGACACTGGTCTTATTGGGTTGGAACCCATCATATGACCTCATTTGAACTTAATTACCTCTTTAAAGACCTTACCTCGAAATATGGTTATATTCTTGAGATACTGGGGCTTCAACATATGAATTTGGGGGGGATACATTTCAGCCCATAACAGCACCCAAATGTTGACAGGAGCTGGCTTGCATCTGAAGGGCGAGTTCCTCTCTCTGCCTGTGATATTCAGAGGGAAGAGTCAAGATGGACTGGAGCCAGATCCTTCTTGGCTTCTAGTGCTGAGAGGACCTGGCCTGCCACCTCCCAAGAACCTGTCCACACCTTTGCAAAACTGATGCTGGGTGACACATTTCCTAGGAATGCTGGTGAGCTGAGAAAATGGCTTTAGGCAACCAGCAGAACTTTTTCCCCACCACAAAGGATGAACACTGTTGGGCTAATTATAAATCTGTCTTTTTCATTTATTGCAGCAAGTTCCTTCAGGCTGTGGTTTCCAAGGCAGGCTGCTCCTCAAAATCACCTGGGGAGTTTAAAAACAAAAACAAAAACAAAGAAACAAAGATAGATTCTTTTCTTCCATTTCAGAGCTATAGAATCAGAATCCCAGCCTTGGAGCAAGACATTTTTCAAAAGAATCCCCCTAGAGCAAGTATAGTAAAATGCTAATGGTAGGATCTAGGTGCACGCTTTCACTGTAAAATCCTCCCAAACTTACTGTATGTTTGAAGTTTTTTCATAATGAAATGCCAATGATAAAATAAAAGGATACCCAGGTGATTCCGTTGTGCAACTAGATTGGAAGACCAAAGGGACACATGGTTAATTTACAAATATATTCTTATCATCCTTCTCTATAATTGTACTTGTCACATTGCATTATTGCTGTTCATTCGCCAAATAAAAGATCTGTGAGCTTCCACTAACTTGCATAATCCTCTGTTAGGTGCTAGGAATTGGGGAATGAAAAAGAAGTCTTCCTTAAAAACATCATGACATTTCATTTTATACCCATCAGATTGGCAACGTTTAAAAGTCTGACCATAGCAAGTGTGAGCAGACTGAAACAGTGGGAAATTTGGGGCACTGCTGGTTGGAGTGTAGATTGGGTTCATCGCTTTCGGAAAATAATTTGGCATTATCTAGAAAGGGTGAATCCCATTCCTAGATATATCTCTAAGAGAAACACGAGGTCCAGGATGTGCATTCAAGAATATTCACATCAGCATTGTTTGTGAAGGCATAACACTAGACATGACCAAAGTGTCAATCAAAGTAGAAAACATAAACTGTGGAGAATACACACAATGAAATTCTACCAAGAGGTGAAAATAAATGAGCGATAGCTACTTTGTAACAATATGAATGAACATTATCTTGGGTGAAATACCTAGGTCAGAAGGAAGCTCCATGAGAATGCATATATAAAGCCCATTTTTTTTAAAGTTCAAAATCAATACTTGTGAATAACCCATACCTTGTGAATAACCAATTCAAGGACTGTTACCTCTAGGGGTACAGGAGGTGAAGGGATTGGGGAGTTCAAAAACAATTCATTTTTTTGTTCTTTAAAATGTACATACAGGTGATAAATATACTTTTGAAGGTATGATCTATTTCATAGGAGAAACTTTTTTTTTTTTTTTTGCAGTACGTGGGCCTCTCACTGTTGTGGCCTCTCCCATTGCAGAGCACAGGCTCAGTGAGCCCGCTCCGCGGCATGTGGGATCTTCCCTGACCGGGGCACAAACCCGTGTTCCCTGCATCGGCAGGCAGACTCTCAACCACTGCGCCACCAGGGAAGCCCGGAGAAACATTTTTTTAAAAGACACCATTGTAGCCCTAGAAAAACTGGTGGCCTGGTGGGTTGTGAAGAATAAATAACTCTAGAATAATGTGACAGGTGCAGGAGCCACAGCGTACAGAGAGTGTGTGCCTGAGCCCCACCTCCTGAGAGGTCAGGGAAGGGGGAGGGGGACCCTGAAGAAAGGAAGAGGGACTGCTGACCAGATCAAAGGGAGAGAGAAAGTGAGCTCCTTGGGAAGGGACAGGGGAGAACCAGAGGCACCCCAGAGCAAATCCTGTTGTTA
Organism: Pseudorca crassidens; assembly: GCF_039906515.1. Classification (NCBI taxonomy): domain Eukaryota; kingdom Metazoa; phylum Chordata; class Mammalia; order Artiodactyla; family Delphinidae; genus Pseudorca; species Pseudorca crassidens. Next base: position 86,463,743 of record NC_090302.1, read on the forward strand.
GAACCCAGGCCCCTATTTCTGGACCTGATCCTGTCAAACCTGTGAGCGACTGCCTTCATGCTTTCTCTATATCAAGACAATGCCCTAGGTACAGACTAGAACCCCACATAATCTTTTCCTAGGGAATGAGGATATATTAGCTTAAAGTCAAGTCAGAAAATGTTGTGCAAATGTACTGTTACTTTACAGGCCCAAACCTGGGTTAAAAAAACTCAGTAAAGTCAATATGTAACCATTCCATGGGGTCACCTTATAATGACATTTCAGTGGTTCTTTGTGTATAAGGTGATAACATTTATTTACTGTAAATACTATTAGGAGCTATAAATGAGAGTAATAGTAAAAATCCATAAAATAGTGAATTTGCATGTTGATAGGATGTTTTATTATGAAGTCACTCATCTACGGATAAAGTGACAGACAGACTGCTTAAGAAATATTCAGTTACAAACAAGCATTGACCTGGCGGAAGTGAAGGAGAAGGTAGCTTACAAATTGCAGCTCATTATTTACTTTGACAGATGAACACATCTGTTTAACCTTCATGGATTGAAACAGGCTACCAGCCTACCCTTCACTGAGTGGCCCACCCATTTCCATGCCCCCACTTCTGCAGATATAAAATTAATTCCATTTGGCTACACTAATACTTTTTTTTTCATTTTTTCTTAATATCTTTATTAGAGTATAATTGCTTTACAATGGTGTGTTAGTTTCTGCTTTATAACAAAGTGAATCAGTTATACATATACATATGTTCCCATATCTCTTCCCTCTTGCATCTCCCTCCCTCCCACCGTCCCTATACCACCCTCCCTATCCCACCCCTCTAGGTGGTCACAGAGCACCGAGCTGATCTCCTGCTGCTATGTGGCTGCTTCCCACTAGCTATCTATTTTACGCTTAGTAGTGTATATATGTCCATGCCACTCTCTCACTTTGTCCCAGCTTACCCTTCCCCCTCCCCGTATCCTCAAGTCCATTCTCTAGTAGGTCTGCCTCTTTATTCCCGTCTTGCCCCTAGGTTCTTCTGGCCATTCATGTCTTTTTCTTTTTCTTTTTTTTAGATTCCATATATATGTGTTAGAATACGGTATTTGTTTTTCTCTTTCTGACGTACTTCACTCTGTATGACAGTCACTAGGTCCATCCACCTCACTACAAATAACTCAGTTTCGTTCCTTTTTATGACTGAGTAATATTCCATTGTATAATGTGCCACATCTTCTTTATCCATTCATCTGCTGATGGACACTTAGGTTGTTTCCATGTCCTGGCGATTGTAAATAGAGCTGCAATGAATATTTTGGTACATGACTCTTTTTGAATTATGGTTTTCTCAGGGTATACGCCCAGTAGTGGGATTGCTGGGTCGTATGGTAGTTCTATTTGTAGTTTTTTGTTGTTGTTGTTTGGTTTTTTTTTGCGGTACACGGGCCTCTCACTGTTGTAGCCTCTCCTGTTGTGGAGCACAGGTTCCGGACACGCAGCCTCAGCGGCCATGGCTCACGGGCCCAGCTGCTCCGCGCCACATGGGATCTTCCCAGACTGGGGCACGAACCTGTGTCCCCTGCATCGGCAGGTGGACTCTCAACCACTGCACCACCAGGGAAGCCCTATTTGTAGTTTTTCAAGGAACCTCCATACTGTTCTCCATAGTGGCTGTATCAATTTACATTCCTACCAACAGTGCAAGAGGGTTCCCTTTTCTCCACACCCTCACCAGCATTTATTGTTTGTAGATTTTTTGATGATGGCCATTCTGACCAGTGTGAGATGATATCTTATTGTAGTTTTGATTTGCATTTCCCTAATGATTAATGATGTTGAGCGTCCTTTCTTGTGTTTGTTGGCAATCTGTATATCTTCTTTGGAGAAATGTCTATTAAGGTCTTCTGCCCATTTTTGGATTGGGTTTTTGTTTTCTTGATATTGAGCTGCATGTGTTGCTTGTATGTTTTGGAGATTAATCCTTTGTCAGGTGCTTTGTTTGCAAATATTTTCTCTCATTCTGAGGGTTGTCTTCTTTCTTGTTTATGGGTTCCTTTGCTGTGCAAAAGCTTTTAAATTTCATTAGGTCCCATTTGTTTATTTTTGTTTTTATTTCCATTTCTCTAGGAGGTGGGTCGAAAAGGATCTTGCTGTGATTTATGTCATAGAGTGTTCTGCCTATTTTTCCTCTAAGAGTTTGATAGTGTCTGGCCTTACATTTAGGTCTTTAATCCATTTTGAGTTTATTTTTGTGTATGGTGTTAGGGAGTGTTCTAATTTCATTCTTTTACATGTAGCTGTCCAGTTTTCCCAGCACCACTTATTGAAGAGGCTGTCTTTTCTCCACTGTATATTCTTGCCTCCTTTATCAAAGATAAGGTGACCATATGTGTGTGGGTTTATCTCTGGGCTTTCTATCCTGTTCCGTTGATCTATATTTCTGTTTTTGTGCCAGTACCATACTGTCTTGATTACTGTAGCTTTGTAGTATAGTCTGACATCAGATTCCTCCAGTTCTGTTTTTCTTTCTCAAGATTGCTTTGGCTATTCAGAGTCTTTTGTGTTTCCATACAAATTGTGAATTTTTTTGTTCTAGTTCTGTGAAAAATGCCAGTGGTAGTTTGATAGGGATTGCATTGAATCTGTAGATTGCTTTCAGTAGTAGAGTCATTTTCACAATGTTGATTCTTCCAATCCAAGAACATGGTATATCTCTCCATCTATTTGTATCATCTTTAATTTCTTTCATCAGTGTCTTATAATTTTCTGCACACAGGTCTTTTGTCTCCTTAGGTAGGTTTATTCCTAGGTATTTTATTCTTTTTGTTGCAGTGCTAAATGGGAGTGTTTCCTTAATTTCTCTTTCAGAGTTTTCATCACTAGTGTATAGAAATGCAAGAGATTTCTGTGTATTAATTTTGTATCCTGCTATTTTACCAAATGCATTGATTAGCTCTAGTAGTTTTCTGGTAGCATCTTTAGGAGCCTCTATGTATAATATGATGTCATCTGCAAACAGTGACAGCTTTACTTCTTCTTTTCCGATTTGGATTCCTTTTCTTTCTTTTTCTTCTCTAATTGCTGTGGCTAAAACTCCAAAACTATGTGAAATAATAGTGGTGAGAGTGGGCAACCTTGTCTTTTTCCTGATCTTAGTGGAAATGGTTTCAGTTTTTCACCATTGAGGATGATGTTGGCTGTGGGTTTGTCATATATGGCTTTTATTATGTTGAGGAAAGTTCCCTCTATGCCTACTTTCTGGAGGGTTTTTTTTTTTTTATCATAAATGGGTGTTGAATTTTGTCAAAAGCTTTCTCTGCATCTATTGAGATGATCATATGGTTTTTCTCCTTCAGTTTGTTAATATGGTGTATCACGTTGATTGATTTTCGTATATTGAAGAATACTTGCATTCCTGGGATAAACCCCGCTTCATCATAGTGTATGATCCTTTTAATGTGCTGTTGAATTCTGTTTGCTAGTATTCTGTTGAGGATTTTTGCATCTATGTTCATCAGTGATATTGGCTTGTAGTTTTCTTTCTTTGTGACATCTTTGGTTTTGGTAACAGGGTGATGGTGGTCTCGTAGAATGAGTTTGGGAGTGTTCCTCCCTCTGCTATATTTTGGAAGAGTTTGAGAAGGATAGGTGTTAGCTCTTCTCTAAATGTTTGATAGAATTCATCTGTGAAGCCATCTGGTCCTGGGCTCTTGTTTGTTGGAAGATTTTTAATCACAGTTTCAATTTCAGTGCTTGTGATTGGTCTGTTCATATTTTCTATTTCTTCCTGGTTCAGTCTTGGAAGGTTGTGCTTTTCTAAGAATTTGTCCATTTCTTCCAGGTTGTCCATTTTATTGGCATAGAGTTGCCTGTAGTAATCTCTCATGATCGTTTGTATTTCTGCGGTGTCAGTTGTTACTTCTCCCTTTTAATTTCTAATTCTATTGATTTGAGTCTTCTCCCTTTTTTTCTTGATGAGTCTGGCTAATGGTTTATCAATTTTGTTTATCTTCTCAACGAACCAGCTTTTGGTTTTATTGATCTTTGCTATCATTTCCTTCATTACTTTTTCATTTATTTCTGACTTCATCTTTATGATTTCTTTCCTTCTGCTAACTTCGGGGTTTTTTTGTTCTTTCTCTGATTGCTTTAGGTGTAAGGTTAGGGTGTTTATTTGAAATGTTTCTTGTTTCTTAAGGTAGGATTGTATTGCTATAAGCTTCACTCTTAGAAGTGCATTTGCTGCATCTCATAGGTTTTGGGTCCTTGTGTTTTCATTGTCACTTTTTTCTAGGTATTTTTTGATTTCCTCAGTAATCTCTTGAATATTAAGTAGTGTATTGTTTAGCCTCCATGTGTTTGTATTTCTTACAGTTTTTTTCCTGTCATTGATATCTAGTCTCATAGCATTGTGGTCGGAAAGGATACTTGATACAATTTCAATTTTCTTTCTTTTTTTTTTTTTTTAGATGTTGGGGGTAGGAGTTTATTAATTAATTTTTGCTGTGTTGGGTCTTCGTTTCTGTGTGAGGGCTTTCTCTAGTTGTGGCAAGCGGGGGCCACTCTTCATCGCAGTGCGCGGGCATCTCACTATCGTGGCCTCTCTTGTTGCAGAGCACAGGCTCCAGATGCGCAGGCTCAGTAGTTTTGGCTCACGGGCCTAGTTGCTCTGCGGCATGTGGGATCCTCCCAGACCAGGGCTCGAACCTGCCTCCCCTGCACCAGCAGGCAGACTCTCAACCACTGCGCCACCAGGGAAGCCCAATTTCAATTTTCTTAAATTTACCAAGGCTTGATTTGTGATCCAGGATATGATCTATCCTGGAGAATATTCCATGAGCACTTGAGAAGAATGTGTATTCTGTTGTTTTTGGATGGAATGTCCTATGAATATCAATTAAGTCCTCTTGTTTAATGTATCATTTAAAGCTTGTGTTTCCTTATTTATTTTCATTTTGGATGATCTGTCCAGTGGTGAAAATGGGGTGTTAAAGTCCCCTACTATGATTGTGTTACTGTCGATTTCCCCTTTCATGGCTGTTAGTATTTGACTTGAGTATTGAGGTGGTCCTATGTTGGGTGCATAAATATTTACAACTGTTATATCTTCTTCTTGGATTGATCCCTTGATCATTATGTAGTGTCCTCCCTTGTCTCTTTTAATAGTCTTTGTTTTAAAGTCTATTTTGTCTGATTTGAAAATTGCTACTCCAGTTTTCTTTTGATTTCCATTTGCATGGGATATCTTTTTCCATCCTGTCACTTTCAGTCTGTATGTGTCCCTAGGCGTGAAGTGGGTCTCTTGTAGACAGCATATATATGGGTCTATGTCTTTTGGTTGGAGCTTTTAATCCATTTACATTTACATTTAAGGTACTTTACATTTACATTTAAGGTAATTATCGATTTGTATGTTCCTATTACCATTTTCTTAATTGTTTTGGGTTTATTATTGTAGGTCTTTTCCTTCTCTTGTGTTTCTTGCCTAGAGAAGTTCCTTTAGCATTTTGTTTTGTTTTGTTTTTATAAATTTATTTATTTATTTATATATATATTTTTATTTTTGGCTATGTTGGGTCTTTGTTGCTACGCGTGGGCTTTCTCTAGTTGCGGTGAGTAGAGGCTGCTCTTTATTGCGGTGCACGGGCTTCTCATTGCAGTGGTTTCTCCTGTTGAGGAGCATGGGCTGTAGGTGCACAGGCGTCAGTAGTTGTGGCTCGTGGGATCTAGAGCGCAGGCCTAGCAGTTGTGGCACACAGGCTTAGTTGCTCCGTGGCATGTGGGATCCTCCCGGACCAAGGCCCGAACCCGTGTCCCCTGAGTTGGCAGGTGGATTCTTAACCACTGCACCACCAGGGAAGTCGTAGCATTTGTTGTAAAGCTGGTTTGGTGGTGCTGAATTCTTTTAGCTTTTGCTCGTCTGTAAAGCTTTTAATTTCTTCATCAAAGCTGAATGAGATCCTTGCTGGGTAGAGTAATCTTGGTTGTAGGTTTTTCTCCTTCATGACTTTAAATATGTCCTGCGACTCCCTTCTGGCTTGCCGAGTTTCTGCTGAAAGATAAGCTGTTAACCTTATGGGGATTCCCTTATGTGTTATTTGTTGTTTTCCCTGTGCTGCTTTTAATATTTGTTTTTTTATTTAATTTTTGATTGATTAATATGTGTCCTGGCATGTTTCTCCTTGGATTTATCCTGTATGGGACTCTCTGTGCTTCCTGGACCTGATTAACTATTTCCTTTCCCATATTAGGGAAGTTTTCAACTATAATCTCTTCAAATATTTTCTCAGTCCCTTTTTTTTTTCTCTTATTCTTCTGGGACCCCTATAATTTGAATGTTGGTGTGTTTAATGTTGTCCCAGAGGTCTCTAAAACTGTCCTCAATTCTTTTCATTCTTTTTTCTTTATTCTGCTCTGCAGTATTTATTTCCATTGTTTTATCTTCCAGGTCACTTATCCGTTCTTCTGCCTCAGTTATTCTGCTATTGATCCGTTCTAGAGATTTTTTTTTTTTTTTTTGGTGTGCGGGCCTCTCACTGTTGTGGACTCTTCCACTGCAGAGCACGGACACGCAGGCTCAGCTGTCATGGCTCACGGGCCTAGCCGGTCCACGGCATGTGGGATCTTCCTGGACTGGGGCACGAACCCGTGTCCCCTGCATCGGCAGGTGGACTCTCAACCACTGCGCCACCAGGAAAGCCCCCTTCTAGAGAATTTTTCATTTCATTTATTGTGTTGCTCATCACTGTTTTCTTGCTCTTTAGTTTTTCTAGGTCCTTGTTAAACATTTCTTGTATTTTCTCCATTATATTTCCAAGATTTTGGATCATCTTTACTATCAGTATTCTGAATTCTTTTTCAGGTAGACTGCCTATTTCCTCTTCATTTGTTAGGTCTGGTGGTTTTTTGCCTTGCTCCTTCATCTGCTGTGTGTTTCTGTGTCTTCTCATTTTGCTTAACTTACTGTTTTTAGGGTCTCCTTTTTGCAGGCTGCAGGTTCGTAGTTTCTGTTGTTTTTGGTGTCTGTCCCCAGTGGCTAAGGTTGGTTCAGTGGGTTGTGTAGGCTTCCTGGTGGAGGGGACTAGTGCCTGTGTTCTGGTGGATAAGGCTGGATCTTGTCTTTCTGGCGGCCAGGTCCAAGTCTGGTGGTGTGCTTTGGGGTGTCTGTGGCCCTATTATGATTTTAGGCAGCCCCTGTGCTAATGGATGGGGCTGTGTTCCTGTCTTGCTAGTTGTTTGGCATAGGGTGTCCAGCACTGTAGCTTGCTGGTCTTTGAGTGGAGCTGGGTCTTGGCGTTGAGATGGAGCTCTCTGGGAGATTTTCGCTGTATGGTATTACGTGGAGCTGGGAGGTCTCTTGTGGACCAGTGTCCTGAACTTGGCTCTCCCACCTCAGTGGCACAGCCCTGACGCCTGGCTGGAGCACCAAGAGCCTGTTCTCCACACGGCTCAGAATAAAAGGGAGAAAAAAGAAAGAAAGAAAGCAAGAAGAAAATAAAGTAAAATAAATAAAGTTATTAAAATAAAAAGATAATTATTAAGAAAAAAATTTTTTTAAGTAATAATAATAAAAAAAAACCCAAAACGGACAGACAGAACCCTAGGACAAATGGTAAAAGCAAAGCTATACGGATAGAATCACACACAGAAGCATACACATACACACTCACAAAAAGAGAAAAAGGGAAAAAAAAAATATATATATCATTGCTCCCGAAGTCCACCTCCTCAATTTGGGATGATTCGTTGTCTATTCAGGTATTCCACAGATGCAGGGTACATCTAGTTGATTGTGGAGATTTAATCCACTGTTCCTGAGGCTGCTGGGAGAGATTCCCCTTTCTCTCCTTTGTTCGCACAGCTCCTGGGGTTCAGTTTTGGATTTGGACCCACCTCTGCGTGTAGGTCGCCTGAGGGCGTCTGTTCTTCGCTCAGACAGGACAGGGTTCAAGGAGCAGCTGATTCGGGGGCTCTGGCTCACTCAGGCCGGGGGGAGGGAGGGGCATGGAGTGTGGGGCGAGCTTGCGGCAGCAGAGGAACGAGCCTGAGGAACGCCGTGTGTTCTCCCGGGGAAATTGTCCCTGGATCACGGGACCCTGGCAGTGGCGGGCTGCACAGTCTCCCGGGAGGGTGGGGTGGGGGGGAAGTGTGGATAGTGACCTGTGCTCGCACACAGGCTTCCTGGTGGCTGCAGCAACAGCCTTAGCGTCTCATGCCCATCTCTGAGGTCCGCGCTGATAGCCGCGGCTCGCGACCGTTTCTGGAGCTCCTTTAAGCGGCGCTCTTAATCCCCTCTCCTCGCGCACCAGGAAACAAACAGGGAAGAAAAAGTCTCTTGTCTCTTACGCAGCTCCAGACTTTGTCCCGGACTCCCTCCCGGCTAGCTGTGGCGCACTAGCCCCTTCAGGCTGTGTTCACACAGCCAACCCCAGTCCTCTCCCGGCGTTCCGACCGAAACCCGAGCCTCAGCTCCCAGCCCCCACCCGCCCCAGCGGGTGAGCAGAGAAGCCTCTCGGGCTGGTGAGTGCCGGTCGGCCCCGATCCTCCGTGCGGGAATCTCTCCGCTTTGCCCTCCGCACCCCTGTGGCTGCACTCTCCTCCGCGGCTCCGAAGCTCCCCCTGTTCCACCACCTGCAGTCTCCGCCCGCGAAGGGGCTCCTAGTGTGTGGAAACCTTTCCTCCTTAACAGCTCCTTCCCACTGGTGCAGGTCCCGTCCCTATTCTTTTGCCTCTGTTTTTTCTTTCTTTCTTTTTTGCCCTACCCAGGTACGTGGGGGAATTTCTTGCCTTTTGGGAGGTCTGAGGTCTTCTGCCAGCATTCAGTAGGTGCTCTGTAGGAGTTGTTTCACATGTAGATGTATTTCTGATGTATTTGTGGGGAGGAAGGTCATCTCCGTGTCTTACTCCTCCACCATCTTGAAGCTCCTCCTCCACACTCCACTAATACTTCTTGATACCCTCTACTTTAGTGCTTCTCGTTCTTTCCAACTTTTTATGTCATGGTACACATAGAAAAAATAATATTGGTACAAAACAATGGAATGAACTGGAGGAGATTGGAAGTGGGATTGGAGTGGGAATTAGTGGAAAATTTGCATCTTCTTTATATTATAAAATTATGAGATAAATAAATAAATGGAATATTACAATGGAGTATTATTCAGCCTTAAAAAGATGGAAATCCTGAAATTTGCAACAACATGGGTGAACCTGGAGAGCATTATGCTAAAAGAGATATGTCAGGCAGAGAAAGACAAATACTGTATAGTATCACTTATATGGAGAATGTTTTTAAAAGTCAAACTAAAGAACCAGAGAATAGAAAATTGGTTGTCAGGGGTTGGAGGTGGGGAGAACAGGGAGAGGCTGGTAAAAGGGTATGAACTTCCAATGACAAATAAGGTCTGAGGATCTAGGGTATAATATGGTGAGTATAGTTGATAACACTGTGTTATATACCTGACATTTGTTAAGAAAGTAGAACTTAAACATTCTCACCAAAAAAAAAAAAAAAAGTAAATATGTGAGATCATGGATGTGGTAATTAACTCAATATCTTCACAATGTATATGTATATCAAAACATCATGTACACTTTAAATATCTTACTATCTTATTTGTCAATTGTACCTTAATAAAGATGAAAAAACCCCAAATTTACACCTGTTGAAATTATAGTCAAAGAATCTAACAAATTCTTTGTTGGGCAAACTTGTTTTGCTTTGACAAATTTCATATTGAAATGTCTTATGATAATATGAATGGATTTCTAATTTTCCATGTGTTTGTTTCCTAGAGCTGTTATAACAACATATTACACAAAAGGTGGCTTAAAGTAACAGAAATGTATTCTCTCACAGTTCTGGAAGCTAGAAATCCGAAGTCAAGGTGTTGGCAGGGTTGGTTCCTTCTGAGAGCTCTGAGGGAGAATCAGTTTCAGGCCTCTCCTAGTTTCTGGTGATGGCCAGCAATTCCTGGCATTCCTTGGCTTGTAGATATATCCCTCCAATTTCTGCTCCATCTTCCCACGGTGTTCTCCCTCTGTGTGTGCCTCTGTGTCTCTTGTCATCTTCTAAGGACACCAGTCATAATGGATGAGGGGCCTACACTACTCCAGCACAACCTAATCTTAACCAATTACATCCGCACTGACCCTACTTCCAAATAAGGTCACATTCTAAAGTACTGGGGGTTAGGACTTCAATATATCTTTGGGGGCAGGGGGCACAATTCAAACCATAACATCATAGAACTTCTTCAAAGCAAGCATTTCAAAATAACAGTGAAGCTCCAACTTGCAGTGTAGGCACACATGGTTAGACAGTCACCCTGAGCCAACTTGGACACCATTAAAATAGTGTACCAGTTGCAGAAAGGAGAGACACATTCAGTATATGTGTAGACAGATTTGCGATTCCTGGAGTCTGTTTTCTGCCTTCCACCCTCAGCACCAGACAGCTCCACTTCCAGCACCTGAAACATGACCATCACCAGCTGACTCACTGAGCCTTACTCATGGGTGCACTTCAGCCGGTCACTGACCGTGGGTATCCCGAGGCTCCAGTGCACTGTCACCGTGGAGCAGCAAGTGCTGCAGGCCGGCGGGGATCTCAGTGGTCGGACCGCATTCCACTCTACTGCAGGAGTTCCAGCAAAGGCTGCTTTGTGGCTGGAGAGGCTGCCCTGGGGCTCCAGCCTCTTTGGTCAGCATGGCTGCCCTGTGGAGGACAGAGCGTTACCCTGAGGCACTCCTGAGGCTTCTTTGTGGCATGCTCACGTCTAAACTGTAGCACCTGGTGGTAAAGCTCTGTTCTCCTGCCGTGGCCTCTGTTCTGCTTCTACTTGTCTGACTGTTCCTCCCCAGCTTCCTTTGCTGGTTCCTGTTCTTCCACTTGCTCCTGAAAAGTTGGTGCTCTCCAGGGCCCATCGCTGACCTCAGTTCCTCTTGCCCGCTTACTCTTTTACCCTTATAGGTTGGACAGTGAGGCCACTGGCACCCAAGTCTCCTTCCTGAGCTTCAGACTCTACATCCAACTGCCTCCTGGACATGGATGCTTCACAAGTGCCTAAAACTGAACATATTCCTGCCCACCTCCTCCAGCTGAATTCTTTGTCCCTTCCGCATTCCCGAAACCTGCTCTTTTGAATCAGTGGCTCTTCCATTAACACGGTGGCCAGTCAGAAATTAAGCTGCACCTCTGATGCTGCCTTTCTGTTGGCCAAAGGAGTTCCTCAGGCACCATGTCCACATTCCTTGGTGTGGTTTACAAGGTCCCTGGTGGATTTCTTGGTCTCCTTCCCCTCCAGCCCTATCTCCTCGCCCTGTCCCTCTTCCTTAGCCAAACAGAATTACATGCAGTTTCCTTACTCCTCTATGCCTGTGCATTTGCTCTTCCCTCCATCTGCCTCCTATACCTTCTACCTTTGCATACATCCTTTAAGATGCAACTTAAATGCCACTTCATCGGTGCACACAGAGATGGCATCAACTCTACAAGAGGAGGGTCAGAGAAAACTTCACAAATAAGGTTTTCGTTTACAAAATTAAAATCTCTCAAATATTATTAGTCATTTTGATGGTAAATTGTTAGTAATTAGTAGAATTATTTGTCATTTTGTTATTAAAGTCTAGAGACGTGGTTCTCAAAGTGGGGTCCCTCAATCAGAAGCATCAGCATCACCTGGGAATTTGTTAGAAGCGTGAATTCCCAGGCTCCACCCCAGACCTACTAAATCAGAAGCTCTGGGATGGGGCCCAGCAATCTGTGCTCTAACAAGTCTTCCAGGTGGTTCTGGTGACAGCTAAAATTTGAGCTCTATTAGTCTAGATCTGGCCAAAAAGGAAAGGGAAGATGCACTTGCACTGTGAATTTGGCCTCTGTAGGTAGCTAAACGGGGCTTTCCTTGGCCAAGACCTGCACCTCTCTCCTCTCTCTCCCAGGTACAGTCACTCATCTAACCAACTTAATGCATATTCAGGTTGGTTTCTTACCCAGCAGAAAGACTCGAAAATGCTCCCTGAATGGAACGAAATTGGTCTCAGTATCAGAGTGTTGGTGTTCATGGCCCACATTCTTCATCCTTTTTCTTTTTCATTTCTTTGCTAGGTCTTTCTTTGTTTCAAATTATCAGCCTCAATTGCCTTTCATGATTTCTCATTCAATGGCAAACTAGCCAGTACCATATGACTGCTTCCCAAGAATACAAAACTCAATGTCACCAAAACTGCCTGTATTTTCCAACCTCCAAACTATTCATATGTGTCTGTCCTCCTTTGTTCTGCTTATCTTCCTATAAAGGACCTCAAGACAGGTTCTCTAGGCAGAACCTGGGTTCATGCTTATCCTCCAACTTGCTTTTAGAGCTTTGTCTTGCTTCTCCTAGTCATGACGAAAGTAAGAGGTTAGTAAACTGGAATAGAGAACATAGGAATAGATCCCCAGTAAATACAGGAACTTAATATCTGACAAAGGAGATTTAATTCAATGGGAAAGATTTAATGGGAAATTTGATGGTGCTGACCTAAATGGATATCTCCTGGAAGAAAATGTAGTTAGCTCCCAATCTCAAGCATTTGCAAAAATTAGTTCTCGATGGAGTGTTTACATGTAAAAAGTAAAATAATAAAAATCATGTAATTTAGCATGACCGCAGATTGGAGAAACCTTTCTAACAGAGGTAGGAATTTAATTGTCTATAAAAGAAAAGAAATATTTTAAGCAAAAACAAATTAACCATTTTTGAACGGTAAAAAAATATTTAAAAAATTAAGTAACCAGAAAAATACAAGCTTCGTATAGGGGAAACACTAGGGAGTGATGGACAGTATGGCGAATGCAGAGTCCTGTCCAAAGGGGCCGGCAACTACTTAGCTCCAGCAGACGCATTGTTGCCATGCGGGGCTGTGGGCACAGTGCAGCCAGATATTCTTGTCCTTAAATCCCCTTATACTCAGAAAGTTTATAATTTCTACCTGAGTTGTCTACTGGTGTCCCAAACTCAAAATGTCAAAATAAAAATTATCATTGTCTCACCAAAATATTGTTCCTCTCCCTCTTTCTCTCTTCATACACACACACGCACACACACACACACACACACACACACACACACACAGACATCAACATCCATTCATGCCTGGCACTTTATGTAAATGTATATTTTTCATTTTCTTCTCTTGCCCAGCTCACTCCCTACTCCAGTTCAAGCTGTCACCACTGCTGTTTCTGTCCCACATCTTTACCCACTGTCATTTCTCTTATATTCCTTCACATTCCTATACTCACAGGGGCCCTGGCCCTAGATACTCGGACTTCTCGTGTGGACTATTGTTATAGTTTTCAAACTGGTTCCCTGCTTCCCACCTCAACCGTTCTAGTCCATCCCATCCACGATGGCGAAGTCCCATTCCTAAGGAACAGGTCTTTTCAACCAACTCCTGGACCAGAAACCTTCGATACTTCCCCATCACTAACTGAATGAAGGGTGAATGCTCAGCCCTCCCACCAATATCCTCAGCCTTCTCAACCTCAGCTCCTCTGCTCTCACTATGAAGCACCCAGCTGAGGTGCTCTGTCTCCTAGGTGACCTTTCTCACCTGTGCTTATGCTATTTCTTTTATGTAAAACATTCTATACCCCATCTCCTATCACTCGCTCAGTTCACTTGTCACTTGCCCCGAGAAGACTTCCCTGGTCCCTCACTGAAATAAGCTTTCTTATCTCTTACATCCCACGATACTTACCTTATCCAACCCTCTATTCTCTTTTATACAGGCCAGAGTGGACAGCTGTTATTTTTGATACCTAGCCTCCGCTTACCATTTCTTCATCTTGCATCACCTCAGTTTCTCCCTGTTGAACTCCTATTCCCACCTGAGAGCTTCAGGATGAATTGACTTTCTCCCACACCCCTGCACAGGTCCTTAGACTGGCCCAGCTAATTGGAGCATCTCATTTCCCTGGTCACGGTGACTGGTTCAGAAAAGGGCATGTGAACCAATCTGTTAATGAAACACAGTGAGATTTTCTCTGGGACCATTGAGAAAGAAACAATCTTACTTTCTCACTGAGATTCTCTAACTATAAAAATTACTATATCTGGATTTTGCTAGAAACACTAGCTGGGGCCTGATAATAAATTAAAGCCAATATCATGGACGACAGAGCAGAGGAATGGAGAGAAATTCCATCCTGATTACAGTTTCTGTCCCTGGATCAGGCATTGACTTTTTATTTACATGGCCCATTACATCCCCCTTTTTTGTTTAAATTAGTTAGAAGTGGACTTTCTGATATTTGCAATCTAAAAAATATCTAGAATAACATGTTAATCTTCTGTTAGCCTGTAAGTTCCTTGAAGATAGGGACCATCTTGTTTATATCACTAATTATAAAATATCTTGCTCAAAAAGGTGCTCAATAAATATTTTTTATTGAATTAGTTAACTATTGATAACTCTCTCCTGGACTTCTCTCTGCTTTTCTTGGTCCCATTTTACGGGCATTTAATCCATGACAGAGGGATACAACAGAAACTAATAATCACCACCTAGGTATTTCACCACAACCTAGAAGTTAAAAAACTCTAAGACTTTCTGGGACTTCCTCAATCTCCTCATGCAAAGGACAAAGGAGCTAGTGTAGGCAATGCTAATAGTAACTTCTCTCCAGACTGTTAAGCATCGGAAGAGTCTGTGAACCTCACTTTCTGGTTTCTGTGTTGTTGAAACGCGTCTCCTTGTAGGAAAGAATTTTCCTATGTTATCATATTGTCATATGCAACAGTTGCGCAAATAATTTTTAAAACAATTACGTTCAAAGATATTTAAATATTAAATCCTCTTTTAATCAATTTTTAACATTGTGATAAAATACACGTAACATAAAAGTTACCATTTTAACCATTTTAAGTGTTCAGTTCAGTGGCAGTAAATACATACACGTCGTTGTACAACCGTCACCATCACCCATCCACAGAACTCTTTCATCTCGTGAAACTGAAACTCTGTACTCGTGAAATACTAACTAACTGGCCTTTCCCCTCTCCTTTAAGTCCCTAATCACCACCATTCTACTTTTTGTCTCTATGAATTTGACTACTCTAGGTATCTCATCCAAGTAGAATCATACATTATTTGTTCTTTTGTGATTGACTTATTTCACTGACACAATGTCCTCAAGGTTCATGTACATGGCAAGCATGTGTGATAAGTTCCTTCCTTTTTAAGGCTGAATAGTATTCTATTGTATGGATATACCACATTTTATTTATCCTTTCATCCACTGATGGACACTTGGGTTACCTTTACTTTTTTGGCTATTTTGTGAGTAACACCTCTATAAACGTAAAGGTGCAAATATCCCTTTGTCGGCTCAAAGATATTTTATGGGTTTATCTATTTTCTTTTACTGGTTAGCCCACTGTTTGCTGGTATCAGCTCCTCCATAATAAATCCAATTTTAGAAGATAGGTTCTGACTGAATCTGCATATTCAAGGAAGTTCTATTTACTTTGAACACTTAGATGACTTTATGATTGGAGTTAGTCTTCACAACATCTAGCCAATCAAACCTTTAGAATAATTCTCCCTACTTACCCAGAAACAGCTTTTGGTAGGAATTTTATGACATTTTGTGGATGTTAGAGTTCCAAAAATTACACAGATTAAAAAGAATAAGGGAGATGGCATGGAATCAGGATCCATTTTAGGAAAAATTAAGGCATTGATAAAATTGATGATTTTTAGGAGCCTCTGGTAGGCAGAATAATGGTCCCCCAGAGATATCCATGTCCTAATCCCAAGAACCTGTGAATATGTTACATTACCTGGAAAAAGAGACTTTGCCAATGTAATTGGGTTAAGGATCTTGATGGGTTGTTTACCCTAGATTATTTGGGTGGGCGGATCCAAACTAGAATTCTTAAAAGTAGGAGAGGGAGGCAGGAGGAGAGCCCGAACGCCAAGTAAGAAAGACTCCACCTACCATTGCTTGCTTTAATGGAGGAAGGGGCCACAAGCCAAAGACTGTGGCCAGCCGTAACAGATTTTCCCTAGAGTCTGCAGAAAGGAACAAAGCCCTGACAACACCTTGAGACAGTGAGACCCATGTCAGACCTCTAACTTACACAACAGTAAGATAACAATTTGTGTTGTCTTAAGCCACTAAGTTTGTAGTAATTTGTTACAGCAGCAAGAGGAAACTCATACGGGGACTTTATCTTTTTCTTCCCCACTTTCCCTCTTGTTCCCTGAGACCACACGCAAGAAAGAAAACTTTTTTTTTTTTTTTGCGGTACGCGGGCCTCTCACTCTTGTGGCCTCTCCCGTTGTGGAGCACAGGCTCCGGACGCGCAGGCTCAGCAGCCATGGCTCACGGGCCCAGCCGCTCCGCGGCATGTGGGATCTTACCAGACCGGGGCACGAACCCGTGTCCCCTGCATCGGCAGGCGGACTCTCAACCACTGCGCCACCAGGGAAGCCCCAGAAAGAAAACATTTTAAAAAATGTTATTTATGTTCTCTGGCTGAATAGTCTGGCTGAACCATTTGTACCCTCTAGTAAAGACATGACAAATAGTTGACATTTTGAGAGCCAATCTTGATAGCCTGAAAGTGGCTGCCAATCATCTGATGTGGAAGAGGATTCTGAGCCAGTGCAAGTCAAAGGGAAAGGGACATGACTGACTAGTGGTGTCTGCACGTGGAGCTTGTGCTTTCCACTTCTATTCTGGCCTTCCCGTTCACCCTCTTTTCCAATCCTTTCATTTCCTTTGTTGTTTTCCACAGGGCCCCCAGTAATGACTCACAAGCAAAGCTCTACCTGGGCAAATTCAAGCCCCAGGAATGTTGGGTACCTGCTAGAGATACTCAGTGATGGTTGTCAGGTCACTATATTGACCTCAAAAAATCAGGCCTACAGTGGGTGTTGTCAGTGCCTCTCCATACCTTCCAGACTCATCTGTGAGCAGGGAGTGCTCTTCAGGTTTCCAGCTGCTAGAATCTGCGTCTCTGTGTGTGGTATGATGATATAATAAGAAGTATATATTTGGTCCTTGTCCCCAGTTCCTTCCACGAGAGCTTCTAAAACCTTGGAATTTCCTGAGTGATAGGGGTGAGAGGAATGTCTTATAATAAGCCCCTTTCATTCACACCTGTTTGTGCTAATGAGGTGATTCTTGGTGAGCCCTTAGAGAGCTTAGGATTGGGGCTGGTTGCCAGAGGAAACAACCATGTGATTAGAGGGTTGGAACTTCCAGAAATAGCTCCTCCCTCCCAACCCCCTTCCCCTCCCCTCTCCCCTCTACCCCTGTCCTGGTCTCCAGGGAGGGAGAGGGGCTGGGGATTGAGCTCAATCACCAATGGTCAGTAATTCACTCATTGGCTACATAATGACACCTGCACAAAATCCCTAAATGCTAGGGTTCAGGGAACTTCTGGGTTGGTGAACACATGTGCCTCCAACTCCATGGGGATAGGAGCTCTGGCACTTGGGACCCTTTTGGACCTCTCCTTATGTACCATTTCCTCTGGTTGTTCATTTGATCCCTTTACAATGAACTGGAAATAGTAAGTAAAGCAGTGTCTGTGAGCCATTATAACAGATTATCACACCTGAGGAAGGGGTTGTGGGGACCATCCAACTTGTAATCAGTCACACAGAGGTGTGGATAACCTGGGCACCCACTACTTGTGACTGGCTCCTGAGGTAGAGGGGCGATCTGCACATTTAACCTGTGGGGTCTGTGCTAACTCTGGGGAGTTCATATCAGAATTGAATTAAATTGTAGGACACCCAGTTGGTGTCTACAGAGAAGTGGAGAACTGCTTGGTGTGGAAAACTCACACATTTGGTGTCAGAAGTGTAATGAGTAGAAACAGATCATAGTACTATGCCTGAGGATTCTTGTCCCTCCCAACAGCCAAATCCACACTGCTCTTTAGTGCTTGGGAATCAACAACCTCCCTGCCCCCAGCAGCTCACAGTGGAAAATAACCGTTGCAGAAGGTGGACTCGCAGAGGTTGGTGCATCAATACCCCAGCTCCTTCAGCCTGGGTTGGATAATTCTGAGGCTTGCACTGTGCCCAGAGTTTCCCTGCAGGATTAAGCTTCATCCTCTCCTCACTGCCCATGACTATGCATTTGGGTTTTCTGTTTCTCTGCTCCTGCTTTCTAAGCAGGCCATACATTTTCAAATATTCAGTACTTAAAAAGAAGAAATACACTTCCATAATAAAAAGCCACGCAGTGCTAAAGGGTATGGAACGAAGAGTAAGTATCCTAGTTCTACCCTTGACTTCAAATCCTCCATTATCTTCTCCAGAGACAACCATAATTTTGTGATTTTGTTTACCTTTTAGGATTATTGTGCATGTAATTAAGCCTATAGACATATAAGAGGTAGCATTATCAAACTACTGTTCTATCTTCTACTTAAAAGCGCAGCTTAACCCTCACCCCCCTTTATTTATTTATTTATTTTTTTTGCGGTACGCGGGCCTCTCACCGTTGTGGCCTCTCCCGTTGCGGAGCACAGGCTCCGGACGCGCAGGCTCAGCGGCCATGGCTCACGGGCCCAGCCGCTCCGCGGCATGTGGGATCTTCCCGGACCGGGGCACGAACCCATGTCCCCTGCATCAGCAGGCGGACTCTCAACCACTGTGCCACCAGGGAAGCCTACCCCCCTTTTTTTAAAACACAGGATTGCTTACTTCTTGGCATCCTTTTAGCACAGCTTTGTGCTTTTTCACCAAATCCGTGCTGATCTGAGCAGGTGATGTAATTTGGTAGGCACAATTCATAATCAAAATGATAACATGGACGATGGGGACGGCAATACTGTGGGTTTTTCCTCACAGCACAAACTCTTTACGCACATTCATTTATTCTGACTGAGTCTTCAGGAGTCTCACTACTTAATGTAAACTCTGCCTAGTTCATCTCACAGTTAGAGCTATTCGTTTGCTTTATGGGTGAGAATGCTTTAGTAGAGAAGGGGATCCTTTAAAAATGAGTACAAACCACAGTGCATTTGAGTCAGACTTCAGAAGAGCATGTGTCTAAAGGAAGCCCACTGTGACCTGGAGAAAAGGAGATTGTGGCCTTTTAAATGGGGGAGGACACTGCAGAAACCTTAGAGGTCCCTGTGGCTCGGATAACAAAACCCTCATTCCCAGGGCCATTTTCTGGTGGTTTCCTCTCAGGGGTTCCTTAAATGTTCTTTCATCTACTATAAATCGGCCCTTTTACAATGTCTATGTTAAGGGAACAAAATTTCCTCTAGAAGAGATGATGTGAGGGGATTCCTTATTGGCTGGAATACGGAAGACCCTTATGTTTCATGCTCCAGTTTGATTTTCAAGTTGTTCCAGATGCCTTTCTGCAGCAACACTCTTTTAAATTAATTGTCGCAGACAGTGGACTCTGCTCACACATTTTTTTTTTTTTTTTTTGCATCCAGGGTGTGTAAGCTGTAGTAGATAACTTTTCATGATAGAGATGACCAGCAACAGGTAGAACCTGGAAGTTTTGTGTCAGCTGAGCTCCTAGCTTCTGCTTCTCCTCCTAAACATATGGTCTTGTATTTTGTATAATTGTCTCTAGAGTATCTTTGAATAGTTTTGTAGTTTTAAAATGGATGAGGGACAAATGATTATTTTTCTTTGTAGTGGGCTTTCCATAGAAACAAAGAACTTAGGGAGATTCTTTGAACAATTATAAAAGATAAAATGAGAACACTGAGAAGTTACAAATATAAAGAATTCAGGGTTTTTTCAAGACTAAATTAAAGTGTTGTGACTTTAATGTAGGAATATATAGGAGGTCATTGCTATAATTTCTCAGAAGGATGGGAATTTGGCTGGTTCAAATTTGCTTTGAGTACACACAGCAAGGTTCATCAAATAAACCCCTTTATTACTGCAACAGCCTATAAAGGGAGGTTATTTTAGGTAGGTAGGTTTTTCTCAGTTGGAGGGAAAGTCTCTGAAAATAATTTCATGGTCTATATCAGTGCTCTATCTAACTGGTCCAATTTTGCCCGCATGATGGGGGATAGCAGCTTTTATAGTGTGCTTCATTGTACAATTACCGGCTATTTCAGGAAATTCCTTTCCAACTTCAGATAAGAGTTACTTTGTGCCCCGTAGCACTGGGACAACCCCCTTATAATTGTATTCAAGCTCGGGTGGTTCGGGCGCTGCTTTTAGTCATACACCATGGAGATTCATTAGACCTTCTTTTTCACTGAGCACTTGGCCACACGGAATGTTCATTTGGAAGTTTCAGTCAAAGGCCCATGGAGCCCCACAACCCTGCACAAAGTTGTCCTGTATTTGGTCAACTGACTGTTGAATAATTGGCACAGCTCTTGATGCCAACGTGACAGAAGCAGTGCAATGCCCAACAGTTAGGAAAGATATGCTGGTCTTGCATGAATTCCACTGTGTTTGGAGTTGGTGGTACGTATGTATTTATTGAGGTGCAGGGAAAGTCCTTCCAGTATAGGGTAGTGGTTCAGAACTTAGACTTTGGAGCCAGATATAGTGTGTTGCACATTAGTGCATGACCTTGGAGAAGTTAAATACCCTCCCTCTTCGGTTGTAAAATCTCAATAATAGTACCTACCTCCCAGTGCTGTTATGAGTTGAAAAATGAAATCATAAAAGTACAGGGCTCTGAACAGAGCAAGCACTCAATAAATGGGAATTAATTCTGTACTGTCCATCACTTTGGTAGATGCTATTGGTGCCCCTGCTATATGCCCTTGTCCCTACCACTACAGCCTCTATCAGCCCAACTTTTCCTTGCTGCTTTTTTTTTTCCTTGCTGCTTTTCCTTGCCAGAGGGCTTTCTCTGGCCACTAAACCATTTCTGCTGTCCTCATACAGTTGGCTGGAGGAGGTGAAGAATGAATACGTCTGGAAATAGCCTTCAAGCAAGGATTGACGGGTGTATAAATACCCCAGCTCTCCTGCCTCTTGGTTGGAATAAACCTGACTCTGGAATTCCCCAGTGGGATTGAGTTACATTTATCTGAAGGGATGACTTTCATAATAATGGACTTTTATTGGCTACCTTCCCTTTCTTCCTACTGCACACCCCCACTTGCCACTCCCAACTAAAGCACTTGCACTCAGATCCTTCCTCAGGTCACTTTTGGGGAAACATCCATTAAGACAATCACCTTCAACATGAGGAAAGAATTTTCAGTTGGACTCAGTTATGAGTATACATATGGCTTCAGGTCTCGAAATTCCTACAAGGAATCTTCTTGCAAGTAAGATTTGAGACCTTTTAACCAACTGAGTCAAAAATGGTCTTTTTGTTTTTTATCTTTTTAAAAAATTTTTTTTGGCTGCTCTGCGCGGCTTGTGGGATCTTAGTTCCCCAACCAGAGATTGAACCCAGGTCCTCAGCAGTGAAAGCGTAGAGTCCTAACCACTGGACCGCCAGGGAATTCCCAAATGTTTTTTATTCTTAATCCGCACAATTTATCCAAAGGAAAACTCTCTAGGAGCTGCTGCAATAAAAAGGCTAAAAAACTTTCAAACAGATTTGTTTCTTTTGCAGCAGTAACGCCTGATGTTCCATTTGCTGTTTTTTTTCACCTTTCAACAGAGGTTTCATTTTAGAAGGTTGTGCAAAGACATCAAAACTCTTTTTGAGTTTTGGTATCTTTTTTTTTGAGGCAAAAACAACACTAATACGTATAAACAGTGGATATTCAATCTTTGGACATTATTTTGAACTGGATGCCTTCTAGTTATTTTTGAAAAAAGAGGAAACATTTAATGAAAGTTTTGAAGCTGGCAGGGGCCTTTATTGCTAGTGGGTGGTGAGCATGTGGGCCTGAGCCCCGGCAATAAAAAGACGGGTAAGTCCTGCTCCTGCTACGGCTGAGGAAACAGCCATGTGAAAAACTAACTAAAATAGAGATGTGAGTTTGAAATATGTTTACGAAGTTTGTCTAACACTTTTCAAATTCTATAATATTTCATTAGCAACATCCTGATGAACTTTCCACCAAGTTATATGGAGTGTTCAAAGTAATATTTTAAAAATAGTTTTGTTTTATTTCAATTTCAAAAAGTGTCCATGTTACGTGTTATGGTAAAGGGTAAAATGATGAAGCAGCTTTTTTTTTTTTTTTTTTTTTTGCGGTACGCGGGCCTCTCACTGTTGTGGCCTCTCCCGTTGCGGAGCACAGGCTCCGGACGTGCAGGCTCAGCGGCCATGGCTCACGGGCCCAGCCGATCCGCAGCATGTGGAATCTGCCCGGACCGGGGCACGAACCCGTGTCCCCTACATCGGCAGGTGGACTCTCAACTACTGCGCCACCAGGGAAGCCCGATGAAGTAGCTTTTGACTAGACATTTCTAGCTGATTGCTTTTCTTAGTGGAGGTATGTCTAAAGAAAGGGACTCTGACATTTTTACATGAGTACAGTTTTAGTTTTTCAGTTCAACTTGTATAGTTACATCAGATGAATGAGCAACAAATAAACATTTTGTCAAGGATTATGTATACGCATATGTTGTTTAATCTTGTGTAATAACTAAGAGGTGGGAGCAAAAACATGTAGTGCTTATGCTTTGGGAGATATTTTTTGGTTAATAATTCCAAAGCCGTCCAAATATACAAAATAGGTATTTCAGAGAAAAATGGATATACACACTCATTCATGCATTCATTACTTCAGCAGATATTTATTGAGTACCTACTATGTGCCCTGGCACAGATCTAGGAGCTGGGGATGTAATAGTGATCAAAACACATATATAGGACTTATGGTCCAGCAAACAGATATTACTTATTTAATTGCACAAGTGAATGTATAATTATACAGTGAAGAATGTATATAGTTATAAAGTGAGATTGTGCTCTGAGGGGTAGCAGTGAGTTCCATGAACTCACCTAATAGTGGAATCTGACCTAAGCTGAGGAAGCAATGTTTCTGCTGTGATATGAAGGATAAGTGGGGTTACCTAGGCCAAATGCATTGGATTGGAGAGTGGGGAGTTGATGACAAGAATGTTCCGGGAGGAGAGAATAGCAAGTGCAAAGACCCTGGGGTGGGAAGGAGGCAGCCTACATGAGGATCTAAAGGAAGGTCTGAGCACAGATAGCTCAGAAGACAGAGGGCCAGATGAGACTGGGGAGCCAGATTGAGGCCATGTCATGAAGGCTTTCTAGATCATTTAAGGAGATGTCTTTATCCTGCGAGCCATAGGTAGACGAAGAAGGGCATTATATAGAAGGGAATTGTGATCAGGTCTGTGTTTTGAAAAAACAAAAAAACTCAGATTGGCATCAAATCCACTGGGGGCAGGGCCAGAGGGAATAAGGGGAGGGATGGATAATTAGTAAGCTGTAGCAGAAGTCCAGTGGAGAGACGACAGTGCCTTGGAATAGAGTGGGGTGACGTGGAAAGAAAGTGACTAGATTCTAGAGGTATGTCGGATGTAAAGTTGACAGGGCTTGGGGATGGTGTAGTTATGGAAAGCAAGAGAGAGGGAGGGAGCAAGAGTCAAAGATGACTCTTAGTTTTCTGACTTGTGTCTCTGCATGGAAAGTCGTGTGTTCACCATGAGTTGGGGGGAGAATATAAGTTTGCTTTTCAACATAACAATTTTGAAGTGCCTTTGAGTCTTCTAAATGGAGAGGTTGAGCTGGCATTAGTATATAGATCTGGAGACCAAGATGGTCTTTTTTATTATTATATAATTTGTTCTTTCCAAGATTTTAAAAATTAGATGAAATATGCAGGGTTTAGGTTTGCAAGTGCACATGTGTGTTTCTCATCCCTTTACAGTATTCACTTTAGCTCATAAAAATTTTTGAAAATACGTATAATGGATTTTTCTCCCCACCATAGGAGATTAAGAAAATCTTCTTCTTATCTCCTATTAATTTGGAGATAATTGCATGAAGGTAAGTCTGAAACTTTGACATGTAACCTTAATTGGGAATTCTTCTGTAATTTCTGTTAAACTTGAAACATCAAGAGCTGGTGTTCGGTGCTGGCAATGAGAGCAGCGGAGATGTCCAACGAATTACCTCTTCTATGTGATTGGGTGCCCTCTGACCACTTCTTCTTATTCTGCATTTCTACCTGGACAGTTTCTTCACTCCCATGAGTTAAATTACTCTTCATCTAACAGATGTTTATGGTGTGTACTATTCTAGATGCTGGATATACAGCAGTGAACAAAATACATAAAAACAGTAACAAAAAATTCATACCCTTATAATGCTTGAATGTGCTAATGATTCCCAAGCCCATGTTTAGCTCAGCCTTCTTTTCAGCGATTTAGACACACCTATATTTAATTATTCCTTGGGTCCCTCAAACTCAAGATATCTAAAACCAAACTCCTATGCTTTTGTTCTATACCTGCCCTCCTGAATTCCTTGTTTGTCCAACAGACCGTGCATCCATCCACCTACCCAACTGCCCAATCCAAAGAACTGGGAATCATACTTATTTCTCCTTCTCTCTCACTCCTAAATCCTATCGGTAACCCAGTCTTCCTATTGCTTCTAAAATAGTTCTCACACCTGTCCCCTCATCTAATTCCCAAGTGGCCCTTCCTAATAAAGTTGGCTCTCACCATCTCTTGCCTGGACTGCTGTAAGAACCACCTTCCTAGTTTCCCCCAATCCTGTATTGTTTCCTTTAAATCCCTCCTCTATGCAGCTGCCAGAATGACTGATCTAAAAGCAAACCTGGCCATGTTCCTCTTTAATGACTGAAACTCATTAACATGCCATTGAAAGCCTTCTGTGATTGTCCTCTGCCCACCTCTCCAGTTCCTCTCCTCCCATCCTCTCCTTTCTCTCATATACAACAATACTGAGTCACCTGTAGTTCCCATTCCCCAAACATGGAGGGTCCTTCCCAGGACTCCTCAGCCAGCTACCCCTGCTCAACTTCTAAGTCTAGGCTCATGTGACATTTCTTCCATGAAACCATCCCTCATCCTCTAACCCCCTCCACAGGACTAGGTGATCTCCAGGGCATCGTGGGATAGTTTCTTTACATGTTGTCTTGAAACTTCCTGCTTAACATTGAAATTGCCTGTCTTCCTCACATTTTGAAAGTAGGAACTGTGTCTTGGTCTTGGGTGTAGCCTCAGTGCCTGCCACAATATCTGGCACATAGAAGGCCAACGATCAATATGTGTTGAACGGTGCTGCTGAATATGTCCTATTTAGAATACTTCTCTATCGAGGAAATTTCAAGAACGTGGTGTATGATTTTTCTTTTCTTAGAGGTACTAGGATAATGTTGTAGGAATCCTTTAATCTAAAGTATGTTTGAAATAGAAGGGGAAATATAACTTTCTGCAGAGAAAAGCTCTTTCCTGCAGAAAAAAAAGTGAGACTCACCATGAAAATTCTCAGTATACTGAGACTCACTCAATATACTGTAGTTTTTTCCTAAAAGAAATTGTCTTTTACAAGTGTCTCAAGTGTAATATAGCAAAAGATATACCAAGCAAGGGAGTCACTGATTATTTTAAATTCTAAAACCTTCAGCTTGCAGACAGGCTAACACTGTGTTGAATTTGGCATCCTCTCTTGACAATGCTATGTACACAATTGGTTCTATCACCTAGTTCTTTCCTGTCTTCAACTTATTTTCCTACAACAAAGGATGGAAAATATTCACAACTCAGAACATATGTATATTTGGAATAGTTAGCTCTTTCTGCTTTTTTTTTTTTTTTGGTTCTTTGAAAAAATGTACTTTGATCTTCAGTGTACCACATGAAGGTCCTTTGAATGCAGTACCTAATGGGAAAAATAAATAAACCAAGAGCTGCTGTAACTTAAGATGTTCGCCTTGAGAACTATTGGTTTTTCTGTCAGTCTGTCAGCCCGCCTGTCTGTGTGAGTGAGATTCTCCATTTTGAATGCCAGTGTTTCGTGTAAGTACCTTAGAGGTTTTGTTTTAATGTCTAAACACTAGCTCCTCAGTGTTCTTGCCAACTGCTATAGAATTCTTTCATCACTTAGCAAGGGCAAATTTTCTTTTTTGTTTCTTATTCAGCTTGGCTTGCTAAACCTCTTAAACAGCTAAAGAAGACATCTCTACAGACCCAAAAGAATGATTTTGTCTCTTGATTGATTTTGTAAACAAACAAACAAAAAAACAACACAATTACAAATTGATTTGGTGAAGGTGGAAGCATTCAATGTATAGTGGATGCTGTAGTGTGCTGCCCAGATTCCCCCTTCAGGATAGGGATACTTATTCTCTAATTTGCTGGGAACATTGGCTTTAACAACCCACAGCTAAGTCCCTCTTTGGGAGTTGACTTCAGCCCAAGAAAACTACCTGACGCAAGGATGATGCTTCCTTGCTCTATTGCAGGAGGGGGCAATTTACAAAAGTCTGGCCTGCTAGCCTGAATTTGGGACAACTTTCTAGGGCCATGTCAGCTCCAGGACTCCGCACAGTCCAATTTCTCACTCTGCCTCACTCACTTGGGTGTTACTCCTATGAACACTACTGCATAAACCTCTTGCCCACATGTATCAGAGTCCTAGAAATCTTTCCCAGGAAATCCAACCTAAGACATAAGATATTCAACAATGAATCAGTTCAGGGAAAAAAGACTGGTGTGTTAGAGTTCTTCAGAGAAACAGAACCAACAGGAGACACATTTCCTAATATATATCATATAATGTACATCCATCCATATATATATATATATATATATATATATATATTTACATGCAGTTGACACCTGAACAACATGGGAGTTAGGGGTGCCAACCCCCCCAAAAGTCAAAAATTTCTGTATGATTTTTGACTCTCCCAAAACTTAACTACTAATAACCTACCATTGACTAGAAGCCTTACAGCATAAAAAGTCAATTAATACATATTTTGTATCATAAATGTATATCTACATATATTTTATGACATACTTTTTAAATTTTTTTTGATATTTCTAGGCTGTGTGGTTCATCTGTGAGTGTTTTCAAATTGTTGCAAATCTCCAAAAAAATTTCCAATATATTTACGGAAAAAAATCCATGTATCAATAAAAGTGTGCCTGCACAGTTCAAACCTGTGTTGTTCAAGGGTCAACTGTATATCTATATATCTCATCTGAATTACATATATATAATAAACATTATCTATCTATCTATCTACCTATCTATCTATCAGTCATCTATCTATCATCTATGTATACTTCTTGCCTGGAGTAGGGGATGGATATGCAGGAACCAGGAAGACTGCTAGGTTGTACAGGGGACATAAAATGTTCTAAAATTTCTTTTGAAGAAATTTCAAAAGAAATCTCTTCAATCTCTTTTGGGGACATAAAATGTTCTAAAATTAGATTGTGATGATCTAATTCAGTGTAACTTTGAATCAGTTTAAGTGCCACGTCAAGTACAATTGCCTTTTTCAGCTTAGATTTTTGGAATGTTTGAACACAAACATGAACATGAACATTGCCTTGGAGACTGGTTGTTTTCTGCCTGGGAGACCATGGATTGAGAGAGTAGGCAGCCCTGTTGATTGGCTGAGAAGATGAGGGCTGAAAAGAGCACTGGACAAGAAAGAGTCGTCAGTTTTATGGTTGTTTATTCACAAAAGCACTTTACACTCTGAATTTTCTCCAGCTCCTTCACCTCTCTACGTAGGTACATAGAGCAGAGGTAGATACAGCCTTGCGGAGACAGCCACACAGCACAGTGAACAGCACACAGCCTGTTGTTATGTTAGGAACATGCTACCTTTACTTTGGTTCCCAGTATACTTCCAGCTCAAACATTTGAGCTGGCTGGTCTTCTTAGCTGTATCAGCATATTGGACTAATGTGTTTAGAGAGTAGTCTACTATAACAAAGGTTTATTGAGCACCTACTATGTGCCGGGTACTATTCTAGGTGCTGTGGATTTGTGGTGAGCAAGTTTGATAATGAATTTTAGATTCAACATTCACTCATCCAAAAACCATGCATTGAGCACCTACTGTTTTTCATGGCTAGTTCCAACTAATGATGAAAACTCAAAAATAAAATTGCAGCTATAGAGGAATCATGTTTCAGTGAATTGGGGAGTTAAATAAAGCCAGGTGGGCAATCCCAACTTCACCCCCTCCTAGTTCTGTGACTTTGGAAAAAAAATATTTAAGCCAAGGAACCTCAGTTTTCTCAGCTGTAGAAGTGGTAGAGAGAGTGCGGAAACTACCTATGTCATTATGTCCTGTAAAATTTATTGAGATAATATATCTCATTGAACATGCAGCTCAATGTCTAGCCCTTAGTATCTAAAAATAAATATTAGTTGTCTTTTAATTTTTAGTTCACTCCCATGGATTTAAATTATGGTTTATGTAGAAAGCCATTTGAATAACCCTGTAATTCATCTTCCTCATTTATAGGTGAAAAAATTGGGGCCTACATATCTTACCCAAGGTTGCATAACTAGTTAATGTGAAATCAGCACTGAATGCCAGCAATCTCAATTCTCGGTTCAATGCTTTTATACCACATCACAGTAATTTAAGAGATTTGTTTGTTCTCTCTTTTACTTGCATTCTCCGTAGGGTTTAGTGTTATCTTTAAACCTGGAGATTGCACTGTGGAGTCTCAGAATGGTTTTAAAAATGTCACTCACAAGAGAATGATACAGATGAGATGAGATTGGCCATGTGTTGGTAATTCTTTTTTTTTTTTTTTTTTTTTTGGCGGTACGCGGGCCTCTCACTGTTGTGGCCTCTCCCGTTGCGGAGCACAGGCTCCGGACGCGCAGGCTCAGCGGCCATGGCTCACGGGCCCAGCCGCTCCGCGGCATGTGGGATCTTCCCGGACCGGGACACGAACCCGCGTCCCCTGCATCGGCAGGCGGACTCCCAACCACTGCGCCACCAGGGAAGCCCTGTGTTGGTAATTCTTGAAGCTAATGGATGGATTCATTGGGATTTATTACACTACTCCTTCCACCTTTGTGTATGTTTGAAATTTCCCATAATAAAAAAGTTAAAAAAAATGTCACCCAAATCTTATGCCAATACCAATTCCGGAAAACCCCTACTTCTACCACTTCTCTATCTCAAGATGGTTTCATTTATTCTTCATTTTCAGTCTTCAGTCGATTCTCAATCCCTGACAGATTATTTATCCCATTCACAAAGGAGCTCGGTTTTTCAGTTGAGGTTTGGCGTTTAGAATGTCTAAACAAGATGGCATGGCCAATTTCTAATAGACAACCTCCTTGGCCACACTCAGTGGGTCACCCAGGAGCAGAGGGAGCTGGGTGTTGCTTGTTGTACTTGCTTCTCGTGGGGGCACAGAGGCCATGCTCCAGACTGTGCTACGTTTGAGCAGCTCTCTGAGGAACCAGGGCACATCTGTAATGCTGAACACAGAACTGGTCACCTGCTAGAGTAGGGGAAGAGAATTTAAAAAGAGCACTTAACTTAGTATCTCAAGATATTGACATAACACTTTAGGTAGGTAATAAAACTCTGAGGCCTAGGGATGAGTAACTATTGTAACACAGAAAGCGCTGTTGAGTTAGTGCCTTCTTCCTTTCAAAAAACAAGAAGAGAATGAGAGTTTCTCTCACTGCAGCTGTGTTCAGGCCCCAGAGGAGTGAGTGCTCAGAGTAGAGAGATAAAGTAGAGGACCATGGTCCCTGGCCATGCATGGAGTGGTGATTTTTTAAATACCTTTAGCAGACATTTGGAGAGTGCTTTGAGAGGACACAAGTCTCCTTAGATATGCACATCAAATGGACCCATGACAAGCTGCTTAAATTGTTAAGGAGTTGTAATGCTTTTTTATTGAAGTATAGTTGATTTACAATGTTGTGTTAGTTTTTGGTGTACAGCAAAGTGATTCAGGTATATATATATCTGAAAATGAATATATATATATTCTTTTTCATATTCTTTTCCTTTATAGGTTATTACAAGATATTGAATATAGTTCCCTGTGCTATACAGTAATACCTTGTTGTTCATCTATTTTAAATATAGTGGTGTGTATCTGTTAATCCCTCCTAATTTATCCCCCCTTTCCCCTTTGGTAACCATAAGTTTGTTTTCTATGTCTGTGAGTCTATTTCTGTTTTGTACATAAGTTCACTTGTATCATTTTTTTTAGATTCCATATATAAGTGATATCATATGATATTTTTCTTTGTCTGACTTACTTCACTTAGCATGATAATCTCTGGGTCCATCTATATTGCTGCAAATGGCATAATTTTCATTCTTTTTTATGACTAATATTCCACTGTATATATGTATGTGTGTATATATATATATATATATATATACCACATCTTATTTATCCATTCATCTGTCAATGGACATTTACTGCTTCCATGTCTTAACTATTGGAAGTAGTGATGCTGTGAACATTGGGGTGCACGTAGATTTTCAAATTAGAGTTTTCATGTTTTTCAGATATATGCCCTAGAGTAGGATTTCTGGATCACATGGTAGTTTTTTTTTAGTTTTGTAAGGAACCTCCATACTGTTCTCCAGAGTGGTTGTACCAATTTACATTCCCACTGACAGTGTAGGAGGGTTCCCTTTTCTCCACACCCTCTCCAGCATTTATATGTAGACCTTTTGATGATGGCCATTCTGACTGGTGTGAGGCGGTACCTCATTGCAGTTTTGATTTGCATTTCTCTAATAATTAGCGACGTTGAGCATCTTTTCATGTGCCTGTTGGTGATCTGTATAAGACCTTGTAATAATTTGAACAATTAGTTACGCCTGAGTCCTGAGTATAGCGTGGCCACTCAAGTTGTGCAGAAGCAGGTGGAAAGCAAAGTCAGAACAGTGTGTATTCATGGAGGGTCTCAGAACTGGCCTGGCAGCAGTAACAAAGCTAAGATAAGCACGTGAAGGAGGTATACTTAACTAACTAGCGCAATAAAAGGACACCTTGGCTGTTATCTCTGAGCCCAGGCCCACACCTCCAGGAGAGATGTGAATTTACTTGTCCAATGTGAGCATCAGAGCCTGAAGGAGAACCCAGGTCTCTGACTTCTCCACTCAGCACTCTTTCAGCTACCAGTGTTCCTCCACCTTCGCTGCACATTAGAATCCCCTGGGGATCTTTAAAAAATACTAATGCCCTGGTACCAACCCAAACCCATTAGATCAAAATCTCTGAGGTAGGGGCTTGGGTGTTAATAGTTTTAAAAAAGTTCTCAGGTGATTCTAACGTGCAGCCAAGGTCCCAAACTGCTGTGCTGTACTTTGCTGTTGCCTCCCCTCTGCCAGCTACAGCCTTGATCCGCTGGTCATGTCACATCTGCTCCCACTGCTTCATCAGCCCCGATCTAGCTGCTTGCTTTCTGGCCTGGTGGCCCTTCCTGTTTCGGAATGGCTGCATCCTTGCTTCTCCCCAGAGGTGGAGGCTTAACACTCACCATTTATTGTGGGCTGTTTACTGTCTCCAGAAGTTCTCCTTGGGTGGTGAGAATGGTGGCTCCCCAAAAGCTATGTTGTGTCCTGGAATATGACCTTATTTGTAAAGACAGTCTTTGCAAATGTAATTAAGTGAAGGTTCTTCAGAGGAGATCATCCTGGATTTAGGGTGGGCCCTAAATCCATTGACAAGTGATCCTTATGAGAGATACACAGAGAGAAAGAGGAGAATGCCACATGAGGACAGAGGCAGAGACTGGAACCACAAAGCAAGGGATGTCCAGAGCTACCAGAAGGTGGAAGAGGCAAGGCAGGATTCTCCCCATGAGCCTTTGGAGATACCCTACTGCTACCTTGATTTCAGACCTCCAGGCTCCAGAACTGTGAGAGAATATATCTCTTCTGCCTTAATCCACCCAGTTTGTGGCAATTTGCTACGGCAGCTTGAGGAGACTAACAGAGATACCATCTCAGTACCCTGTTTTTTGCTTGGTTGTATCTGTAGCAGACAGCCATCCAATTTAACATGTTTCCGCTGGACTTGCTTACTGAACTCAACAAGTTTTGCCTTATCTGATTATTACATCTAGAAAGTTTTGAGGTATCTACTGGGGCAACACACCCCTCTTCCTGTCTCCCTTCCAGCCTTCTCCTCTCTATCCAGACTCTACAGCACCCATCAGAAGCCATCTCACAGGGGTCACATCCTAGCCTCTTCTTTTACAGGTTTTAATTTTTTCATATCATGCTTCTTTTAAAGTGAACAAGATTTGCATCTGGTTACTGTACACGGTTGAAACCATTTAGACGAATAAGTTCTGCCTTCACCTGCTACTTTCCTCCATGCAACGTCCCATATGCACCTACGGTAACCACTGCTAACCAAGAACAGTCTGGTGAATATCCCCCAATCCTTCTTTCCAGGCGATAACTGACTCAGACAGGAAATATAAGCTATGATGCAGTTGGAAACAGTACTGCACTTGTTGAAGCAGGCAGGGGTGGGGTGCTTAGAGCCCACCGACTACTCCTCCTAGGATCTCTCTGAACAACCCACATCGAAAACCACTATCTCAGCCCTCTTGGTGTCTGGCCTGGGGGCCAAGGTGGGGACCAGGGTAAAGCGATCGTGGCACATTTAAGGAGGCACTCACGCTCAGGGCTATGCACACCTTAAGAAATCTGCTGTTTGGGTGGTGAAGACCCCCATCCATGGCGGAGGAGGGGACCTGTCTCTCTCTACGTGTGGCTTCTAGGTGTTTCCAAAGGAGGAAGAAGCTGCAGCACTTATTTCTGGCTTTGTACATCAGTAAGTCAGATCAAGTCTGACTTGAAACCCTCTGCTGTCTTTCTATCTCATCTAAGGTGAAAGCCAATGTCCTTGCTGGTCTCACACGGTCTGCTCTCCACCCTGTCCCAGGGGCTCTTCCTCTCTGATCCAGCTCCCCATGGGTATTCCCGGCACTCACCCCACCCCAGTCACACGGGCCTCCTTCCTTTTCCTTAAACACACCAAGCGTGGTCTATCTCAGGCCCTTTGCAAGCTTGCCATCCTCTCTGCCCGCAACGCTCCTCCGCCAGGGATCCAGGAGGTTCACTTGCTTACTTCTTCCGGATCTCTGCTCAGAGGCTACCTAACCAGAAAGGACTTCCCTGACTGTTCTACACCACCAACACCCCCAGCCAACCCCACCATTCACTGTGCACTTTGTGCTGCTTCCTCTTCCTCTGATTATCTCCTGACTCTGCAGTCACAGAGAGACTACGACAGGTTTTTGTGAGAAAAGGTACAAAAACAAGCTAGATGCTTTCTCCCACTGACTTCACTGTGGGATGCCTGCTGAGCGCAGGGTCCACTGTGTTGGGTTTTGCTCCTGTAGGAAGAGCCCCACAGACATGCCTTTTGGAAGTTGGACACAGGGAAGCTGCACATCCCTGAAAGCACTGGCCTGTGTCTTTGTGAACTTTCTATTCCAAGGTGCTAATTGAGTATCTGCAGGGCTGCCTTTTTCTCTTTGGCTTCCAGGACGTTGGGGGCCAAACTCGAGACTGAACTATAACAACTTTGTGAGACTTGAATGTCTTTCTTTCTGGTTGGGATTTTCCAGACTTATTTACATTTCCCCACCCCAGATTGTTCCTGTTACGCTGTGTTATATGCTATAGTTTGTTCCTTTTTTGTAATCCAGGGATGAGGTGGGAGAGAAACAAGCTAATTATTGGGGGCACAGATGAATCCACAGGCATGGTGAAAGCGAGACTCCTGGATTGACCGCACCACTGGCATGAGCGGGTGGGACTCTGGCCCGGCAGGCACTGTTGGAAATTTAATACTGCCTTGGACAGAGAGGAAAAAGATGGGTGGAGACAAGAAGCACAGTCAAATCCTGAGGTCAAGTTTTTGCTCATATAGTTGTTACTTGTAGTATAATATGAAGAATATGTATCCGTAAGTTTATAGAATTTCTGAGCTGAGAGAAATTGTTGGTAAATCCAAATATTTTCTTGTAGAAATGAGGAAACTGAAAACCAAGCAATCTGCTTAAGGCCCAAAACTATTTATTGGCAGAGACGAGATGAGAATCCTTTTCTCTCTCCTCCTGGCCCAAAGCTTTTTCCACAATACCACCCACAAAGTTGCAGTTCTTCCCATTTTGTGTATTAAGAATTTTTCATTTGAGATCCTTGGAAAATGTGTTAAGAGGTTATGCCTGCATACATGTAATTCTTTTTCCTCCACAGACTTTCCAAATTCAATAAAGAAATGGAAGGGAAGTGCCCCCTGATCGTTTTCCTCAAAGCCAGCAATGCTCTGATTTTCCCTGATTTTAACGCTCCAGCTCAAAAACACACTCGTTCCCGTGGGCTCTGGACAGAGAGTGAAGGTTAAAACACGGGATAGAGGAAACGACAGGGTTTGGGCAGCTTGGGACTGGAGGTGGGCTGTGGGTGAATTCCAGGTGGCAGGTGGGATCGGCAGAGTAGGGGGTTTTCAGGGAAAGCTGCCTGCTGGGCCCAGGAAAAGAAAGATGGGGATTCCAGATGTGCCCCAAACACGTCTAGTTTCGGTCAACATTGGAGGAATCCTCAGCGTAGGTTCTCAAAAATGCATAGAATCTGAGGGGGAGAGCAGGCTGAAAAGAGAGAAAGGGAAGCCCTTGCTGCCTGCAGAATCCCAGGTCTCCAGGAGAGTTTGAACACAACAAAACGCAGCACAGCCTTCTTTGGCGGGTAGCCTTAGGGGTTAGGACCTAACTTTGAGAGGAAAATTGTCCTGATGAATGGGTATATTTGTCTAGTTCCGGCTAAGTGGTTTTCAAGGATGACTTCAGCCTAGCGCCCTGCAAAGCTGAGCTGCAGCCACCTGGTGTCACAGCTGCTTTGTTTTACCAGTTAGTCAAGCACAGAGCCCTGGGGGAGGGTCGGGGTGGGGACACCTGGGAGAAGCTTAGGGCCTGGGAGCTGCTGCTGCCTGGAGAGACAGCTCTACCAATCTTCTCGTCAAAAAGGCAAGGACATATTGGGCCTGCTCATTCCACCCTCTTGCATCGCTCGGGTGTGTCTCCCTAGAAAACCAGAGCCTTTTCAGGCCCCACTTGTACTGGACACGAGCTCTTGCAGATTTAATGCCCGTGTCAGCATGGGGCCTTGTTTTCTGTATTGCACGTTGCAAAATGATGGCCTTTATGATGACAAGTAACCAGCAATGATCCCAACAATGATCGTATAGCTACTCTTTTAAAAGCTAAGAAAAGTGATCAAAGGTAGGTAAGAAACTTTGCAATGGTCAATCTTCTCATGAGACACAGCTGTGACCTTAGACAGAAATGCAATTCTGAACTTCACCCTCAGTTTGTTTTGAAGGTTACCTAAACTGTTTCTGGTTTTGAGCTGTCTTTGTATCTCTCTTCCTTATGATGGTACCATGCCCACTCAAAAGAGGACTTGAGGGAATGAACCTGAAGACCCTCAGCTGATCAAGCCAGAGCACTAAACTGGGAATCAGGGTAAGCTTCCTGACCATCCCTTAAATCTCTTTCCAGCTATGAGGTCATTTCCCCAAGCCTGGCCTGAGGACCACATATGTTAGAATCTCTTAAGCTCTTTATTAAGCGTAGCTTCCTGAGCCTGAGTCACGCTCATTGGATCAGACTATCTTGGATGTGGGACCAAGAACCTGTATTTTCAACACCTAATTCTTACGCATATTTAGTTTTTTAAAAAATTAATTAATTTATTTATTTTTGGCTGTGTTGGGTCTTCGCTTCTGTGCGAGGGCTTTCTCTGGTTGTGGCAAGTGGGGGCCACTCTTCATCGCGGTGCACGGGCCTCTCACTATCGCGGCCTCTCTTGTTGCAGAGCACAGGCTCCAGACGTGCAAGCTCAGTAGTTGTGGCTCATGGGCCTAGTTGCTCCGCGGCATGTGGGAGCTTCCCAGACCAGGGCTCGAATCTGTGTCCCCTGCATTGGCAGGCAGATTCTCAACCACTGCGCCACCAGGGAAGCCTGCATATTTAGTTTTTTAAAAAACAGTTCGATATTTGCCTGCAAGTGGACACTTACGTAGCTATCACCCTTGTCAAGAAATAGAACTTTATCAGCAATACAGAGACCCCCTTATGTCTCTTCCTTTCCCCAAAGGTAACCATTATCCTGATTTTATGGCAATCACTTTTCTGCTGTCCCTTTGCATTTACATTTAAGAATACATTGGTTTTGTCTGGTTTTTCAAGTTCTATATAAGTGAAATCATAGAGTATATAGCTTTGGCCTCTGCTTTTCTTTTCTTTTTTTTCTTTTCCTTCTCACCATTATGTTTGTGAAATTCATCCTGTGGCTGTAGTTGTGTTCTACTGTATGACTAAACCACAATTTACTTATTTAGTCTACTGTCGGTGGACACTGGGTGGTTTCCAGTTTGGGACTGTTATGAATAATGCAGCTCTGAACATTCTTGCACACATTTCTGTTGGTTATACAGTAAGAGTGGGATTACTGGGTATGCTTATCTTCAACGGTAGTAGGTAATGCAAGCTGTTTTGCAAACTGGTGACTGCAGGTCCAATTTTAAGAACCTTTATCTATACTTTTTTGCAGACTGGTAGGTGGAAACAACCACGGAGTGAGCTTTATGTGTAATTAATTGTCCTTTCCTTTTCCCCAATTTATGGAGGTAATGGCTAGATCTGTTTTCAACTGGAGTTTTGTTGATAAGTTGGATTTCTCTTTTGCTGATTACTGCTAAATCCTCCTGAATTTATATCCTAAGTGATTTCTTGATCTGTCCAGAAATTAAAACAGATATGCGTGAGAACCTGCTATGTGTCAGGCACCGTGCTAGGCTCTAGAAACACAATGGTGAACAAGACAGGGAAGATCTTGGCCTTGGAGAAGCTTAAAGTCTAGTGAGGGAGAGACATAAATGAGAAAAGACACATGTAAATATATAATTATAGATTGTGAGATGTTCCATAGAAAAAGAACAGGGTGCTGGGGGAGAAGGAGGGGATGTGGGGAGGGGTGGTACCACCTAGATATGAAGGTTCAGGGAGGGAGTGGGAGAGAGCTTAGCTTGAAAAGTGACAGCTCAGACCTGGGTGAATCTGTGAAGAGTCAGTGGAGGATGTTCCAGGCAGATAAGCCATTCTCTTGTGTGGGCTCTTACAGAGAGAGGAACTTGGTGCGCTGAAGAACTGGAAGGATTATGATGGATTTATGGCAGAGGAGGGTAGGCGGAGTGAGCCTGGTGAGGAAGGCAGGACCCAGGTGTGGGTGTGGAGGCGTGGGTGTGGTCTGCTGAGTGGTGCAAAAGGATGGCTCTGGCTACTGTGAGGAGAATGGGTTATAGGAGGCCAGGTGAGGGAGCAGGGAGGCCAGTTAGGATGATGATGTTAGGCCAGATGACGTTTAGCTGGACTAGGACGCTGCCAGGAGACTTGGAAGATGTGGATGAATTCAAGAAACATGCTAGAGCTGGAACTAAGAAGTCTGGTGAGGAGAGAGGGAGGGACAAGCAAGAAGAATGACTCCCAGGTCTGGCCTGTGAAACTGGGTGAGAGGAGTTTACCATGATGGGGGAATCTCTTCTATGGACATCAGATTCCTTTTATAGCACTTAAGACCTGCCCACATCCTCCTGTAGTTCCAGTGTCTTTCTACACTCAATGCCAAAATGAAAGAAGTCTCCTAGCTTTTGTTAACGAACTTCAAAACAAAACCAAACAAAACAACTTTTATTGGTATTTATTTTGTGCTGAATTTATTCTGGCCTTAAGTTTTTGTGTCTTCTGGGATATCTTTTTCTTCTGGGCAACTTCCTCCTCTGGTTTAGGAACAATCTGCTCTTTTTTAGTAAGGATCATCTCAGTGTGGCAGTAGGAGCTCACATAGATCTGTAACTTCAGTGGTGCATCTTGGGGCCTTTGTTCACCTGGATGTCCTCAACGACCAGAGAATCTACATCTAAACCCTTAAGTTCAGCATTACTCTCTGCATTTTTAAGCATGTGCAGCAAAAATTCAGCACTGTTTTTGGGCCACTGACCCTACATCTAGCTCCACTCTTGGGCCTGGCACACCCACCAACTCTGCCATTGTAAGGATGGAATGGTACACATTGATTCCGTAAAACCACACCTTTTCAGATACACATAACCTTGATGGCTCTGGGCAGTTTCCTGGGTGTCCTTAAAGTGAACACAACAATTTGAATCTCTTGATTTACATGATTTTGTGGAGTTTTCCGAGTCAAGCGAATAGCAAACTATTTTCAGAGACTGCCACTTACAGGAAGAGCTTAACAGTCTTTCTTCTACCCTCTTCCACCATTATCACTTATTTATTAAGTGTTTATTTGTATGCTTATGGTGTCCAAAGCTTCTGGGCCATAGTTTTAAGGTGTGGATTAGTGAATGAGTTCTTTTTATTACATAAACCTACAGACCCAAGTCAACCTCCAGATTCTAAATATGGGTAGGCTGCCCTGATAGGGAAAATAGCAGATCTAAACATGATTCTCAGAAAAAGTGCACTTGCTTAAAAATTATCTTTTGAGGAGTACAGTTATGAAACATTGAAATATGATGTTAAAACCCAATAAAAATTTCTAAATTCAGAAATGTAAAAGAAGTGACAGAAAAAAAGAACTTACTTCAAACTCTTCTTTTCAATAATGAGTTGGACTAACAACACTTTCTTTTCAAATTTCTTTTTCTTAAAAGAATTTTAACTACATTAAGGCCATTTGAAGTGGGCTTCCTGTATAAAATACAAGATATAATCAATTTCTTTGAGATCTGTACCTTTGAACATAAACATAGCAGAAGTGTTTTTGGTTTAGAGTTTGTGAGGAAATTCCTAACTTTTCAGATTTGTTCATCTAGTGTATATGTGTGTGTATATATATATATATATATATATATATATATATATATATATATTTGCAGTACGCAGGCCTCTCACTCTTGTGGCCTCTCCTGTTGTGGAGCACAGGCTCCGGACGTGCAGGCTTAGCAGCCATGGCTCACGGGCCCAGCCGCTCCACGGCATGTGGGATCTTCCCAGGCCGGGAG
Source organism: Pseudorca crassidens (assembly GCF_039906515.1). NCBI lineage: Eukaryota > Metazoa > Chordata > Mammalia > Artiodactyla > Delphinidae > Pseudorca > Pseudorca crassidens. The sequence goes on from NC_090302.1 coordinate 86,502,719, forward strand.
CACGAACCCGCGTCCCCTGCATCGGCAGGCGGACTCTCAACCACTGCGCCACCAGGGAAGCCCCTCTAGTATATTTTTAAAATTAGGTTTTGGTCTCTTGGCTGGTCCTTCAGAATCCGTTTCCATTCCCTGGAGTCTGATTGGGAGCACTGGAGAAGAGATAAGGAAGTGAACTGAACTGACCATGCGGCCATCCAGCTGCCACTCCATCGCCTGGAAACAGAGAAGAGGCCAGGCTTTCTCAACCATAAGAGTCCAGCTAGTGAAGCATTTAGTACAGAATTTCCACGAGTACCAGGGAACTAAGCTTGGATGTTACATAGTCAGGAATAAGCAACCAAAAGAAAACCAACCACGCAATGAAATTGTTTTTTTAGCAGAAACCTCACTGTCCTCACTGCCAACTCTCCAGATCATATGCTGCTGGGACCACAGAGAGAAACGTGGCCAAGGCTGTCATAGAACAAAAGCATTCCAACAAGTGCTTGCCAGGAGATCCCACTTCCCCTCACTATGCCACCTCCCATTGCTCACTGCTGCTTTCCAAGTCTCTCATGGATGCATCTACCTGGCACAGTCTAGAACACTTGCCCACTCCCTTGAGAATGTAGTTCCAGCTGAGTCTAATAATTGGTTTTTAGGGGAGTCTGGGAAGGATGGTCTTTCCCTTTTCAGCCTCTACAGAGCAGGGACACATTCTAGACAGTGTTGGAAATAATGTTGAAATATTTTGCAGTATCTGCCACAGATAATTAACAAAATCACCAAAAGAAATGATCACCCCAAATCACTGGTCTCCTCCTCCCAGCACTAATTCCGTTCAGAAGAAACAATTACCTAGGTCTTGCCTACATTTCCCAAACATTGTCATTTCAGGCACTTCCTCTTTCAGAACTGGTTCAACATTACTGTGCACAGAGCACCCAACTAATCATCCGTCTAAAGCCAGTAGACTTCAGGACCCTCCTTTCCCGTGGAAGGCCCTTGGGCACCAAAGAGTCAAGCCGTCACTTTCAGTCAGTGGCCTTGCTCTTCCCTGATTTCTGTTAGGTTTTTTGATTCAGGTCAACTGATGGATTAGAGGGCAGTTCTTATTTTTAAGAGTGTACTACAAGAAGCATAAAACATGAATAATGGTGACACTGTTTGCTTTCTTGTTTCACGGGATAGTGGTGGGGACAAAAGTGACTTAAAAAATTTTGGGGGGATTTTCTGTTTCCATTTCCATATGTAAGGAGATTAGCAGTCACCACTTTGTCCTAATAACAGATTCCTGGCTCTTGTGACCACCTCCTTTGGTCTAACTTTTCTATCCTAGAATCCTGCACAACATGGAGTCAAAGTTCACGATGTGGTGGAATCTACCACCTGCCCACTTTTATAAAATTCAGACAAAAGCTTCCCACATCCATCTTTTTTGCACCACGCCTGTGATTCACAGTTCCGCAGAAACCAGCAGAGATCTGGTGAAAAATACCCACTTTCTCCCAGTTCCTGGTGCATACGTTTTTCGTTCAGGTATCTCAGCTGTGTTTCCCAGGTTCTTTGGATCCCAGGAACAGAGGCGATCTCAGGCTGGCTCAGGAGGTGAGGTGTATTGAGCCTACTATGTCAGGAAAAGAGCCAGCCTCTTGGGGGTGAAAGATGAGGAGCTGGGGCACTTGGGGCTCCTTCCCTCATGCTTCACAGCTCCTGAGAGCACCAGCATCTTCTCTCCAGTGTCCCACCTCCACCTCGGCTTGGCCCCTCTCTCGGCCTCACCTTCTTTTGTCTGTGTCTTCTTGCTTCTCTTATCTTTATTAACCGGCTCCTCTCCATCCTGCTCATATCATCTTCTTCCTCATAACGTGGTTTCCTGAAAACGTCAGCTTGCTTATGGCCTCTTGTGGCTTCTTCTGTACTTCACGTGTCTCCTTTTCCTGCATCCCTTCAGCTTGGGTTCCCACAGCCCGATTCTCTCCTTCCTCAAGCCAAGTTCCCAAGAGTGAGAACCCATTGGCCCAGCTCATTCCTGCTTGGTTACTCCACGGAGTGGCTACACCTGGGTCTAATCATGTAGGCGGGTCAAGGTCCTGTGATGACGCACAGCCGCCTAGCTCTTTGAAGACAGTGGGGCCTGTGGGAGTGCTGGGCCCTGGGATGCCTCAATCCATTATTTCTTCTGAGCTGAATCCCTAACAATCCATGGACCATTCTTTGTGACAGAAAGGAAAACTAGACTGAAAACAATAATTTTCCAACCTAATCAAAAAGGAAACAAGGTAAGGTATGAATATTGATTGCCTTATTCCCTATTCTAGAGAATCTATGGTAAGCTCTGTTAACCTGCCTTTTCACTTTACTGAGTTCATTCTAGTACCAGGAATTCACCCACCGCCATGTCGACCTGGCCAAGCTCTAAGTGCAGGTCTATTTCTTTCCCTATTGAAGAACTCGACAAATCTACCATTGAAAGGAGTTGAAAACCTTCCCCTGCTACATGTCACCTTGGCACTTTGCTTCTGCGTTGGCCTAGCTGGAGACAGTGCATTAGAAAACCCCTGAGACCCGGGCCTGGGAAATCTTGACCTGCAAGTGTCTATGAAGGGAGAGTGCAGTGGGCGTTTTAGTTACCCTGGCCTGTCTGGGGCTTGTGCAATGAGGTTCATGAACACTTGATGGTGTTTCTCCTTATCTGTGGGCATTAACTTTTTCCCACTATCCCCCAGCCCTGGCCTGCCCTTTTGGTGCTATAAAGGCCCCCCAACTGGACACAGTTTTCCCAGTGAGGGTGCAGTGAGTCAGGCTGCTGTGTTAGCACACCTGGGGGAACCTATTACGGGGTGTGTGATGTGACAGGGGAAGAAAATTTATTAGGCATGAATAGTCTTTGATTTCTTGCTTAACTCACCAGGTCTCCCCCAACTCTCCCCACCTCCAGCTCCACCTGAATAACCTGCATTGTTGGGCACCTGCCGTATTACCTCTCACTGCTGAGTTTTTGCTCCTGAGTTCTGTCTGGAACGTGTTCTCATTCTACTTGACTTCTTCTGAGTCTGAGACATTGCTTCCTCTGAGAAGCCTGACCTGATTCCCTCTCCCTAGGATGGGACTGAGTTCTCTGACACCCACACACACGTGCCACCAGGGCAGCTACTGTTTTTCTTCTTTGTTGTAATCACTGCTAATTGTTTTGAGTGGAGACTCCTGGAGCATAGTGCCCTCGGTGTTTGGCACATAGAAAATGCTCAATAACTTCCTGTTCGGTGTGGAACGTGTGAGCTTGAAACTTGGCTCGGCTGGTGGAATCTTCTCATTCATTCTGGGTTTAGGATAATATTATGCATTCCGGTGAGAATTCCTGGTGGTGCTTCATTAATAACAGCAGTCAGTATTTCTAGAATAATTATCATATATCAGCGTACCATTAAGTGCTTAAGTACGACACAGGTGTTTGTCTCTGTCACTCTCTTCAACCAGAGAGGTAGATACTACTTTTAACTCTGTTCTATAGACTAGGAAGCTGAGGCTTAGAGAGGTAGAGGGAATGGCCTAGGCCACCCAGCGAGTAAGTGGCCACAGTGGAGTTGGAACCTGGACGATCTGGTCCCAGCCCTTCTGCCTGCGATGACACCTGCTGCCATGGAGTCCCTGGAGCTCCTCTGCTTGGCACAGGCATTAGGAACCTGCAAGAGACTTAAAATACAGCTCTCTGTGTCTTAAATAGTGCTTTCTACTAGTAACCTTGAAAGTCTTCAGCTTAAAAAAAAACACCCCCAAATCCAGGGTGTCCTGCCAACTGAGGCATGGTATTTAAAAATAATTGTAATTCTTACTTATGAATGTAAATCCAATTTCTTTTTTCTGTTCTTCTGTTATTTTTGTTGCTTTTTTTTTTTTTTTGCGGTACGCGGGCCTACTCACTGTTGTGGCCTCTCCTGTCGTGGAGCACAGGCTCCAGATGCGCAGGCTCAGCGGCCATGGCTCACGGGCCCAGCCGCTCCACGGCATGTGGGATCTTCCCGGATCGGGGCACGAACCCGCGTCCCCTGCATCGGCAAGCAGACTCTCAACCACTGCGCCACCAGGGAAGCCCTGTTTCTTCTGTTTTATTATGCAAGTAATACCAAAGTGCGTTCTTCTTTCTCAGCGATTCAGATGAATTAGGAATACGTAGAGTAAAATGTGAAAGGCCTCTTCACCTCTTGCTTCTCCTCACTGAGCAATTCTGTTTTCTTCCTCAGAGGTAACAATTGTTAAGTTTGGACTGGATCCTTCAAGTCCTTCTTCTATGCACTCACACACAGGTGTGCGGCCAGGGAATAAAATTCTTTTTCCACATAAGTGGCATCATCCTCTATGCATCGTTTTGTCACTCAAGTTTTTTCCTGCTAGGCACTACATCTCGGAGACTAGCCTCATTCTATTTAAGAACTTTATATATAGTCTTTACCATCCTTTAGCTCTTCCCTTACTGATGGAAATATGGGGAACACCCAGAAAAATTGCAAATCACAGCTTGCTTTTGCTTTCTAAAAAATGCTCAAGAAGAGTGCTCATTTCGTGTTGAGGTTTACTGCTCCTTTTCTCGAACTTGTATAATCAGTGCCACTCACACTTTCTTGAATGAGGAATTCAGTCTGTTTTGTTTTGGTAAAATTAGTGAGTCACAATGTCTCCCCTCTTTGCCGACAGAGGCCCAGTCTATTGTGTGCTTGGAAGGGGCACAGGATGTTGTTACACTTGGCTACTCAGTTGTACAATGGTCTCACGCTAGGTAAGGCCCCGTGCTAGTTAAGCCCTTGTTTGCTCTTCAGATACTGACCGCAGATTGGCACAATGGGATTGCTACCTGTGCGGTCAAGGCTTACAGGTGCGTGTGTGTATGTGTGGTGTGTCTATGTGTGTATATGTGTGGTCTGTGTGTACGTGTTGTGTGGGTGGTGTGTATGTGTGTGCACGGTCTGTGTATGTGTTGTGTGCAGTGTGTGTGGGGTGTGTAGGTGTGATATGTGGTGTGTGTATGTGTGTTGTATGTGTGTGGTGTTTGTGTGGTATGTGTAGGGTGTGTGTGTGTGCATTGTGTGTGTTTTGTGTACTGTGCGTGTGTAGTGTGGTGTGTGTGTGGCATATGTGTATGTGTTGTGTATATGCGTAACGTGTGGTGTTTGTGTAGAGAGTGTGGTGTGTGTGTGTGTGTGTGTAGACACCAGCCCACTCCTCTGCACTGGCCCACTGGCCCATTCATGTGATTGCAGGAGTACCAAGAGAAGGAGGTTTACGCAAGGAGTGGAGCGGTAAAGGGACATTGCTCCTGACTCACTCTGTTTTCTCTCTCTTGTACCAATTATTTCCAAGTCCAGAATGTATGCAGAACTTAGTGAACAAGTATTTCCCCTTCTGTGTAGAGGGTTCTGCAAGGACAATGAACATGATCTAATGCATCTGCAAATACAGAATCTCCCTGTGGGGAAAGCTTGGGGAAACTCTTGCTAGGAGTTATCCTTAGAGGAAATGCTGCTCCACACATAGTTTGTGAATGAGTTTTGGTGATTCATTTTACTCTAATCTATTGCTTGGACATTTGGCATCAAAGTCCTCTGGCTGCTTTGTTTTCTGTGATCAGAAGGACCTACTCCATTGATGTAAACAGCCCAACACTGATTTTTTTTCTCAATTTGGTTCATAGTTACAATTTTACCTTCTATTAGCACCTTGAGTTTTCTGTTAGTAAATTTCCTTTCCACTGGTGTCCAGAAATGACCAGATGCTTGTTCCATTAATATTTAGTGTATGGAGGCTGCAGCTTAGCCCATGGGCTGCTGCAGAGTAGCTACTTGAAGATGCCCACCATCTTGGGCTCTTAGGATTGTAACTCTGAGGTCAGGTCCATCATGGTACCAGCATGATCTATCTTTTCAGTGGAAAAACTAGTAAGAATTGTATGTACTTTGGGATTATGGTCACACCATTTTTAAACTTTCATTTCTTCCTTCCTCCCTAACTTTGGAGTATTGTGTCTTTTCCCTAAGAATTTAAGTATTTAAAATTTCATGTATTGCTTTTTCTCTTTCTTTAAAACATTTTTCTCATATTACATATAATTCACCTCATTGTTTTAAAAAATTGTAGAAACACATACTATAGAAAGTGAAAATCCCTATATCTCTTTCAGATATGGGTTTGTTGTTCTTGGGTCTTCCTCTACTTTCATTTCTTTCAGACAATGAAATTTGAAAATAACCCATAAAAATACAGAGGTAAATTCATGTATTAATTTAAACATTCATAACTCTTAATGCAAGTTTCCAGGGCATGAGTATCTCCTTAAACAATTATCAAGAGAGAAAATAGCGCACTGAGGTTCATTTCAATTTTCAGTGAAGTACATAAGGTTCCTTTGATCATGTATTGAGGAAATCCAAATTCTTTATTCTATTTCCCTTTGGAGTTGGTGACTAAGTGACAAAGACACCAGAAATTAGCTGAAGATGAAAGGACAGTATCAGCTTTAGTCCTCAAAAGAGAGGGCTTCAGGATTACCTCTCTTTCCTCTCCAAAATGTGGATCTTGGTGGGAGGATCCATCTGCAGGGCAAAGCTGGACCATTGTAACCCAGCCTCCTGCGTGGAGGATCTGCACCCACTCCCAGCCTGTCACATCAAGACACAGAGAGCTGTTAGGGCCTGGGGTCCGCCCAGTTTACTTCCCACCTGGGAGCAGACAGGCAGGTCTGCTGACTTTCCCCTACTGTCACCCATCATGCAAGTCAGGTCTTCTGGATGAGTGCCTCCAAGGGTCTCTTCCAGAAGATACATGCCCTGCCCTGAATGGCCCCAAGAACAGGGCACAACCAAGCCCCCAGAGGTATGATCTAGTTTATCAGCTGAGTCAGAGGCAATCAACTTTATAACCCAGGATCTGATATCAGTCTCTGTTTCCTCCAGCCTGACTACGGGGCTGAGAGGGTAGCTCTTTCCTCCCAGAGCGCCTGCATTTTTTGAGGATGGAGTGAATGTTTGTGTTTTCATGAGGCCATGCGAAAGGAATGTGAATATTAGAAAAGAGCTCTATTTGTTAAAATGATAATTGCTAGAATGCTCTGGAGCCATCCATATCTCATGAAAGCCTGAGGAATGGGGCGACATCTGACCCTGACGACTTGCACTCACCAAGGCGCTTCCGGATGATAGAAAGTTGCTGTCATTTTCGTTATAATTTTCACTAATAACTTGGATTTCCCTTTGGCCACCGAATATTTCAAAGCAACTGGTTTTTACAGCATCCAAGAGCTGACTAGCCCCATGACAGTTGCCCAGGCTAACTTCATGGAGCGAGCGTGTGAATAAAATAATAAACGAGTGTATAAAAATGCATAATTTATTTGAATCAATATTCATGCCTGATTACACCGTGGGCCGTTTCAGATGTTTGAAAGCCAGGCCTGGCTGGCCCCCGCAGACACCCCCTGCAGTAATTCCCTCAGGAAGTGAGCTCACCTCCCCTCCTGGAAGAGCATTTATAAAATGCTCGTGTTCTTCCTGGTGCCAACTCTGCGGGGTTGGGGTCAACTACGAGTTTCAGTTACTCCTTATAACAACTGAGAGAGTCTTGGGGAACAAGCTCGCCTCCTTGTACCTTTCAGTTTGTTTCCGCCCGTGTGGTGCCTGGGTTTTCCAGTTCAGAGGCGCCTCGGAGACAGGGAAAAGGGAGAAAGGAAGAACAGCGGCCTGTGACAGCTTGGTCTCTTCAGTCAAGTGAAGGGTCAGTGCTATGGTTTAGGGGAGATGCTCAGCAAATGGAAACATCTGCATGTGCCCACTTTAACCATCTGAAGGTGTCAGCCTCTAGGAACCGAGGTCCCTGTGCTGAGCAGCAGCACGGCCTGGTGATCAAGTGCTGAGTTAGGTCATGTCAGACGGACCTGGTTTGCATCCTGCCTCTTCACATTCCCAGCTGTAAAGCCGTTGGCCACTTAGCCTCTCTGTGCTTTAGACTTCCCGTCTGTAAAACAAGAATGACAGGAAGGCCTTCCCCATCATGAATGGAAAAGATCTTAGAAGAAGTCCTGCTCATAGAAGAATGACTGGGGAAACAACCAGGGATCAGTGAACTCCTGTCTCTACAAGGGTCTGTGCACACATTTCGTGCAAACCCACCCCGGGAGGAGAAGGAGAACCCCGTGTTTTCACTGGGACTGGGTCAGAGGCTTAACAAAAACTGTCTTTTATGCCCTGGCCACCACTTCACCGCAATATTTTACGTTTCTTCTATGGTACATCTGAGGTGTAGACAAGTTCTCATCTTTCAACAAGTCATGCTTCTGGCCGGGCTTGGCACCCAGACGGTCTGAGGCACAGATTTTGCTGTCTCTCCCAAGTCATCCTGACGGTCCATATCTTCACCTTGTTGCCATAACATAATAAGGTCTCTCAAGGGCTTCCCTGGTGACGCAGTGGTTGAGCGTCTGCCTGCTAATGCAGGGGACATGGGTTCAAGCCCTGGTCTGGGAGGATCCCGCATGCCACGGAGCCACTGGGCCCGTGAGCCACAACTACTGAGCCTGCGCGTCTGGAGCCTGTGCTCCACAACAAGAGAGGCCGCGATAGTGAGAGGCCCGCGCAACGCCATGAAGACTGGCCCCCGCTTGCCATAACTAGAGAAAGCCCTTGCACAGAAACGAAGACCCAACACAGCCAAAAAAAAAAAAAAAAAAAATTACTAAACTCCTACCCCCAACATCTTCTTTAAAAAACAAAATCTCTCAAACATTCAAGTGGAGATTATGTGTTCAGTCACAGACTACTTTCTCCTAATTGTCCAACATGCTTCTAGAATGCTTCACCTTTCACTCTTATCTCTTCTGCCTTAGTCCTCCCCTGTTCCGTCACCAGTGGAAAAAAGTATTTCCCTAAAGCTCAGGGCCTCTCAACCTTGGCACTACTGACATTTCGGATGAGATAATTCCTTGTTATGGAGGCTGTCCTGTGCCTTGCAGGATACTTAGCAGTGTGCCTGACCTCTACTCACTAGATGCTAGTAGCACGCTTAGCCCCAGCTATGACAACTGAAAATGCTTCCCGACGTTGCAAATATCCCCTCGGGAAGGGGGAGCAAAATCTTCCCTGATTGAGAACCACTGTCCTAAAGGAATGCAACGTGCTTCTAATGTTACCCTAAAGACAAAGACTGGTGGTATGTATGCGCATGTGTGCACGCGGAGGGAGGGGTGCTACACAAAGAACTCTATAGTGCAATCCAGCGCCAGATGCTTGGAAGTTCTCTTATTTCTAGGGTGAGCTCAGGCTCCCTTCTCTTCCCTCTTTCCACCCAACTCCATGTTCAAGTAGGAAGCCTTCTGAAAACAGGCCGCAAACTAGAGTCCTATGAAAAATGGGACCACTGTGGAGGGAGTGGAGTTTGGAGTTGCAACTTTCGAAAGAATGAAATGGATGTTTCCTTGTTCTCTTTCTTCCCCCTTCTCTCTTTCCTCTCAGTGTGGCTGGTGGTAAGACTCTGGAGAGAACTTCAGCCTGGAAAGCTAAAAGGGGCTGGGGTGGAGCTGCGTGGAAAGGAGGCATCGTGTAGGCAGGGTAGGCAGGCTCTTCCCTCACATTTTCTTGCTGCCTGGAGCTGGTTGTGATGAGGGGACTCCCACCAAGGTGCTGGCGAGGAGGCTCCACCTCTAAGATGTGCTATAAACTGGATCCACTGATCTGATCCCGTCACCTGGGCGGCTGGGATGGGAGGTATACAGCCTGGGCAGCTAGGATGGGAGAAGGCGTCTGGTGGGCGGCTAGGATGAGAGAAGGCGTCTGGTGGGCGGCTAGGATGAGAGAAAGCGTCTGGTGGAGAGTTGCAGGAGCAGACTCACACCTGGAAAGAAGAATGAGAAGCCACAAGACAGCAGAAGCTATGAGGTGCAGAGATGGAGGACAGAGAGTAGAAAGAAGCAGGGACTCAGGGGCTGAGCAAGGTGACAAGTAGTTTGAGAGGCTCCCTTGACCACTAGAGCTACTGTAAGTGCTGACGGGCAAGGAACAGCATTCCATTTCCCAATGAGGTTTGACGAGATGGGTTGTTTTTCCTCACTTCCCTGTTCATCCTCACGGTAAACTTCCCTCAGACTAAGGAATCTGATTATGTGGGAAATGCCTAACTCAGGGCTTCTCCAGCTTCAATCTATGGATCTCCGGAGGTCCGCAGACATAGTCTCTGCTGTTTGCAAGTGGTCTGAGAATAAGCCTGGCTTTTAGGTAGGCTAAAGTGATTAATACAGTCACATTCTGAATCATTTAGAATGACTACACTGTCCAATACGGTAGCCCCTGGCCACATGGGGCTGTTGAGCATTGAGATGCGGTTAGTCAAAACTGAATTGTACTTTAAACTTAAAATGCACACTGGATTTTGAAATCTTAGTGAGAAAAAAAGAATATAAAATATCTCAGTAAGTTTTTATACTCATTACCTGCTGAAACGACAACATTTTGAATAGATTAAATTAAATAAAATATGATATGAAAATTAATTTTGCCTGCTCTTTTGACTTTTTTTTTTTTTTTTTTTTTTGCCGTACGCGGGCCTCTCACTGTTGTGGCCTCTCCCGTTGCGGAGCACAGGCTCCGGACGCGCAGGCTCAGCGGCCATGGCTCACGGGCCCAGCCGCTCCGCGGCATGTGGGATCTTCCCGGACCGGGGCACGAACCCGTGTCCCCTGCATCGGCAGGCGGACTCTCAACCACCGCGCCACCAGGGAAGCCCCTGCTCTTTTGACTTTTTAGTGTGGCTACTTGAAAATTTAAAATCATACATGTGGCTTGCATCATATTTCTATTGGACAGCACTGGTCTGGATTATGCATTCTCAAAGGGGATGATATCGTGCCTTGTGGGGCAAAAAATTGGTTCTTGGGGGAAATGTGGTGAAAATTTGTAATCTTTTAATAATTAAATAACAGATATACGTATAACATGTAAACAGATATATAGTATGCCTATGGTATTAAAATTTCACGGCGGGGGAGATTCGTAAAAACAAAAAAGTCTTAAAAAGCTCGTCAAGAGGATAATAATGAAAAAAACTGAGAAACACTGATCTAGATGAATAACTAACACCCCAAGAAGCTCTACGTAAGTGCAAACCTGTGTCTACATTTGTTTTTAGGATCCTATTCATGTCAAGTAGAAATATTTTAATTATCTTGAGTTAATAGGGAAAGAATTGAGGCAGGCTTCTTATGTAATAATGAATTAGTACTCAATGAAGACAAACTAACACCAAGGTGCTCCTTTAAAGGAAAGTTTCAAATCAGTATGAAAGAGAAGAAAGGGGATGGGTGGAAATGAGCAGTCACATGGCTGGCTGGGGGGCCACTCTCATGAGAGCATCAGAGGCTTAATAGATAAGAAATAACAGAATCCATCTGTCACGTCACCTTGATTAGTGTTGCTAGCTTGAATTCTATTATTTTTGCAGATTTTTAAACGTATAATATGTTAATTTGTGTGGGAGTTCTATAGCATCAAGTTTATTTATACTTGGGTTTTAGTGGTGGTTACACTTCTTTTCTTTGGCTGTGTTTGGAATCAGAGATGCAAGAAGCAGACAGATGATCAAAATGTCAGCTCTGTAACTGATAAAAGGTAGACTGGGGGTCATGGCTTAGATGTGTTACATGTCACTCCAGAATGAAACTTGGTCAACTGGCCTTTGCGCTGAAGAGCTTCACTGATCCAAGGCAGACATCAGAGCAGCATCCTGATCCCTGTGGAGGGCAGCCCCAGCACAGGGAGGGGCTGCACTGAGCATGCCCAGTTGCTGTTTCCCAGCTCACCAATCAGATAAGCCCTTCTCCTCCCCAGGGAGGATCCAGCAGCCAGGACTACAAGTGTTAGGCTGATGAATGTTTCTCCATGTGGAATCGTGGGAAGAGGGGAATAAATGTTTTCCCCCCATCAGTCCCTGGTCTTATGCTTATACTTATTTATGTAATGCAATAAAAGTAATTTAGGTTGGCATTTGGGTTTGTAAGACCTTTTTAAAGCATTTATTCTGAGTTACTGACCTATCACAGGGATGTTTTGCCATATTTCATGTCAGCGTGAACGTGAGTTGACTTACATATCTGTGGAACAAGCCCTGCCTGACTTGCTTTCTGTCCTGGCCCTGCTGAGTCTGCTCCTTCTCTCTACTTCTATGGTTTTCTACTGCCTCACCCCATGAAGCCTTTAACTGTACAGTAAAGGGGGGGTGCAGTGAGAAGAACGCGTGGGTTTGGAATTGACAGGTCCCTGTTCAAGTCTGGGTACTGCCAATTCCAAGCTGTGTGATTCTGGGCAAGTTACTTAATCACTTCCTACCTCACTTTTCTCACCTGAGATGTGGGGTGATGCCTCCCTCCCAGAGTTGTTACATGGCTGAAAGGAGATGATGAATGTAAACTCATTCAGTGTTCAAAACAGTTCCCTTTTCTCCCTGCTTCGCTGAGTTTTGGGCCTTTTCTGGTGTTACATCTACTCAATTTTCAGCTCTTCAAATGCCCATTTGCTTGACATAGTTATAAAACTCAAATGAACACCAGTAGGAGGAAAGATAGATCAGGTAAGCCAGGCTTAGGACTCGTTCAGTTTCAAAGGATAATTTTCAAAAAGTTAAATGACTCTCAAACACATATTTAGTGATTGTGTATCAAAGATATATTTAATGTGTTAATGAGAGAACTGATGGATGGTAAAGCAGGTTTGAGTGAGGATTGGGAAGACTGGTATATATAGTCCATCAAAGAAAAAATGCTGAAATAATATTGCTAAGTTAGATACAAAATTTGTTAATATCCTACAGCACAACAAAACTGTAACCTTTGGAGTTATCTTTTTTCCTAGATAGAAACAACTTGCTTTTTTAGTGGACAAAAATAATTTTTAACTCTACAATTTAATAATTTTTAACTCTACAAGTTAATAACTTACTTTACAAACAGTAAACAGTAGTAAATAGTGAGTCAAACAAAGATCACAAACTCTAGACTCTTAGGGGGGCTTTTTAGACAAGGCTCTAGTATGACATTGAAAGAGCAGGAGTTATACTTTTAAGTCCAAGTTATGGATAATTTTTTTTAAAGCCTACGTAGGATCTGATAATGAGAATATATGACATAGAAGCTACTTATTCTGGGTAGGGGGTAGCATGAAGCCTTCAGTTATAACTTCTAGTTATGTCTAATAAAAACTCTTCTTTAAAAACCAAAACAAAAAAACAAAAAAGGGAAAACCACCCAATTCCCATTTAAACTAAAATTTCCCATTGGGTCCAATGATTCTAGCATTATTTTTCTTTCTCTCATAAATTGTTTTCTACTATTCTGAACACTGAGTATCTTTGGATAATAACAGAGGATTCAAAGTCACACCCCACACTTGACAGTGATGCTTTAGGACAATTCCTAACCACCAGAATCTCCTGGCTGTGAAATCTTGTCTTGAACCATATTTGAACCTTTTGGTATGAGAACCCTGCTGGCTGGCTGGCACACCATAGCTTCCTGGTTTTCAGAAAAAAGGCTCAAGAGAGGCGCCTTGGACTTCAAATGGCTATTACAAAACAACATTTTGATGAGTTAAGTGTAAATGAATCAGAAGCATATGGATTTAATTAGGCTCCGAACACAGCCATTTCAAAATGCAGAAAGGAAAAAAGCATGCTTGTGTCAAAACACATCTTGAGGTTTTCCTGCTAAATTCAAAATGATGGAAAAACAGATGGGACCATCTGCCAAGCGTTCAGGTTGTACTCTCCACATGTACTATCTTATCAGGAACACAGAGCAATGGGAAATTTCTACCACAGCAATCAACAGCGTTTCGGCATCATGTTTGGCAGCCCATTTGTGGCCTACATTTAATTAAACCAGGCCTACGCATGGCCGCGGAGAATGCAACTCCCCTGTTTTTGAAGACGGTCCAGGGTGCAATCCACATGGGACCATGTGTGTGGTCTTCTTTTTACAGTTGAAAACCCCCATATTATTATTCTCATGCGCCTATAAGTTTTTCCATGTTACCCCTCAAGCTGACCATGAAGACATTCAAGTGCTGAATACAAGTTACTCCTATTGCCTCTTCTTGGTGAAACTCAGTGGCTTCAGGCAGAGAGTCAAGGAATATACATGCGTTTTCACTTAAATGTGGAACTGTTATTTCTCCCCAATGAGAAAGGTGCTAAAAGTTCAGGGGTCAAAAGCTGCCTTCAAGTTGAAATGAAAGGAGGGGCCTGGTGGGCTGAAATACCTCAACATGAAATAAACAAAATTTATTCATATTGAGGCCAGAATGGAAACATGGGGCAATTCTTTTCATAGCTTTTCAAGAAATCATGTATCAGGCTTAAGCTTTTTTATGCATTGTCCAGAGGTTGTCCAGATTTACCACCGAACGTACAAATAATACCACACGTTTATTGAACAAAGGCCTACAAAGTGCTTTTTCATATACTAATCTTTAATCTTGACAACAACCTGAGAATGGAGTGGAATCCTCCCCATTCTATAGAGGAGGAAATTGGGCTGATTGAGGTTAAGAGATCCACTCAAGTTCTCTCCGTTAGGAAGGGACGGAGCTGGACTTGAGTTTAAGTCTTTTATTTATTTATTTATTTGAGTTTAAGTCTTTTTTTTTTTTTTTTTTTTTTTTTGCGGTACGCGGGCCTCTCACTGTCGTGGTCTCTCCCGTTGCGGAGCACAAGCTCCGGACGCGCAGGCTCAGCAGCCATGGCTCACGGGCCCAGCCGCTCTGCGGCACGCAGGATCCTCCCAGACTGGGGCACGAACCCGTGTCCCCTGCATCGGCAGGCGGACTCTCAACCACTGCGCCACCAGGGAAGCCCATGAGTTTAAGTCTTTTAATTCTAAGATTAGAGCATTTTCCACTGTCCATATCCACCAAGGAGGAATACGTGAATTACAAGTTTTATTTAGGTGCATATCGAAGACTTTCACTCACTAGCCAAGGATACCTCCCAGTAGAGGAAAGCAGAACATGCCCTGGGGCTCCTGAACTCATATCACGGTTTACCTGGGACATCCTGGCTTAATTATTAATAGTGCTCCATTTTACTCTCAAAGGTGTTCCAGTTTAGATGATAAATTATCTGGATAATCTACTATGAACCCAGTCTAAAAGAGTCAAATTTTGCTGGTTTTATTTGGATAAGTCATTGAACTTTTTCGTACCAGGGGCTTCCTATGTTTTTCAAATCACTGTTTTCCTGCATGGGAGAGGAATGTTTGTTTTTAGAGAGTTTTCAGGTCCTCAGGTATAAATACTCAATGTGGAGTGAAAGCACTGATTAGGTATCCACGAAATTCTTTATCCGTTAGTTCAAACCAGAAATCCTACAAATTGCGTCTTACTCCAAAGTTAAGTATGGTTTTCTCAGGCACCCCAAGCAGGGATGCAGGTCTTGGGTACCTTTTCACTTCCCTCCCTCTCCTTCCCTCAGGTACTGTCTCTTCTTGTTCCCAGGCATACAGTGCCCTCAGATTGTTCTCTGGGTTCCTACAGTCTCTGACATCAGCCCTCACTATATCTCTCACTACATCCCATCAAAGTTCAAATTTTCTCCATTTTATTGTCCTCAGATGCATTTTAGGAAAGCAACTGAACGCCCTTATTTCCGGTAATCTTCCTGAGCCTTGTTAATGGGGGTGTTTGGGGCAAGAGGACATCTCACATGCTACTGGAATCACAGAGTTCACGGGTAAGGCCAGTCCCTGTGGGGTAGGGCGTGAGTGAAGAGGCAGAGGGAGGGGAAAAAGATTTCTGTGGAAAGCCCTGACTGCTGACAGGAGTCCTCTCCATGGTTCTACGTGGCCCTTCAAAGCTGTGAATCGCTTGCTTCTGTGGAAGGGGTTCAGTCACATTCTTCCAAGGGCAAGAACTTCCGCGGAGAGTGGGATCACAGGGGAGGACTGAAGAGAGCTGGCCTCTGGGAGGCGCTTCTCCCCGTGTGGGTTTGCTCCATCCTCCTCCTCAGAGCAGCTGGCTGCTTGGCTCCGCTGTCCTGGAGGGCCGTGACCTGGTGGCACTTGGACCTTGTGGCTCCCCACCCTCTCTCTGGCCCCTTTCTACATTCTATCATTTACTGTTCTTTGGTTGAAAGCGAAAGAAACCAGCTCTGGTTAACCTACCCGAGGAAGAAATATTTTGGGAAAATAATGGGGTATGTGTGCTGTAGGTTCCCTCAGAAGCAGACTTTGAGAAAAGGCTTTGGGTGCAAGTTGTCTTTTGGGGAGGGATTGTTTGTTTGCTTTTTGTTTTTTTTTTTTTTGAGCGGAGATATCAGTAGGCCCATGTAGAGGACTGGAGAAGTAAGTTGGGGAAAGGAAGGCAGCCGCTGAGGGTATAACAAGAAGCAGGTTTCCACTCTGGGCAGTCAGGGCTCAATCACCTTGGGGACCTCTGGGAAACCATACAGATGTGACCTGTGATTTAATCCCCCCATATTTGAGGAAGCTGGGGCATTTATACTCCCATTCATCTAGAGTTAAGAACTGCTCCCAGGGGTGTTAATTCTCTGGAATTCTGTCTTCCATAGGCAGGCATAGTACACTTCCAGCCAGAGAACGTCCTCAGGCAGAGTTGCATGCACTTGAAGTAAAGAGTCACTGGCTATGGACTCTGGTTCCACGATGGCTACCATTCATCAATTCCTTCCTTCCACGTATGCACAAGCTATCCCCCTGTTGAAAGATGGAGTCTACTCCTCTGCCCTCTTGAATCTGGGTGGGCTGGTGACTTTTGAGAAATAGAATATTGTGAAAGCGATGCCTTGTAGCCTATGCCTGAGTCTCTCGAAACACTCACTCTGGGAGAAAACAGCACCTGTCGAAGAAATCTAATTACTTCAAGACCACCATGCTGTGAGGAAGCCCAAACTAACCATAGTTTGGGCTTATGGAGAGATGCCCTGCCAGCCCCAAAACATTCCAGACATCCCAGACCAATAACACATAGGTGAGTGAAGAAGCCTTCAGATGAACTTGGCCTTGGCCTTAGACTGGCTGCAATGATATGAGAGACCCCAAGTGAGAACAACCCAGCTGATCCCATCAACCCCCACAGTAATAATAAATTATTGTTTTACTCTGCTAAGTTTTGAGGTGGTTTGTTTAGCAACACCAGATAACTGGATCAGTGAGTAAGGGAGCAGTGGGTGCCAGGGGGTATGGCAGGATACCAGCAGGATGGCTGCAGGGCAGCACATGGAGTGAAAGAAAAAGCTAATGTCTAGACCTCAGAAAGAGAGGGCAATCACTTCAGAGCATTGATCTCAGCTGCTTTTTATCCTAGTGTCACTCCACTCAAGAGTCAAGTTCCCGAGAGGGAAGGAGTCCAGTTATCCTAGCATGGGTCAACGGCATCTTGAGCCAGAGGTGACAGGGTATCTTGACCTCTTAACACCACACTTGCATAATAGAGAAGGTAGTTCTTTAAAACATGAAAAAGGAAGTGAAGAAGTGAGGAGACCAGAAGAAAGGGGAATGACAGGGCAAAACCAAGGACTGTTCCCTTCACGTGTAACTCCACTGCACTCATCCCCCCCAGTTCACCTGGCTAACTCCTAGGTCTCCAGTTACCAGTTCCAAATCCCAGGACAGGAATTGATTTATCTAGTTCACCTTTTCAAGCCACACAGGGGCCTGGGTTGTCAAATGGTCAACTTCCCATCCCTTGGTCCCCAAAGTTGTGGCAAGATGGGAGAGCTCAATCGCATGTTACAAAAACCTCACTGTGCCTCCTGGAGGAGGGGGCGTGGGTAGGGCAGTTACCTGTGGCAGGGGTGTGGCTGGACAGGAATTCTGTACTGACCACGTAGGCAGAGGTTATGCCGATGGACTCTAGGTTCAAGTCCCAGCCTTACCAATGGCAAGTCTCTACAGAAGCTACTCCAATTGTGACAGCCAGTTATCTTCTCTGTGATCACAATATCTACCCATTGGCTTGCTGGGAGGAGCAAATAAGGAGCATCTGGTACACTGCCTATACATAAGCTTTTAGTGGTGGTAGCATGTCATTTTTATCTAAAGGTTGAGGTCAGCCCCCATGTCAGGTGCTTAACCCTCGGTGAAGAGGACTAGAGCCTTTGGTGCAGAGGTACATGTACCTAGTCAATACCCTCTCACCCTTACCCTTTCAGTGCACGTTGATTCCCAGCGGCTAGCCCTTGCATCTCTTTACTGAAGGACTTTCTTTGTCTCCTAGGGTGAGCTCTATTCAAGGCAGAAGTGCGGGAAATTCATGACCTCTCCCCTCCCCCAGCAACACCCAACCAGTACTGTAGGGAGTTGGTGTATCAGTACCCCACTGCCCTTGCCCATTGGGTGGGATGCTTCTGAGGCAAATGTTCTATGGTATTTTCCAGAATTCCTCAGAGGGATCAAGCTCCAATTATCCACAGTGGTAGCTTTCTGGATGATACATCCCTAATTGGAGGCCTATCTTACCCCATCTCACTTCCCCACTCCCACTGGTGTTTCCTAGGATCCCGTATGAAATGAACTACTTACATGTGAATTCTTATCTAAGGGTCTGCTTCTGGGAGAACTCAAACTAAGACAGAGAGGAAGATTCCCTGGTCTATGACAAGAAGGGTCCCAACTTCCAATATTTGTCTTGCCCTGGTTCCCGAACCTCATAGTGATGGTCCTTAGATCACCTGGGCTCCAATCCTGGGCCCCATGGCCCTCTGAGCAGCTCCCTGCTGTGTTTCCCCCTGAGACCTCTGCAATATTGGCATTAATTCCATTCTTTGAGTCCTCCTTCCCAGCTCTGTGTTCTTAGGAGATGGGCTATGGCCCACTAAGATGCTTCTCAAACTTGACTTGCAGAGGAGGGAATAGACCCCTGAGGGCTATGGGCCTTCTGAAGGTGCTAGTCACAAGCTCAAAATTCATTGCCTCTTCCCTCTCCCCCTAAATGTTGATGTGAGTCTTGCATTTGACACAAATAAATGTGCCTTTAAAAACTATGCTTGTCTTAATGTATACATTAATATTTTCAGTTGCTTATCATTGGATAAAATTGATGGCTCAATAAGATGGTCCATGCTTATTCTTGGAATTGATTTTCCGGTAGTTCTCCAGATTCTTATCCTGACCTGTTGAAGTAGCATGGATCACGGGGTAACTTGGGCCCTAGGTCTTTCCTAGGCTACTTACTGCCCCAGATGAGGGCCAGGCAGGACCCAACCTGAGGAACAATGGGGTTTCATAGTTCCAGTCTGGCCCCACCTGGGGAGAGCTGAGCCAGGTGATTTGCTTCTTGGACACTGGCATGGGCGTATAACGGACTGCTCCCAAGTCTCACGCTCAGCTCTTTTCTCCAAGGCAGACATTTAAAGCATAAGAAGTAACAAAGGTCTTAATATCTCCTCTTTCTAGTATCTCCTGTCTCTTTGAACCACTCTCCTTTTTGAAGATGACTGGGAGAAGGGAGGGATCAAAGGAAGAATTTAGTTTTCTTGGTGACCAAAGGGATGTTCTCAGTACATCTGCCTTCCTTAAAGACCTTATTAACATCCCTGCAATGTGCTATGAGAGATTTAGCTCACTGCTGTTCTTCTCTAAAGATGTAAAAAGAAGAAAAAGAAAAACAAAAAAACTCTGTTTCTTTCACTTTCTGAAAGCAGAATGCCATGAAATTTAGTGTTCGTTGAAAAAGACATTAATAAGTTCATGACATCTTGGGGGTGGTTGGAAGGAAGAGGGTTGTGGGCAGCCCACCTCAATATGTCATTGTGGGGAGTCATGGGGTGGGGGTTAAGTCAGGTCTGGGGGGCTGAGAGTGGATTCTATTACTTAAAAAATGCATACAGGGGCTTCCCTGGTGGCGCAGTGGTCGAGAGTCCGCC
Source organism: Pseudorca crassidens (assembly GCF_039906515.1). NCBI lineage: Eukaryota > Metazoa > Chordata > Mammalia > Artiodactyla > Delphinidae > Pseudorca > Pseudorca crassidens. The sequence goes on from NC_090302.1 coordinate 86,522,606, forward strand.
TGCCGATGCAGTGGACGCGGGTTCGCGCCCCGGTCTGGGAAGATCCCACATGCCGCGGAGCGGCTGGGTCTGTGAGCCATGGCCACTGAGCCTGCGCGTCCGGAGCCTGTGCTCCTTAACGGGAGAGGCCACAGCTGTGAGAGGCCTGCGTACCGCAAAAAAAAAAAAAAAAAAGAAAGCCTACAGACAACATGTTTAACTTTTATCTTTTAAAATTGATTCAAGAAGCTAATGGGATTTTCTTAAAAAAATTATTTTATTGAAGTATAGTTGATTTACAATATTATCTTAATTTCTACTGTACAGCAAAGTGATTCAGTTATATATATATGGATTCTTTTTCCTATTCTTTTCCATTATGGTTTAAAATATGATACAAATGAACTTATCTACAAAACAGAAACAGACTTACAGACATAGAGAACAGACTCGTGGGATTTAATTTCATGTTACCTGGCAAAGCCAGCGCCAGAGTCTTCTATTTCCAATTTCTACCGGGAATTTTATTCAAACATAAATGTGCCGCGGAGACAAAGGATAAAGAGGAGAGAGGGTGGAGTTGATGAGCAAATTAAATGGCCTTTATCCCTTTAGCAAGCTGGCTAATTTACAGTTGAAACTTCACAACAGGCGCATTCTTCCTGACAACATCTGCATTTTATAATGTGCCCTGTGACAGCGGCTCTGCCATTATCTGCTGTGTGTTTTATACTATGTGCTGTGCTGAGCGCCCAAGGCATGGTCAGGGAAGGCCTTCTTTCCACGGTGATTAGATTTATGGCCCCGGCCTCCATCTGAGGAGAGATTAGCAGGACTAGGGCTGTTTAGTTTGGCAAAGGCGAGAGGAGCAGGGTATGTGATAGGTACATTATAGAAAATGATAAATGAAGAAAGGGAAGACTTTGGGGGCCCCTCATTTGCCATTGCAAAGACACTTAACACACTCTGGTCCCCAGCCCGGGCGTGTCATTAACCCGGGTGGTTTGAGGCTTTGGAGGGAGCAGGGGCAGGCCTCAGGGAAAGGCGCTATACTGATGGGAAATGTCTGGGTCGATGTATTTAAATGAAATAGCACCTATGGTTACATTAGCGAGGATCGGTTTACCGGGGCCATCCATCCTACTTTAGGGCATGGTGACAAGGCTGGCTGTGCTTCTTGCTTCCCATGGGAGGGGGCCCCAGACGACTTGGCACCAGTCCCCTCCACAGGGTGTCTGGGTTTCCAGCAGCCTTTTCTCCATAGGAGACAGAGGGGGAATCCAAGCACTGAATGGATGCAAATATCTGGGGGGTTGTGGGGTGGGTATGCCTAGATGCTGCCAGTCCTTAGGAACTTAGTAAGGGCCACTATCAACGTGGCCCACAGAGACTGCTGGCCTCGAATGGGAGAGACCTGGAAACTGCTGGCTTTTATAATTCACCTGGGACTTCCTGTATCTCTGGCTCCAAAGCGAACTGGATCCTTTAAACACTGAGGCATGCAGGCCAGCCGGCTCCTGATGAGGGCAATACCTTTGATGGCAATGTTAGCAGTGGGTCTTAGTGGCAGAGTCTTGGGGGGCATTCCCATTTTCTTCACTGGCTCCTTTTTTTTGTCCTCAGTTTCCGGGTCGAAGACTGCTGTCCTAACCCCAGGCTCCCTGAGGCTGGGGGTGGGAATGGTGGAGGGTCAGTCTGTTAATGTCTGACGGGCTCTTTGAAGTCCGCTTTGTGTAAGCAAAGCCCCCTCGGGGCACTTGCGGTGTAAACAATTCCAAACTGACCACCACTGGTGAGTGAATTCTTCCTCGCCTTCCACCCTTTCCCTCCCAGCAGCCCCTGGAGCAGCTAAAACCTCCTCTGCAAAACTGACTTTCCACGACTTCCCCTTCCTTCCTCTCTCTGTCTCTCCCTACCTCTTTCCCTCCCTCCTTCCCTTTTTTCTCTTCTGTAATTCTCTTTCGTTTGTTGTATTTTGTAGGAATCTTAATTCAGAACTTCCTCTTGTCTGTGTATAGGAAACTTGTACCGCGGCAACCAATTTGGTTGATGGATCTCTCTTTCTCTGAAATGGAAATGCAATGGTGTCCAAATCTGGACGGTGCTCCTCAGACATCTGACCTTCCGGGGCAGCAGAAAGAACGGTAGGAAGAAAGCATTTTGATTTTTTGTTGGTTTGTTTCTTTGTTCTGTGGCTTTAAGCAAGTCACCTAAACTCTGAGTCATTCTCTTCAGCAGGAGGCAAAGGCCAATGCTCTACCTGAGACACACACACACACACACAGCCACCCAGAGCCACCTTTTCTGGAGATGCTGAAAGGGACATACATAGGGAATTAGGCTGATCAGTGGAGGGGTTGGTGGATGCCTGCTAAAAGCAGATAAGACACAACATCTAGACAGCAGGCCATTGACAGGTGCTAAATGGCTTGGGGAATATTATTTTAATGTTTGACCCACACGCGTTATTTATACTAATTAACCACAAACTCATATGCTGCTGGACTTTCGTAAATAAAAGAATTGATAAAGGCGGTAATAAGACAGATTTATAGGTATCTATAGCCAAATTTAAAAAGCTGAATGAAATGCATTATGTAAGGGCAAAAGCGTGAACTCCACATGTGACGTACAAAACACTGAGACTGCACTTTATTATCCCAGGCTTAGGAGCTGTGTGGTTTCAGGCAGTTAACTTAACTTCTCTGAGCTTCTCAGTTGTCTAAACAGCTAATACTTACTGAGCACCTCCTGTGTACTAAGCATCATTCTTAGCATATATTATTTCATCCCACAATAACCCATATGGTAGGTACTATTATTGCATCTGTTTCACTGATGAGGAAACTGAGGCACAGGGCATGGAGAGACTTACCCAGATTCAAATAGCACAGATGTGGCACGGACAGGATTTGAGTCCATAACACACAGGCACCATGGTCCTAACCTCTTAACATTAGTCAGGGTTCTCCAGAGAAGCAGAATCCGTAGGATACGTAATAAAAGATTTCCTATAAAAAACTGGCTCGTGCAATTACGGAGACTGACAAGCCCCGAGATCTGCAGGGTTAAGTCAGCAGATCATGGTTAAATCTCAAGTCAAATCTTGAGCTCCATTCACATAAAATGACCCGTGTGTTAAGCTAGCTGACCTCTGTAGGTGTCATGCTCCTCAACAGAGAGGAACAGTATTTCTAGAGGCAAATGTCTCCTTGTCGAGGCATTTTGACTTTCCCCTTCTCCGTTCCTTGGCTGTCTCCTCTTCTTGTCCATCTCTGGGGCCTAACTAGGAGCCCAAGCTAGGCTGGGGTAATGGAAGGTGTGACAGGGACAGTGAACCAGCGGCTTCCTGTTCTACTCACCAGGGGTGCTGGCATCCTGGGCCACCCACCCTGGTTTTATTTATTTCCAAGCCGCAGCAGCGAGGTCTGGGAGTCGCTCCCAGGCGGGGCCTTCTCCCTGGCGAACAAGTCATCTCAGGGGGTGGGAATTGCCCAGGGCAGTGCCTTTGAGAGATGCGGCTGACTCTGTCTCAGTTCTCTGGGGTGGTCAGCCTGTAATTTTAAGATTTACTGGCCTCGCGGAGATAGCCACAAATGGGGCAACAACAGTAATTACAAGAGGCTGCTCTGCTGATCCTTGGTTACAAATGTTAGTTAGAAGCTGAAGAAGCTTCGTGCAAGCATTTCCTGGAGTTGCATGGGCTCCATGTCCTTTTTGCTTTTACTTTCCTCTCCTTAAAAAGGTAGAAAAATGACAGAGGGAGAGGATGAGAGAGAGAGAGAGAGAGAGAGAGAGAGCGCGATAGAGAGAGAGAGAGAGAGCGCGATAGAGAGAGAGAGAGAGAGCGCGATAGAGAGAGAGAGAGAGAGAGAGAGAGAGAGAGAGAGAGAGACTGATTCTTATTTAATTTCATTGTGGCCACTAGGAATTAGAGTCTTTGAAGTTCAAATTATTTTAATGCTTTTTGGGGTTTGTTTTATATTTGGAATTGGAAAAAAATAGGAAGCTGAATTCCTAAAGCTCACGGGAACCCGTGTTGTAGGTTCTGCCAGTTCGTGGCTGAAGAAGGGCAGAACAGAATGATTTTGGGGAAACATGTCTCCAAGCTGAGTAAAAGAAATCAAACTTCTGGGACTCCTGCCTCCTCAGAGAAGTCTGGACCGTGATTGCCCTCCTAGCTGCTCTCCCTCCTGAGAATGTTTCGAGGGAGCCGTTTCATACTGTGCTCATTTTCCTTAGAGAAGCCTCCCGACTTAATATCAGCGTTAACCCCATGTGCTGTATGAAGGTGACAAGAGATGGCCTGGGCTATCTGGAGACAGTTCACGGTCTTTGCCAGACCACCTGCCCTCCTGGCCTTGACCTCTCTGGAGGCAGTTAGAGGTCATTCATTAGGCCCAGGAGGGCTCTGAAGATAGAACTGACCCCAGAAGAAGAGAACAGCATTGGTTGTTTTCCTCCAATTCTTATCTTAGCTTCCAAATGTTTAAACCCACTGCAGCCTCTTTTGATGTGCTCCTGAGGGCTACACAGACCGCCCCCCCCCCCCCGCCCGCCCCGAGACCACTTCACACCACAGGAATCAGAGGAAGGCTGCTCTCACGGATCAGGCCATCTGCACTCCCTTTCCTTGGAAGGTCCATTGCTTTATAAGGCCTTGTGGTTTTAAGACTCCCCCCGAAAGATCCTCTGTGTACACCTTCTGCCCTGGGACAGGCCATTTCCGCCTCCCCATCCGTGGGAGTCTGCCTCTGCCAGGCAACATCCTGCCTCCTGCTGAGGGCCGCCTCCCAGAGATGCTCTGAGGGCAGGTTTTCTCCTCCTCCATGGAGAGCTCTTACATGGGGCAAGACAGCACAGTTACCATTAATAACAGCTGTTGTGACAATAAAATTCTCTGACATAGCCATCTGACCCTGGAGCAGAGCAGGCACCCAGGAAGGGAATGGAGCTTCCCTGGGAGTTTTCCTTCCCGCATAACGAGAGGATACACTGATGAACCAGAACGAGCAAAACGGCTTTAACTGAAATAACCGATGTCTTCCTCTTTGCTTGAGTAAGCAGAGTCTCCAAAGGGGCCATTTCCAAAACTTGCGCCCAAGCATGTTTATTTTGTCTTGATCAAAGTTAGTTTGTGAGTGGTCTCTCAGGACAAGACAACCTCTCCGTGATTTGGGATGCCGTCGCAAAATCCTTGGAAACCAGGAGGACATCTGTGGCGTAGAAGTGAGGGCACTTGTTTTGAGGCAAGCAGTTCTCAATTCTGACATCGACTATCACTTGTCAGCTGAGAGATACTGAGTAAGCCACGCCAGCTCTCTGCGCCCCAGTTTTTCCATCTGCCACATGGGCGTGATGGCAACGCGTGTGCGGGGTCCCGTGAGGATCACAGGCAATGAACAGATGACTCCAGCACGTCGCCTGGCAGGCGGCAAGGGCTTAATACATGCCAGTTGACCTGGGTTGGAGTAAATGGATGTCCGTTCTCTCTCAGCTTCTAGTGCTAAATACTGGAAGGCTAGTGTCCCCTGCATCGACTTCTCTGGTCCAGGGGGTCTCCCCAAGCTGCCCTTTTAACAACATTTGACAAAGGAGTCAAGTGAGTTTCTATTCAAGCCATGCCAAACTTTTAACCCCAAACCCGCTTATTAGCAACTGAAGCTGAGTCACATTTTCTTAATGAATACAGATATATTTAATATATATATATTCCTTTCTAGCTACCATTTATTGATCATTGTTTGCCAGATCTTGTTTTTTTAACTTTTACATATAGTGTCCCATTTACTTCTCAGTTAACACTTGTGAAGCACGGTGGTTAATTTTTTGTGTCCACTTGACAGGGTCATGGGTGCTTACATGTATGGTCAAACGTTATTCTGGGCATCTGTGAGGGTGTTTCTGGATGAGATGAACATTTAAATTGGTAGACTGAGTAAAGCAGGTCACCCTCCCTAATGTGGGTGGGCCTTATCCAGTCAGTTGAAAGCCTGAATAGAAGGAAAAGGCTGACCCTTCTCTGAGTAAGAAAGTACTTTCTCCTGGATGGCCTTCAAACTGGACCGTCAGCTTTTTCCTGCCTTCGGACTTGAACTGAAACATTGGCTCTTCCTGGGTCTCCAGCCTGGGGGCCTGCAGCCTGGAACCACACGTTCAGCTCTCCTGGGTTTCCAGCTGCTGACTTACCTGCATGACTTACCTTAACTGCATGAGCCGATTTCTTACAGGAAATCTTTTATTACATATCCTACTGATTCTGTTTCTCTGGAGAACCCTGGCTAATGTATGAGGTTAGGACCATGGTGGATGGCTGTTATGGACTCAAATCCTGCCCGCACCACATATGAGCTATTTGAACCTGGGTACGTTACTCAGTGCCCTGTGCCTCAGTTTCCTCATCAGTAAAATAGATACAACAATAGTGCCTGCCATATGGGTTATTGTGATATTAAATAATATATACTAAGAATGATGCTTAGTACACAGGAGGTGCTCAGCAAGTATTAGCTGTTTAGACAGCTGAGAAGCTCAGAGAAGTTAAGTTAACTGCCTGAAGGCACACAGCTCCTAACAGAGCTGTGCTGGCTGATTCAAGGCCCTTCTCTATCCTTTGGACCAACTTGATTCACAAATGTTGCCCTCAGCATGGAGTGGCCACCACTCATGGAGTGGCCTGACTGGGGCAGAGCCGCATTCGCATCTCCATCATTCAGCTGCATGGCCCTGTGGGTGGCCTCGGTGTGGGAGCAGGTATTACCGGTGGCTCCCACCACTCTCTGCAAGATTGAAGGCGAACATGCAGCTTGCCTTTGCCCTTCCAGCGGTATGCTTTTGTTTCTTCCTCCACCTTCTGCCCTCCCCTGCAGCCCTCTGGCCGGCCAACTAGAGTTATTTCCCAGTTGTGTTAGCAGGCAGTGTATCAGAGTTATTGTGTCTGGCTGAATGGCATGTGGATTGGGTGGAGCAGGGCGTGGTACAGAACACACTGCTAGGTCCTGGGGGGTGTGTGGAAGGAGGAAAACCCACAGTCCAGCTCCTGAGGTACCACAATCAAATGGGAGAAATAAGGCATGCCACGAAAAAGCCCCAGAATAGAACTGGGCGGTCTGGGACACACAGGCACATCACATGACAGATTCTGCTTACCCAGATAAATGACCGGTAAAGCTTTAAGGCACTGAAACTGGATATGGCCAGTCCAGAAGGGTACCAGGAGGAGGTATGCTGAGGACTGTTTTGAAGAATGGATAGGAGCTAACAGAGTGAACGAGAACACTCAAATTCCTTCCGTAATTATGATTTGCACCATACAATGAATAGTCATGATAGTATCCATTTATTGGACACTTACTAGAAGCCAGGTATACAAGTGTACACATGTATGGGATCTTTCACGCATTCAGTCATCTCATTCAATCATCTCATTCAACACAAATTCCTTCAGTTGTTGTAATTTATGTTCATAAAGATAGCAGTAAAATGATAACCTCCTTTTTAAAAATGATAACCTACTTTGAGCACTTATGATGGACCAGTGCTCAAATACTGTGCTCAGTATCTTTACATACAGTTTTGCATTTCACCAACACAGCAGTCTGGGGGTGGTGGGTATTAATATCTGCATTCTACATACGCAGCACCTGAGGCACAGAGAGGTTGAGTGACTTGGCCCAAATCACACAGCAGAGCCCAAATTCGCATCATCGAACCGAGTCACAGGGATGGCAAACCTAACTCTTCTATCATCAGCCCCTCTCTTTTTTGAGAATTATCACATTGCAAAATGTGTCATTCACTTATGCAAAGTGTATGCTGAACAATATGTTGGTGCTGTAAGAAGATTGAGTCCTTGAGCTCCAAGAGTTTTCAGTTTAGTCATGGTGCTCACGACTAATAGCAATGCTCTAGAAGATAAATAAAACAATGAACAGGATAGAGTCTCTTCTGGTAAGTGTTTTGGCATATCAAGACCTGGCTTTACATAAAAAGTATTGACAGAGAGCTTCACAAATAAGTTCATTTCCTGAGTAGAATTATTTTACTTGTTTTCTATTTTTATTATGCACCGGCAAAATGCCAGTCAATGTGGTGTTAGTTTTTTTTTTTTCAATGCATTTTATAGTCCTCGATTTGTTTGCTGGGCAGCTTCTGTCAGGGTTCCTAGTGATACCCACTTCTTGGTACTCATGCCCCTGTGTAATCTCTCCCGAGTGTGGGTTGAACCCAGTGACTTGCTTCTTATGAACAGAATATGGCAATAGTGCTGGCATCTCATGTTCATGATTAAATAACAAAAATCTTGACTTCCATCTTGCTGGCTCTCTGTCTCTTGCTGGTATTATCTATGGGCCTCTTATTTGCTCACTTCGAAGAAGCCAGCTGCTGTATTTGGAGCTGCCTTATGGAGAGGATTATGTGGCGAGGAGATCATGGCCCCCTTTGGCCAACAGCCAGCGGGGAGCTGAGTCCTGCCAACGACCCCTTAAGTGAGCTTGGCCGATCCTTCGCCAGGCGAGCCTTGAGATAAGACTGCAGCTCTTGACACCTTTTTTTTTTTTAATTAATTTATTTTTTGCTGCTTTGGGTCTTCGTTGTTGCATGCGGGCTTCCTCTACTTGTGAGCAGGGGCTACTCTTCGTTGCGGTGTGCGGGCTTCTCATTGCGGTGGCTTCTCTTGTTGCAGAGCACAGGCTCTAGGGGCATGGGCTTCAGTAGTTGTGTCATGCGGGCCCAGTAGTTGTGGCACACGGGCTTAGCTGCTCAGTGGCATGTGGGATCTTCCCTGACCAGGGCTCAAACCCGTGTGCCCTGCATTGGCAGGTGGATTCTTAGTCACTGCACCAGCAGGGAAGTCCCTTGCTGACACCTTGAGTGTAGCCTGGGGAGAGATCCTGCAACAGAGCCATGCCCAGATTTGTGACTTTTAGGAACTGTGAGATGATAATTGTTATTTCAAGCCACTAAGTTTGGGGTAATTTGTTGTGTAGCAAAAGATAACGAAACAGGCCCTAGAGAGTCAAGTACTATCTCTGGCCTTCTGTACAGCCCTTACTCTTGTCGTGTAGCCCTGCCCACCTGTGCCTTCTCCCAGGGAAAAGAAGTGTAGAAAACAAATGCTCCCGCTTTGGTCAGCTTGCCAGTGGTCAGCTCCCAGTCTGCATCCTTCTTGACCATTCAGAAATGGTTGACGCAGTTGATCCCCCTCCCTCTATCTTCAAAATATACCTAGACTTCAATCTCTTCTCACCACCTCCATGGACAGCACCCTGGTTAAGCCACCGTCACCTTTCTCCAGGGTTACTACAATAGCCCCCAGCTGGCCACTCTGCTTCTTCCTCTACCCCCTTCAGCACAGTGATCCTTTCAAAATGCGAGGTCCGGCCGTGCTTCTGCTCTACACCCTTCAGTGCCAAGACCCTGCATGAGATACCTTTGCTTACTCTGCTCCAGCAACACTGGCCCCTGGCTGTTCTTGGAGAACCTGCCTGGCACAGTCATGCCTCAGCACTTTGCCCGTTCCCACCGCCTGCATGTTCAACTCCTTCACTTCCTTTCGTTCTTTCTCCAAATGTCACCTCCTCACTGAGAAGCAATTAAAAATTACAACTCTAACCCCCGGTAATCCCAATTTCCCTTACCTGAATATACTTTTTCTTTTCTCCGTTGCACTTACCACCTTTCAACACACTCTTTTATTTACTTTTTTAGAATTATGCTTGCTAGGACAATTAGGCAAAGAAAAGAAAGAAAAGACATCTAGATAAGAAAGGAAGAAGTAAAACTATATTTGCAGATGACATGGTATACGGAAAATCCTAAGAAATCCACTTAAAAACTATTTAAAAACTAATAAATGAGTTCAGTGAGGTTACAAGATACAAGATCAATATATAAAAATTATTGTATTGAACAATGCAAAAATCAAATTAGAAAACAATTCTATTTACAAGAGCATCAAAAAGAATAAAATGCTTAGGAATGATTAACAAAGAAGTGCAAGGGCTTCCCTGGTGGCGCAGTGGTTGAGAGTCTGCCTGCCAATGCAGGGGTCAGGGGTTCGAGACATGGTCTGGGAAGATCCCACATGCTGCGGAGCATAGGCCCGTGAGCCACAACTACTGAGCCTGAGCGTCTGGAGCCTGTGCTCTGCAACAAGAGAGGCCTGCACACCGCGATGAAGCGTGGCTCCCGCTCGCTGCAACTAGAGAAAGCCCTCACACAAAAAGGAAGACCCAACACAGCCAAAAATAAATAAATTAATTAATTAAAAAAAAACCCAAAGAAGTTCAAGATTTGTACACTGAAAACTAGAAAACATCACTGAAAGAAATTAAATGGAAAGGCATTTGTATTCCTGTTAGAATATTTAATATTGTTAAGATGGCATTACTCACCAAACTGATCCCCAAGCTCAACGTAAAACCTATCAGAATCTCAACAGCCTTTTTGGGGGCAGAAATCGAACAGCTGATTCTAAAATTCATATGAAAGTTCAAGGTACTCAGAATAGCCAAAACAATTTTTTAAAAATAATCCTTAATTTTTAACTTTTAATAGATTTTATTTATTTATTTTTGGGTTGGGTCTTTGTTGCTGTTCACGGGCTTTCTCCAGCTGTGGCGAGCAGGGGCTACTCTTCGTTGCGGTGCACGGGCTTCTCATTGCGGTGGCTTCTCCTGTTGTGGAGCATGGGCTCTAGGTGCATGGGCCTCAGTAGTTGCGGCACACAGGCCTAGCTGCCCCGCTGCATGTGGGATCTTCCCGGACCAGGGCTCGAACCTGTGTCCCCTGAACTGGCAGGCGGATTCTTAACCACCAGGGAAGTCTACCAAAACAATCTTGAAAAAGAAGAACAAAGTGGACTGACACTTCTAAATTTCAAACTTCTTAAGGTACAGTAATCAGGACAGTGTGTTATTGACATAAGGATAGACATATAGATCAGTGGAATAGAATTGAGAATCTATAAATAAACTCTTACATTTATGTTCAACTGATTTTCAACAAGAATACCAAAGCCATTCAATAATGAAAGAAAAATCTTTTTAGCAACTGGTGCTGGGGCAACTGGATATCCACATGTGAAAGAATGAAGTTGGACCCTTATCTTATGTGAGATACAAAAATTAACTCAAAATGCATCATAGACCTACATGTAAGAGCTACAACTATAAAACCCTTAGAAGAAAACAGCAGTTAATCTTTATGACCTTGCATTAGGCAAAGCTTTCTTATATATGACACCAAAAGCATAAGCAACAAAAGAAAATATAGATGAATTAAACTTCATCAAAATTGAAAAACTTTTGTGCTGCAAATGGTACCATTCAGAAAGTGAAAGCACAGCCCACAGACTGGGAGGAAATATTTGCAAATCATATGTCTTATAGGAGTTTAGTATTCAGATATATAAAGAACACTTACAACTCAACAACAAAAAGACAAACAATCCAATTAAAAAATAGGCAAAGGGTTTGAAAAGCTGTTTCTCTAAAGAAGATATACAAATGGTCAACAAGCACTTGAAAAGATGTTCAATGTTATTAATCATAAGAGAAATGCAAATTGAAATCCAGATGAGTGACTACTTCACACCCACTAAGATGGTTATAATTTTTTTAAAAAAAGGAAAATAACAAGTGTTGGAGAGGATGTGGAGAAACAGAAACATCTAAACATTGCTGGTGGAAATGTAAAATAGTGCAGTCACTGGAAAACAGTTTGGTGGTCCCTCACAAAGTTAAACATAGGATTACCAATTGTACACCTATGTATATACACAAAATGATTGAAAATAGATATTGAAACAAATACTTGTACCCGAATTTTCATAGCAGCACTCTTTGTGGCAGTCAAAATATCCATCCACTGATGAATGAATAAATAAAATGTGGTATATCTATACAATGGAATGTTATTTTGCAATAAAATTCATTCATACCACAATGTGGATGAACCTTGAAAACATTATGCTAAATGAAAGAAGCCAGTCACATATCGTATGATTTCACTTATATGAAATGTCCAGAATAGGCAAATCTGTAGAGACAGAAAGTGGTTAGTGGTTGCCAGAGGCTGAGGTGGAAGACGGCGGGTAAAATGGGGAGTGACGGCTGATGTACATGTGGTTTCTTTTCAGGGTGATAAAATTATGTTTGCACAACCTTGAATGTAATAAAAACCATGGAACTGTATACTTTAAATGGACGAGCTTTCCGGTATGTGAATTATATCTCAATAAAGCTGTTTAAAATAAATTATGCTTGTTGTTTATTGACTGTCTCCCCTACCTAGAGTGTAAGTGAAATGAGGGCAGGGGTCCTTGTCTGTTTTGTTCACTTATATATTACCAAACATGTAGAGCAGTGACTGGTGCTCCATAAATATTTACTGTATGAATGAATATAAGAACGTTTCACGTTGACTTTTTGACTTCTGAAAAATGTTAAGTACCCCTGCATCAGGCAATAATTTTACCTATGGTCCATGATATAAACTGACATGTAATGGAATTAATTTGCTACCTTCCTTAGACGGAATTTTGATCAAAGATAGTGGAGAGAATCAGAGAACTGGAAGAAGGCTGGCTTCAATGGGACAGGAGGCAGGATGCACTGTGGCGACGAGGGCTGGCCTGGTGCTATGGGTACAGCAGCCTCTACCATCCTCTAAATCAGAAGATATAGACTAAAGATGTAGGAACCAAATCTGGCCTCAGATATGTTTTCAAGGCTCCTGGCAGTACATTCAACATCTATGTGTGAATTCCAGAAAGGTGCCCTGTCCTCCAGCCGACACCATTCTCACTCACCCTGGTACCAAGGTACAGGACTTGGTGGGAGAAGCCTGGCTGATTAGTCCCCTCTGTGTACCTCCTCATGGTTGACCTTGAAAAGTGAATAAGATGTACAACCTTATTACAGTGGCCCTGTGCATTAAAAAAGAAATCTTGAATTGGTTTCAATATCCAAGTGCACAGAGCTTATATGAGAGTTGATCCCAGGACACACCAGTGGAGGAGTAGGGACATGAGAGAGGGAAAGGATGGGCAATGATTAAGAGCCAATTTTCAAGCTTGTCAACCATGGTGCTTACTCCTGGGGGAAAGTCTGGGAAGCAATGTGGGATATGGCTTCAAAGTTATCCCAGCCTGGGGTGAGGGACCTGGGGCATTTATATAACAAGTCCTATCAGTTGCTGAAGGCTACTCCTGCAGGTGTTAATTCCCTGACAACTCCAGTCTCTGCACGTAGGCAGAGGGACCTTCCAGTGCTTCAGAGAAGCAGCTACTGGCAGCTGGAAGTCAGCCTACACCCTCTGAAGTGATAAGGGCCCAGGATTTGGGCATGGTACCCATTGTTTCTTTTTGATTGCCAACATTTTAAAAGCAGGGAGCTTTTATGAAAAAATGTGAATTTCTGGCTCCTTGAGGAAAAAATGTGAAGACCTGGCAAAAGTGGGCTGACATTCCCACTTGGCAGCTCCCAGCTGGCCATGCCCCCTGTAGCAGGATCCTGTGTTCCAACCCATCACAGTCCCTTCCAGGCTGCTGCACTCGCTCACAGCTCCTACGTGGCCCCAGGGGGGCACTGGCATTTGTCATTCTTGCCCAGGGCCTGCACAACTCCTGGCCCGATGTGCATGGGGTGCACAACTCCTGAGCTGATGTGCCCTGTGAAAAGTGGCATAAAGAAAAAATCAGATATAGGTGGATTTTTTTTTTTCATTTTCCTCCAAAGAGCCATGACCTGCACACACTTGACTTGTGGTGAGAGTGCTGAAAGCTCTTGCCAATAGTTTCATATATGTAGCTCCTGCCGCACCGCCCACCCCTCCCTCCCCAAATCTAGGAGGGGTCAGGGCTTTGATCCGGGGCCTCTTCGCGCATGACCAGTCCTTGGACTCGCATGACCAAGCCTGGGACGCTGGAGGACTCAACAGGCCAGCCCTTGTGTGTACCCTCAGGTCTGGGCCTGGCCTGGGGCCAAGGCTTGGTGGTGCTCATCTACTGGAGAAATCTGCTGACGCTGCGTGACCTGGGGCCCACTCAGTGCAGAGCGGGAGCCAAGCAGGGGTCCTTGTACCAGATTTGTGGAGAGCGGTGCCTATTAGTAGCCAATTGGGCATCACAATAATCAGTTGCCATGGAAAGCAGTGAGAAAGGATTGTTTTCATAGACACTACCACCCCCCTCACACACAGAGCTGGCCACCATGAAGGAACATCAGGAAAATTGTTTCAGAGCCAGTCTTTTAACTTAGTGTCTGCAAATATAGAAAATCTGGCTGCAGGCCTCTACCTCTGCAGCCTTCTCTTTGGTTACGTAGCAGTTCTGCAAGGCTGGGTCTTTTCCTTGGGTACCTCGCTCTAGCTCTCCCTGGTGTCTCCACATGGGCTCTCCAGCATGTCAGTTTCAGAGGCGTGGCACTTCTTACACTGTAGGTGGGCCCAAAAGGAGAGAGCTGGGCAGAGGCTCTGTCACCATTTCAGATCTGGCCTTGGGAATCACGTGACATCACTTTCACGTGCTCTACCAGGGGCAGCAGTCACAAAGGCCTGCCGGCCTCAAGGGAAGGCGACACGTGGACTCCGCCTCTTGATAGGGGAGTGGCAAGGTCCTGGAAGAGCACGTGGGAGGGAAAATAGTGCTGCCGCCACCTTTGGAAAGTGCAGTCTGCTGCAGTCTCCTAATCAGTCCCTGGTCTACGGCATGGGGGGGCAAACCTAGGGATTCTGGAAACTCTGGGATTCTCGTGGGCCCTTTGGCATGACTAGTCACTGGAATGAGTGAGGCAAATTGAGACCACTGTTTGTGGCTGCTCCCCATGTTCCTGGGTGGTTTGGTGGTGTTTGGGGTTTGGGTGAGCCAGCTGTGAGTTCTGTCCCCAGAGACTTTTAAGTGAATGAAATGGGAGAAATGTCAGATTCCAGACAATATTCATTGAATTTCTGGGGTTTACTGTTAGGGGCAGGTGATAGGCCTGCCCCTAACATTTGCAGGGCTGGAAGCCAGAGTATACACATGGAGACCTACCTACCGGATATCTAAATATTTACAGTTTACAAATATATACGTTGTTTTTATAAAATGTATAAACTAGTTGTTAAGTAAATAGCTTATCCTGCTATCTTGGCAAATGCCCCTTATAACAATGTGGAAGGCTAGATTTGAAGTGAGATTTCTTGGATTCCTGGGAGTTCCCGAGTAGGGAGGGCCAAACCTCAGCCCTCAATTTTTTCCATACAGCCAGGGCTTTGAATGTATAAGTGCAAACACCCCCATCAGCACAGCCAAGCTCTATCTGCACACCCTGCAAACAGCCAACTCTTGATCAGTCCTCAGACCTAAAGTGTACACCCCAGAAGCACAGTCCTTCATGGGGGGTGGATCAGGGAAAGAGGCCCCACACAGCTTGGAAGCAGGCTTGGGGGCCCTTGGGCAGGTGGGTCCCAGGTACTGAGAGTGCGGTCTTCTCACTCCATGGGGGTGGGGCAGGAGTACAGTGACCAGAGGAGGGCCAGATGGGTTCTTTGAAGTGTGTGGGAGGCCAGGGGCAGGGGCTTCTATCGCCCAGGTCCAGATTGGTGTCTGACCCACCTGGCTACGGTGTACTACTTCTGACAAACCGGGAGTGCTTTCTTTGGCTACGATGGATACACTGATACAGGTAGGTTGAATATAGCACTTGTATGTCTTCAGCATTTAGGAAGATGATACATATTTTGTTATTTTTCATTCCATTAAGCTGGGGAAATTAGAAATTATAGGGACTCTAGGACAGACTGTATACCTGTGATTGCCCAAAGCTTCCTTCAGAATCTCCTAGTAATGATGACTACCCCTTACCCAGGCATTGTGTAAATGCCGTCCATGTGTCATTTCCTTTCATCCTTACCACAACCTTAAGAAGCAGATGCCATTATTTTCCGCACTGTACAGATGACAAAATGGGGGCTCAGAGAGATTAAGTACTGTGCCCAAGGTCACATAGCGAGTGAGTGGCAATTTCAGTCTTTGAACTCGGGTTTCTCTAACTCCAAAGCACATACTCTTAACTGTTACACTTGAGGAGACCTTGATATGCACAACGGTTGTTTTGCCCTGTTAACAAGTTATTGACTGATGGGTTCCTGGGAGCCTCTTCATCTGGGTACAGTATATCCCTGGATTCAAGAAACAAGCCGCCAACTAGTTTTCCTGCATATTCTGTCTGAAATTTGCATCCAGGCCTTCCCTTAGGCTGGGCCCTTCGTGAGAAGAAGCTGCAGAACTGAACCAGACAGCACAATGCTTTTGTGATGTGGAAATATGCCAACTAAAGAGGGGAAAGAATTTTTTCTATTTGGTTCCCAGCCAAACCAATTCAAGACATACATAACATTTTAGTCTTTGATTCCCCGTATTTTTGTTTCCCCTCTGCATTTGGCTTTCCCATGAGCGGCCTCTCGTTCCCTTACTATTATCTTTGATTGAATTATGAAACCGGAAGAATTTGCAGAACTAAGCCAGAGTAAATGGGTCTTGCTAATCCTGTGGTTAGAAGGTCAAATCAGCAAACACTTGGGTGTGAAATGTCCAGGGCCAATTTCATTATGGCTCCAATTTGTAAAAACTGGGTGAGGAAAATTGTATTAATAACCAGGAAAGGATACCTAGAATGCTTTTCCAATTTCACTTATCCCAGTCTACTCTACAGCACACTGCAGAAATCCAACTCTCCAGTAAGGAAGTCATCTAGCTTTCTGACCCAACTTTCTCATCTGGAAACATTATTCTTTATTAAATCTCACAAATATTCTTGGTGAATTAGCAAGTCAGGTTCAAGGCAGAAGTTCTGCCTCCAAAGAACAAAGTTCCCAGGCTATATTCTATCTTGTTGTTACTTAGAAAGTTTATGGATGCAAGGCTGGGAATTACCAGATACCATATGGCATTGCTATAAAGAGGAGAAAGAAAAGTCTACATGGTAGATTGCAGAACTGTTCCCAATTCTGTCCCCCACCCTCAGTATATATGTCCTTTTCCTTCTGACTAGATGTGGAGAATATATATTTTTAAATTTTTATTTATTTGGCTACTTCGGGTCTTAGTTGCGGCGCGTGGAATTTTTCATCGTGGCGCGTGGGCTCTTCATGGCAGGGCGTGGGCTTCTCTCTAGTTGTGGTGTGCGGGCTTAGTTGCCCCGCGGCATGTGGGATCCCAGTTCCCCGACCAGGGATCGAACCCACATCCCCTGCATTGGAAGGTGGCTTCTTAATCACTGGACCACCAGGGAAGTCCCTAGAAGTGGAGAATATTTTCCTGCCCCAGTGATGTTGGGTTTGGCCGTGTGGCTTGCTTGGGCAGTGGGATTTTAGTGAATATGTTACAAACAAAAGCTTGAAATGTGCTGTGTGATTCGGTCCATCCTCTGGTGCTTCTGTAGTCACCATAAGAATGTGTCCTGATTGCCCGTTCATCCCCCAAGTAAAGGAAATGTAAGGAGCAGACCCAAATCAAACCTGCAGCCTGGAGTCAAGTTCACCACAAAGCCCAGCTGACCACAGATGTGTGAGCCAGAAGGCATAATAAATGCTTATTGGTGTAGCCACTGGTTTGGAGTGTTTTGTTTTGCAACAATATTATTGCAAAAACTAACAGATTATTCAGGGTTCTTGAGAGAAACAGAACCAGTAGGATAGATATAGAGAGACGCGCAAGTTGGAGGCCCAGGAAAGCCAGTGGTGCAGCTCCAGTTTGAACCCGAGGGCCTGAGAACCAGGAGTGCCAATGTCTGAAGGCAGGAAAAGAAGGAAGTCCCAGCTCGAGCAGAGAGAAATTTCGTCCTTCCTCTGCCTTTTTGTCCTGTGTGGAACAATGGATTGGATGGTGCCCACTTGCATTGGTGAGAGCAATCATCTTTACTCAGTATACGGATCCAAATAGTAATCTCTTCTGGAAACACCTTCACAGACACACCCAGAACTCATGTTTTTACCAGCTATCTGGGCATTCCTTAACCCAGTCAAGTGGACCATAAAATTAACCATCACACAGTCCACTAGAGACTTGTTCAATTCCTATCCTTTCTTCTGTTAACACAACTCAGGAAAGCAAGGATACCCACACCACAGCTCCATTGCGTGGCTTCAAGGAGTCTCCAGCCGACCACGTAGACATACAATAGGGCTCTTCTTGAAGAAACTCAAACGATGAGATCTGATAATATAGAATTTATGGATCAGTTCTAAGGCTGAACAATGGCCATCTAAGAAAGTTTGCCTGGCAGAGAGGGGAGGGAGTGAAATGTAGCAGTCATGAACAGGGCTGTGAAGTTTACAGCTGAGGTGAAATCATGAAATAAATACTGAGAGGAGAAAAGGAGCATTGTACGTATGTTCTCCAGGATGAAATTTCTTCAGGGAGGTGAGTGAATGTTTGAGTGTGTGTGTATGTGGGGCTGTTTTTCTTGATTCTTCTCTGGCTGTGGATTTGTGAGAAAGGATTACTCCTTTCGTAAACTGGTGTTTGAATGACCTCCTGAAGCCACCCTGTGACAATACGTTTGGCCTCTGTGCCTGGACCTCTATTTTCTCTTTCTGCGTTCACCCTCTGGGTGATCCCATTCAATCTCACAGCTGTAGATCCCATCTTGATCTGATGAATTGAAAATAGTTCTATCTCCAGTCCCTTGAACTCCTGTCTCTTATATACAGCTGTCAACTGGAGGGCTTCACTGACAATAGTTATCACCCAAAACATGTCCCACATTGAACTGATATTCCCCCCCTAAATAATCTGTGTCACCCTTTCCATCTTAGTGAATAGAAATTCCATCCGTCTGACATCTCAAGCCAAAACCAAGGAGTCATTTTGACCTCTCCCATTTTTTCATTCCTTTAGCAATTCATGTGGACTCTGTTCAATACCTATCCAGAAAGCAGCCACTTCCCCTGCCACCAAGGCCCCTTCAGTGGCCCGGGCCACCACCTGTCCCCTGGATTTTTCAGTAGCCTCCTAACTGATCTTCCTCCTAAGCCCTGGGTCCCTTTAGTCTATTCTCAACACTGTGGCCAGAATGATTCTGCTAGGCTGTAAGTCAGGTATGTTATGCCTCTGCTTCCCATTTCACTCATGGCAAAAGGCAAAGTCCCTGCTCTGAGTATTTAAGGTGCCCACATCCCATCGGCCTTCTGCTCCTCTGCTCTCCCCTTCTCACGTCGCTTGGTCAGCTGAGCTCCTCACTTTTCCTCGAGCATGTCAAGATTGCTCCTGCCTGAGTGTCTTCATACTTGCTGTTCCTGCTGTCTGGACCACCCTTCCTTCCTCAAGACTCAGCATGGCTCCCTTACTTATTTCAAGTCTTCACTCAAAAATCATATTCTCAATTAAAAAATGGGCAGAAGACCTAAATAGACATTTCTCCAAAGGAGATATACAGGCAGCCAACAAACACATTAAAGAATGCTCAACATCACTAATCATTAGAGAAATGCAAATCAAAACCACAATGAGGTAACACCTCACACCTGTCAGAATGGCCATCATGAAAAAGAACACAAATGACAAATGTTGGTGAGGATGTGCAGAAATGGGAACACTTGTACACTGTTGGTAGAAAGGTAAATTGGTACAGCCACTGTGGAAAACAATATGCAGGTTCTTCAAAAAACTAAAAATGGAATTACCATATGACCCAGCAATTCCATTCCTGAGCATATATCCAAAGAAAACCAAAACACTGATTCAAAAAAATACGTGCCCCCGATGTTCATAGCAGTTCTATTTATAATAGCCAAGATATAGAAGGAACCTGTGTCTAGCAACAGATGAATGGATAACGAAGATGTGATATATATATATATACACACACACACACACACATATATATATACACACACACACACACATATATATACACACACACACACACATATATATATACACACACACACACACACATATGCATACACACAATGGAATAACACTCAGCCATAAAAAAGAATGAAATTTTACCATTGGCAACATGGATGGACCTGGAGGGTATTATGCTTAGTGAAAAAAGTCAGACATAGAAAGAGAAATACTGTATGATATCACTTATATGTGGAATCTAAAAAATAAAATAGTGAATGTAACAAAGAAACAGACTCAGAGGTATAACAAATTAGTGGTTACCAGCGGGGAGAGGGAATGAGGGATGGGGCAAGATGGCAGGGGGGAGTAAGAAGTACAAACTACTGTGTATAAAATAAATAAGCTACAAGGATATATTACACAGTACAGAGAATATAGCCATTATTTTATAATAACTATATGGAGTATAACCTTTAAAAATTGCAAATCACTATGTTGTATACCTGAAACATATAATATTATAAATCAACTATACCTCAATGACAAATTTTTTTTAAAAATCACATTCTCAGTGAGGAAGCTCCTCAATAAACACTAGTCAAACAAATGAATGAGCTGGGTTGCTCAGCGAAAGGGTATTCTGTTTGGTGACCCCCTTGCTTGTCACACTCTGCCCCAGGCATGAATCCAGCCAGCCCACACCACCTCTGTCAGCGTCAAGTATGATGTTGACGTTCCATTGACCACGTGCCACACCATGTGTCCTGTGCTTCCTCTGTTCCATCCCACTTATTTCTCCAACCACCTCAGAAGCTAGATGCTCTCACCCCCAATGTTGGGGGCGCCCCTGTGCTAAGTCCTGGACTCTTTCGAGGCAACCTTCTGAATTCAAATAAGCTTGGAGGGTGTTTCCCCAGCACTCTGGCCCCAACCTGGAGGTTGTCCTCCTAATCTGACCCTCCAAGGATCCTGGGAGATTTGAAGTTCAGGACAGCTTGGGGAAGGTGTGGGCCCAGGGCCGGAAGGTGACACCAAGGGGCTACAAGAACCTAGCTCAGCGCCTGGCTCCGTGTTTGCTGATCGAATCAGTAAAGGACCTCCCAGAGGCCGCCTGGTGTCGGACAGCAGAAAGTGAAACAAGTTAAAGAGATGAATATGTTTAGATTGTTTTTACAGCAACAATGTTTGGTCAAAGTTGGAACAGAATAAAGCTAGCCCAAACAACTGGAGGGTCGTGGGTGGTCTCTGAGGGATGTAACTACATGTAATGGGGTGAAATTGAGCAAAGGAAAATGCTCTCACAGGGAAGCTGACTATATGGTGCCACTGGGTCCTAAGGAAGTGGTAAAACCCCTCCCTGAAGTCGTGTTGGGCTACTTTGGGCAACGTGCGGATCGGGCACACAGTGGAGGTGGGTTCCGGCTGCCTTGCGGGCCTGTGTGGCTTCCTCCGTCCCCATAGAGTCCCTAGAAGGCCGCTGAGCCTTTTTCATGAAAGAACCCTAGTTTTAGACCAGGGTTGGGACGTTTGATCTGAAAATGCACTTTAAGGAGATTGTGCTGGAACTTTTTAGGACTTCCTGAGTTTATAATCAAGAAATAGAAATGTTTATTTCCCTTCTCTAAGAACAACGCAGAAGCATCTCAGCGTAGGTGGGGAGATGTACATTGTGCTTAAGAAACAGCAAGCCTCCTGGAGGCCAGCAGATCCCCAGAGTCAGCCTCAGAACCTCACATGTAGTTTGTGTTTCGAATTCCTCTTACATAGATCCGAGTCTCATGCAGATCCTTGTCAGGTTTTTCTAGTCAGGTTTGGGGTAAGGACAGGTGACAATGGCAAAGAAATGTCCCCTTTATCAGCAAGCTTGTGGAGATAAGTGGTACAGGGGATTTTTTTTCTTTTTCCCAACTTATTCAAGAAAACAAAGGACTTGAAATGACAGTCCTCAGGCCAAATTCAGTCACAGCGTGTCTTGCCTGGCCTCTACAGGGTTTTTAGGAAACTCTGAGCCAACATTTAAAAATTGGGAGGGCTTCCCTGGTGGTGCAGTGGTTGAGGGTCCGCCTGCCGATGCAGGGGACACGGGTTCGTGCCCCGGTCCGGGAAGATCCCACATGCCGCAGAGCGGCTGGGCCCGTGAGCCATGGCCGCTGAGCCTGTGCGTCCAGAGCCCGTGCTCTGCAATGGGAGAGGCCACAACAGTGAGAGGCCCACATACCGCAAAAAAAAAAAAAAATAACAAAATAAAATAAAGTAAAAATAAAAATTGGGAGATTTCACATAAATATCTGAAATTTTGGAACATCCTAATAATTCGTAAGGCCCAGGAGCTCCAGTCAGCACCCCATACCCAGTGTGGCAGCCAGCAGCCGTGATCCCTTCCATGAGGCTGCAGCTCCCCAGCTAACCTCGGACCCGCCAGGCGGGCCTCAGACATTGCCATGCACTGCCTTATCCCAGGAGAACTGGAGTTTGCCACTCCTGAAATAAAGTAATCTTTTATTTCAAGAAGAAAGCATGGGAATTTGAAAATTTGAAAAAAAGTTGCTTTGTAACACAAATAAATTGTACAGAAAACCTAAGGCTGTCAATCCTGAGAGTAATGCTCTCAGTAGAGTCTACGCAAGGATTAAAACAAATAATTCCCTGTCCTGGGTTGGGTTTTCTAGAAGAGGAGCCCAAGCCAAAGATTCCTGTGCAAGGGATCTGATGGGTCTTTGCTCTCAGGAGAAGGAGAGTGAGAGAAGCAGGAAAGGGGATGGGGAGGGAGCTTGGAAGGATGCAGTCTCAGCCTGACCCCACAGGAGCTCTGGAACTTGAACCGTACCACAGCACTGGTCCCACCGAGGCAGGGGGCACCCTTTCCCACTCCTGTGTCACTCAGTCATGGGGAGACACATGGTAGGGGAACACCCAGGGTGAGGGGCTCGCATTCAGGGTGGGAAGAGGAAGGCTGTAAGTTCTAGGCAGAGGAGGTCTGGGGTGGGTGGATGTACCGCCTTGCTAAATGGCATCTGTGTGGAACATTACCTCCCACCAACAGTTATAAAATAATGAATTCTTACTATTAAGAGAATTAACAAATGTAGGAAAGGTTAAGAAAAAATCATTTCTTACCCCACAACTTAGAGATAGTAATTGTTCATATTTATGCACTGAATTATCCTTTCCTTTTTCTTTTAACTCTGAGTTAAAATAACTTGGACCCTTATCTCCCTATTTGTGGGAAATCCAGCGCCCTTCCCAGTATTCCTAAGCATTCCGCAGGGCAGAAAAGGGGGTATGTCATTGACCAAAGGCCTCCTCTGCTGGACTCTGAAATCCATCACAGTTGTTGCGCTGAGGCCCCTTCCACCAGCCTCCTCCAGTTATATTTTCTCTCCAGGCGTTTTTCCTAATGAAATCCTTGCCTGTTTCATCCCATCACGGCATCTGCTTCTCAGACCCACATTAACACAGTACTTACATTCTCCTAGAGCTAACTGCTGCTCCCTTCACAATTTGTGGTTGCCTCTGGCCATCCTGGCCTCTGCCCCAGCTGGAGCATTCTGGGTGCAGGGGTGGAGTGTCCAGAGGGAGAAAAGAAAGCAGAGAGAGGTCCCAAAGACTCATTTGGCCACTTGACAACTTTTCCCTGGCCTTCTTTGTTTTAAGATCCCTCTCTCAGGTGCTGAATCCTGGACCCCCTTGGAAGCCCACCCAGGAGACCAAGAGGGCCAGGGCCAGGAAATAGAGGCTGTGCCCCAAACATCAGTCAGACTGGGGGAGCTGCACTGTGTCTTGCCCCTGACCCTGCTGGTCTTCTCTCTCTTATTGTGTGCTGGCTTCTTGTTCTGCATCTTGTGCTGCTAAGACTTGATGACATGGTCACTTTCTTATTCTCTGTCCCCTACAGTGAGCTCCTTACCTAGCTTTCTGGTTTTGACACTGATGTTTTTGTTTCCTCTTAGAGCAGATGCTGTTCGTGCCCCCCCCCCCCCACATCATCTTGATGTTCACCTCCATGCTCCAAAGGCTGCTCACTGCAGACACCTGTGAGAGCTTTTTCTGGTCATGGGAGATGCTTGGTTTGAGCTCAGGGCCAGCCAGAAGTGCTATAAAGTTAATGTTCTGGAAGCAGCTCTGACCAATGATGGACAAGGCATGGGATACATGCCCCAGCTTCTTGCCTCGTGGTTGGGATAATTCTGAGGGTGCTCTGCACTGCCTCTGGAGTTCCCACAGGATTGCCCTCTGGGGTAACTGGCTTGGAAACTCACCCTTTATCATCTTCCTTTCTGTCTTCCCACTCCCATACCAGTGTTTCTTGGAATTATCTCCCAAATAAAGCACTAGCACTGGAATCCTTATCTTGAGGTCTGTTTTAGGACACCAGAAAAAGCTATCTCTACCTGCTCGCTGCTGCTCTGGGCTAAATGTCTGGATGTTGAGAACCCTAAGGGTGGGAGAGAGGCACATGAGGACTGGTGCTGTCCTGCAGGTCATGGTGTTGCTTCTGAGAATGCCGAAGAGGAGGCCCCCTCCTTCTGAGGCCAAAGGGGCAGTAGGCTCAGCCCAAGGAGCACGTGCAAGTGTTGCAGAAGAGGACTTTTGGATTGGTTTTGGTCCCTGAGATGACTTGGTTGGCATGCAAGTTTTCAAACTTGAATTAGTTGTCAAAACCGGAAGAGTTCACATAAAATCTACCTTTGCGTCTTGTTTGGAAGAACTGGGAGATGTAGCTGACAACACTGGCCAGCACCCCTCCTCCTGCCAATGATCACCCTAACTGAGCAGCCGCCAGCCCCCCCTTCAGACGGGGCTCGTGTGTTCCAGGTCTCCACCCACCAGGCTTCGTGTGTTTCCTCAGCTTGCCAGGATCCTGCAGGCATCTGGGCTTGGGGTCCTGTGCTAGGATTGCTGGGACCCTAGAACTGGGGCCAAGGCATATGGCCCTGTGCTAACTCACCTGGAGGGTGATGGGATGTGGAGAGTGCTGGTGCCAGGCCCTGAGTTTGCTGTCACGTGACCGATGGGCCATGCTTGTTTCAGGAGCCCAGTACCTTCTTAAGAGGACAAAGCCAAAAAGGCCAACAGGATCCTGAATATGAAGCTTTCTAGCCCAGTGGTTCTCAACCCCTGGTCTTACTTCTTAAAAACACCAGCATTTGGACCCCATCCTCAGGAATTCTTATTTGACTGGTCTGGGGTTGGCCCAGGGTATTGATATTTTTAAGTGTGTTGGTGTGTGCCAGAGCAGGCTTGTACAGCTCAGGAGAGACCATGGCCTGTATCTCCTGTTGAAATCAACTACAGTGGGAGTATTCACACCATGGCGACAGAGCTCACCCCATCCTTCAGAGAGCCTGTTGTTAGACATTTCCCAGCACATCACTGAAGAAATGGGAACTACACCATGAGCTGTGTCTTTAGCAGGGATTAATGACCCTGATGTGGGATGTGTTGCCCACTCTGGGGCAGAAGTCTCTATACGTGGAGGGAGTGGGTGGGCGCCATATTGACTCTTTAATTCAACATTAGAGCTGGAATCTCTGTTCTGCTCATTAACTGTGTGACCTTGGATGGTGTCCTCAACCTCTGGGCCTCCAGCTTGCCATCAATTCCATAGGAAGAGTACTCTTTACCTCTCAGGAGAGTTGTGTGAAGGAAATGAGATACCCAAATTGGTCATCTGCCATAGAGTCATACTCCACAAAGGCCACTTGTCTTTCCCTTCGTCTGAAAGGGACACAAAGTACACAATGTAGTTTCCAGAGCCTCCTGCGAGGAGCTGTTTCATGAATGGTGACTGACTGCTGATATGAGTGGGTTTGGGTGAAGGTCCACTTGGAGGCCAGCTGGGAAAACCCACGACTAACTGGTTCTTCAGTGGCTGGACCTGGGCCCCGGGGGGTGGTGGAGTTAATCTTTCAGTTGGAAATGACTCTTCCAACTACTATTTTGATACAGGAAAATCAGGGGCTGTTGTCCATTGAAAGAAAAAAAAGAGCGACATTAATTACAGTCTCACCCATGACAATTTACTCTGACTAAAATCTCGCCACTCACCATTTGTATGATCTCTTTTAACCTGAAAAGCAGCTCTTTTGCTCCCTTTCTAACCCAGACCCAGTATTTAGCAGGGTAATGGGATTTATGATTTTGTTTACATCAGTCTCCGTGGCGATCCACCATCAAAGATCAGTTGCTTGGCAACGTGGCATTGTGGTGCTGCAATGGAGGGGGAATTTTTGTCTCTCTGAAGCGGGGCTTAAGGAATAATGAAAACTTCTGCTCATACTTCTCATGAATGCTTTTATTTTCAGGGTCAACCAAATGTTTTTTCAGAAAGACTAATGCACTTTTCTTCAAGTGATATACCGTAAAATGTTTCTCCAAGATTATCCTGTCTCTGAGCAGAGGACAACAGGCTCTAGACGTTTTTATTTTCTCCTTGCTATTGCAAAATGAGGTTTGAGCAACTCTGGGCCCATCATAATGGAGTGCGTCTCTCTCATTTACTGGCATTTTCCGCACTCATTAGCCAATTTTTTTTTTTTTTTAATGAGCTGTTATACACTCTGAATCACTTGTCATCTTAGAAACCAGTTTCGTTTGGTCTGTAGTTGGTTTACCACGATCCCTTTGATGATGGGGTCAATGTTAGCAGAGGCCTGGAGGGTACAAAACCCCAATTTCCCTCTGTGGTTCTTATTGACTATAGACGTTTCTACGAATGATCAAAAGACCTGTTTTAAGACATGCAAATGCACCTTCCTGACCTCTTTCTCAATGTGGGTACACATGAAGGGGGGAAGAAGTTGATTCATAGAGATCTGCATGGACATAGCCCAGGCTGGAGGTGTGGAAACCATGGTGAGAATCATGGTGAAGATGACAGTAGTTGACCAATCACTTGCCACACGCTTTACATGTAATATCTCACTCGATTCTTACAACACTAAGCCACATGTAATCAGCTGGGGGGCCAGTCACAGCAGCCCTAGCAATTGAGAGCCCCCCAGCAATGTCTCCCCTTTGGCCCAAGCCCCCCACCAGTACCTTCACTGATTTCTCTTCACTGTTGTTCTTTCAAGCTAAACTCAGAGCTCAGCTTCGCATGGTAAGTGACCCTCAACTGCCCCAATCATAGGCCCATCCTCACCCAAAGCCAAGTTTAAACCTAAAGACTTTTTTGCATCCTTATTAGGTGTGCTAATGATCTACCTGATTGTGACTGACTTAACGTCTACTAGGCTGTGGCACCGTGGACTCATGTGTCTCTAACCTGAAGATGTGTGAGAATCACTTGTGGGTCCCGAGGTTCCTCACCCACAGAGACTGATTTAGCAGGCCTGGGGCGAGGCCCAGGAATTTTTATTTCCAACAAGCACCCAGATGGCACTGCGGGTCCCCTGGGCCCCTCTGTGAGCAGAGTATTTTGTCTCAGTATTTTAGCCTGGCCCCTGCTCTGAAGTCTGCAAGCATTGCAGTTTCTAGCTTAAGACTTTATGTGGAGTCAGTGCATGTTTGAAGTGACACTTCATCATACCCAATTTTCATCTCACTTCTTGCCAAGGACTTGGCAGATCTTATGTTCATGGACTGTTTAGAATTTACGTGCGTTATGTTGCATTTGTGGAGTAGTTTATATGCATTATGTTATTTGGCCCAGTGGGGTATGGTTTTGCGCACTTTACAAATTAATAAATGGAGCCTGAGATGATGACTTACTCATGTTCAAAGGGTAGTATATGAATTATGAGCCAGGCCTTTAGAAGCTAAATCCTTTTGTCTGTTCATTTCGCCATAGCTGCCTACCTTTGTTTCGTGTCTTGGAGTTGTTGTCTCTGTGCTATGAGGCAGGAGAATACATGCTCTCTGAGGAAGCCAGGAAACTAGGTGAAGAAAGGAAAGGATTCCTTCGATGGAGGCTGAGAGATCCAGCCATCACGCCAGTACCCAATTCTCCATTCATTAAATGGGGTTAACAGTATATCTACCTCACAGTTTGTGCAAAGGGTTAAATGTGTGTAGTGGGTTTGTCCTAGAGTGAGCTGTTATTAGTATCCCTAGCGAAGAAGAGAAGATACTAGAAGTCCTGGGACAGTGAGTCGACTGCTTCTGTTGATTCTAGATGTTTCATAGGCAAAGGATTTGTAACATTTTTTTTTTGACTGTGCCACTCAGCTTGCAGGATCTTAGTTCCCCGACCAGGGGTTGAACCCGGGCCCTCAGCAATGAAAGCACGGAGTCCTAATCACTAGACTGCCAGGGAATTCCCCATTCTTGTGATTTTTTTTTTCGTTTAGCTCTGAAATGCTCATACAATCTGCAAAACATCATTTTTGATGGAATTAAATCTTGGTTCCAAGGCAGTCCTCAATTTGGAACATGGAAATCCATGGCTGTAGGTCATTTTGTTTCTTTTCTTCCTTTGGCTCAAATTAAAGCCCTTGAAAAGGGGTGTAAGAAATTGGTTGTTCAGCCAACTCCTGTGTAAGCTTGTTACTGAAGAATCAGGGATTGCTAGAGAAATAAAATAATGCTATTTATCAAGCACTTACTTAGTGCTAGTCACAGCCATGGCGTGAGAAGCTATGAGGTATGAGGAAACTGAGGCTGGGCATGGGGGTGGGTCCCCTGTCCAAGCTCCAATTCAGGCTCATACGGCTCTGCTTCCAAAGCCAGCTTCTTAACCACCCTGACACATCACCATGCCCCTCAATCAAACCCCCAAATCTACCACTAATAAAAAAAAAAGTCTAAATTTGGGAAGAGAACCTTCTTCCTCCTTTCTTATCCAAGCTTGGGCTGTTTTCTAAACTGGCATGTCTGGGAGCACATTTCATTTCCTCTCAAGTTTCCTGCCCCCCAACACCCAGTAGTTACGACATATTCAAAAGACTAAGAGGAAAGAGAGAGAATGAGGGGCAAGGGGACCCTTGAGGCAGAAGAGGCACAAGGCGAAGAACCTGAGCCACTGATGCTTTAGAAAAGGTGTCAAGCCTGTGGCCCCCAAGGCCAGCATCCACGGGGTGGCGGGTCGGGAGGCTTTGGGTGGAGTGCGCTGTGTATCCAATGGGTCTGGGCTGCCCTGGTGGTAGTTTGGGATTCATTGGGCCCCCCCCACCCAGTGCCAATTAGGTGAACTCTCCAGCCTGCTCTAAAGTTCAGTTACAGCCTGCTGTAAACTTTGCAGCCCTGTTTGCAAAGTTCCCTCTGTCTGGGTCTGAAAACTTCCTGGGGTGACCCCTAAACTGAGTAGCCTGAGCCTCCCTGCCGATGTATCAGCCCTGATGTCATCATAAGAGCAGCTATTCCTTTTAGCATTTGGTATAAGGAGACGCCCTGCAAGCTGGCTAGAATTAACGACTCTTTCCAGACATGGAAACCGAAGCTTAAAGAGGTTCAGGAAGGTGCCCGGGAACATAGAGCTAGTAAGCAAGTGGTCTGGGCGAAAGCATCCGAACCTGTCTGCCAGCTCTAAATATATGTCCCTTTCACCATTCTGTGCTGCCTTTCACAGGAAGGCCCACCCCCTGGTAATCATCTATATGAGGAATGGGCCTGTGGGGGAGAAGGCTCTGTGGAGCGGCTGTGCTCTCCCTGAGCCCACCTTCACCCCAGGCCCCCTGGCAGAGAGGGTGGTAGTTCTTCTCGGGTGTGGGAAGGTGCTGGAGGATGCTCACCGGCCACCGGCAAGTCCCTTTACCCCCACCTCCATGCAGCACCTCCGTGAAGCTCAAGCATCGCTGATGAGGGAATGCTGACCCAGCCTGAGAGAGAAAAAAGGGCAGGAACAAGGTGAGTGGATGAGCTAATGTAGCTCAGTTTCATTGGTACTTGGTTCTGCCTCAAAAAGTCCAGGTGGAAGGTGGAAGTGGCTCTCGATGTGGATGGATTCCCAAGATGCTTTTCTGAGTGAAAAAGACAAATCATAGATGGGTAGCATACCACTTATGTAAACACACATATTCACGCAAAAATGCAGCAGGCAGGCCTCGGAGATACTTACAGGTTCAGTTCCAGACCACCGCAAGAAAGCGAATATTGCAATAAAGTGAGTCACACGTTTTCTTTCTTTGGCTTCCCAGTGGTTATAACAATATACTGTAGTCTATTAAGTGGGCAATAGCATTATGTCTAAAAAATGTACGTACCTTAATTTAAAAATACTTTATCACTAAAAAATGCTAACCATTATCTGAGGCTTCAGTGAGCCGTAATCTTTTTGCAATAGTAACATCAAAGATGACTGATCGCAGATCACCATAACAAATATAATACTAACAAAATAGTTTGAAATATTGGGAGAATTACCAATATGTGACACAAAGACACAAAATGAGCAAATGCTGTTGAAAAAATGGCACTGATAGACTTGTTTGATGCAGGGTTGCCACAAACATTCAATTTGTTAAAAAAAAAAACAAAAAACAACCGCAATAAAGCGAAGGGCAATAAACCGAGGTGTGTCTATAAATGGTTTCTGGGGACACATATGTACACACACTTGCATGCATACATGTGCACATACACATTTCTAGAAGGAGTTACTCCTAACTTTGGCTACCTCAGATGGTGAGATTGGAGTGGTGATCAAGAAGGACTTTAGCTTTATCCAAATGTTTTAATTTTAAAAAGCAGAGTGCATTTGTGTATTATTTTTCCAGTTAGACCCTAAATTTAAAGTGATATTTAAAAAAGAAAAAGCAGCCCATTGCTATGGCTGCCACCTAAGGGATGCCTTTTTGACAACTCTGCATGGGCCGTCCCCTGAATAACTGAGGCTGGGAGGCTTCTTGCTGCAGTCCTGTCACTTCATTCTTTGAGTGGAGGTTCTGCCAGGTTCTCAGTGCCCTTCAGCGACTCAGGGACAGGCAGTAGCCTTAGCAGAGTGGGGAAGACCTCCCCCCCCCCCCCCGGTGTGGGAGGCCCTCTCTTTCTCTTTGGCTTTTCACTTCTTTCATTTCTTCCCTTTCAAATGTCTTTGATCCATTGCTTTTGCCACATCACTTTGCAGGTGGCGAAGCCTTAAAGGTCATTCTCCCCAGACACATCTGAGTTTTACTAACAGGTGAAGATAGGGCATTCTGGAGAAGGGGAGGGGAGGACGACTGTGGTCTGGGACACTGGCAACCAGGTTTTATGCAGGTGCTTCCACTGCTCGCCTGCGAGTCTGGCTGTTCCTCAGGCCACAGGGAAGCAGGAGACGTGTGGTCTGCAAAGCAGGCAGATTCTTTCAACAGGGAATTCCTTCTCAACTCATTAGCCATGGGATTAAACAGACACTGCTTTCTCCCTTCACCTAATCTCTGATAATCCCAGATAATCTTCCCACTGAAGGCGACAAAGTCCTCAGTGGGGTTGACTCCTATGTCCTCCAGGCTTGGGCAGCCGGGTGCCTCCTAATGTATAAGCTGTCTCCCTCCAGTTCCAGCTCTAGTGTCTGGATGGGACCCTGGATTTGGTGAGTTGACCTGGTGTCAGAGTAAAATTCTCACCTCCCCTTTGACCACGGAATAGAGCTTCAGCCCTCATATTCCAAGATTCTAAACCACACAGCCTAACAGAGGGTGTTGGAGCCTGGATCCCACAAACCTTTTCTTCCTTATTTCCGACTGGAGTGGCAAGAGTGGTCAGACTTCCCTGTTGGGTAACGAAGTCATACCACATAGCAAAGGATCTGGTGATAAAAGGACCTGACTGCTTGAATGTGAGGAGGATTTGGAAAGCCAAGGAGATGATTCAATATAAAATAATTACACCTCACTTTGTAATAATTGATGAGAAGCCGATCGTGCCTGGGAAGAATCTTTATTCCCTGCTGCCAATTTGTAGCACGTGTCCTTCCCTTGATGAGGCAGCCTGGTGTAGGGATGAGAATACAGATTCTGGAGACAGGAAGACTTGAATTCGAATCCCACTTCTGCCACTAACTAATGGTGTGACCTTGGACAACCATTCTCTGAGTCTTAATTCCCTCACCAGGAAAGTCAGTCTTTATAGTGACCATCTTCCAAGGTTGTGAATCTTAGAGATAAAATGTATTTAATCTGCCTGGCACATACTAGGTACTCAGTAAATGGTAGCTACTATTATCATATTATTATCTATGGTCCGTTACTCAGGACTCATAATCACGAGTGGTATAAACCTAATCACGATAAGTCAAGCAAAAAGGGAATTTATTGGTTTATCTAACTGAAAAGTCTAGAACTTCAGACATGACTTAATCTAGGTTCTCAAACTGATTTATGAGAAATCAATCTTTCTCCTTCTCTACCTCTTAGGCTGCTTCCTTCTGAGCTGGCTTCATTCAGGTGATGGCAAATGTGGACACCAGTAGATCTAGATTTATATTCTACCTGTTGAGCAACCCTAGGAGAGAAAGGACATGTTTTGCCATTGTTTAAGCAAATTCCCAGATTATTCTAACTTGAATGGTTTAGGTAGTTCATCTTCCCATCCCTAAGCCAATTATTGTGTCTAGAAGACTGGAATATGTTGGTCATGCCTTGGTCACGTGCCTGTACCTGATCTTGCAGGATAAACCCCATATGAAACTGAAGGAAGGCTGGGGGAATAATCCTAAGGAAAACTGGGATGGGTACCATTATCAGAAGAAGGGACAGTAGATGCTCGGCAGGCGCAAACAAAAGACCTCTACGACAAGGGCGTGTTTTCAGTGGATTTTCTAAGAGATTGACAACCTTGGAAGATTACTGTTCAACAGAGGGTTGCCATTCATTTCCTTAGCTGTATGTAAGTTTTCTGGTTCTGTATTTTTTTCAGAAATGCAAATGAGTGAGCAAATTAATAAGTTTTTCTTAATATATTCCAATACAGGAATATAATTTGAAATTGCCCATTGTTCTAAATTCCCATGAGAGTAATCATGCTGGGATTTTAAAAGTAATTGGAATGGACTTCTAGAAAATGCTTTACAGATCTTACCATCATTATGGAGGGAAGTTAGTACACACCCGGGCCCGCCAAACTACGTTAGGCATATTGCCCCAGGACACAGACTATTCCTATTGTATTAATTGGACACCTTTGGAAGCAAAAGTTCCTAAAATGCTAGAAGATTTTCTTGACATCAGAGAATACTGGGCTCAGTTTGTTCTAAATCAACAACGACTGAGCAGCGTACCTTGATGATGTAGAGGACAGACACAAATCCTAACCCAAAGGGCGTAACTGCACAGATAACTGATAGAAGACAGAATGTGAATGTTCTTGAGATATATACTGGGTTTTGGGGGATTCAGAAAAGGATAATGAATGTTTGGGGAGCGTAAAACCCCTTCATGAGGAGAGCAAGCTGAGATGGACTTTGAAGGGTGTGATCTCGTTTGTGGAAGTTCTTCTTGGCAAAATGAACCTGAAGGGACGTTTTCAAGAGTGGCTTGGGTGACTCTCAAAGTGTCACTAGTGATGCTAGAAGCTGGGAATGCCTGGGGACATTGGCCTGGGCCCGTACTACTTGTGGCAAGCCCCCCACAGACATTTCCCTACCTGAGCTAATGTTGTGGCTGGACCAGCACTTGTGCTTCTTGTTTAGATTCCAAGACGCAACAACCATCAGGGAACTCTGACAAAAACAAACCTTATTACTCACAGTTCTGGAGGGTACACAGAATGCCCAAGGGGCACACAGAGAGGTAGAGAGATCTGGGGTTCTGCCTTTATTGGGGGTAGGGGGCCTAGGGCTTCACAAGTTCACTCTTTATTAGCAAATTTAAAATATAAGAATGGGAATTAGGGTGAGGGAAGGTTTCCTTCCCTTGAGTGGGGTCATTCAAATGGTCAGTTATCTTGGTCACCCAGGCTTTCCAAAAGGGGAACTTCATGGGTGGGGCAGGCCTGGCTTCTTACCTGGTTGTTTAGTTAGTAACTGTGTCCCACAGCTGGGATATGTTTATTTGAGGTGGTGTCTTTGAAGTGGATGCTTCAGCAATCAAATGCTTATTGTCTGGTACTTATAGTACAAGGGTTCAAGCCTCCAGAGGAAATCTCCTTTCACAGCCCCAAAATAAGAACAACTGGATTTGCAAGAGTGTTTTTGAGCTCACGAAATGCTTTCACAAGCATTTTTTATGGATCTGAGAACAAAGTCTCCCAACCAGTAGACAGAGTCTCTCTGACTGCTTGCTTTGGATTTGGGGTTGTGGTTCAGTGATGTGACCTGCCTTGTAATCAATGCATCTCTCTCCATCCACGCTCCTCCTCAAGACTGTGGCCTTCCTGCTTCCCAGCCCTTCCTTGAGCTGTATTCGTAGGCATTGCGGCTTGATCTGGGAGTTGGATCCAAGGCATTGCAAGTTTCAGAATCTCACTACCGCTAACACCTTAATATTATAGATAAATTGATTACAATACATTAGCAAAGGCGGAAAAGACTAGACTCTCCCCTTTTCCAAGCTGATGGGTGTCTGGTGTCCAGCAAGGCTCTACCTGAGTGGTGACTCTCTCAGAATCATGCAGGCAGGAATTTTCAGCAGTCACTTAGATTGCTTCCTTCACCCCGGACATTTTTATCATGGCCCATTAATTTATGACCTGGGAAGACTTTTAAAAATCAAAAACAAATTAGAAACAATTTTTTTTACTTGGCTCCTGTTCTGTGTTATACTTTGACTGAAAGGTAACCCAGAGAGCAGGCTGTTCTGAAGGTCTGAGCTTGGACTGGGTGTCTGGGCCACTCGGTTTCCACTTCTGCCACGGCATGGCTGCCACCCTGGCCTTGGTCAGGTTACTTTTGTTCTCTTGGTGGCCACCTCTCCATTTCTGAAAAGAGACCCTATTCTGGAAACAAGCTCATTCACAGAACAGGGATACTTTCTGGCCCTCAGCTTCGTCTTTCAAAGGCACTGAGTTTGAGTCACATCTCTACGATGCTGTCAAGGATGAGAGTTGCAGAAGAGGAAAAAGAGAAATCCCCACCAGGGTAGTGAGCGATCCAGGCTGCCCAGTGTCTTCCCCGGGGATCGCGTGCTGACACTAGCCGTTGACAAGTCTCTCCCCTCCCCTCCGTTTTGGCCAGGGCTTGGCTCTGAGAGGCACATCCCTCTCTGCTCAGCCACTTAGTGTTTACTGAGAGGGAGACACCCATGTGAAAGGGGGGTGTTTATTGCACCCCATCTAGATTTAATGGGAGGGGAGAAGTGGAAACTTCTGGCAACTCAGGCAGGGTTCTGAATTCATGGACCCCATTGCTACCCAAAAGGGGAGAACTGATTTTAGAATCAAATCTGTTGACATGCCATTTGTGACTGTGCCAACCTAAATGCCTTTCATATATTGAATGGCAATTCAATAGAAACCCCAAACAGTCTACCCGTGAAAGCCGCGGACCTCAGTGAGAAGGATTAGAGACGTCCTGATATTTGGATATGTTTAAAAAGAGAAAAAAATGAAAGCAGTGTGCTCAGTGGGTGTGGGCCCCCCAAAGCTGTAGCCACAATAAGGTGCCACGGTGAGAGGATTACAGCCAGGAAGAGGAAAATACCTGCACCCATAGCCTGGCCGGGAAGACTGCGGAAGGAAAAGAGGAAGTTCGTGACCGGAGGGGTCTAGCCAAGTGGGGAGTCTGAAATCGGCAGCCCTGCTTGGCTGTTCTTTATTCTTCCTGTTGGGCAGAGTTTGGTAGTGGGGTGAGTGGGCTGGGCTGTGTGGGCAAGGGCGTTCAGGGACTCCAAGGAAGGGAGATCAGTGCAGCCTGGCCAGGTCTTAGCTCCTTTGTCCATAGCCACATGTGAGTGGAGAGTCAGGCTTCCCTGGGAGATGTTCCCTTTGATCCACTAGAAAATCTCTGCAGGAGTTATTAGAAGAATAGACTATGAGCAGGGAAATCAAGAATATGGGATGCCAATTCTATTTGACTTTCTGTGTATGTGTGTGTGTGTGAGAGAGAGAGACAGAGACAGAGACAGAGACAGAGAGATTCCTCTTCAGCTCATGAACAAACTGTGATGATTTTCCCTGTCTTACTCATGGGGACACACCCTGGGGCTGTGAAGAGTTGGGCAGGTTACTGAAGCTGAGGTGAGAGCCTGGGATAAACTCTACTCTGAATGCAGATTCAGAAGGAGCACCTAGGGCTTCCCTGTTGGCACAGTGGTTAAGAATCCGCCTGCCAATGCAGGGGACACGGGTTCGAGCCCTGGTCCAAGAAGATCCCACATGCTGCGGAGCAACTAAGCCCGTGCGCCACAACTACTGAGCCTGTGCGCCTAGAGACCGTGCTCTGCAACAATAGAAGCCACTGCAACGAAGAGTAGCCCCCGCTTGCTGCAACTAGAGAAAGCCCGTGCATAGCAATGAAGACCCAACATTGCCAAAGATAAATAAATAAAATAAATAAATTTATAAAAAATAATTAGAAGCACCTATTGTAGGTATGGGGAGCAGAGCTCAGTTATCATTGTATCAACGGTGAGGGGCACAGTTCTAAGCATTTTCATAGACTTTATTCCATTTGATCCCACAATACCTCCAGGGGTGGACAAAGCAGGCGTTTTTCAATTTTTCCCCCATTTTTTGTTTTCTCCCCATAGATGGGGAGACTGAGGTGCAAAGAGTTTGGGTCTCTAGCCAAGGGTCTGCCTAGCTTTGGGCAGAATCCTGTTCTCACCTCCTTTACAACTTATGAACCCATGAAATGGCTTTGCTAGGAAATTGGGGCTGCTTGAAAGGTGGTGTCACCTCTGGAGTGGCAGTAGTGATTCCAGTGGGCCCATCTTGAAGGTGAGGAATTGACCTGCCCACCTCTCAGGGAAGGGCAGACTCAACAAACACAAAGCTTCGACTGAAGGTGTGGTTTGGGGGAACAAGTCCCAAACCTTGGGCCATGGGGAATGAGTTTCTCACTGGGTCAGGCAGTCCCCTCTGAGCTCTCCTGTCATGTGAGTACGTCCTCACTCAGCCCTGACAGTACTCACCGTGTGCCACGCAGTGCCCAAAGCAGACAACAACCTTCTGTCCTCCTGAGTTTACATCTGAGTGGCAGAGGACCCAGGAGTGTCAAGTGGAAGTGTGGACTGTTACACAGTGATAAGTGCCGTGGAGGAAACAGCAAGGACGAGGGACAAGGAAGAAGCACGGGGAGCAGTGGGAGTTGCAATTCGGAAGAGACTGGCAGAGAGGGTGTTGCTGAGAGCTTGCCTGTGGGAAAGATGTAAAGCCAGGCAGCGGGGAGGGGTGTGATACCTGCAGGAGCCCATTCCAGGCAGAGGGAGCGGCAAGGAGGCCACATGGCTGGGGCTGCAGCTGAGGCCCAAGGAGGGGAGCGGGGAGGACATGCTCGTTGTTCAGGGCCCGGTGACCCACTGTGCAGGGTCTGGCTTTTCCTCTCAGTGAAATGGGAAGCCATTAAGGGTTTGAGCAGTAGTGTTAAGGTGTTAGTAGTGGTGAGATTGTGAAACTTGCAATGCCTTGGATCCAACTCCCAGGTCAAGCCGCAAAGCCTACGAATACAGCTCAAGGAAGGGTTGGGAAGCAGGAAGGCCACAGTCTTGAGGAGGAGCGAGGATGGAGAGAGACACATTCATTTCAAGGCAGGTGACATCACTGAACCACAACCCCAAATCCAAAGCAAGCAGTCGGAGAGACTCTGTCTAATGGTTGGGAGACTTTGTTCTCGGATCCATAAAAAATGCTTGTGGTTTAATGCAATCTCTGGCTGGTGTTGAGAGGAGAAGAGAAGACAGAAACAGGGAGGCAGTTTAGCTGCCATTGCAGTAATGGAAGGAGACATGATAGTGGCTCGGGCCAGGGTGGAAGCAGTGATTGGATTCTGATATACCTGCTGGATTTTGTGTAGGGTGTGAGAGAAAGCAGGAGTCATGAGGACCCTCACTTTTTCCCCAAGAGAATAGAAAGATGAAGTTACCATGAACTAAGACTGTGGGATGACGGTAATTTGGGGGGAACTCTTGGAACCCCCTTTTTGGATATGTTAAGTTTGAGAAGACTTTTAAATACCCAAATGGGAATGTAGCAAGCGGCCAGTGGATACATCCGACCAGAGTTTAGGGGTGAGATTTAGGCTGGAGATGTAACGGTGTGAGCCCTCAGTATATGGATGTCATTGAGAGAAGAGCCCTGGGCCTCTAGCATCAAGGTCACAGAGAAGAGGGAGACCTTGGGGAACACTTTCTGCTATTCTGGAAACGGGTTTGTCTAGAGAGCTACTGCCTATCTGGCTACTGAAAACTTTATCTCTAATCACCTGCCTGGAGATGAGGTTCCTTTCCAGACTGGGCCTCTGCAGGTGACACTGGCCTGCGCCTCTTCATTTTCTTGGGGCAGCAGGGACCTGTGGTGCCTTAGAGGCCGAGCAGGACCCTGGCGTCTGAGCCCCATGGACAGCACTGTGAACAGCATCAGGGAGACAGGCAGCCAGACAGGGGTTAGACTCTCCCCTCCTCCCTTCCTCGGGCAGCTTCTCCCTTCCACTTCTCCGAGCTTAGGTTCCTCATCTGTGAAGTTGAGATAATGACAGCACCTGAGCCATAGGATTATTTCACGGAGTCAATAATCAAGTAAGTTGAAAGCATTCAGCTGAGTGTCTGAACATAGTAAGCTCTCAATAAATGTTAGATATTATTGTTGTTATTTAAGATTATCTTTCTTTAAGATACTTTGAGGGACTTCCCTGGCAGTCCAGTGGTTAAGACTCTGTGCTTCCACTGCAGGGCACATGGGTTCGATCCCTGGTGGGGGAACTAAGATCCTACATGCTGCATGCCGTGCACAGCACTGTCAAAAAAAAAAAAAAAAAAAAAAAGATACTTTGTGATTTGGGGTGAAAACTAGCAGAAAAAAAAGAAAAGAACCATTAACTATCAGGAGTTTGAGATAAAGTTAAACTTAAATTAAGCCATATTTTACTAACTCAAAATAAAAACCAAAGCTTTTGAATGTTCATATAAATAAACTATTTACTAGAATCTGCACTTGAAAATACCCAAATTAATGGGGGAAATTTTAGGTGCTCCAATATTTCTCCATTTTTTTTTCTTTAGTTAAATAAAGTTTTATTTGACAACCAGCTGACGACTGTTCCTCTGTCTGAAGGAACATTGAAATTTCAAGAGTTAAAGTGAGAAAATAGATATTCTCCTTTTTCAGTGTGATTGAGGCTAGGTCTGTCTTGGTCCTCACTGTTTCTGGGATCATTTGCTTCTTTCCACTCCCTTCACTTTTCCCTGCTTCTCTTACAAAATCCACGAGTTCCTTGAAGGCAGGGACCAGTCATTGCTCACCTACATACCCTCAGCACACAGTGACCACTCAGGACATATTTGTTTAAAAGAACAGTTACTGGTGACCGATTGATCCCCTGGAGGAGTGAATAAATGAATGAAACTCAGTCCTTCCCATGGGATGGAGAAGGCAGGTGTTCACATAGATCAATTAAAATAGTGTGTGATTATTAGGACAGACAACTTGCTATAGGCAGGAGTTTTGAATTGGAGTGTGAATCCAAAGACTTCCCAGGGGGTACACAGACTGGGAAGGTTTCAAAGGAATCAACTTCAGATACTCAAAGTCCACACTGAGTGAAAAATGGCTGTGATGGGGTCAGCCCATCACCTTCCTCAACTCCCCATTCACTTCGCCTAAGAAAGGCGTGAACCTCTCACTCGTTCTGAGTCTCACCATGGGGTCTTTCCCAGGAGTGTAAAAGTCTTTGGGGCAATAAAGAAATGATTCAACATATTGGTGTTGACAAACTTTTTATAACCGGACATCAATGACCTGCAGAGAACCTAGTGTCTTTCTGTTATGGGCTGAGTTCTCCAGAAGCAGAAGCTGAGGAAGAGTTTGGGGTGCCAAGGGAGAGCAGAAGAAGTAGGATTGGGCAAAAGAAGTTAAACCAAGGGACTTCCCTGGTGGTCCAGTGGCTAAGACTCCCTGCTCCCAACGCAGGGAGCCCGGGTTCGATTGCTGGTCAGAGAGCTAGATCCCACATGCCACAACTAGGAGTTTGCACGCCACAATGAAAGATCTCACATGCCACAACGAAGATCCCGCACGCCTGCGTGCCACAACTAAGACCCGGCACAACCAAATAAATAAATAAGCATTAAAAAAAGAAAAAAGAAGTCAAACCGAGATGCAGGCTAACAGTTGGACACTTGGAGAGCTCTGGGGCAAGCACTGCCCACCAGAGTGGCCCCCGCTGGGCAGGAAAGACAGACCAGGCTGGCCTCCCTGAAGGTGATGCTGGCCCTGCAGCAGTTGATGGTTGGAGGCCATCTGCTGGCCTCAGTCCCCACAGCTGGGCTTCCTTGGAGGGAATCTTCATGGCGCATCTCTGCGTCTAGCACACTTTTCCTGTGCTGCGTGCAGTTCTGCTATGGGTGAAATGTAGTGCTCAGAAAGGAAGTATTTTGGCCTATGTTGGGTGTTCTGAATTCAGATATCTTGTACAGTGAGGCAGGAGTGAGGAGGATTTCTCTTCCACAACCTCTTCTCTCCCATCACCTAAATAATGCCAAAGACTACATGCCTCCTAAAGAAAGATTTCCAAATGTGAAGTGAAGAGGGCACCAAGAAGCAAAAGGCCTAGTTCAAGGAGACAATTAATTCATGGTGTGGTGCAGTGTCCTCTCGATTTCTTAGACGGATAGCTGGTCTACCAACGATTTGCCTATCTCTATCTCTCACCTCAGAATTATAACTCAGAAGTAAGATGATTGGATAGGGATGCATATGAACACGTTTATTTGAAATTGAACTTGTTTTTTTCTAACTGAAACTAGATCTGGCTCAGCTGCTTGGCTGCACGGTTCAAACTGTTTTGCCAAACAGGTTGCATGACAGACGTTTTTATGAACCAAATGAACTAAATCTGAAAATCTGAGCTTTTGATGAAAATATATTTAAAGCATGTTATGATATAAAAGAATTTTATTAAAAATTGTATTGGCTGGCGTTGGCAGGGGAATGAGGAGTAACTGCTGGTAGGTGCGGGATTTCTTAATGGGAGTGATAAGAAGTTTCTGGAATTAGATAGTGGTGATGGTTGCGTAGCTTTGTGAAGATATTAAAACCCACGAAATCGTCCACTTTTAAAGTTTTATGACATAGGAATTATACTTCAATTTTAAAAGCAAAAATATCGTATTGGCAAAGTTGTATTAAAATAACAAGTATTTCAATTTTCCCAGTCTTTTCAGTTTAAACAAGGCCTCTAAGTAAATGAGTAGCAGGTATAATTAGCAGTCATTTGAGAAGTTTTGGTACAGTCTTTTTGGTATATTTCCCAGAATTAGGAAAGTGAATGACTAATGACTGGGTAACAAATACGTTTTCAGGTCTCTTGGTTTCAAATTTTCTTTCAACAAGACTGAAGGAGGACCAAACTAATTGGACAGCTGATAGGTTACTATTAACTTTTGATAAGAGATTGTTATGTCATTTTTGGCATCACCTTTCATTTGTATCTTATTTTGGGGAGAAGATTTCTCAGAGTTTTCTCTCTAAAAATGTAAAGTAGGAAGAGAAGGGATTCTGAACCCTGTCTCATTCTAGCAATGAATAATTTCTATCCATGGATATATGAGCCAGCTGAAGAGAGGTCATTTTAATTCTTTAGGAGGTGAATTTTTAATAAAATTTACCCTTAAATTTAACAATTATTTATAAAAATTTATAATATATTGTCTTGATTAGTTGCATGCTGGTGGTTATTGAAATTATAATATGGCCTAGAAAAAGCTGCTTAAAACTTACAGACTTACAGTGATAACAAAATTAAATTTTCAACACATTTACATTTTTTTTTGGTTACAGAAAAGAATAATATGATACTCATTTACGGAAAAACTTTCAAACATAAAAGTGTATGACAGGGCTTCCCTGGTGGCGCAGTGGTTGAGAGTCCTCCTGCCGATGCAGGGGACACGGGTTCGTGCCCCGGTCCGGGAAGATCCCACATGCCGCGGAGCGGCTGGGCCCGTGAGCCATGGCCGCTGAGCCTGCGCGTCCGGAGCCTGTGCTCCGCAACGGGAGAGGCCACAACAGTGAGAGGCCCGCGTACCGCAAAAAAAAAAAAATGTGTATGACAATTGCTAAAAAGTACCAAGAGGAAATAAGATGGAAATAAGAGTTCAAGTAGGAAATGGAACAATAAATTGGTAAAGAAGACTTGTCATATATTTTAAAAATTGTTACTGGTATAGAATTGCTCCAACCCTTAGATTCCATTGGCCACGTTTAAAGGAGTGATGTAATAGTTTTATTTGAAAATGCTAGTATTTATAATACTAAGGAAATGACATCTTCTGCAACTATTTAAACTTACAGTAAAGGTTTTTGTTTTTGTTTTTAACGTCATCTAAAAACTGTGTGAGAGGCTATATGGATTTTCAAACCACTTTTAGGGAACGTGCAAACCAAAAACTTAGGAGGCCACTGCTCTTGGGGGCTAGAGAGGGGATAACAGGATCTGCTCACGTGGGTGGAGCTTTGTGGAGGAGGTGATGTGTGAGCTGGACCTTGACAGATGGAGAAAGGTGTCTGCCAGGCGGAGGGAGGGCCCTCGGCAGCTGCCAGCCTGAGAAGGCTGATGTTTTCGGGGCACAATGCCAGCTCCTGGCATTCTCACTAGTAGGCCCATTACCATAACCTTGAGCCTTATGATTGTGACAACTGAAACCTAGTCCATTTTATCGAGACCTGAGTGAGAGAAGAATCTAAGCGAGAGGTCGGTAATTTAGCCTCAAGGTGACCCAGTCATTTGCTGACTCCCTGGCAGAGGTGCTAAGTATTACTCTCCGCTTTCTCTTCCCATTGGCCAAATTGTAGTACCTTTGTCATTGTTCGGTCGCATCCTTCCCTTCCCTTCCTTTCCCTTCCTTTCCCTTCCCTTCCCTTCCCTTCCCTTCCCTTCCCTTCCCTTCCCTTCCCTTGCCACCAAGTGCAGTCTCAGAGCCCACAGCGTGCCGGAGGGAGGACAGCCAGTGCGGTCACCCTCAGCCTTCCAGAACTCAGGCTGGCATTTTCCATCCCTGTGATCTGTGGGGTCAGTACAACGAGACCTGATTTGGAAAATGAACAAGAATAAGCTCGCAAAGAGCAGAAACAGTCTTTGGGGGAAGGAAAGTCTTTAGTAAAGTTGGGGGGTGGGGACGGGTCCTGGGTTGGAGGGTTTCCAATTAACCTGAAACGAAACTCAGGCATTTTCACCCTCTGAGCTGAGTTCAGAAGTTTGAAGATGTCTTTGGGGGAAGAAAATTTGTGCTGCAGACCTCAAAATCATGTTTGTGTTGAATGGG
This sequence comes from Pseudorca crassidens, assembly GCF_039906515.1. NCBI lineage: Eukaryota > Metazoa > Chordata > Mammalia > Artiodactyla > Delphinidae > Pseudorca > Pseudorca crassidens. Next base: position 86,565,698 of record NC_090302.1, read on the forward strand.
GAGCCACAAAGCAGGTATGAGATTCTAACGAGTTCTCATGCTTCTCGAAAATGCTACAATTAGAGCCTGTGCAGTGCAGCTCTCCTGCGGGAGAAGAGCAGCTTTGGGGGGGGGGGGCGGTCCACCCAGAGAGGAACCTCAGAGGCCCTTCCCGCCTTCCACCCTCAGCTTGGATTCTGCTTTTATGCATATTTATTTTAAAGTGTGTATACAGATGTGTGGGTTTTCTGGAAGGGATCTGAGAGCAGGGAAGCAAATGTGGCTGTGCAGAGCATTTTGAGTCTTAGCCATCGAGACCCAGAGGAAGTGAGTTTGCTTTTGCAAGCTTGCCCAGATGGGCCGTGCATGTGGGTTGTTGGCTCCGGCACTGCTGCCAGGCTCTGTAAACACCGAGAGGCCTCTCCCTCAGGACGCGTGTTGACTGTCATGCCTTACTGCCTAATTGGCTCTCACCGCCGAGGAGCTGCAGGACGCTTCTTTCTGGTCTCCGTTGTTCTGTGGGGAGCCTTGAGGATGGTGATGGGTGTCAAGTTATTCGGTTCTGTCCCTTAATGTCCACTTGTTCATTTCCTAGAGGACCTAACCTAACAGCGAAGAGGGACTTGTCTTCCCTTTGGAAGACTTCACAGCCTCTGACCTATCTGTCTTTTGGGATGGAAGGGCAGGTTTGATTAGCTGCTTTAAGTTAGGTCTTGGACAGGGCAAGGGATGCCCCTTACCCTCCAGCCCTTTCCTCACAATCATTACTTTTGCTCCTTCTTGGGTTCTGTTTTTATTTCCACTCTGGGTGAGTGCCTTTTCTTTCTGTTCTTTTCATTTCAACCGCCCAGATACGGCTGTGTGTAGGGGCGACACATGTGCACACTGAGTTAAGTCAGCATGGACGGATTCCAGGTGCCAGGCTCCACAACCAACAAATCACACCCTCTCCACAGCCCTGCTACAGCCCTTCTGAGACTTGTGTCTATAAATTGCGCCATGACAAGTCCCTGGAAACTTCCTTTGCTGCTGGCAGCTCCACACCCATGCATTTCCTTTTTCCTGTAAAAAATCCGTTCCCAGGTCCAACTCAAGACAGAAGGTCAGTTATATCGACACCTCCTGCACATGGATGCTGTATTTTCAGGAAAATATTTTCACCTTTGAAAGTTTTCGCCAGGGGTCCCTTCCCTTCCTCCACCCCCTACTTATTCCCCTCTGCACAACAGTCCACCTTAAGGCCTGTCCTACAGCTACACACCCCAGGAGGCTGTGTGCTTTGAGAAAATTTCCAGTGGTAGCGAGGAGCTCACCAGAGGTACCCATGTATTCTCCTGTCAGCAGGGGAAGGTCATTGAGAGAGACGCCAGATGTCAGGAGATGGAACCTTGAAACAGACTTCCTTGGCACACGGTAGGCATTTCTGCTTAGCTGATGGTATCGGGTAGCATTTCTTTCTTCCTTGCCTGCCTTTCCTCATTTGTGAAATAGGAGAGTAATAATTTTCCAGGAGGAAATGTATATACATTCATCTTGTAAGTTTCCAGAGTTGGGATGTTTTATGGGATGGCGCTGTCTTCTTTATGATCAGGCCAAGGGACCCTTTTCTGCCTTTCCAAGGAAGTCAGTATGTTTCCAGAAGGCTTGGGTTAAAATCAAATATATTACTTAGGGAGGAGGTGAAGTGCTCCCCATTCATGCTAATAACACCCCATTTGCTTTCCAGGAAATTGCTTCATCCCCGTTCTGTGCGTTCCAGGGAATTAACTCACTCATGTTGGTAGACTGTCAGTCAAGGTGCCCCCACTCTTCCCAGCCAGGTGGTGGGCTTGTTATCCACACTGGGCCGACTGGATTGCCCCTTTTAGGCGTGGGATCTAGAGCAGCGTCACAAGTGAGGACATGGTTGGAGGCGACAGGAGCACGGTGGTGTGCTCCCTAACCCGACAGCTGTGGCTCTTGCCTCAAAGACCCCAAGAGAGGTCCCGGTTCCTGTTCATTCTGGTGTGGAGCAGTAGTGGCCCAAACAAGACTGAAGTTAATGTTTCCTACCAGCCTGGTGCTAAAGTAGCAGGAAACAATTCTTCTTACTTACCTGAATTGGTGAACTGAGGGACAAATCATGGAGTGTCTAGCATCACGCTGAGGATAACGAATGAATCCACAAATACTGATGGATTGATTGAGAGTGTGAACTCTTTGCAAATAATGGAACGCCAGATTCCAACATCACCAAACACACATGTCTTTCTGCATTTATGTCAAATAAGGAAGGGCACCTCCTTTTTCTGCTCTTCTCCTTCCTTTTCCTCTGTTTCTTTTTTCTATCTTTCTTTTAGTGGGCAAAGTTGGACCTTTTTTGATTGAGGCTCATTCAGTCTCTCTTACTGTATCTATTTAACTGAGTTAAGGGCCTCTCTTTATATCTGAATGAGCTTCCATAGCTGAAGTCTGAAAACCAAATTGGTCATTCTGGAGCAGCTCCTCTGGGAATTGAAGCTATTGCTAGAACTATGTCAAACCAGTTTAACAAAACAAGCTGTAGGACCAGTTAGTGTTCCTTTCTCTTTCTTCTGTCACCTGTGGCAGAGAGAGTGTGGTTTTCTTGCCATCAGGCATGCATCTTCCTTTGTTCCGAGTCTTTGGGGACACACTTTTTCTTTCAAGACAACTTTTCACTGCTGAAGCTCACAGGCAACTTGATGTAAGCTGCACTTTCCCCAGCAGAATTGCTCAGGGCTTACCTGCTAAAATGCCAACAATGAGAAGAAACCATGGTAACCATGTGAGTTCTTCAGTGGAGGGAGCCACATTCCAGATGGATTCCAAAGACCTGGAAGTCTGGGTCACACAATCTCAGAGAAAAGGTGGACATTATCTCAGGAACTGGGAATGACAGTTACAGCTGATCTTTTCCCAGTGGGGGTGGAATATCAGTACCTTCCCCTTCTCGGAGCTCAGCCTAGTGGCTACTGAAAGGTCTATGGGTAAATTTTTACTAGCGTTTCCAAATTCTCTTCTGTATTAGTCATAGTAGTCAGTGCTAGCTACTGTAACAAGTATCCCCCAAATTCCAGTGATTTAATACAATTTTATTCATATGTCAATTATATCTCAATAAAATAGGAAAAATAAAATACAAGTTTATTTCTCACTTATGCCAAGGCCACTGAGAGTTGGGTTGCTCCCATGGCAGCTCTCCTCTAAGCAATGACTCAGGGATCACTGGGTGTGGCTTTACCACCCTAACCAAATGCTTCTAGTCACATGGACAGAAGAGAGAGGGTAAAAGGAGCACCAGATACTTAACCACTTCAATCAGAACTGCTATTCCATTGGCCAAAACTAGTCATGTGGTCAACTTAACTGCAAAGGTATCTGGGAAATATGGAGGCACACCTGGATATTGGCGAACACTAACGTACTCAGCAATATCTTAAGGTCTCAACTCCTGGTGAAACTTCTCCCCTGCAAAAGAGTCTTTTAGGAATAGTTTGAAACCTTCTTTTTTTTTAAATTAATTTTTATTTTACAACATTACTTTATAATGTTTTGTTAGTTTCTACTGTACAGCAAAGTGAATCAGCTATACGTATACATATATCCCCTCTTTTTTGGATTTCCTTCCCATTTAGGTCACCATAGAGCATTGCATAGAGTTCCCTGTGCTATACAGTATGTTCTCATTAGTTATCTATTTTATACCTAGTATCAACAGCGTATGTCAATCCCAATCTCCCAAAAAACTTCTTGACACTAAGATAAATGAGTGACATGTTTTCTTACTCAGGAATATGGTATTTAAAGCTGGCTAAACTTCTTAACCTAAAAGAGGATAATGGAGAGGTCTTTTAGAGTTTTCGCAATTTTCAGGTCCATGAAACTTAGACGAACGTATGTAAAGATGGCCTTGCTGATAGCTCAGCACTACACACAGTCCCCAGGCTCAACCCTTGCTTGAATAGCCATCAGTCTTAGAAGAAATAAACATGGAAGGAATTTCCACTTGTGTTACTCATGTTAAATGAGGAAAGAACTGCTAGGCCTTAGTTCCTTTTGACCCAGTGCTTGTCTCATTTGCCTTTTAATTTTCTGGTCAGACTTATGTTTGGGGCTTTCCAGCTCACAGACAATGGGAGTGATTTCCATTGGGTGGTTCTGTCCTCTGGTGGGTCACCCTGGAACTTTATTCTTTGTGCTCTGATTTAGAACAGAAACAAGCTAAAGAAAGAAAAAGGGGGAAAAATCTTCTTGACTCACAATTATAATGTGAATCAGTAATGAAGCTCTAAGTTCAGTGTGTGGGAAAAACATTGCTCTCTGTCCATCCAACTCCTGGTTCTAATTTCCAAGAACCAAGAAAGAGCTTGAGAGAACAAGGAAGAAATAATAAATTCATGGGGAAATTGGGAGACATAATCAAAGGGAGGTTGAACTCAGGATGAAAACATTAGGACTAGGTTGCCAACAGAAAGCCCAGAGGCCATCTCCAGTCCCCATAGATATTTTGACTGGCTTGCTGGTCCATGAAGCATAGGGTAGAAAATCTGAACTAGTAGCCATTATTTAAATACTTGGAGATTTCACATAAAATCCAGATTCATGCCTTCTCTGGAATTTGGGGTAACACTGCCCATATCTCAGCAGAGCAATAGCTGGCCTGAACTAGGTCGTGGCTGCCCCCTTCAGACAGGACAGTGGCTGTCTCCTTTCAGTTGACTGTGGTCTCACCACTCCATTTTGCACCCCAACCCTAAGCCCAAGTGTTACTCCTCTTTATCTCCAACCTACTTCTCCCTAGAGTCTCATTCATTCACACCAGCTACCTGGGTACTGTGGGTATTTCAACTTGTAAGCCATGACCTAAGGGACCTCTATGCCTTCAAAGTTGTTGAAAAACATTTAAGACAAGGAAGTGGTGACAGATATTTGACTACAAAGGAAGAAAAGGAGAATAAGGACCTTGAAGGCAATGAAAGAAAACTCAGGGAGTCTATTTGCTTCCCAAAATTAGTGCTTCTTCATAGTCATGTATCAGAATGGTAAAATGGGACTCTTTCTGTCTCCTTTGTGACCAAAGGCCAAAGGCCAAGGATAGATGATAGAAGTCCCAGGTACCACCTAGGTTATAAGTGAGGGGCGGGGCCAGGTCTGTGCTAGGCTTGCAAAGGGGACAGACAGTCAGATAAGAGGAGGGGGTATGGAGATGGTGAGTAGAGAGGAGTTTTGCTGAGAAGGGGGCAGAGGGAATTGGAGCAATAGTTGGAAAGGATGAGACCAAAGTTTGTTTTTTAAAGTGAGCATTTGTTCACTGATTGGAATGTTTCAATACAAAGAGGAGACTGATGCTGCTGCAAAGAGAGGGCCAACTGCAGTTGTGAGGTCTTCGAGTCAGTGAGAGGGAATGGGATTGGGCCATAAAATAGAAGTGCAGATGATCCATACGGTAAGATAAGAAAGAAGGCAGAATATAAAGAACAGATGCAGTGAGGTTGGTAGATTTAGATGTTTAGAAGGGGAATGTTCTTTAGTATTTATAGCCCCAGTTTTCTTCTTTTCAACTATTGGTAATAAGCTTACTAAAATTTGATTAAATTTAATTGATTGGGTTTTCTTTTCATTTAAGTTTGTGTAAGTTGTTTGCTGCATAAGGGCACCTGGCCAAGGGGATGAGACAAAAATCCAGTCTATGCTCTCTGCTCACAAGCAGTGTGCCCTGGTGTGGGGTTAAATCCTCCTGGGGTAAGGGGCATCCTTTTTTGTTTGTTTTTTAAATTTGCGCAGAGGACTTCATGGGCTAGAAGGGACTGTCCTTATTTTGTTCTCTAGTTGTGTGACGTGAGTTAATCTTGTCTCAGAAATGGGAGTGTGAGATCCCTGAAGGAAGAGTCTGTCTCATATTAGTTACCACCAACAGCCAGAGTGTGATTTCCTCTAGCATGGTCCATGGAAAATGTCTATAATATATAAATAGTTGTTCTGTAGAAAGAAATCCATGCAAAATTTAAAGAAGGAGAAAGAGGGGAGAATCAACACAGGGAAGACAGTCGGTCAGCATCACAAAATGACATTGAGAAAAGTGTCATGCACACTTTTTAATGAGGTATCATTGGGCCGAGATGTGCCCACTCACGTTTGAATAGGGGGAGTTCAGTCCACTGTGGTCCTCCTGTTGAGGCTTCTGTGTGAAAAACTTCTCCTTGGAGGTCTGTTGTGATATCTCAGACACGGAGGCCCACAAGGAAAAGATGTTCTGCTGGCTAATCTGAGTACTCTAAAAGGGTTTATGTTATTTCCAAGAGGGAGGTTTGGGCCCTGGAGCGATCTGACTCAATATGTTCCTCTACCAGGAGCACAATACCTGTAAGATTTCTCCAGCGTTACTGCTCCTTAGAATTATCCGAGGGTTCTTTCACTGGGTTTTCTTTAGGCTTTAAACTCTTCCCAGATGTCCCTCAAACCCATCCTAGCCCATTTCATTTTTATTCTTTATTCCAAGAAAGAGAAAAACTGAAAAACAACAGGCTGACTATCAAGTGGATAAAATGGTGGTGAATACCATGGGAACTGGTGTGAGGCCCACTTGAGTTCTAATTCTTAGTTGTGTGGCCTTGGACGAGTAACTTAACCTCTCTGGGCCTCAGTTGCCTCATCAAAAAAATGGAGGTGATACCAGGCTTGTTGTAAGGATAAATGAAGTAAGTATATATAAAGTACTTAGTGATTGGCCCATAGTAATTGCTCAGAAAATGGTGGTGGTGTCACTGTCACCATCACTATGAATCTCATCTTGATGCATTGATAACATCCTTGGTGCAAAATTCTAGCTGCAGCCGGACTTCAGTTGTAAATCCTGAAGGTTTCTGGTTTGACTGACTGAGTTTGTGGTAATCCTGCACTCTCTTTCTATTTCAATTTTTTTTTTACCTGCCCCCCTCCCTACAAACGCCTGGTCACGTTAACTTCAATGCTTTCTCTCTCATCAGCTGACCCACCTTTTCCGTATAGAGGTCTTTCCCAGCAGATCCTGAGAGCTTGTGAACACCCCATGCCAAAGATGGATTTGGTTAGATTACATTTAGTGCCTAAGGCATTCCTGAGTAGGATTTGAGTCCACCTGTGTTCTAAGTATAAGCTTTTCTTTGTGCACCCTTACCTGCTATTCACACTCAAAGCATTGCAGACACAAGAGGATTAATTAAGGACCCAAGTGTGAGAGCCTGTGGTGCATCCTGCTTCCTGGAGGCAAGAGGGCAGCCAGAGCTCCTAGACACAGGCAGCTTTGTCTTGTTTGGAGACCCATGGATAGCCTCATTCTGCTCATTTTTATAATTCCTCTCAGTCTTAGGTCTCCACACAGAGCTGTCAGCCTCAATGAGAGTGCCCCAGGGAAGCAAAGGCCAACACTTGCCTTTGGAAAGAAACGCATTCTCTCTGCAGGCCTTTGAACTTCCCTGGAGCATTGCTCTGGCCTGTAGATCTTATCTGCAATGTTTTCTTCAAGAGGCCCATTCCATCACCCGCAGCAGTGGTGTGACACAGGCCACTCTCTCATCTGGTTCCCAGCAGCTGGAAATGTGGATGTTTGCCTCTGGCCAGCACACACACAGACGGGGTCTGCCCCCCACATGTTCCTGGAGAACTGGCACTAAGACTCCAGTTCTTGATGCTTTGTTAACACACACTTCAAATGAGTGGGCCGGGCTTGGTCTTAATCAAATGTCTCATTAATATCTGCCCTTGGTCCAGCTCCAATTCCTGAGTGCTGTGTAAGGAGAGGCATTTGTATAACAGGCACGTATACTCACACATATGGCCATACCACCCACTGTCATAATGTGAAGCCCCAAGCTTATGATGAGCCTATTTTTTCAGCAGAGATGGTTTAAATAAATGGATAAAATAATACTTCCTTTCCCAGCAGTCCATTTTCAAGGTCATTCAACAAGAAGGAAATGGGATACAAATTCTTGAGCTGACGGTTAAGTCCAAGGCAAACCCTGTTCCTCACCTGTCTTTTTTGTTGTTGTTCTTTTAAACTTATGAGTGTAGACACAATCAACGAGTGTTTGCTTGGGAAACATCTAAATATTTGGGCCCAGGTTGCCACGTAAAGTTCTTCCTGCCCACTAAGTAAGAAAGGTGTACACCAAAAGGATCTCATGGAGATGTGCTTTGAGGTTAATGTAAGCTTCAGAACCTGAAGCTAGTCTCTCCATGGTGAATTCTCAGGACTACCTGCATCCCAGAGACTGGGGAGTCAGTCAAAAGGCACATTCCTGGGCCTCATTCCAGATCTCACAAATCAGAAAGCACAGAACTTTGGAAGTTTCTTTTTTACAGTGCTTCCCAGGAGCATTGTAAACCACATGTAAGTTTGAGAACCATCTATTCAAAGGTTCTTAACTAGAGGAGCACCTCAGAATCACATTCAAAACCCTTAAAAAATTGTGGAGACGAAGAAACATTTTCTCTGTTCTCTTGATATTGATTCGATACATTTAGGGGTGAATCCCAGACATCTGTGTTTGGAAAAAGTTCCACAGTGATTCTGATTAAAGAGCACTCACATGGGTCCCGATGTTTTTGTTTTGTTTGTTGTTGTTGTTGTTGTGGCCTCTCCCGTTGCGGAGCACAGGCTCTGGACGCGCAGGCTCAGCGGCCATGGCTCACGGGCCCAGCTGCTCTGCGGCATGTGGGATCTTCCCGGACCGGGGCACGAACCTGTGTCCCCTGCATTGGCAGGCAGATTCCCAACCACTGCGCCACCAGGGAAGCCCCCCAATGTTTTTTTAATTTTGGTTGGTGTGCATGTGGGGGGGAGGAGGGGGTTGGAAGGGGTTCCTTTTAAAATGTAGGTTCCTGGGCCTCACCTCCAGAGGTGTCGATCCAGCACGTCCAGGATGGGGCCTAAGAGCTGGTACTTTGACAGCCTGCTCCTCAGATTCTCATGTAGCTGGTTCTCGAAGACAGGGACCCAGTGAGGGCCCTTGTGGACTCTCCCCTCCCCCTTCACTTAGCGCCTGCCATCATGAGGCCACCTAAACACCTGGGGGCTTTGCTGACACTTTACCCTCCCACTCTTGGCGGCTTCGGCACAGCCAGCACTGGGGACGGGCCCAGCCTGTCAACGGGCCCAGCCTGTCAACATGTGAACATAATCTGTAGAGGGTCCTCCAGGAGGTTCTTCGAGAGCATTTCCCACTCTTCCTTTCCATCTGAGTTTCCTTTCTCTGGGACAGTGATGACAGTGCCAAAGAAATGTCTAGATTCTGAATTTAAACAAAAATGCCTTGAAGCAAAAGCAAGATTTTCTGCAATTTAAAGCCTGGAGATTTTCGTGGTTGTTATTGCATCAATACAGCTCCATAAAACCAGGTGTGGGATGGGGAAGAGGAAGGCAACCTCTCTGATGGCTTTGCTCTTTCTGATCATTTAGTGTTTACCAGGTGTTAGCAACAGACATGTGTCCATCAAGAACTGTTCATAATCCCATCCCCCATAACCCCCATCCTCAGACACCTAAGCAAAATCTAATTACCACTTTTTTATGACAGTTTTTATTTTTTAATGATCTTTCATTTTATCAAAGTAATATACACATACACTTTTGAAAGTCAAATATTGTAGTATGGTTAAAGCTTATAACAAAAAGAGTACTCCTTCCTGGGAAATTTTTCTCATAGGATTTCCTTGTGAATTTCTTGTCAGTTTCTCTCCCATCGCTTGTTCTTGTTGAATGTCCTGATTGATCCTCTGATCATTTGTCTTTTCTCTTCTATTGTTCATCTCTTTATCTTTACCCTGTCTGAAGGACTACTTTTTCTTTAACATCTAGCCCTCTATTGACATTTTAACCTAGCTTTCATATTTTCTAATTTTCAAAATGTCCTTCTTTTTCATTTTTAGAGTATCCTGGTATTGCTTTATGGGTGCAATATATTCTATTAGGTCTCTGAAGTTTGTGATTTTTCTCAAGCTTTTATTTTGCCCTCTAAACTGCTTTTGTTTCTTCAAGGTCCTGAGAAGGGCCAAGTCTCCTGAGATCAAGTGCTGTATTCTGGTTTTTGAATGAGAGGAAGCTGGAGGTTTCACTGTTCAGAATGCAGACTTTTATTGAAAACTCTTGTTTTCAGTTCATCTCCAGACCTCTGACTCTTCCCTGTGCCTGTGTCTTTGTGTTCAGGGACTCTTCAGTTTCATAACTCTAGACCCACGCTGTCCAATACCGTAACACCTCATCACTTGTGGCCATCGAGCACTTGAGATGTGCTGTGAGTGTAAAATACACACCGGAATTTGACGATACTATGAAAAAAAGTGGTAAAATATCTCATTACCATGAAAAAAATTGATTGCATGTTGAAAGATAATATACTGGATATACTGGGTTAAGTAAACTGTAATGTTAAAATTAACTTTTAACATTTAATATTATGGCTACTGGAAACTTTGAAATCACATCCATGATTTGCATTATATTCTATTTGACAGTGCTACTCTTCTGTGGTTGTAGGGATAGGGGTCCATGGCTGCACTGCTCCTGTTTCGGCCCCTCACGTCTGTGGGAGCTGTTGCTTCTAGTTCCTGATCTTTTCTGAGCTCAGCATGACAAATTGCTTGCTTCTCCCTGGTGTCCTCTGCAGGCTCTTGGTTTCAACTTTGCTCTGCTCTGTGTAGGTCAGTTATCATACCCGCCATCCCCCCATCTGCTTCAAAAAGTTGATTGACATTTCTCCTCTTCCATTCTCTTAGGATTTATGGTTTAATATTTTCCTTTACTGTCATTTTAGTAGGGTTTTGAAAGGGAGTGGTGATAAATGCACACAATCAAGCTGTCATTTGTAAATTCTAATGGCCCCTTGAATCAAAATAAATTGTTAGCTTTAAGGCTCATGGAATTTCTCATTTATGCCTAAAGTCTCTGTGCTAGTCAGCTTGGGCTGCCATAACAAAATTCCATAGACTAGGTGGCTTAAATGACAGGAATTTATTTCTCACAGTTCTGGAGGTTGGGAAATCCAAGAGCAGGAGCTGGCCGGTATGTTTCCCCAGTGAGGGTTCTTTTCCCGGCTTATAGATGGCTGCCTTCTCACTGTGTCCTCACATGGCAGAGAGAGAGGAAGCAAGCTCTCTGGTGTCTCTTCTTATAAGGATACTAATCCCTTCATGAGGTCCCTACCCTGACCTCATATAAATCTCCCAAAGGCCCCATCTCCAAATATCATCATATTGGGGGTTAGGGCTTCAACTTACGAAAGTTTTCACTCAAATGTCATTTACTCCTCCCACCCCTGCCCACGTGTCTGCCACCAGGATATTCACTTCAAAGTTTCCTTCATCTTCTTCATAGCAAAGACTTGGTCTGTCACCTTTAATGTCTTTATTCCAGAAATTGATAAGACATTTAAAAAACTTATTTGGAAAAACAAAGGACCAAGAACAGCCTAAACAATCTTGAAGAAAGAAGAACAAAGTTGGTGGACTAATACTATTTGACTTCAAGATTAGTGTGATTAATCAGATTAGTGTGGTATTGATGAAAGGCTAGATACATACACCAATGGGGCAGAATAGAGTGTCCAGAGATAAACTCACAAATATATATATGACTAAATAATTTTTGATAAGAGTGCTAAAGCAATTTAATAGGGAAAGGAAAATATCTTCAATAAATGGCACTAGAACAATGAGATATTCATATATATATATATATACACACACACATCCCATTATGTATGTGTATTTATACACACACACACACACACACATATATGAAAAACCTCAACCCCTACTTCACACCATACAGAAAAATTAATTTGAGATAGATGTAATATTTAAATGTAACATCTAAAACAATAAAGATATAGGGAATTCCCTGGCGGTCCAGTTGTTAGGACTCTGTGCTTTCACTGTCGGGGCCCAGGTTCAATCCTTTGTTGGGGAACTAAGATCCCACAAGCCACATGGCATGGCCAAAAAAAAGTAATAAAATAAAATAAAATAAAAAAGCCTCAGTTTCCTTTAAAGTAAATAAATAAATACATACATAAAGATATAGAAGAAAACCTAGAGGAATATATTCACGACCTTAGGGTAGGCAAAAATTTATTGGAGAGGACACAGAAAGCACAAATCATTAAAAAAAAAAAGTAAGTTAGACTTTATCAAAATTTAAAATTCCTGCCTGTAGAAAAACGAATCAAGGCAAATAAATGGACAAGTCAGACTGGGAAAAAGTAGTCACAACACATACATCTGACAAAGGCTTTGTATCAAGAATATGTAAAGAGCTCCCGCAACTCAATAATAAAAAGACAAACAGCGCAAATTTTTAAAATGTGGACAAGAGACATAAATGGGCACTTTAACAAAAGAAAATATGCCAATGACCAATAATCCCATCAAAATGTGTTCAATATCATTTATCAATAAGGAAATGCAAAACAAAACCATGATGAGAAACTATTAAACACCCACTAGATTTGCTGAAATGAAAAGAATCAACACCACCAACTCTTGGAGAGAAGGTGGAGCAACTGGAACTCTCACATGGTGCTGATGGGAGTGTACAATGTTATAACTAATTTGTCTGTTTCTTAGGAAGTTAAACATACATCTACTCTAGGACTTAGCAATTCCACTCTTAGGTATTTGTTCAAGAGAAATGAAAATATGCATTCACAAAAAAGCCTTGTACAATGAAGTTTATAGCAGATTTTCATGACAGCTCCAACTAGAAACCACCTAGGTAGCCATCAACAGGGAAATGGGTAAACAAGTGATATAGCCACATAATAGAACATTCCCAAAGCACCCAACTGTGGCCGCAAGCAACAACATACATGAATCTCAACAATAGTATGCTGAGTGGAAGAAGTCTCACACAGAAAAACATATGCTGCCTAATTCCATATATAGGAAAATCTAGAATAGGCAAATGTAACCATCGATAATAGAAATGAGATCATTGGTTGCTTCATGGATTGTGAAGATGGACTGGGAAGGAGCATGAGGAAACATTTTGGGGTGATAGAAATGTTCTGTGTATTGATGTTGATAAGCATTTTTCAAACCTGATTGAATGGAACCCCTAAGATCTGATCATTTACCGTATGTATATTATATTTTAAATAATGAAAATAATGAAAACAAACTGCTGCTTAAAATTTATTCACTGGGATCCATTTTATCAGATGAACCTTAAGAAATTACTCATCTTACTTCACTTACTTCCCCAATTTATACATTCTTCTAACTGACATAAGTCAAAATGTTTCTCAGTTTATATTTTATGAAATATAGTTCTCCAAAGATATATCTTTCTAGGTAAGATGCTTGACCTAACTGATTTGATGACCTGGAACTAAAAACATGAAGAGGAATTCCTTACGACATCCCAGAAGAAACTTAGAGTGTTGAGAGAGCTGAGTTGCACACCTCTGTCTATGCTCTCCTTTATGGCTAAAATGCTCTTTCTAAAATTCTTATTCCATCGTATCAGCTGAGAGTACACTTTGCCAGTTCTTTAAAGATGCATTTTTATTTATGTATCTGTACCACTCAGGAGGCTTTCAGCTGGATGTAGTAGAAAATTCAACCTGAAATGGCTTATTCTTCAAGAAAAATTTATTATATCCTGTTACTGGAAGTCTGGAGGTAAGACAGTTCTGGAGTGGGTTATATTAGCAGCTTGATGACTTCCTTAAGGTCTCAGGTTCTTTTACTCTTTCTTTTTTGCCATTCTCAGCACATGAACTTTGTCTTCAGGTAGTAGGTGTTCATGTTCATGATTGTATCTCATTGTTGCAAGAGGACTGCTGCTGATCCAGGTATCACATCAAGAAAAAAAAATCTCCTAGAGCATGAAGATCCATGTCTTCCTGTGTGTCTTTTTTTCTTTTTCTTTTTTTTTTTTTTAGCAAGTGAATCTTTCTCAGAAGCTGCCACTCAACAGACTTCACTTGGCCATCTCATTGGCCAAACATGCAAAGGAAATGGGACTGCCATTATTGAGTTAGACCCAGCAGATCCCTTCCCTAAAGCTGGTACTTGGGCCATTCTCCTTGAAAGCATGGGCACATATTGGAGGGTTTGTACTTATAATCAGTGCTAGGAGGCTGGAAATGGAGGTCTTAATGGATGATGGGTTGGTAATTAACAGTGTCTGCTACAGTATCATTTGTGTTTGCTCAGTTTTCCCCATAAACTTAAGGATAGAGATTATTTTCCCCCTTTCATATAAACATGATAAATAGTATAAGGGTATGCTCACGATAAGTTCTTCATAGTATTGCTTGATTGATTGATACCCCAATCTCATTCCAGAAAAGAATTAATTCTGCTCAGAAGGCACTCAACAAATGTTTCATGACCTCAAAATGTTCTAACCGATGGGACAAGTTTAAGAATACAACTAAAATGATATATAAACCAATGTATTTTAAGAAGAATGACTAGATTTTATTTTATAATCAACTTGAGTAATGTGGTTTGGGGGTATTTTCCTAAGTTCCTAGGTTATCCCCCTCCTTTTGGTCCTCAATGTGACCATTCAAAAATAAGAAGGAATCAGAAGAAGTCTGACTTTTAAGGGCTCTCATTTATGGTTAACATTCTTGCTTAAAAGGAGACTTGTGGAGAGGGCTTGATGCCTCCTTCTCTTGGCCTCCATTAGTGCTGTTACCTGTCATCTAGGATGGGTGAACTCAAAGGATCCCTCCGTGATGTTTCACCGTGGGGGCAGATGTTATTTGAGTGGGGGCTGGTTCTTCTCTGGAGTCAGGAAGAGCTGGCAGCTTTCAGAGATGCCCAGAATACCTGGGGCCCCGTTTACACAGTGCTTTATGACGGCAGACGGAGGCACAGTGAGCAAGGGATTCCAGAGTGGTTCCATGTCAGCACCCCTGCGGGGCGGGGCTTGTTAGTTGACCTAAGAGATTCCATTCTAATGCACTGAAGATGGATTTTAGGCCTGGACTTTGCTAAGGCTAAGAAAGATTCATTGCAAATTTCTGTTTACTTGTCTGGCTTTCGTGGGATAGCCAGTGTTTTCCCTTGTCTTAGGTTATCTTTGGCTGGAGGGCAAGAAAAACAGTCAGTGATGTCTTGGAAGCTTAAGTGTATACTATATGGCTCTTTTAAAAAATATTTGGTTATCCAGCAAGATATTTCTTGTGTTTCCACATCTAAAATTTCTTTGGGGTTTGGCGGTACCAAAACTTTTCATGGCTGCCAGTCATATCTTAATTGGATCACCTTGTGGAAACTTCAGAGAGGTTTCCTAGAATTTGCTTCCAATTTCTGATGCCGACCCAGCTTTTATTATCTAAGGTGAGACAGATATGACAATCTCCTTATTTCCTTTCTCTTTAAAAGGACTTGCTACATTTTCCAAAATACCACCCAGAGCGTGCTTACTGTGGGGAACATTCTCCTTTCTTGGCAAAAAATGTTCTTGTTAGTTCTATTGCCCCTCAAGTGATGATAACTTTTTTTTGCAAGTGTGATTGAGAAAATAGGTAACAGAAATTTCAAAGAAGGAGAAAAATTTCACTTTTTACTCATCCTTGAGCCCATTGTATTATGATTTTTTTAAATCATACTGATGTGAACCTACCTTGTATTATGAATTATAAAATGTGCTTGCCCTTTTTTTTTTTGGTACAAAATTAGAAGCTCTTTGAGGGTAGGGAAAATATCTAATTCCTCTTTCACCCTTTCATCATCAGCCAGAGTGTCTGATGTGTAACAGGTGGCTAGGACATATTTATGGAATTAAAATGCTTGAAATACATCCATGGAAAACTATGGATGAGTGGGTATTAAACTTTTTTCCAAAACCAGTTAATGACATCAGAAAAAACGATTTTAGTGAAAAAAGCAAGGCACAGACTTTACATATAATAGGATTCATCTTTTGTTATAAAGGGGCACAGATATGTGGACACAGAAGGAAATATGACAAAATAGTAAATATGGTAATGTGAGGGTGGTGAGATTAAGAGGTAATTTTAATTTTTTTAATGATTTCAGTCATATTCAAATTATCTACAATAACCATTTTATAATTAGAAAAAGCTAAAAAGGAAAATTTGTGTTCAAATTTAACACAGTTATTTTTATTTATTTTAAAATTTACTTTATTTTATTATTATTTATTTTTTCAAGAAAGTATATATTTAAGCAAGAATACGCTGTCAGAGGGTGAGTGGACAGACAGGTAAGTAGCTCTGTGTTCAGTTATTTTTAAAAAATCATTTTCCTTGAACATTTTAAACCAAGACATTGCAATATTTATTAAAAATTATAACAACCATTTGTATTTAGTCTGACTATGTGCCAGGCACTCTGTGGAGTGCTTCACATGATTATCTCTGTAGTTGTTACTTAATGACTGCTCTATGTGTCTTAATATCTCCTTTTTATAGATGAGGAAATTGATGCACAGAGAGGCTAAGGGGCAGCCAGGCAGAAGAAGAGGGGATCTGAACCGGGCCCAGTGGATGCTAAGGCTCGGGCCATACATAAAACACTCACCTCATTCACTCCCAGTAGCCTCTATCTGTAGATTCTCCAAACGGACCTTTGGAACATGTCAGCTTCATGCTATTCTCTCTGCCTTTGGCTCACATATTCACAAGTGTCACAATTGTATCATCTTCATGAAGTATTCAGTCCTTTGTAATTTATGAATATATAAAGACTTAAACACTGATCACAGCAACCATGATAGTAAAGATTAGCATATGTGTAGATGAAAAGAGCAAATTCCCTACATGCCCCAAACTCTTGATGACAGTTGCTAGACAATGTAGTTTTGTAATGTTTTAACTCTGTATAATGAACACGTATTATGTCTAGTCCAAAAAGACAATGAAAATATGAGAAAAGGTAGAATTAATTCATAGCTAAAAGCAGAGTCAGCAAACATTTTCTGTAAAGGGGCAGATTATAAATAGCTTTGGCTTCGCAGGCTATGTGGCCTCTGTCACTCTACTCAACTCTAACAGGGTAGCACAAAAGCGGTCAATAGATATTGCATTAAGGAACAGTCAGGCTCTGTCCCAATAAAACTTTATTTACAAAAACGGGCAATGGGCCAGATTTGGTCCACAGGCCATAGTTTGCTAACCTTTGCGAATTAGCCTTCTGTCACCACTGTAACAAATTATCACAAATCTGTGGCTTATAACAACACAAGGTTGTTCTTTAACAGTGCAGGAGGACAGAAGTCTGAAATGACCATCACTGGGCTAAAATTAAGGTATTGGCGTGGCTGCACTTGCCCTGTAAGCTCCAGGAGAGAATTCATTCCTTGCCTCTTGCGGGTTCTAAGGCTGTAGTCATGGCTTATGGCCACGTCACTCACATCTCTGCTTCTGTCATCATGTTACCTTTCCTTCTTCTGTAGTCAAACCTCCCTCTGCCTCTGTCTTTTAAGGACACTGTGATTGCATTTAATGCCCACTTGGATAATTGATAATTGAGGATAATCTTCCCATCTCAAGGTCTTTAACTCAATTACACCTGCAAAGTCCCTTTTGCCATATAAGGTGCATTTACAGGTTTTGGGGCTTAGAATGTGAATATCTTGGCTTAAAGTAACAAAAAGGTTGGGGGATGCTGTAAAAAGAACATTGACTTAAGGCACAAACTCACCTGAGTTGGGGGTCCCAGCTTCAGCTGTAACTGTATGTAATGAATGGCCTTTGGAGGGTCATTTTACCTCTCTGGCTTTTAGCGTTTCTCATTTATGATGTGAGCGAATGAGACCATGTGATCCCTAAACTTCTTTCAGCTGTGTCATCTTTAAATTTTATGATTTTGTTGAAGAGCATTTTTTTAACATCTGCCTTCAGTCATAGTGACCTTTATCATAAGTAATGTAAACCCATTCTAAGCAGCTTTGTGCTAAGTTGTATCAGGGAAGATTCAATATTTATAAGTAAAATAAAGGAAGAGATAAATTTTAACTATTCCCAAGTTAGCATAAGCCTGGAGGAATTATAGGCCAACCCTCTCATTAAGAATGAAACTTTAAAAATTTTACATGCTACTCTGTACAGAAGAGCGTTTGAAGCGTCCACAAAAGTACTTTTAGAACTTGCAGATAAAGAATAATAAACTTGGGCTGATGAGAGAGGCAGAGTTAAATTACTACATGGAACTAGATCAAGAAAGGCATGTACGTATGCTTTATGCAATCTTAAAAGTGGATATAATTTTGTCTGTGAGTTCCTAGTGGCAAAGCAAAGAGAGAAAGATGATTATATAAGAATAACATTGTTGGGCTTCCCTGGTGGCGCAGTGGTTGAGAGTCTGCCTGCTGGTGCAGGGGACACGGGTTCGTGCCCCGGTCCGGGAGGATCCCACATGCCACGGAGCGGCTGGACCCTTGAGTCATGGCCGCTGAGCCTGCACGTCTGGAGCCTGTGCTCCGCAACAGGAGAGGCCACAGCAGTGAGAGGCCCGTGTACCGCAAAAAAAAAAAAAAAAGAATAACATTGTTAAAATAACTCTTTTAACTGCTAGAAGTTCCTGCAACATGAGTGATATTTCCCATGAGTCTACCCAAACGGGGACACTAAAGTTGTTCTAACATTATCATTTCATCCATTCAACATTCAACAGGTATTCACTGACGACCTACTACCTATTTGGCACTGTACTAATCAATAGGGAGCTAGATAGTCATGACCAGATAGAAATGCCTCTGTTTTATTGGAGATTACAGTCGGGCAGGGAGTGCAAATGTTGACAATGCAGTGAATCATCTGAAAGGGAAGGAACAGAGAGATATAGGAGCCTATCTTAAGGAAGCTTTATCTACAGACTAGTCAGGGAAGACCTCTCTGGAGAAGTGATATCCCAGGTGCCTACGGGATAACAGTAATTAGTCAGGCAAAGAACAGGGGAGGAAGTTTCTAAACAAGGAGAAGAGAACGGCCTGTTTGAAGACCTGGAGGCAATTGGTTGACCTATAGTTGTCCAGTATTGTCCAGTTTCATTGGTGTGAAGAGAGAACAGAGCATGGGCTAGTGCCAGAGTGTGGAGAGCCACATTAAGGATTCTGCACTTTATCCCTTGGTCAATGTAAAGTGTATCAGAGTACTCTTAGCTGCTATAGCAAACAGCACCCGAGATTTCAGTGGCTCAGTGCACACTGTTGTTTATTTCTGACTCTCATATTAGTCTGATGCGATGTTCCTGATGGACGGGCAGCTTTGCCTCAGGTAGCAATTCTACTGTGTCTCCTCCATCTCTTTGTCCATCTCCTGCTGACAGTGGAGGCGAAAGAGAAGGTGGAGAGAGCACAGGTGTGTCCTAATCACCTTGCCCTGGAAGTAGTCTCAGAGCCCCACCTAGACGCAAGGGGGGTTGAAAAGATTGTCCCTGACTGGGCAGCCATCCTGCATTACTATCTTCACTCTGGAAGTGGGGTGTAGATTTTGGAGGACAGTTAACTGTTTCTGCCACAGGAAGCCCCTAGAGAGCTGTAAGTAAGATTATTGTATGATCAAATTAGAATCTTTAAAAGACCATCCTGACTGCAGAATAGAGAATGGACTGGAGGGGGGAAGACTGGACACAGAGAGACCAGTTATATTGTGCAATAAAGACAATAGCAACTGTCACAGAAGAGTTTCTTAGGGCATCTGTCAATGACAGCAAAGGACATGATGATGCCAAAGTGCAAGTTTGTAGAAATCAGGGAAATGTCAGTTAGAAATATTTATAACCGGGACCACGGAAGGATTCATTTTCCTTTTTTAACCAGAAGTCTGTAGGTATACAGCCCATTGGCTGGTGCTAAATGTGATCAAAGGTTGTTCCAAGGGCTTGCTTCCTTCTGTCTGCTGCTTCACTGTCTTAGGCATGTAATTTTTATTCTCATGGTCATGAGCTTGTTGCACCACTGGGCAGGAACAAAGTGGGCAGACCAATAAGCAAGAGTCATCTGTCTCCTCCTGACATTTTATTCAGGAAGGGAAGGGAATGGAAGCCCAATTCAGGAGCCTTCACATCTCATGGGTCACGTGGCATCTAGGCTTCAAGGGAGTCTGGGAAGCTGAGTATTTTAGAATTGCGTGCATGTGTATGCATGTAGAAGGGAGGCTTGGCCGAGAATTCTCGGGGGCGCACTGAGGATGGGAGATGAGACTGGAAAAGTATAGACTGCTCCTATAGGACTAGTCTCACAGCAAGGCATAGTATTCTCTGCTGAAGACAATTGTACCATCATGGCTAGTGACATCACAGCCTTTTATTCCTGTTTAGCCTCTCCAAATACCTATGAGACAGTTCATAAGTGAGCATCTCTTCTTACTCAGCACAGTCACGACACCAAGATGAGGGACCTGACTGAATGTCAGGGATAGACATTTGAGCCCTGTGATCTGGATGCCCAGCCCCTTTGCCAATACCTGTGCCAATACTTGTCACCCAAGTCCAAGGCTAGGAGGTGGCACTGGAGAATCGAGCCCGAGCTTCTCACAGGACACCACAGGAGATGGGGGTAAAGATTAGTTCAGCTCTGGGTCACTCCCTCCCAAACCACCCCCTCTGCTGAGACAGGAGGGAGCAAAGAAAGGAGGGGAGCAGATGCAGGGAAGTTAGGAGGCACTCGCTGGAAGAGCTCTCCTCTCTACACCACCACAAATGTTTGTTCCCTATTCACCAGGTGCTCCAGCCAGACCCATGGGTAATAGCACCTTCGCCGTGTAATATGTGCGTTTCAGTGAATTTTAAAAATCATCTTATGGAGTGGTCCCTCTTAAAAGGAATTTCAGATGTTACTGAATAAGTAGGAAAATTATTTGGGGAAGTGGACCCCTGAACTCTGGAAATGATATTAGACATGCAATGACAGACTTTTTTGACAGTGTGGATTCCCCTTCACGTGCTGTCATATCTGTCCTTGGGATGGCATTGAAACTCCAGGTCTCTTCATAAGGCTCTCTCTGTTTCACTGGCTTTCATCTATTTTCCATGATATGTGTTGACTAGCCTCTGATGACTGACTACACTTCTGTTCTGACTGTCTTGTCTAAAAACAAGGGTTATTCTCTTTCATGCAGATGGTCATATAGCTTCCCTACATTTGAAGTAAATGAAAAGGAATTTTACTTTTACATTTACTCTGCTGACTTTTGTCTCAATTCCTCGAATGGCCTCTTAGTTTGGAACGCAGGCACTCTATCCATGTGTATCCTTGATAGCACAGTTTTAACCTGAATTTCCTCCAGTCTCTGAAACAAAGGAGTTTAGAATTAGAAGGGTCCATTGATTAAGCATCTATCTAAAGCTGATTTGAGGACTCTCTTTCTTCAAAACAAGTGATTAGTCATGTTGCTCTGGGAGACTTGATTTCCAAATGTCCTCAGTGTCATCAGGCTTCCATCCTGCTGCTGGCACTGACCCACAGTCAGTGGAACCTGGACAGCCCTGCCCGGTACATCAGTGGATCTACTTTGAAAGGCTGTTTGTGGAAATCATTTCTAGATTGCTGACACATGGGTAGGAGGTATTTATCAAGACATAAGCATCCACTTTTTTTTTCTGACTGATTGGGTACAGAAATCCAAAGAAATAAAAGAACACAACCTGAGTGGAAAAACTGCAAATCATCTTCTTTCATGATATGTTGTTTCTCCTGCATGAACTAAAAGAATTATTCCTACTGCACAATTTGGAACTGAACCCGGTAGTGGAAGGAGGCTACTAGGAATGGGAAATTAGTTTGAGGTGGTAAGAGGCACGTGGTGGATACATGCACCATGGATGGAGAATATGATGAGATGCCTCTGGTTCTGAAAGAAAGTATCCCTTCTGCAGCTAACAGGACTACTAGTTCTGGCTTCTAAAAATGTGCCATTTCAGCTACCAGACATTATGTGTGCCTCCTGACAGAAGCATGAATCACTACCTATGCAGTATTCTTGTCAAAAATTAAAACCTGAAATTTGATCAAGCAGAGAGTCTAGATTTAACTATCAATTTACAGCAGACAGAGAGTGGTATAATAAAGAATGTGTCTAGTATTTGTCCCTGATCCCTGTCACAAAGCTTCAAAAACTCTTAGAATTTCCCAGGATAGGAGTATTTTATTATGCTAATGAGGTGACTCATGATGGACCCCTAGATAGTTAGATAGCCTCAGGATGTGATTAGAGGGTTGGAACTTCAGGCCAGCTCACCTCCAAGGAGGTAGGAGGGGCTAGAGGTTGAGTTCAGTCTGGTGGCCAATGATGTGATCAATCATGCTTAAGTAATGAGACCCCAGTAAAAACTCTGGACACCAAGGCTCAGAAGGGATTCCTGGTTGGTGAACACATTGACGTGCCAGGATGGTGACACATCCTGACTCCATGGACAGGGGCGTGGACGCTCCCTGTCAAGGACTCTCTGTGTCCCTGCCCTATGTACCTCTTCTATTTGGCTGTTCCTGAGCTGTGCGCTTTATAGTAGAATTGTAAGTACAGAACTTACTGTAAGTACAGTGAGTTCTGTGAATCATTCTAGTCAGTTATTGAACCTGAGGACATTGTGGGAATTCATGAATCTATAGCCACTTGGCCAGAAGTGCAGGTGTCCCCCTGATTGCTGGAGATGGAGTCTGAAGTGAGGGCAGCCTTGGGATGGTTTCTGCCCTCGCTACGTGGTGTTGCACTAATTCTGGCTCATGTCAGAACTGAACTGAATTGCAATACACCCACTTCAGTGAAACAGAAAAGTCAGAGGAACATGATGAACAGCACCACAGAGATGTGATGGTAAAATACTGTTGTGGGAAACCCCACAGAACGAGTGACCCAGTTTCTTCAGCAAATAAATTCCTTGGTGGGAAGAAGAGAGACAAAGAAGGGAACTTATAGGTTAGACAAGACCTAAGAGACATACCAACCAAGAGCAAAATAGAGATTTAATTTCAATCCTGATCAAAACAAATGAACTGTAAAAAAAATAATATATGAGACAATCAGGGGAATTTGAACACTGCCTAGATTTTTAATGATATTAAGGAATTACTATATTATTTTATTGTACATATTTATATAATATATTGTATGGTTGTACTACCTTAGAACATTATAATGTTATGTTATAGTTATTTCAGGTAGAATAATGGTATCGTGGTTCTGTTTACAAGAAGAAACCTTAGCTTTTCAAGATACATGCTGAAATATTCATGAATGAAAAGGTAAGATGCCCAGAATGTGCTTCAAAGTAAACTAGGGATAAAGTGGGTAGGGAAATGGAAGAAGCAAGTTTGACCACGAGTGAGTAATTGTTGAAGTGGGTATTTATTACACTCTTTTCTCAATTTCAGTATATGCTTGATGTTTTCAGGAAAAAAGGACAAAACAGCAACAAAAGAAATTAATAGACTCAACACACTGTATGATTCCATGTATGTAGAGTTCAAAAACAGACAAAACTAATTTATGGTTTTAGAAGTCAAGTTTATGATTACCTTTCTGGGGGGAAGTGGGTACAAGAGCAAGTTCTATGTGAAGTATATTGGTCGTGTTTTAGTTCTTAGTCTGCTTACATGGGTGTGTTTACTTTAAAAAATTCATTGAATTACATTTAATTTATGTACTTTTATGTATGAGTATTACACTTCAATAAAAATTTTTTAATAGTCCTATTTGATGTAAATTTTGCTAAAAATTCACAGAGAGGGAATCTGAAAGAGAAAATAGGAAGACTTGTTGGTAATTTAATTTTGAAATTTTAGCTAGGTAAATATGTTTTAATACATAAGCAAGGATGGATCATAAAAATCTTAGGATTTTTCCTTTAGACAACAGGCTGAGAGCCAACGATAAGCTTCTCACTGACTAAATCCTGAGTATCTGGCTATCAAATGGAAGGAGGCTTTACAAATCATCTAAAGCAACTGCCTGTCCAAACTCTTGCCAAATATTTGCCTAGCTTCTGCTTGAATATCTCTAGTGATGGGACACTCATTACGTGTTGCGGCAGTCTGTTTCGTTTTGGGGACTCTCCAACAGTTGAAAATGTTCTGCCTTATGCTGTTTTTACTATGACTTCTTCCCCATGAAGGTCCTTCAGATGTTGGAAGGTGGGCATCAAGTTCCAGAATCTTTTCTACTGGCCAAAGATTCCCAGTATTCCCAGCTTTTTTTCGTGGTTTCAGGCTCTTTCTCCTTCCCGGCAATTCTCTCCTGACCTTCAATACGTCCTTTAGTATGTTCAGTTAAAGTGACACCCTGAATTGAATGTAACAATCCAACAGAAGAGGCGATCATTTTGGTCATTCTAATCCTGCCATCAAGGTGACTCATTGACCATTTTGCCCACTGTGTTCTATCAACGCTGTCCACCCAAGTATCAGCTCATCCACAGCCAGGTGGCTCTGCCTAGTCACCTTGATCTCACTGCGAACCCAAATCTCTACTTAGAGATGCCAAGTCTCTCTGTTTTGCTAACTGTACAATCTGGTTTCTGGACTCATGCTGCCCTTGATATATATTTTCCCCTAATAATTATAAAATTGTGTTTAGAAGTGACTTTTTTTTTTAAAAAGTTGCCATATTAAATGGTTAAGAAACTCAAGGATTAAAAAATAGCAATGAACTAATGTCTCAGTCAATGATTTAATGCCAAAAGTAACTTTATAATTAATCAAACCAGAAAGTTCAAAAGGACCTAAATTATAGCAAAATTAAATATAAGAAGACAGGCATAGAACACAGTGATTTGTATGAACCACACAAAATCTTCCTTGAGTGGTTTTCTTCAGCAGACCACTTTCTTACATTTAGAGAATGTGTTTTCCATGTGTCCCAGGGTTTTAAGAGATGTTGATAGGTATGCTCCCCATAACTGTTCTGTGTTCAGACAAATTTGAAGAACACTACATATTCTAGACCAGAGGTCATAAAACTTTTTCTGTCAAAGGCCAGACAGAAGGAAGTATCTTGGCTTTGAGAGTTTGTATGTTCTCTATTGCTCTCCTCAACTCTACCCCTATAGCCAAGGACAACTTGTAAACACATGGGTGGGGTTGTATTCCCGTAAAGGCTGGCACTGAGCCAGATTTGGCCTGGGAGTCATAGCTGGGCCCCTGCTGTAGCCACTCATGAAGCTTCCCTTCTTACATGAGCATATTGAACCATGCTCAAAGGCTTTGAGAAGCTCTGCAGAAACAAAATCTGTCAGTCGAGTTTGACCCAGCATTTCCTGATCTATTGGCCAGTGGAACACTTTCTTCATGCCATCCTTAATAAGCCACATGGAATAAATATTTGGAAATATCCATTTGGGAAACAGTGGTTTAACACAAAAGTTTTCTTTGAATGATTTCTTCTGCGAGGATTAAGAAAAAGAAAATACAGGGTTCTTTTAGCTTTTATGAATTACCAAAAACAGAAATACACTGAATTAGAAGAGATTTAAGAATAAATTAGCCTTTTCAAACTCTGCAGGCCAGAAGAGAATGGCAAGATATATTTAAAGTGATGAAAGGGAAAAACCTACAACCAAGATTACTCTGCCTGGCAAAGATCTCATTCAGATTCAATGGAGAAATCAAAGCTTTACAGACAAGCAAAAGCTAAGAGAATTCAGCACCACCAAACCAGCTTTACAACAAATGCTAAAGGAACTTCTCTAGGCAGGAGACACAAGAGAAGAAAAAAACTGACAAAAACAAACCCAAAACAATTAAGAAAATTGTAGTAGGAACATACATATTGATAATTACCTTAAATGTAAATGGATTAAATGATCCATCCAAAAGACAC
The DNA here is from genome assembly GCF_039906515.1 of Pseudorca crassidens. Classification (NCBI taxonomy): domain Eukaryota; kingdom Metazoa; phylum Chordata; class Mammalia; order Artiodactyla; family Delphinidae; genus Pseudorca; species Pseudorca crassidens. The sequence goes on from NC_090302.1 coordinate 86,591,452, forward strand.
AGACTGACTGATATATGATATATGCTGTCTACAAGAGACCCACTTCAGACCTAGGGACACATACAGACTGAAAGTGAGGGGATGGAAAAAGATATTCCATGCAAATGGAAATCAAAAGAAAGCTGGAGTAACAATACTCATATCAGACAAAACGGACTTTAAAATAAAGACTATTACAAGGAAGAGAGACAAGGAAGGACACTACCTAATGATCAAGGGATCAATCCAAGAAGAAGATATAACAAATGTAAATATTTATGCACCCAACACAGGAGCACTTCAGTACATAAGGCAAATGCTAACAGCCATAAAAGGGAAATTGACAGTAACACAATAATAGTGGGGGACTTTAACACCTCACTTACACCAATGGACAGATCATCCAGACAGAAAATTAAAAAGGAAACACAAGCTTTAAATGACACAATAGACCAGCTAGGCTTAATTGATATTTATAGGACAATACATCTGAAAGCAGCAGAACACACTTTCTTCTCAAGCGTACATGGAACATTCTACAGGATAGATGACATCTTGGGTCACAAATCAAGTCTCGGTAAATTTAAGAAAATGGAAATCGTATCAAACATCTTTTCTGACCACAACACTATGAGATTAGAAATCAATTACAGAAAAAAAAAACTATAAAAAAACACAAACACACAGAGGCTAAACAATATGCTACTAAATAATCAATGGATCACTGAAGAAATCAAAGAGGAAGTAAAAAAAAATGCCTAGAAACAAATGACAATGAAATCATGATGACCCAAAACCTATGGGATGCAGCAAAGGTAGTTCTAAGAGAGACAAGAAAAACCTAATAAACAACCTAACCTATACCTAAAGCAACTAGAGAAAGAACAAACAAAACTCAAAGTTATGAGAAGGAAAGAATTCATAAAAATCAGAGCAAAAATAAATGAAATAGAAATGAAGAAAACAATAGCAAAGATCAATGAAACTAAAAGCTGGTTTGTTGAGAAGATAAACAAAATTGATAAACCTTTAGCCAGACTCATCAAGACAAAAAGGGAGAGGACTCAAATCAATAAAATTAGAAATGAAAAAGAAGTTACAACTAACACCACAGAAATACGAAGGATCATAAGAGACTACTACAAGCAACTATATGCCAAAAAATGGACCACCTGGAAGAAATGGACAAATTCTTAGAAAGGTATAACCTTCCAAGACTGAACCAGGAAGAAACAGAAAATATGAGCAGACCAATCACAAGTAATGAAATTGAAACTGTGATGAAAAATCTTCCAACAAACAAAAGTCCAGGACCAGAGGGCTTCACAGGCAAATTCTATCAAACATTAGAAACGAGCTAACACCTATCCTTCTGAAACTGATGCAAAAAATTGCAGAGAGAGGAACGCTCCCAAGCTCTTTCTACGAGCCCCAATACCAAAACCAGACAAAGTTATCACAAAAAAAGAAAATAACAGGCCAATATCACTGATGAACATAGACGCAAAAATTCATAACAAAATACTAGCAAACAGAATCCAACAACACAGTAAACAGATCATACACCATGATCAACTGGGATTTGTCCCAGGATGCAAGGATTCTTCACTATATGTAAATCAATCAATGTAATATGCCATATTAATAAATTGAAGAATAAAAACCATATGATCATCTAGATAGATACAGAGAAAGCTTTTGACAAAATTCAGCACCCATTTATGATAAAAACTCTCCAGAAAATGGGCACAGAGGGAACTTACCTCAACATAATAAAGGACATACATGACAAACCCACAGCAAACATCATTCTCAATGGTGAAAAACTGAAAGCATTTCCTCTAAGAACAGGGACAAGACAAGGATGTCCACTCTCACCACTTTTATTCAACATAGTTTTAGAAGTCCTAGCCACGGCAGTCAGAGAAGAAAAGTAAAAGAAATCCAAATTGGAAAAGAAGAAGTAAAACTGTCACTGTTTGCAGATGAAATGATACTGTACATAGAAAATCCTAAAGATGCCACCAGAAAACTTCTAGAGCTAATTAATGAATTTAGTAAAGTCACAGGATACAAAATTAATACACAGAAGTCTTGCATTCCTATACACTAACAGTGAAAGATCAGAAAGAGAAATTAGGAAACAATCCCATTTACCATTGCAACAAAAAGAATAAAATACCTAGGAAAAAACCTACCTAAGGAGCCAAAAGACCTATACTCAGAACACTGTAACATAATGATGAAAGAAATCAAAGATGACACAAACAGATGGAGAGATATACCATGTTCTTGGATTGGAATAATCAATATTGTGAAGATGACTATATTACCCAAAGCAATCTACAGATTCAATGCAATCCTTATCAAATTACCAAAGGCATTTTTCACAGAATTAAAACAAAACATTTTACAGTTTGTATGAAAACACAAAAGACCCCGGTAGCCAACGCAATCTGGAGAAAGAAAAACAGAGCTGGAGGAATCAGGCTTCCTGACTTCAGATTATACTACAAAGCTAAGTAATCAAGACAGCATGGTACTGACACAAAAACAGAAATATAGATCAATGGAACAAGACAGAAAGCCCAGAGATAAAGCCACGCACATATGGTCGCCTAATCCATGCCAAAGAGGCAAGAATATACAGTGGAAAAAAGACAGTCTCTTCAATAAGTGGTGCTGGGAAAACTGAACCGCTACATGTAAAAGAATGAAATTAGAACACTCCCTAACACCATACAAAAAAATTAATTCAAAATTGTTTAAAGATCTAGATGTAAGGCCAGACACTATAAAACTGTTAGAGAAAAGCATAGGCAGAACACTCTACGACATAAATCACAGCAAGATCTTTTTTGACCCACCTCCCAGAGTAATGAAAATAAAAACAAAATAAACAAATGGGACCTAATAAATGCTTCTGCACAGCAAAGGAAACCATAAACAAGATGAAAAGATAACCCTCAGAATGGGAGAAAATACTTGCAAATGAAGCAACTGACAAGGGATTAATCTGTAAAATATACAAACAGCTCATGGAGCTCAATATCAAAAAAGCAAACAATGCAATAAAAAAATAGGCAGAAGACCTACATGGACATTTCTCCAAAGAAGACATACAGATGGTCAACCAACACATGAAAGAATGCTCAACATCACTAATTATTAGAAAAATGCAAATCAAAACCACAACGAGGTATCGCCTCACACCTGGCAGAATGGCCATCATCAAAAAATCTACAAACAATAAATGTGGGAGAGGGTGTGGAGAAAACCCTCTTGAACTGTTGGTGGGAATATAAATGGATACAGCCACTGTGGAGAACAGTGTGGAGGTTCCTTAAAAAACTAAAAATAGAACTACCATATTACCCAGCAATCCCACTACTGGGCATATACCCTGAGAAAACCATAATTCAAAAGGACACATGTACCACAATGTTCAATGCAACACTATTTACAGTAGCCAGAACATGGAATAAACCTAAGTGTCCAATGACAGATAAATGGATAAAGAAGATGTGGCACATATATACAATGGAATATTACTCAGCCATAAAAAGAAATGAAACTGGGTAATTTGTAGTGAGGTGGATAGACCTAGAGTCTGTCATACAGAGTAAAGTAAGGCAGAAAGAGACAAACAAATATCATATGCTAACACATATATGTGGAATCTAAAAAAGAATGGTTCTGATGAACCTAGGGGCAGGACAGGAATAAAGACACAGACGTAGAGAATGGACTTGAAGACATGGGGAGGGGGAAGGGTAAGCTGGGATGAAGTGAGAGAGTAACATTGACATATATACACTATCAAGTGTAAAATAGATAGCTAGTGGGAAGCAGCTGCATAGCAGTGCTTTGTGACCACCTAGAGGGGTGGGATAGGGAGGGTTGGAGAAAGGCACAAGAGGGAGGGGATATGGGAACATATGTATACATATAGCTGATTCACTTTGTTATAAAGCAGAAACTAACACACCATTGTAAACCAATTATACTCCAATAAAGATGTTAGAAAGAAAAAGAAAAACATAATTCAAAAGGACACGTGTACCCCAATGTTCATTTCAGCACTATTTACAATAGCCAGGACATGGAAATAACATAAATGTCCAACGACAGATGAATGGATAAAGAAGATGTGGTACATATATACACAATGGAATGTTACTCAGCTATAAAAAGGAAAGAAAGTGGGTCATTTGTAGAGACGTGGATGGACTTAGAGTCTGTCATACAGAGTGAAGTAAGACAGAAAGAGAAAAACAAATATCATACATTAATGCATACATGTGGAATCTAAAAAATGGTACAGGTGAACTTATTTGCAGTGCGGGAATAGAGATGTAGACATAGAGAACGGACATGTGGACATGGGGGGAAGGGGAAGGTGGGATGAACTGGGAGGTTAGGATTGACATATATACACTACCATGCGTAAAACGGATAGCTAGTGGGAACATGCTATAAAGCACAGGAAGCTCAGCTCGGTGTTCTGTGACCACCTAGATGGGTGGGCTGCGGGGGGGTGGGAGGGAGGTCCAAGAGGGAGGTGATATAAGTATACATATAGTTGATTCACTTCACTGTACAGCAGAAACTAGCATATTATAAAGCAGTTATACTCCAGTTAAAAAAAAATTAAAATAAATAAAATTCTGCCTTACTTTTAACCAGATGAAATGCTGTGTGTGTGTGTGTGTGTGTGTGTGTGTGTGTGTGTTTCAGGCACTGTACTAAGCCCTGGGAACAGACTTCCAGTAAGTGTGTCTGGAGAGCTGGCTGAATGACCTCCATTACTGAGAAGTATTTCCTCCAGTTCTCTGGCAGCTAATCATATGGTCTTATTTCTTTTCCTACCTCTTTATATCTTCATCCAAGTGCATTCTAGCAGTATTCAAACCTTGACTCACATATATCCAGAAGAGATAATTTTCTCAACATCCAGTCACTACTTGGTTTAAAGACAGTTGTGTCCAGTGCACACTCAACACTTTTTTTTTCCCACCAAAAGCCTGATACCATTCAATTAGGCATCAGTAAGTTTGTGTTTTTCAAAATTTATGTTCAGTTCATTCTTCTCCTTCCTCTAATCCAATGGCCTGATAATCCTTAGAACGGGATTGGCTCCTCTCTAAGCCTCTGGTGGATAATGGCAGCGTTTTATTGGGTTTTAGTGTTCATGTTCAGCATAATACAATATGTGGAGAAAATACTTCCATCTGTATTTGCAGCTCTATAGCACCTCCTTGCCTTCAAAAACACTTTTCTTAAACTGTACAGGAGAGTTTAAACAATTATGACATTCCTGAAACTGCCTACTCCGTTGCCAAGAAGTCTTCTTCTGGCCAGTGGCCAGAATGGTGGCCTCAGCTACCTTTCTGGAGCCCGGATTCCAACATAGCACTCTCTCATTCTTCTTAATAAATGGTTTGGACATCTAAAGCAGCCACAAGGATTCCTGGCATTCGTCAGAGGCGGAAATCCGCATGGCAGACTGAGAGAGTCATGAAATCTTTGTTTTAGTTTAGACTCATTTAAAAACTGGAATGAAATTAAAAATGTTTTTTTCTTATGTGTTCACTGAGGTTTCCTCTTAAGAGGTGGGAACTGTACCAGAATATGATGTATAGGGGAAATGATGATGGGAGTTTTTGTTTTTATGTTTTGTTTTGCTTATCCATGGAAGTATGAATCTCCTAGCCTTCTTCTGAGTCCCTTACTTCAGTCAAAGCCCTGAGTCTGACCTGTATTTTTATGGTACGTTTGAAATGATTTTACACCATGGTCTGCAAATGTGCTTTTGGAACGTGCCTTCCTTTGCGTGCAAATATCCATTCCCACATTCTCATGTTTGCGGATTCTCTTTGTCTTCCAGAAATACTAAGTGTCTGTCCAAACCTTTTAGACCAAAAGGGTGTAACTTTTGGTTTGTGGTCTCATCTCTCAGAGTCTCTTGCTACAATAATACACAGAAGCTGAGAAAGGTCTGCTGAAAAGGGAAGAATATTCCCCTCGTCCCTGCTCCCCAAGTCACCCTGTTTTAGGCACATTTGAAGACATGAGAATGGAAGGTGTCTGGAGGGTGATCCCAATAGTGTTGCTGGACAATACTAATTGATTAGAGGCCCGGACACTATAAAGCCATAGCGTAAGCTAAGAAATATGTTAACAGACAGAGCTTCAGGCCTTGGATGAAATCTGACCTGGACAGTTAAATGAGAGATGATTCTTGTAATCAAATTAATTCAGTTCTTTGAGCTTTAATACAACCAAAGCCAGTTAAGAACCATTATTGAAATTCTTTCATCCATCAAACATTTCCTGAATGTTTCTGCCTTGAGCCAGGCTCGTGTTTGCTTCCAGGTTTACAGTCCTGGTGCCCAGACCTCAAGAAGCTCCCAGTCCAAGGGTGACAGTCAAGACAGTCACCTAATAGATGTCTGTGTGCAGATGGCTGTGAACAGGGATGCACAACAAGCAGGTGGGGTGCAGAGAGGGCCCAGGGAGGGGTTGGGGATGGACAAGAGGCATTGGAAGCTGTTTTCAAGATGAAGTAAGGCATGGCCTAAATCTTGACGGTCAGGGAGGAGTTAGCCTTGTGGGCACAAATAAAGATGGGCAGGTCAATGGAGGGAGACTGTGCGTAAAGCACTTAGGTGTGTGGGAGAGCAGCAGGGGGCTGAGGAGAGAAGAGGTTGTAAAGCTGGGAGGGGCTGCCTCCTGAAGAGCCAGCCTAGGGAGGTTTAACTTTTTCTTCTGGAAGTAATGCAGAGCTACTAAAAAGCACAGATGTGATGCGGGCCAATTTGTAGTTTAGAATTACCAGCATGTGCGTTATTTATCCCAAAAAACACAGGTAGTCCATATGATGCAAAAATAAGAAGTCAGTTAGGTCAACCTGACCCCATCCATGAAACTCATCAGTCAAAGCACTTTGTCAGTGTTAAGTGGTCCATACTTTCAAAGTAGGAGTTACAAATTAAGCTGTATTCCCAGGGAAAAAGTTTCTTTTATGTTCTTCTGTGCTACAGTGAAATTCACCTCACTAGCTCTCCAATTGCTACTGTCTCTTTTTCTACAGTGCAAATCAGTAAAACTTATACCTGTTCAACATTTGTTGATTAATTTTCAGGAAAAGCCTCACCTTCCAGTTTATCCTGGATTCTAAATTAGATCTATTCCTATTATCTTTGGGGACATGATTGTCTATAATACATTTATTTTCTTGGTATTATGACCATTATAGCATGAATTGCTTACTGTGGTATTATAGGCTCAAATTTGGGGAAGAAAGAAATACAGGATGAAAATGACAGTGAAAGTCGAAGTATTCATAATTAACTATTGGGATATGTTTTACAGAATATTAAAATTCTTGAAAAAATGCAACATTTCCTGGGATTAAAAATAAAAATTGAGGGCTTCCCTGGTGGCGCAGTGGTTGAGAGTCCGCCTGCCGATGCAGGGGACGTGGGTTCATGCCCCTGTCCGGGAAGATCCCACATGCTGCGGAGCGGCTGGGCCCGTGAGCCATGGCCGCTGAGCCTGCGCGTCCGGGGCCTGTGCTCTGCAATAGGAGAGGCAACAACAGTGAGAGGACCGCGTACTGCAAATAAATAAATAAATAAGTAAGTAATAAAAATAAAAATTGAATATAACAGTGGGAGTGATATTAGGCTAAGAGATCCATAGAAGGGGACAATTTTGATTATCTTCACATTTCTAGATAAAATGGAAGAGGATATTTTTCTTTGTTCTACCTTCTGCTTTAGGCAGGGTGGACAAAATTCCCTTTCAACTTGGTAGTCCCATTTTAAGCCTATTGTCCTGGGGTCCTATATGGTTTACCATTGGTCCCAGATCTCCACTGTTTAATGAGGAAATATTATTAACGGTTGCCTTAAAATAAGCTGGGTTTGGTAGGTCTCCACCTCGTACTTCCAGCTTCTGCCAAAGTCTCATCTAGTAGTGTGTGACACACATGGGCAGTGACTAGAGGTCCTACACTACATGTAGTTATGTCTGAAAGAGGACAACAAATCTCTCTTTTCCTAATCCTTTCCAGACCGTGAACAACCAATACCTTCCTTTCGGGGAAAACATGCTGGATTTCCATTGATAATGTAAAAGGTGCTCAGGAACCAGGGACTAATTCCTTCTGGTTTCAAGTGCAGGGAGGGGGAGAAGCATTTGCTGCTGCCCCTGTCGGCTGCTTAGTGCCATCCAGTTGTGCCATGGCTCAGCTGCAAGGTGCACGAAGCCACTGGGCTTCCAGTCTTCAGGGTCCATGGGAAATGTGGGAAACCGTTAGTTGTATATGAAGTATACACAGGAAATAAAGGCTGACTGTCCTGCTGAATCTAAATGTTGCTGCCACGTCTATTGTCATTTATCATATGATATAAATCTATAACTATTTACTTATTTTCTTGTTTGGTAACATTTTATTTTATAATCAACCTTTTTAGCAGCATTGTACTAAAAAAAAGTGCATGTTTAATGAAAAATTAAGTATTGAATTTCCAGTTCTCAAAAGTTGATGATAAATATGCAACTTCCCAAAATGTTTGTCAACATTTACCCTCCACCATGGGGACCACTATGATCTCACTGGCTCCATGGAAATCAGACACGAATCTGTTGGAAAAACAGCATCTACTTCAGAAGTTGTTTGAGGAAGAGAGTGCCTAAAATCAACAATTTACCTTGTGTACCTGCAGACAGTATGTTAACATATCACTCTGTATAGCATGACTTTTCATTTAGATCAAATGACTGTTCTAAATTACTTTTGCTCATTTTTACTACTGAGTTCTCTTTTGAATCTATGAAAATTGAAGTGATGGTTGTTAATGCATTGGCTTCATTGGCACAACCTTGCAACGAAATGTTATCAGTTTTATATCAATGTCATTACATGCTTCGAAAAGAAAATCATGAGCCATTAATTTTTCTGTGTATATGCATAAAAGAAATAAGCGCATATGTTGACAAAATACTTGTACAAAAATGTTCATACCATCTTTACTCATAATAGCTCAAAATGAAAACATCCAAATATCCATCAACTGAAGAATGCATAAATCGATTGTGGCATATTCATACAATTGAATATTACTCATCAGTTAAGAAACTGCGAGAACATGCAATAATAACAATGAACATACAAATCCACCATGTTAAGCTAAAGAAACTAGCCACAAAAGAGTACATATTGTATGATTATATTTAGATGAAGTTCAAGGACAGACAAAACTAATCTATGGTGATAGAAGTTCCATACAGTGTTTGCCTTGGGGTGGGTTTGGGTGTGTGTGTGTAGAGGGAACTCTCTGGGACAATGAAAATGTTCTGTATTTTTTTCTGGGTGATGGTCACATAAGGTGAATACATGTAAAAACACATGTAAGATTCATTTATATATATATATATATATATATATAAATGAATAAACCATATATATGTATAGTACTATATATATATAGTACCTCAATAGGAAAAATAAAAGGAAGAAAGAGAACAATTAACTATTATTTTTCATTCAATTTATGAAATGAAAATAAAACTTTTGAAATTCAACCTGTCAAAGATAATTCATTCAACGATTTACAAATGCTACTATAAATTCTGTTAAAAATGTGCACAAAGATGGTAAAAACGTTGTTTTTGCAATGATAATGCAAATGCAAATTTTGATGGAGTACTGCATTTTGGCCAAAACAATGTTCCTAACTAAAGGAAGATACTAATGGAACAGAAAAGTATTATACTAGAATTGGTTGTGATGCAGACGTAATGACTACATTCAAACTGCAATATTCTACCAGTTGAAAGAATAGGCTTAGTTTTCAAAATTTGCAATTAAAAATACATGTACAATTAAATTACAAAAATGTTTTATAAAGTTGATGTTGAATTAAAAAAAATGAGGCTATCAGGCAGTAAATATTCTCTCTTTGCTGCCCACCATCAGCTGAATTTTAGAAATGGTTGAGCCTTTGCACAGCTGCTTTGCAAATAAACCTAAGTGTCTTACAATGATAGTGAATATTTTTGTGAGTCTTGTAATTTTGGTTGCATTTTGTTCAAAATTAGTTTAAGTTCTGCAAAGTATTTAAAGAAAGGAACATAAAAATTTTAGTTATTACACATATTGAGATTACAAGTATTACAAATTATTGATATTGAAAACGAAGCTGAAAGTGGGAAGAATCTATAATTTATGCCTACAAAAGCAAGGAACTGAATAAATTAGCCAGTGAGGGCTCAAATGATGCACAAGATTTTGAGTTTCGAATTCTTTAGCTGCCTTGTGGGAAGACTCTTTTGAAGGAATTTCTATTTTTAATTTGATAAATTTTTATCCTGAACCCTCATGAAGTGATATTTTGAAATCTTATATTTTGCTGCATCTACATTTAGCCAGTGTGACATGTTAGACTTGTAAAAAGTATTTTGAGTGGAGGTTAACAAGACAGAAATTGTAAAAGTTTGGGTGGAAGTATTTACCCATATCAATTAGAAAAGTTAGAATTGACAATATTCTCTACTTAGGAGAATTTGTATACCTCTGCACCTGCAGAAAAAAAATTTTTTTCAACTAAAAATAGTATGGTCCATTGAGATGGCTTAAAGATGTCAATACCTTAAAATTTATTAACCATAAAAAGTGACTTTGAAGAAGGTTGCAGGCAATTTTATAAAAAGATAAAAGGATAATAATAAGACCAAATTGAAGAAAGTGTACTTTTTAGGAAAAGAATTAGTGCCATGACCTTCAAGATGGATATAGCTAAGAAACTGCTCAAAGCAAGTGAATATGTATCAAGAATAATTCTACTTGTTTTAATAATTCTTTTGTTTCTTTTTTCTGTGGAAGTCTGGGGTTGACTGCCCAGTCCTGCCTCTTCTGTCTCATTCATCCAGTGTGTGGATGCAGTCCCTCCCTATTACCGTGTCCGGTTGCTCCAGCTTCAGCTGTCTCAGGAAACTGCAGTCAGCAGGAAGGAAGGAAGAGGGAAAAGAAGGACGGGCACTAAAGGACACATGCCAGTTGTCTTTTAAGAAATTTTCCAGAAATCAGTTCCTCACATTTCAGCTTACATCACCTTGGCCAGAATTTAGTCACAGGGCCATATTTAGCTGCAAGGGAGGCTGGGAAATCCAGACTTGGTCATAGCTAGTGATGGACCAATGTTAAAATGAAGGATCTATGACCTAAAAGAAGGACAGTACAGAACAGCAGTCCCTGCCACACACTGTCCCTGCAAGTGCATGCCATCCACTGCCAGCCCCACAGGCTGACTGATTTGGTTAAAGAAGATGCTTTGCTTATGCTTTTTAAGTATTCCAAAGGTGGGTTGTTAATAGCCTAGGACTGAATTAGTATCTCTCATAATATATCCTTCAATCTCTCCCTTACTTGAAGAGTCATGCAAATTTCGAAAATATTTTATAATATTTCCATATTTGGTTTAAAATATAAATTATGTTAAAGTCAGTGTAGGACAAAAACCAGATTTTCTTAGGAAAACGCACCTGTTTTGTCTGTGGCTATGCATAGCTCTGATTTGAGGACAAAGTGTTTCTCTAATTTGGATGGCTCCGCCATCCCAAGGGCATTTGATTTGCATTTTAACAGAGCTCTCTAAATTCTAAAGAAAGACATTTCTTCTGGTGGAATTCAGGTGACTGGGAATGCATTATGAATGTGGGGCTCCCCAGCCCTCCACTCACACCTCCTGGATGGACACCTCTTGGTCATGAATTTTGTCTGTGTCTGGGGCTGGTCCTGGTTTTGATAGACAAGGAATTTACTTCTTTAATTCACTGTTTAAAAAGAACACAGAAGCAAACTAAAGTTCTGAGGAAGCCTGGAAACCACGTGTTCTCTATATGTTGTTTGTGTCAATATTTAGAATTCCAATGTCAATTATTTGGAACTTCAATATATAAGCCATACAACCCTTGCATCCATCCACTAATGATTATCACACTTGACCACAGCATGCACGGCCTTCCTAGCAAGGAAACTGTACACTAACTATAAGACAGCATGAGAGTGTTAGGCACTTATGAGAGACCAAGGTCAAATCTTTAACTAAGACCTTAGTTCGCGTTAGAAACTAATAGATGCAATGTAGAGATATCTAGTAGGAATTCTAAAGGTAGGTGGGAAATATTTATTCATTCAAAGAATCTTAATTGTGTGCCCAAATGTGACCTTCCTGTGCAGGACACTGAGGATAGACTGGTGACTCAGAGTGTGAGTGTGGATGTCAGCCCAGTCATAAACTGGGCACTCACATGAGATTTAGTTAATTAACTGTAAAAAATTCTATAAAGGAAAAATACAGCCTGCTGAAAAACTGCATAATAAAGATACCTAACCCACTCTGAGGGCCCAGCAAGACTTTCCCAAGGCAAGCCATATCCACAGGTTGACAAAGTTGGGGAACAGTGTTTTCAGGCCTGGAATTTTTAAGAATTGCACACAGATCACCTTAAGGAATTATTGAAGGCTTTAAGCAGAGAAATGATGCATTCAGATTTGCCTTGTCAAAAGACCCTGGAAGTTGGTGCCATTGTGTTGGGTAGGAAGTCACATGGGCTTAGATGGAGTGGAAGCTGGAAGCAAAGGTGAAAAGAGGTGGGTGGAGATGCAAGGATGTAGGATGTAACATTGATGAGACTTGTACATGGATCCCATGTGCTGATGCTGTGAGGGAGAGGCTGAGAGAGGACAACTTGCAAATTTTACAGGACAGTGGGGGAGGGTGCTGGTGCCAAATACTGCGATAGGGAACACAGGGGAGGAGAAAGAAAGACAAATGTGAGGCATCACAAATCATAGAATTTAAGAGGTCAATGAACCCAGCCCTTCACTTTACAGTTACAGGTACTCAGGCCCAGAAAAAAGGAGCAATTCCATCTGAGACCTTGCTCCTTGAAGTATGGTCCAGGGACCAGCAGCATAGGCGTTGACTGGAAGCTTGTTAGAAATGCAAAATCTCAGGCCCTCTCAGACCTACTGAATGGGAGTCTACATTTTAACAAGAATCCTCAAGTGATTTGTACAAATAAAATTTGAGAATCACAGTTCTAAGGAACTTAATATATTGTAGAGCTGGGTTAGTATTAAGTTAAATATATGTTTTGGAATCGGTTTTCTTGCTTGTATTAAACATTTTCTGTACGTATGTGTTAGGAATGATGCCCAAGTTAAAAAGGTAGGTTGAGCACTGCCATGATTTAGGGATGCTTTATTCAATGGACAAAGGGCTACCAATGTTTCACCTATAATATTAAGGAGAGAAGGAGGGAAAAGAAGGGAAGCAAAAGAGGGAGAGAGGGAAGGAGGAAGGAAGGAAGGAAGGAAGGAAGGATTGAAGGAAGGAAGGAAGGAAGAGTGAAGGAAAGGAGAAAAAGAGAGAGGGAGGGAAAGAGAAAGAGAGAGAGAGAAAGCAAGCAGGCAAGCTCTTCAAAGGCCATGTATGCAATGGATTATTCACAACTTGTGAATATGAGATGAGAAAGAATTGGCCAAGTCAACTTGGCATTACATATTGTGTACACTTGCTTCAATATGTTCTTTAAAAAGGAATCAAAACTCCCAAATTCATTTCTTTCATTAGTTTCTTTTTAAGGAAGGGATAGTGGTAATGATTATGGATTTCTAAATATTGCTCAAATAACCAGTGCTATAAAAAGTTCTCAGCAAGACATTTCTTTTTGTTTTTATTACTTATTAAGCCCCATCAGGCAGGAATTCCAGCTAACACTGTGTCATGTGTCAAAATATCTAGCATATTGTTGGTGCTGAGGTATCAAATCTCAGCACAAGTGTAGAGTTGAGAAATGGTGCACTAACAGTGTATATTATCTAGTTTTGTGTAACCAATTACTCCCAAATTTAATGGTTTAACACAACAAATATTTCTTGTTTCAGAGTTTCTGTGGGTCAGGAATCCGGGTTTGATTTTGCTAGGCACCTCTGGTTCAAATCTCCTGTGAGGTTGCTGTCAAGCTGTCAGCTGGGGCTGAGGTCTCACCTGAAGGCTCAACATGTGGGGACCATCTGCTTCTAAGCCTGCTCCTGTGGTTGCTGGCAGCCCTCAGTCCCTCCCCACAGTGCTGCTGCCTCATGGCATGACAGCTGGCTTTCCCCAGGGTGAGCAATCCATGAGAAGGAGAAAGACGGTGCTTAAGGCAGGAGCCACAGTCTTTTTATAACCTAATCCCAGACTAGTCACCTGATCACTTCTGTCATATTCTAATTTTTAGAAGCAAGCCAGTAAGTCCCACACTCAAGGGAAGGGGATGCATGAGGGTGTGATACACAGAGGTGTTCTGAGGTCCATCTTAGAGCTTGTTGACCACACAGTGTTATTCTTCATTTATGCTCTTATCAGAGTGATATGATACTTAAAGACTATTTTCCTATTTTTCTGACCAGCCCAGGGCACTGTACTTTACCCAACATATTCAGAGTAGAGATTTGGTTTACTTTTTTTTTATAGGGTGAATGGGACAAAACCAGGAAGCCCACTGAGGCGATCTGAAAGGGCTGGGGCGGGAGATGCAGGCAAGATGGGAGCGATGGGCAACTGTCCCCGGTTGCCACTCCATTAACACCTTCATATTCTAGGTCTTGCATGCAATAGGGAAAGTCTCCTGTTCATTTCTCCCCTCCTCTCTGCCTTTATACTTGGGTAGTTCTATCCTTAGGCAGGCTCTTCTTTCCTCACACCATCTCTTGCATTTCCAAAGGCCCAGCTCATCCTCCTGCCTCCTGCACTGCCCTAGCCCTTCATCACTGAGCCAGCACTGTGCCTCCCTGTGGAGGGTGCTAAAGACACCACTGTAGGCAGAAGAGACCTGTTCCTGTCCTCAAGGACTTCACAGTCCACTTGGAGAGACAGGTAGTAATCAAATGACCACACCATACATTTGCTGCAAAAGAAGTGAGCTTACAACGGAGAGACCTAAACTAGTCTGGGGTTTGCACAAGGGTTCCGAAGGGTCATTTATGTAGAATCTTGGGAGGGTAGCAGAGTTGGATGCGTGTAGCAGAGAGAAGTCGTAAGGCAGAGGCAAGCCCAGGATAAGGTTTAGAGTGGCCAGTTTGAGAAGGAAAAGAGGACCTAGGAGCCTAGAATGAGGATCCAGGCTGAGCTGCACACCTAACACAGATCCAGGCACACACTTTAGTGTGTACTATGGAGTGACAATGTAGAAAACAGAGGAACCACAGCTCAACGGGCCTTGGGAGTAGAATACGGAATTCCCTGGGGTCAGAGCTGGGCTGGAAGGTGTTGGATGGATCTCAGATGTTTGGGTCCTCCAAGACTTTTCAGGCAAACTTGGGAAGTGAAGTGGCAGCGCCTCCAACATCTTAGTTCCCCCCACTCTCCCTGCCATTTCCCACTCCTTCCAGGGCTTGTTCTCTACTTTCCACGTAGGCACTAACACCCGAATCACACTGTGATGAAACCTGGATCCGGGCTTCTGGATGGGTCTCTTCCCTCAGCCCCTGGGTCTGCTGCTCCTTCCTGTACCTGGTTCTGGTCTCTGCCCTGTTCAGGAGGTTGCTGCCACTGTTGGCTTTCTCTTCTGTGAACACACTGAGTTTGCATGGACCTCACTGCCTTTGCACTTGTAGTTCTCCCTGCCTGGAATGCTCGCACCTGTGCTCCAAATGTCCCTTCTCAGGGCAGGACCACAGACATAAGTTAGGGGGCCCCGTGTAAAATGAAAATATGAGGAGTGTCCTGCTTTTAAAAGGAGGAAAGAAGCTCGCTCCTTCCTTCTGCAGTCTCTCTCTTGACTGTCATGGTGTTTTTGATTTGCTGTTTAATGTCCTGCTCCCTTGGGCATGAAGATACTTGTAGTACAAACCCTCACAGGCTCCCAGGGATCATGCTCGACCCCGAGGTTCTCTGTGTTGGTGCCCCAGCCCAGCTGTCCTAGATACATGCTGCAGTGTCCCTTCAGACATCACTCGCAAAACACAAAGTCAAAGATAAAATTATTAAGAATTTTGATACAGCGACTACAGAGTATTAATCTCCGAGTGTGGGTCCCCCTTTGGAGCACTGTCTCAGGGGTCAGCTTGGATCCCATATCGAAAATAACCCCATCCTTCGATCCCATATCGAAAATAACCCCATCCTGTACAAACTGTGCGAGTCACACCCCATCACATCACCCTGTTTTATATCCCTTAGAGCAATATTACGTTCTGAAATTATCCCTTTAATCTGTTTTCTCTTTTTGGTGTCTACCTCCACCACAAGAATGTAAACTGTGAAAGCTTGTCCTGATTATCTGCACGCCTAGTGCAGGAGCTGGCACATGTAGACCGTCAATACCTATTTGTTGACTGAAGGAATAAATGTAAAAGAGAGTTTATCGTGCATAGCTTTAAATAAACTTGCTGCTTCTCCTAGCTCATACACACTGGCAATGTGAAAAAAACTTTCAGCTCATCACCTCTTGGTCCTCTCTTTGGAGCGACTAGCCCATATCAAGTCCACATAAAGGCCAGCTCCAGTCTACCTTTGCCTTGAAACTTGCTGCGGAGTACTTGCAGGCCCCTGGACATTTCCTCTTTCTGCTGCTTTCTAGCACGTGCACTGTGTGTGTTATCTGCACTGCGCCTTAGAGCTGGGAGGAAGGAGCACCGCGAAGCCCAGGGCTTTGGAGAGCCCAGTCCTTCCACAGTTCATCAACACCGTGGCTGACCTTCCTGGCACTCCCGTCCCACCTTCTCTCTGTCTTTCTGCCCACGATCCAGACGGCTCTGCCCACCTAGGGCACCCTCCAGTCATCGTGGCCCATGTTGCTGGATGATTGCCACTCACTTATGCTTAGGCTGGATTTTTGGAAAGCCCCGGAGTGTACCACGATCTTATGTTCCCAGGAATGAATATAGGAAGTGTCCCATCAGGTTGAATTTTAAGGAGCTTAAAATATTCTTGATTTTTAAAACTATATATATATGTATATACATATATATATGTATATTACATTGTTATGACAAATATGCCATTAATGGAGGCTTGGAAGCTGTTTTAGTTATGCAGAGAGTTTTTCTTTTTTCTTTTTAAATCTTTATTGGAGTATAATTGCTTTACAATGTTGTGTTAGTTTCCGCTATAACAAAGTGAATCAGCCACATGTATACATGTATCCCCCATCCCCTCCCTCTGCGTCTCGCTCCCACCCTCCCTATCCCACCCCTCTAGGTAGTCACAAAGCACCTAGCTGATCTCCCTGTGCTATGCAGCTGCTTCCCACTAGCTATCTATTTTACATTTGGTAGTGTATATATGTCCGTGCCACTCTCTCACTTCGTCCCAGCTTACCCTTCCACCTCCCTGTGTCCTCAAGTCCATTCTGTATGTCTGCGTCTTATTCCTGTCCTGCCCCTAGGTTCATCAGAACCATTTTTTTTCCTTTTTAGATTCCATATATATGTGTTAGCATATGGTATTTGTTTTTCTCTTTCTGACTTACTTCACTCTGTATGCCAGACTCTAAGTCCAACCACCTCCCTACAAATAACTCAGCTTCGTTTCTTTTCATGGTTGAGTAATATTCCATTGTATATATGTGCCACATCTTCTTTATCCATTCATCTGTTGATGGACACTTAGGTTGCTTCCATGTCCTGGCTATTGTAAATAGAGCTGCAATGAACATTGTGGTACATGTCTCCTTTTGAATTATAGTTCCCTCAGGTTATATGTCCAGAAGTGGGATTGCTGGGTCATATGGTAGTTCTATTTTTAGTTTTTTAAGGAACCTCCATACTGTTCTCCATAGTGGCTGTATCAATTTACCTTCCCACCAACAGTGCAAGAGGGTTCCCTTTTCTCCACACCCTCACCAGCATTTATTGTTCATAGATTTCTTTGATGACGGCCATTCTGCCAGGTGTGAGGTGATACCTCATTGTAGTTTTGATTTGCATTTCTCGAATGATTAGTGATGTTGAGCATCCTTTCATGTGTTTGTTGGCAATCTGTATATCTTCTTTGGAGAAATGTCTATTTAGGTCTTCTGCCCATTTTTGGATTGGGTTGTTTGTTTTTTTGATATTGAGCTGCACGGGCTGCTTGTATATTTTGCAGATTAATCCTTTGTCACTTGCTTCATTTGCAAATATTTTCTCCCATTCTGAGGGTTGTCTTCTTTCTTGTTTATGGTTTCCTTTGCTGTGCAAAAGCTTTTAATTTTCATTAGGTCCCATTTGTTTATTTTTGTTTTTATTTCCATTTCTCTAGGAGGTGGATCAAAAAGGATCTTGCTGTGATTTGTGTCATAGAGTGTTCTGCCTATGTTTTCCTCTAAGAGTTTTATAGTGTCTGGCCTTACATTTAGGTCTTTAATCCATTTTGAGTTTAGCAGAGGGAGTGTTCTAATTTCATTCTTTTACATGTAGGTGTCCAGTTTTCCCAGCACCACTTATTGAAGGGGCTGTCTTTGTTCCATTGTATATTCTTGCCTCCTTTATCAAAAATATGTGTGTGGGTTTATCTCTGGGCTTTCTATCCTGTTCCATTGGTCTATATTTCTGTTTTCGTGCTAGTATCATACTGTCTTGATTATTGTAGCTTTGTAGTATAGTCTGAGGTCCAGGAACCTGACTCTTCCAGTTCTGTTTTTCTTTCTCAAGATTGCTTTGGCTATTTGGGGTCTTTTGTGTTTCCATACAAATTGTGAAATTTTTTGTTCTAGTTCTGTGAAAAATGCCATTGGTAGTTGGATAGGGATTGCATTGAATCTATAGATTGCTTTGGGTAGTATAGTCATTTTCACAATCTTGATTCTTCCAATCCAAGAATATGGTATATCTCTCCATCTGTTTGTATCATCTTTAATTTCTTTCATCAGTGTCTTATAGTTTTCTGCATACAGGTCTTTTGTCTCCTTAGGTGGTTTATTCCTAAGTATTTTATTCTTTTTTTTGCAATGGTAAATAGGAGTGTTTCCATAATTTCTCTTTCAGATTTTTCATCGTTAGTATATAGGAATGCAAGAGATTTCTGTGCATTAAGTTTGTATCCTGCTACTTTACCAAATTCATTGATTAGCTCTAGTAGTTTTCTGGTGGCATCTTTAGGATTCTCTGTGTATAGTATCATGTCGTCTTCAAACAGTGACAGTTTTACTGCTTCTTTTCTGATTTGGACTCCTTTTATTTCTTTTCCTTCTCTGATTACCCTGGCTAACTAAATGGCTTCATAGGAAAATTCTATCAAACGTTTAGAGAAGAGCTAACACCTATCCTTCTCAAACTCTTCCAAAATATAGCAGAGGGAGGAACAGTCCCAAACTCATTCTACGAAGTCTTCATCACCCTGATACCAAAACCAGACAAAGATGTCACAAAAAAAGAAAACTACAGGCCAATATCACTGATGAACATAGATGTAAAAATCCTCGACAAAATACCAGCAAACAGAATCCAACAGCACATTAAAAGGATCATGCACCATGATCAAGTGGGGTTTATCCCAGGAACGCAAGGATTCTTCAATATATGCAAATCAATCAATGTGATATACTATATTAACAAACTGAAGGATAAAAACCATATAATGATCTCAATTGATGCACAAAAAACTTTTGACAAAATTCAACACTGATTTACGATAAAAACTTTCCAGAAAGTAGGCATAGAGGGAACCTACCTCAACATAATAAAGGCCATATATGACAAACTCACAGCCAACATTGTTCTCAGTGGTGAAAAACTGAAACCTTTTCCTCTAAGATGAGGAACAAGATAAGGTTGCCCACTCTCACCACTATTATGCAGAGAGTTTTATACTAAAAAATAATGCAGCATGAGAACTATAAGGAGGGTGGAGAGAAAAGTGTCTGAACTCGACCTACAAATGATTTCAAACAGCTCTATTTCATAGCTGTGATGAAGAAATACAGAAATGAAATAACAGTTTTCTATTTTTAAATGCTACTTTGTATCTTATTTATTTAAATAAATATTTAGTAATATTTTTGGCAAATTCCCACATGTTGTGTGTATGTTTGTGAGTTTCAATTTAAAGTACAGTTTAGGTCTTTTTCTGTGACTACTCCATTTGACTAGATGTAGGAAGCCAAACTGTTTATTGCATGCATAAATATGGCCTTTTCCTACTTTTTAATGGAATAAGTATTAATGGCTTTTAATCTTCCTGAAGTAACTTATTTTTCCAGATAAACCATAGGAGTGGACACGTGTTACATGTGTATTGAAGTTTTTTTGTTTTTTAAGTAAGACATTCAGAGAACCAACATCTGGCTTTGTTGATTTTCTGTATTGTTTGTTTTCTATTTCTTTGATTTCTGTTTTTACCTATTTTCTTTATTTCTTCTACTTTGGGTTTTATTCACTCTCCTTATTCTAGTTCTTATGGTGAATGCATAGATACTGATTTTAAACATTTTTCTTTTTTTATACAGGCATTTAAAAGAACAGATTTCCTCTCTAAGGATCGTTTAAGCTGCATCCTACAAATTTTGACATGCGGAATTTTTATTAGTTTTCAATTTGAAATATTTTCTAGTTTGAATGATTTCTTCCTTTTTAAAAAAACTGTGTGTTATTAAAAATGTGTGATTAGGGCTTCCCTGGTAGTGTAGTCATTGAGAATCCACTTGCCAATGCAGGGGACATGGGTTCGATCCCTGGTCCGGGAAGATCCCACTTGCCACGTAGCAACTAAGCCCGTGTGCCACAACTACTGAGCCGTGCGCCTAGAGCCTGTGCAACGCAACAAGAGAAGCCACCACAATGAGAAGCCCACACGCAGCTACGAAGACCCAACACAACCAAAAATAGATAAATAAAATAAAGAAATTTTATATCTCCAAATGGATGGAGATTTTCTAGATATCCTTTCTAAAAGCATCTTATTATTGATTTATAACTTAATTCCATTGTGATCAGATTTAAATCCATGAATACAATTTGAAATTTATTGAGACTTGTTTTCTGGCCTAACATGAAATATGCATTTTTAATGAACTGCCACATCACTTTCAGTTTTCAAATTTCACTTCAAATTTCTTTCTCCTCTTTAAACTTAGCATGGAAACTAGAGTGAATGTGCATATGCAGAATAGGAACAAATATGGCCAATGCAGGCCCTATCTCTGTTGGAAAGATCTGTTTATTTTGCAGTTACCAGAATTGACAGGCTTCTTCTAAAATGTTTACTTCAGGACACAGTTTTAAAATAGTCTCCCCTGAAATCAAGTGATGAATACAAGAAAAACGTGGTAATCTCTGTCTGTGGTTTCAGTGCCTTTGAGAGGCAAGCGGCATTCAATGGGTTTCAGCATAGGCTGAAGCGTAGGATCTGTCACTCTCACTCAATAATTAAATGTCTATGTCATTCTCCCATCATGGGTTCCAGTTCTTTGACATTCCCACAATGTCCCACAGCCTTGAACATGGAAAACACTCAAGAAATTCTATTTAATTGAATGATAAACAGAGAAAGAGCAGCAGTGAAATCAGAAATGGTGGCATTGAGAAAACATATTTATGAAAATAAACATTCCCCATTAGACATAGCATTGATTTTTTTTGTGTGTGGTATGTGGGCCTCTCACTGTTGTGGCCTCTCCCGCTGCGGAGCACAGGCTCCGGACGCGCAGGCTCAGCGGCCATGGCTCACGGGCCCAACCGCTCCATGGCATGTGGGATCTTCCCGGACCAGGACACAAACCCGTGTCCCCTGCATCGGCAGGCGGACTCTCAACCGCTGCGCCACCAGGGAAGCCCAGCATTGATATTTTTAATGAAATTGATATATTGGATGTTGCCAGGTCACTCAAAGAGTCAATAATAAATACCACGGCTTCTATGAAAATATAAAGTCCTCATTAAGAAATACAACCATTTGACTCTAAAATCAAGTCCTCAAATTTTAACATGAACATAGTGAGAAGCTTTATTAATAAATTAAGAAGTAAAGCATTTAACAGTATAAAGTATAAAAAAGGGCAAATTTGATGGGAGGTAGAAGGGAGTAGAGAGAGGTAGTTTTCTCTTTTACAGGATGTCTGGTATATTTACACTTGGTGGTGGAGTAAAGGAACTGCCTGCAAGACAGTTTTATCCTTGTGACTAAAGTTAATCTTCTATGAAGAATGGTGTGCCAATTACATTTTTATGGCTTTTGTTTGCCAGATTACAGAAGAATGCGTTGATTCATTAAATTTAATTTTCAAATCAATCAGCATCTAGTAGCCAAAATAATTTGCTGAAGATCTGGGTTGTCCTGTTATTAGTTGGTTATTTTAGTGTTGGGCTGTGCCTGGCATATTATCTTTTACATAGTAGATGCTCAGTAAATAATTCTTGGATTTAATCAAACATTTTGTACAGCTGGAATGGGAAACAAGGTAAAACTTTGCTGTCATGAATGCTCATTTTTTACAGGACGTACTTAAACTTAGAATCAACAGCTAAAGAACCAAAGAATAGTCTTTCTTTCTTCTGTACCAACCACGTTACTATTCCCTGCACACTTCACCAACCCTCGTTGTTCCATTCAATCTGCTCACAACTTTGTCAACTGTCTTTTCAGTGAACTCTCTTGGGTAACCCCTCTGAGGTTGCTTTCTGTTTCTGGGACCCTGTCAGATAAGACAGAGTTGGGGTTTTGGTAGCTGTTAGGTCGGGTTCTCTGGAACATTTGCAAGCAGGAGGTTTATTGCGGAGTATTCTCGTAAGTGAGTGAGGGAAGCAGGATGAGGCAGAGGAGGAAGCTGAACTGTGATGCAGTTACAGCTAAGGCCTCAACTGATCTGACTCTGGAGTTTGGAGGGCCATTTAGAATTGTCTAGAATTTAGGTGAGGGGGCCCGGCTTTTGTTTTAACAGATGCAGCCTGCCCTTGGAGATTGGGCATAACTTTGGATGGGACAACTCCTTTTTACCCAAGGCCATTCCCAGAGAGCAACTGAGCTGTGAGTCTTCAGCCACAGATGCTCCTGGCAGCTGGGGTACAAGTGTCTTCATTCTGAAGGGTGGCACAGCATAGCACCCCCTGCCCCAGATGAGGACAGGTGAAGCAGGGGCAAAAGGGATGAAGAGGGACTCGGGGAGTGGTTATAATGACAAATCCTAGACTCAAGCTCTAAAGAGGGACGTAAGTAAGGGACAGGGTGAAGGCACCTCAATGATGGTAGGTCTCCGTGGAGTGCTAGAGAAATAGGAGTATTGCAGCTACTGCTGAATCTTTCAGAAAGCAGAGCACCAGAAACAGAGACTGTGAGGGAGTTTTGGGGCTGGTCATAAAGGGTTCATTGGGCCTGGGAGTAAGGGAGTTGGTAGGGGGCCATCAGCACTGGGGGGGTGAGATGACAGATTGGAAAGTATATTTTACAGTGACAGTAAAATCACCCAAAATTGTGATTTGAAAAAATGATTAATATACTTTAAAAATAAATTCTAATGCTTTTTATTGTTCTTACTAGGTATTTGAAAAACGGTCATTTAAAAAGTTTATAGAGGAAGACAATGAATACATGTTTTGCTGAAAACAAGACCATTGGTTTAGTCAGATTTGGGGTCTGAAAGGAGACTTCTTAGAAGAGAGGAGCTCATTTCCATTTGAAGGCCGTGGCCCTTTTCTTTTTGTGAGTGCTGCAGCTACCACCAAACTCTCTGAGTTGTAAATCCGTCTGTCCAGATACTCATCTCTGCCCCATCCCACTGCCCGTCTCCTTGGGAGGTTCGTGGTAACTATCTGCACATGGCTCTGCGTTCTCTGCGGCCTAGCTCCGGGCCAGCGTGGCTGCCAGATGTCTGACTTCCTCCCTGGGAGAGAGCTGGGGATCACCTCTTCTGCCTGGAGGCTTTCAGCTTTGTGTGTCGTTCTCAGAACCCACTTTTGGCTTCCAGCTACCAGCAGAAAGCCAACTTTGATCATGCTTGGCTTAAAGAACACCATTAAACATTGGCAAGTGCTATATATTTTATTTTGGACGGAGCGCTTTAAAGGTTAAGGAATAAAACTGAATGCATAGAATTTTATTCTGGTTTTTGTAGATTTCTGAAAACTAATTCCACTCCCCTGTCAAACTTATATCTAATGGTCTAGATTCCCTGGTCCCCTGGCTGTTGGTATCTATTTCTGTCATTTTCATTTCTACGTCCAACTCTTAATTTTTTTTCTCCTATGTTGATTTTTTTTCACCTTGCAAAATAATCACTATTTTGGATAATTAATAATCTTTTCTCCTTACCTCCTCCTCTTGTCCTCCTTTCAGTATAATGCTCTCCTTTTTCTAATTCCCTTTCCTGAGCAATTCCCAACTTACAGATAATTCCCTCTGTGGTACTTCATTAGTCTTAGGCTCCAAAGTCAAGGCTTTCTTTGTCAAATTAGTCTTAGAATGTACTTGACCTTTCCCAAAAGCTACTGAAGCAATTTTGCCACTGCAGTTAGGGACCTACAGGTGGTCTGAGGCCACCTCCTGAGTTTTGTAAGACTGCTTTTAGTTCATTAAATTGAAACATTTTTAAAAGTTTAAGTTCAGCCTGTCCATGGAATTCATGTTACTTTTTCTGATTGTAATGGTTACCCCATGACTCTAGGAACATAAGTTGGACAGTTGTCCATCTCATCTTCATCATCCTCATTGTCAACCACAAATATGCTGAGTTTCCTCAGCGTGTGGGAAAAACAGGAGGATCTTTCTCCTGATAGCATGTATCATGCCCTAATCGATGCTGTTGTCAAAACTTAGTATATGGGCTTCCCTGGGGGCGCCGTGGTTGAGGGTCCGCCTGCCGATGCAGGGGACGCGGGTTTGTGCCCTGGTCCGGGAGGATCCCACGTGCCGCGGAGCGGCTGGACCCGTGAGCCATGGCCGCTGGGCCTGTGCGTCCGGAGGCTGTGCTCCGCGGTGGGAGAGGCCACAGCAGCGAGAGGCCCGCGTACCGCAAACAAAAAAACTTAGTATGAAAGCTACGAAAGTACAGAAAATAAACTTTTGTCTGTGGAATTCCAGGACTCCTTTTGCAAGTAGAGTTTTGAACGTATGTATATATTTTTGTTAATTATTAACCAGTTAATTATTATTATTCAGTTAATTAAAAAATTAAAGCATTTCTCTGATTATAAAGTAAATAAGAGTTAATTGCAGAGAAGATAAATGATGAAAAGTATATAGAAGAAAATAAAATTCATCCATAATTGCACTGATTAGACAGGATTACTGTTGGCCATGGGGTTATTGTTTTCTAATTGTTCTTTTTCTTTTGACATTACAAAAGTGGGACCAAAAGATGTATACAGTTTGTAAACTTTTATTCTCTTCACATTATGGACAGTTTCTCATATATTTAAATGTAAGATAATTTTTTTTTTTTTAAACACCACATTTTTTTTTTTTTTTTTTTGGCTGTGTTGGGTCTTCGTTTCTGTGCAAGGGCTTTCTCTAGTTGTGGCAAGCGGGGGCCACTCTTCATCGCGGTGTGCGGGCCTCTCACTATCCACAGCCTCTCTCGTTGCGGAGCACAGGCTCCAGACGCGCAGGCTCAGTAGTTGTGGCTCAAGGGACTAGTTGCTCCACGGCCTGTGGGATCTTCCCAGACCAGGGCTTGAACCCGTGTGCCCTGCATTAGCAGGCAGATTCTCAACCACTGTGCCACCAGGAAAGTCCTAAGATAATTTTTAAATGACAACATACTGTATGATCAAATGGCTAGCCACAATTTATTTGAACGTTTCTCATTTGTCCTGTATTTTGGCTCTGTTGAATATTTTAGTGTCATAAATAATGTTGCCATAAACACTGAATACCCAAGTAGAAATGGAAATATTGGATCATATTATGGTATTTTATAATTTGACAGAAGCTTGCAAGCTGAAGGCAAAATTTCAAAACCAAATTTATAGGGATTTTACAACCTTAAAAGAGATTTCATTATCATTCTGGACATTGTGTGAAGGGTCTCTTTCATTTCTTCTTTTTTAATAGCTAATATAATTGTTGCAAAGATCTACATGTGGAATATTTATCCCAAATATTTTAACTGGTGCCAAAGATCTCAGAGAACAGTGAGTATGGGCTGAGGAAGCTCTCTACACCCTTACGAAGCTAAAATCGCAATCAGTGTGTCTCCACAGTCACGTGCTTTACTGAAAGCAAAAGAAAACTGTCATCCTCAACTCTTTCTGGACTTGTATTGCCTGACCCCACAGTCCATAACCCTGTCATCCGAATCCCCAGCCATCGCTCTTCTCTCACATCTATAAATCTATTTGTCACCACCATTTCTCAGCACTACATTTGCTCTTGACTACAACATAAAGACAGAGTTCCTCATTTCCTGTGGCCATTAAGATCGCTCTTCTCTTCACTCAAGGGATGACCCCAGGGTGATAATTTTTATTTCCCTGTTTAATGTATTCTCATCCTTGTCTAGCTCAGTTCATTTCGCCTATGACGCCATCTCTTCTTCCCAGAGTGAGCTATCTTCTTTTTCCTTCTCTCACTTCTCATGGTACAGTATATTTTTATCATGTTGTGTGATGATTATTAGTTTATCTGCCCTTGCATCCCTTATCAAAGACTACCTATTTATCCCTGTATTCCTTCTATCTGCCTAAAACCTGTCAGACTGTTCGTAATACTCGGTGCTCAAATATCTGCTAAAAGTATGAGTGCTAAGCTCTACCCAGTGCTTGTTTGTGTGTAACTCATGGGATGTTTGAGGGGGAAATAGATTATATGAATGAAAGACTATTACATGTATGGAGATCTTAAACCTTCTTTTTCCGCAGATAACTTATAACTTCCTCTCACTAGTGTTTTCAAACTTTTCACATGTGGGCTCTTATATTTTTGTAAGATTTTTTTGTTCATGATACTTGGGCTTACTTTCCATCCTGGATTCATCCAACACTGGACCATTCTGCCCTCGAATTCATGAGAGTTGATGGGAACACTTAAAGTTGGGTTCATTCCATTTGGTTATCTCCTCGTTGCCTTTCCACTCTTTCTCTGCATTCTTTTTGATTTTTAACCTCGGTAACTATACAGTGTTGTGTACATGTGTCTGTGGATAGAGTGTGTATAGGCGGGGCTCTCATGGTTTGAAAAAGACGAACCAAGAACAGACTCAAATAATTAGTATTAATCTTTTACATTAGCTGGGACCTCAAAGTCCACGACAAAAATACTGCTTCCCCCTAGCATAGAAAAGACTGTCCCCCTACAATGAGCCTTTTCTGAATGGAATTTTATTGAAATGTTGTGTCTTTGAGATACCTTTTAAATAAATACAAGAGTATATTTCAGATGCATTAAATCTTCTAGGGAGCAAATTAGCACATGGAAACATTTAAGGTAAATTTATTTGGTTTTCTAACTGAAAAAGTCGAATGATATAATATCATTCCATATTAGACTATAACTAACTGATGAGTAGTTCTTAAAATATTTACTTTATTTTACAATATCCAATTCTCAAAATTAAAAAAATTTGCTTCTGGGGATGTTTTAGGCATGTGAGTATATTTTAATTAAATTGGATAAATAAAAGCACATAGGAGTTTAAGGATTCACTTTTATGCATCCCTTATAGTCTGATGGGCAGTACTATTGCCTTTTAAGATTATAATATTGCTAAGCAAAAACACTTGGGTCATGCAGTTTAAAATGGCCTCTGCAGGGCTTCCCTGGTGGCACAGTGGTTGAGAGTCTGCCTGCTAATGCAGGGGACACGGGTTCGAGCCCTGGTCTGGGAGGATCCCACATGCCGTGGAGCAACTGGGCCCGTGAGCCACAACTACTGAGCCTGCGCGTCTGGATCCTGTGCTCCGCAACAAGAGAGGCCGCGATAGTGAGAGGCCCATGCACCGCGATGAAGAGTGGCCCTCACTTGCCACAACTAGAGAAAGCCCTCACACAGAAATGAAGACCCAACACAGCAATAATTAATTAATTAATTAATAAAACTCCTACCCGCCCCCCCCAAAAAAAAATGGCCTCTGCAATTTTGACCCAGCTAACCATATATCTGAGTATATACAAGAGTTAGTGAAACAAAACACGCCAGCTGGCCCAGGCATGCTGCCACGTGGGTTAGGTACAAAATTCTACACAGTACTCAAAACCCATTAAGAACTCTCATTTTTACATATAAAAAGATTATAAACAAATAAAGCATAAGATGAAGTAAATCTTGTATTTCAGCTGGAGCCCAAAAGTAGTATTCTCAACTATGAGGGTAAATCTGCTTTGTTTAGTTTTAATTTGTGAGAAGTCCATTGTATTTGAAAAATAATTTTAGTTTTGTAGCATTTTCATTATTAGCACAACAATTAGGCAGCTACCCCCTTTCTGTGGGTCTTAGAAAAAAATGAACAGTTTTCTTGTTCAGCTTTTTGGAATAAAAATTGCAGATCAGGTAGAGCTTTCTGGGTAATTGTATTCCTTCTGTGACTTAGGGAAGGAGGAAAAAGAGATGAGAAAATACCACTTATTTTATTCTTAATGCTCTTCCCATTCATTCAGCATTCTGATGAGCTAATAAGATTCTACAAGGAAGCTTGGGCTTCTGCTCAAGACCACTCAGGAGCAGCAACCCTGTTCATTTCCTGCACTCCTTGGAAAAATGGCACTGTGAAGTGTTCCATCTATAACTCAGTGTAAAGCATCTGTGCACAAGACCATGCTCTCTAACTCTTTCCAACCCAGCAACTATGTCCACGTGTGGACAGGCACTGGTGTCCTCAAAACTGGCTCTGTGCGCTCATCCTTGAGGACTTGCTGGTGGCTCTGTGCACAGTTGCTACGGTGGCAATGGGGTGCTTGCTCTTGTTTCATGGCTGGGTGAGGCATGATCTGGGTGAAGCTAGATAGAAGGGGCTGTCGCCACTCCCTGTTAGAGAAGGAAGGTAGTCACTGCCATTCTCTCTACAGCCCGCAATTTTAGACTTTAGGGACCAGTGACCCTGGAGGCTGCTGGTGAGCCCTCCAAAAAGAGATGTCCAAAGTCATCTCCTTACAGGCTGATTAAGGTTTTATCAGCCTGTCATGGCTGTTAGACTTTGGCCTGACCCAACTGTGGTTTGTCATCAAAGTTTCTTAGTGATAAAGCTGGACGCACCCCTGACATTCCTACAGACAGGTGGTTGTGATGGGAAGGGCCGAGCACCATTGCTGCCTGTTATTTTACGGCTCTGTTTTCAGGCTTTCCATACAGATACGTTGTGTATGCATGTCAGATATGTAGAGCATTTGCCCCTTCATATTTGGTTAAAAGTAGGCCTAAAGCATCTCATTTTCTTCTCTTATTTTTTTAAATTTTTATTTATTTATTATTTATTTTATTTTATTTTTGGCTGTGTTGGGCCGTCGTTTCTGTACGTGGGATTTCTCTAGTTGCGGCGAGAGGGGGCCACTCTTCATCGCGGTGCGCGGGCCTTTCACTGTCGCGGCCTCTCTTGTTGCGGAGCACAGGCTCCAGACGCACAGGCTCAGTAGTTGTGGCTCACGGGCCTAGTTGCTCTGCGGCATGTGGGATCTTCCCAGACCAGGGCTCGAACCTATGTCCCCTGCATTGGCAGGCAGATTCTCAACCACTGCGCCACCAGGGAAGCCCCTCTTCTCTTATTTTAGAGCATGTGTACTTGATTTAAAAAATACTTGAGGACTCACTGTCACAGGCATTGAATGGCAGCATTGTGATTTCTCTCCCTAACTTATTAGAAATGGCTACTGATCAAATGTCTGTTTAGGAGGCTAACATTGTAATATGCTTTTCCTATTCTAATTTCTTGGTATAATATATTATGTTGAGAGAGTTCCTTACATTGAACCGTTCTTGAATTCTCCAAATATACCCTAGGGAGTCATGGTATGTAATTATTTTATATACTGCTGGATTCTATTTGCAAAAACTTTATTTAGAATTGCCACATTTATACTAATTCAAACGTATTCTATTTAGAATTTATTTTCATAAGTGAAATTAGTCTATAGCATTGGTTTGTCTGTCTTTATTGGCTTTTGGTGTTATGGCTGTCTTAGTTTTGAAAATGAACTGAGAAGCTCTTCATCTTTTTTGCTGGCCTGGAATAGCAAAACAATGATCTGTTTTCATAAATCATTTCCTGAGCCTTCTACTCTATATTGAGAATCACCTTTATAAATGAAAATCACAGATATTTTTCTGGTTTCCAGAATTTCTGTGAAGGCCAAAGGTACATGAAAATGTTTTGCAAATTCTAACATGCTATGCGAATGTTAATTATTATTTTTCTAAATCCAAAGGTTGAATGTCTCTGCACACTTATAGCTGTTATTGCCTTCAAATGTCTTTTCATCATCCTTTCTCTTTTACGTACCTTGCAGGTTTTGTCTAATTGACCTGGAAATTCAGTACGTTTAAGAACTCATTTCAATATTTAGCTCTGTCACGTGCTAACTTTGTGAACTTTCTTCTAACTACTGAATATTTGATGTCTCAGTTTCTTTATCTATGAAATGGGGACAGTAGAATTTACCTCATAAGGTTGTTGTGAATGTGAAGATACTTTGACCATTCTTCACAGTATACTTGTAATAAACATAGCTTGGTCCCTGGGACAAAGGAAGCCTGGAATAAAATGTTAGTTATTATTATTA
Organism: Pseudorca crassidens; assembly: GCF_039906515.1. Classification (NCBI taxonomy): domain Eukaryota; kingdom Metazoa; phylum Chordata; class Mammalia; order Artiodactyla; family Delphinidae; genus Pseudorca; species Pseudorca crassidens. Next base: position 86,622,108 of record NC_090302.1, read on the forward strand.
CTATTAATAATATTACTTTGGGAGACTGACTATGAATTCTTCAGGAGAGTTGAGATGGCTATATTAGATAGTTTGACTTACTGAGAAGCTTACTGATATCTTGCCTTTGGTAAGTGAAAAGGATTTCAATTCAAGTACTTCTCCCAGATGGCATTTTGATATATACTAAATACTTCTTTGTTTTAGTAAATCTGCAGGTTAGTTACGGCAACCTTAGATATTTGTGGGAAGAACTGGGTGATTTTTCAGTATTTTGATGCTCTGGGATTTGAAATGCAAAAGCACATATTTGGAACGGTCTGCTTGGACCATACTCTAAACTGTATGCATCTTTGCTGAAAGAAGGGGGGAAATGTCTTTTTTCCAACTGTGCATCCTTTCTGTCAATCTGTCTTGACTGATTTGTATTTATGACCCAGATATCTCCATAGCAGGTCCCAACAGGACAGAAAAAGAAGCAATCTGAGGGAAATTGCTTTTTTCCAGAGGTCAGCCCTACCCCTTAGTCCAGTGGGCAAGATCTGGACATATATCATGCCATGGAAATTTGGTTTTCCAGAGGAATTTGAATAAGGAATTTATTTTCATTCCCAAAATAAACCTGAAGACATGTCATACCATTTCCATGTGGTGTGCTGTCTGAGTAGCTGACTGCAAAGAGCAAACCTCAACCTTTAAGGTATTTTTTCTTAGTGAGAGTTTTACCTTAGTATCAGCCATTGTGGTTATTTCCTCATTCATAACAAGTCACCAGTGTTCTGAGTTTCCGCATCAACTGTGAACCTTGTTTTTGTTCATTCACTAGAGTGGAAAATCATAGGGTTCATGTAATTAGCAGTCTAGAAAAATATCAACAAACAGATATTTCTTCTGTGGCCAGAAAATTCTGAGCCTATGAGACCACCCTGAGGAGTAAGTGACATCTCGGGGGACATGTGTACAGAAATGCTTGACTGCAGCAGTTCATGGGGACAGAGGGGATTGTGGTTACATAATTGCTGTTTTTCTCCAACATTTTATTTAGTTAGGAAGGCTATTTTCAAGTGGCTATATGACCAACCAAATGATGAATTTGCATGGTTTCCATCAAAAGTAGCTAAAAATATCTATATTTTTGGCTAGGTGATAAAGCTATCTGTTATAACTGCCCCACTCTGCACCCCAACCTTCATGTCTGCCTTAATTTAGTACATTTGGGGGGATTTTGCTAGTCACTTTGGTGATATAAGTAAAATATTAAGTTTGCAAAAACTCTTAGGCACAACACTTATTGTCAGTGGTGTGCTGGAGCCAGTTTCTATATGTCAGTACCGTTCATACTGAAGGCTGACGGTGTTCATCTCTTCCTAAACCCATGGTCAATGGCCCTGTACTACTTTAGCTCTGAAGTATAGTCTGAAGTCAGGGAGCCCAATTCCTCCATCTATGTTTTTTTTCCATCAAGATTGCTTTTGCTCTTTTTTTTTTTGCGGTACGCGGGCCTCTCACTGTTGTGGCCTCTCCTGTTGCGGAGCACAGCCTCCGGAAGCACAGTCTCAGCGGCCATGGCTCATGGGCCCAGCCACTCCGCGGCATGTGGGATCCTCCCGGACCGGGGCACGAACCCGTGTCCCCTGCATCGGCAGGCGGACTCTCAACCACTGCGCCACCAGGGAAGCCCTGCTTTTGCTCTTTGAGGTTTTTTGTGTTTCCATAAAAATTGTAAAATTATTTGTTCTTGCTCTGTGAAAAATGCCATTGGTAATTTGATAGGGATTGCATTGAATCTGTAGATTGCTTTGGGTAGTACTGATTCTTCCAATCCAAGAACATGGTATATCTCTCCATCTGTTTCTGTCGTCTTTGATTTCTTTCATCGGTATCTTATAGTTTTCTGCATACAGGTCTTTTGCCTCCTTAGGTAGGTTTAGTCCTAGGTATTTTATTCTTTTTTTTGCAATGGTAAATGGGATTGTTTCCTTAATTTCTCTTTCTGATCTTTTCTTGTTAGTGTATAGGAATGCAAGAGATTTTTGTGTATTAATTTTGTATCCTGCGACTTTACTAAATTCACTGATTAGCTCTAGTCGTTTTCTGGCTGCATCTTTAGGATCTTCTACATATAGTATTATGTCATCTGCAAACAGTGACGGTTTACTTCTTCTTTGTCAATTTGGACTGGCACAAAGACAGAAATATAGATCAATGGAACAGGATAGAAAGCCCAGAGATAAAACCACGCACATATGGTCACCTAATCTATGACAAAGGAGGCCAGAATATACAATGGAACAAAGGCAGCCTCTTCAATAAGTGGTGCTGGGAAAACTGGACAGCTACATGTAAAGGAATGAAATTAGAACACTCCCTAACACCATACACAAAAATAAACTCAGAATAGATTAAAGACCTAAATGTAAGGCCAGACACTATAAAACTCTTAGAGGAAAACATAGGCAGAACACTCTATGATATAAATCACAGCAAGATCCTTTTGACCCACCTCCTAGAGAAATGGAAATAAAAACAAAAATAAACAAATGGGACCTAATGAAACTTAAAAGCTTTTGCACAGCAAAGGAAACCATAAACAAAACCAAAAGACAACCCTCAAAATGGGAGAAAATATTTGCAAATGAAGCAACTGACAAAGGATTCATCTCCAAAATATACAAACAGCTCATGCAGCTCAATATCAAAAAAACAAACAACCTAATCCAAAAATGGGCAGAAGACCTAAATAAACATTTATCCAAAGAACACATACAGATGGCCAACAAACACATGAAAAAATGCTCAACATCACTAATTTTTAGAGAAATGAAAATCAAAACTACAGTGAGATATCACCTCACACAGCTCAGAATGGCCATCCTCAAAAAACCTACAAACAATAAATGCTGGAGAGGGTGTGGAGAAAAGGGAACCCTCTTATACTGTTGATGGGAATGTAAATTGATATAGCCACTATGGAGAACAGTATTGAGCTTCCTTGAAAAACTAAAAATAGAGTTACCATATGATCCTGCAATCCCACTCCTGGGCATATATCCAGAGAAAACCATAATTCAAAGACATGCATGCACCCCAATGTTCATTGCAGCACTATTTACAATAACCAGGACGTGGAAACAACCTAAATGTCCACCAACAGAGGAATGAATAAAGATGTGGTACATATACACAGTGGAATATTACTCAGCCATAAAAAGAACGAAATCGGGTCATTTGTAGAGACGTGGATGGACCTAGAGACCTCCATACAGAGTGAATAAGTCAGAAAGAGAAACACGAATATCATATATGTGGAATCTGAAAAAATGGTATAGACGATCTTATTTACAAAGCAGAAATAGAGACACAGACGTAGAGAACAAACGTATGGATACCAAGGGATGGGGTGGGATGGAATGAATTGGGAGATTGGGACTGACATATACACTATCGATACTATGCACAAAATAGATAACTAATGAGAACGTACTGTATAGCACAGGGAACTCTACTCAGTGCTCTGTGGTGACCTAAAAGGGAAGGAAATCCAAAAAAGAGGGGATATATGTATACGTATAGGTGATTCACTTTGCTGTACAATAGAAACTAACACAACACTGTAAAGCAACTAGACTCCAATAAAATTTTTTAAAGAAATGGCACCATGTTGGTAGCTTGAGATTGGCCATGGTGGGAGCATTTACATCATGGAAATCAGTAGATGCTACAAATCATCCCCCCAGAGAGGTGGCTGTTAAACACTTTGTGGCACTCTGTGTCCTATCACTATTCTCTTACTACTTGATCAATTGAGGCAGGGCTATGTTTTAAGACATATCCTTCATGGGCTCTATAATCCATGAAGATATCTTCTATGACATGCCCTTCTCTGGAAAAGATGTTTTGTTCTAAAGTGGATATTTAGCTTCCTACCACCATTTATCGTTCCTTGAATAATTATATCCCAACTTCCATCCTCTGTTTGTATATAATTTATCGTTCACCATCAGCCCAGGGCTTTGGGCAGGGCCAATCTTAGCTCAGAGTTGGAGCATGTTCCTTAGACCAAAGTCCACCAGAACATTGCCTTCCTCTGGCCAGAGTAATCGGTTTAGGTGTGGGCACGTGATCCATTTGGCACTGATGAAACACGAGAGACTTTTGCTGAGACTTTCTGCTTTTTGTGCTGGAATTGAACTACAGAGATGTAGTATCTGGAGTTGCTGCTGCCATCTTGCAGAGCACAAATGTTGAGAAGTACAGCAGCCCAGAGGAAGTGAAATTGAGGGATGGGGAACACAACTGGGTCCTGGTGACATTTTCTTTCTCTTTATGTCTTGCCTAAAATCTGCTCTTCCCATTGACTTTTCAGCTATGTGAGCCAATATATTTTTTTTTTACTTAAGCCATTCATGGCTGGGTTTTCTATCACTACAACCCAAACAAAATTTACTGGTATACTGGGAATTTTCCAAGTACTTTCTTCCTGATACCATAAAGAGTATTATATTAACCTTGCAGCTAGTTTAAGAAAAGCGATTCTAGGTCCCCATAACCTGGTATGTCATAGTCTACTTTATTCACTTTATAAGGGGTTAAAGGTAATTATTAGATAATACCATTTATTCATGAATACCTATTTCTCCTAATTTGAACACAAATGAAAAAGAGCCTGGAGAATCTTAAATGATGAGCTCTCCATTTAATTTGCTGCCTCAGTCTTCAGAAACAGGATGTGGTTCCAAGCAAGAAAGAACATTTGGACAATCTTACAATTCATCAGGGGTGGACACCCATGACACGTACTCTTATGATATTTGAACAGATCCCTCTAACCCAAGGAAGAGCATAGGTTTTCTGCCATTGCCCAATCTGTGTGTCATTCAGCCTCATGGGGTAAACGCCCTTCTTTGATCTACAGAGGATACTGTGTAAGTAACTACAGTGTAATTCCCCACATTCTCATTATTGGGCAAGAAAGACGAGGCTAATCCATTTGGATTCATGCCTTTTACCAAATCCCAGATTTTCCAACATGAAGTGTGGCCTTGAGCAGTGCCTGGAATATAGTAGGTTTGCAATAAATATGTTGAATGAATGACCAACAATGAACCTAATGAACAAGTAAATAGTACCATACAGTGGGGCACCCAGGATGCAAAATAATATGTTTATATCAGCCAGCCTACTTAGATGTATTCTGAAATATTATTAAATATTTGTCTCAGCTTTAAAAGTTACTAGGACACAGGGGTTTCCCTGGTGGCGCAGCGGTTAAGAATCTGCCTGCCAATGCAGGAGACATGGGTTCGAGCCCTGGTCCGGGAAGATCCCACACGCCGTGGAGCAACTAAGCCCGTGCGCCACAACTACTGAGCCTGTGCTCTAGGGCCTGCGAGCCACAAGTACTGAAGTGCATGCTCCTAGAGCCCGTGCTCCACAACAAGAGAAGCCCCCACAATGAGAAGCCCGTGCACTGCAGCGAAGAGTAGCCCCTGTTTTCTGCAACTAGAGAAAGCCCGCGTGCAACAACAAAGACCCAACACAGCCAAAAATAAATAAAATAAATTCAAAAAAATTTACTAGGACACAAACTCTTTCTTCAACTGAAAATTTTACTTGTGTATTGGTAAAAAATATTTTTGAATGCATCAGGTACTTTTATTGGTCGACTATTTTGCTGAAGTTGCAATTTTGCCTATTTTCATTTTTACAGGAAAAAAGATAATGTTCTTATCTCAGTGTTGCTGAAATAAATGGATGTAGCATTTCCGTTCTCCCCCAACCCCACTCTGGACTCTCCCCTGGAACTAATGGTGCTCACTCATGACTCAATCGGCCGGTTTAATTGCACGGCAGATGTAGCTTTAAAGAGGAGCTGGAAGCTTTATCTAGTTAAAATCACAGTAATCACAGTGATCACAGTGCCAATGAAGTCAAGGTAGTGAGTTTAAACCTGAAGGAGGCAAGTAGTTTCACGCAAAGAGAAATAAGACAAAAAAATCTGTATCATAATCAGTCATGGAAGGCAACCTCAAACCTGGCTCTTCAACTGGCAAGTCTATTTGTTTGGTTACAAATAGGCAGAGCAAGATAGTCCAACCCATTGTCACGTCTTCCTGATAAGGCTTATGAATGGCATCTGAATCTGTAGAACAGACACATTTTATGTTGCAAGAACCCACCAGTGAAGCCCAAACTAATGAAACAGATCCTTTAAATGTCCTTTAGTTACATAAGGAGTTTCTTCTGTTAGGACTTTTTGTTTCTATCTTTACACTTGAAGATCCACAAAGTCCTCAGAATCCAAAGTATTCAGTGGTCTGCAGATGTAGCAGTTACAAAAAGAGTAACATCACTGTCAAGTCAATGATATTGGAGACCAGAGGTTCCCAGACTTTCTTGGTTCACAGCTCCCTTAATTTCTCAGTAATTTTTTTCGTGGCATTCTAGGCCAAAAGAAATAACATAGTTCCATTTATCAAGTTGAAACACCTTAATAATATTTATGTCCTAACAATTTAGTAGCTACTTGAAAAAAATAAAACAAATACATGGAAAGAAAAAATATTATTTCATTCTTTAATAACCACAATTACTACTGGGATGTGTGTGCCTGGTTGCACTGCACAACTTCTCAGATTTTGGAATCAGATTGGCCACCACTTCCTCATTTCCTCTTCCACAGTAGTTTTCATGCAGAAACGGCTTTTTATCACAGAAACCACTGGAAACCCAGTTTTGCAAATATATGGCATTATCAAGAGGAATGTAACACAATTTGATGTTGAAATTGTGAATTCCTTTAAGCTAGCAGTTCATTCTGTGTCTAACAGATGTCAAGTAGCTCTGCATTTTCCACAGAAATTTAAAATATTCCGTCATGTTATTGGGTGTTCACTGTAGCACCCTGGGTGCCTTGACACACAGCTTGAGAACCATGGGAGTAAGCAATATTAATAAATACCCTTGGTTCATCATTAACAGTAAAAATTTTTATCATCCTTAAGTAGGTTGTTTTTTTTTTTTTTTTCCGGTACGCGGGCCTCTCACTGCTGTGGCCTCTCCTGTTGCGGAGCACAGGCTCCGGACGCGCAGGCTCAGCGGCCATGGCTCACGGGCCCAGCCGCTCTGCGGCATGTGGGATCTTCCCGGACTGGGGCACGAACCCGTGTCCCCTGCATTGCCAGGCAGACTCTCAACCACTGCACCACCAGGGAAGCCCTTAAGTAGTTATTTTAAGAAATAATTGTGGGGACTTCCTTGGTGGTTAAGAATCTGCTTGCCAATACAGGGGACACGGGTTCGAGCCCTGGTCCGGGAAGATCCCACATGCTGTGGAGCAACTAAATCCACGCACCACAACTACTGAGCCTGTGCTCCAGAGCCTGCAAGCCACAACTACTGAGCCCGCATGCCGCAACTACTGAAGCCCACACCTAGAGGCTGTGCTCTGCAACAAAGAGAAACCACTGCAATGAGAAGCCCATGCACCTCAAGGAAGAGGAGCCCCTGCTTGCCACAACTAGAGAAAGCCCACACACAGCAAAGAAAACCCAATGCAGCCAAAAATAAATAAATAAATTTATTTATTTATATTAAGAAAAGAAATAACTGTGAAATGTGTTTTATTGTGATTTTCTTTGAAATCTAAATGTTTTGATCATTTGTAATACTTGCTTTGAAAAGAATTTCCAACCCATTTGTAACTAAGGTCAAGACAAGTTGTCATCTGTCCCCTATACTTTTGAGGACACCACACATATTTAAACATAAATGGGTCAACTTTTGTCTTTAATGTTCATGCTTTTCATAAAATACTGAATTGTGTTGAACTGGTAATTGAACTAGTTCAGATAGGACTTTAGTCGATGGAGAAGGAAAGCAGTTAAGATGTGAGAAGAACTGACCTTTCAATGGAAAGGTTGGGAGTCCTCTTTCATCCTTAAGATCCAACTCATGAATAATCACCCCGAGAGGCTTCCTGACTCCCTCTCACTGAAAGGAACTACTCTGTGTTGACTTGTATCATAAGTTGATCACACTGTTTGCTCACCTACTGGCCCCACTCACCCCAGAATGAGGTCCTTAGAAGCAGAAGTTCCATCCTTTGTCTTTGTTATCCAAGAAACAAGCACAATACCTGACCATGAAAGAAGATGAATCACAATGTCAATAACAAGAGTCATAAGAGTTGAAAAAACAAGTGTTAGTAGAAAACAGTACTACTAAAAAGAATTATAGAGGGCATTGGAAGGGAGGTAGTGTTAGGCTGAGTCTTTAAGGAAACATAGGAATTCACTGGAAAGCAAAGGAGGCATTCCAGGTAGTCAGAACAGTAAGTGTGAATTCCAGAAGATGGTGATAGAAATGGAATGTTTGAAAATGTGTGAGCAGTTCTGTGGAGTGGGAGAAGAGAATGAATGTTTGGAAGTGGCAGGATCTGAGAATGGAGAAGCAGGTTTTGGCTAGATTATTAAGGGCCAGTAGGCTGTTAACAAAGCATGAGGGTTTAATCCACCAGGCAATCCATCAGGGAAGCCGATGCAGGGTTCCAAGTGGGGCAATGGGATAATCAGACCTGTATTGGAAATGGACCATTCAGGCTGCAGAGCTGGGGAATGAATAAAGGCATGGAGATAAGTGAAATGACTTTTAGAACAGACCAGAAAGGAGAAGAGTTGGATGTCATTCATGGGGCCTGGGTTTCTCACTCCATGACCTTCATCAGACTTACAGGTGAAATGTGTTCATATAGCATGACAGAGACTTTTTAAAACTTTTCATTTTGAAATAATTTTAGACTTACAGAAAAGTTACACAAATAGTAGCATGTTCATATATATATATATATATATATATATATATATATATATATATATATATATATATATTCACCCAGTTTTCCTTAAACTAAACGTCTTCAGATCCATAGCACAGCTATCAACACCAGGAAATCAATGTTGATAAAACACCAGTAACTAATCTATACACCTCATTTGATTTTGGTTTTTCCCATTAATGTCCTTTCTCTGGTCCTGGATCCCACACTGTGTTTAGTTGTTGTGTCCCCTTATCTCCTCTGGCCAGTTCCTCAGGCTTTCCTTGTCTTTCATGATGTTGGCACTTTTGAAGGGTATTGGACAACTATTTTGTAAAATGTCCTTCTATTTGGGTTTATGTGATATTTTTCTCGTGATTAGAGTGATGTTTTGCATTTTTGGCAAGAATACAGGGTGATGGTGTGCCTTCTCAGTGCATCATATCAGGAGGTGCAGGATGCTGATACGTCTTAAGAAAGGGGAAATTTTAGGAGACCTTATATTTTAGTCTCTCTCCTGGCTTCTCTACTGAATTAGGTCCTTTACTGCTATTACTTCTGCTTCTTTCACGAAGAGGTTCCCTGGATTCTTCAGTATAAATTGGTCTCTCCCTTCTCCTATAGCAGTGATGGAGACTGCTGACTCTTCCCAGTGTACATTCTCCTTTTCTTCCTTTTAGTAATGGAACACCCCAAGGTGAAGCTGAGTTCATGGCTACCTAGCTAAGAATTACATTTTCCAGATTCCCTTGAATCTAGATGGGATCATAGACCACGATGGGGCCAATGGAAGGTGAGTGGAGATGATCTCTGCTCATTAGAGATAAAGTCTCTTCCTAGACTTTCTCTAGGACCTATCCTCAGCCAGGCAGAAAAGGATAACTGGAGCAGCCACCTCAGTCCATGACTAAGTCTCATAATAAGTATGGCAGAGTTGCTCATGGACTGTTTTGTGAAAGAGAAATAATGCTATTGTATTTAAGGTTTTTGTTGCAGGCGCTTAGCCTATTCTCTGTCACGGATTAAGACAGCACAACCAAGATGATGTATATTTTTCTTCTTCACATGGCTATGCTTCTATTTGTGGGTTAGGCACTGAAATTGCATAACATATTTCTTGTTATTCCCCAAGTATGTTATTGCCATACTTTATAGATGTGAGTTTTCCAGGCGATTCCATTCTTTTTTGGATGGGAAATCATAAGCTGTTATATAATTCTTCTGTTTCAGCTAGGTATAGGTTGGCAAACGGTAACTTTTCTTTAAAGAACTCCCCTCTCCTAAACACAAGACAGATAGTACTAATTGATCACATCACTATGCTCCCAAGCTGGGATGCAGCATCATAATCTTTCTCAAATAAAATGTCAGGCAACCACTACTTATCTATTGGAGTTGATTCAAAAGATGTCTCCTGTTTGCCATCCTGGAACTAGAATTTTTACAGAAATACTTAAATATGTCAAGTAGAATATCAAGCTTTCCACTAGCATGTAAACAATTCCATCTCTTCACTATAAGTAGGGTAAACTATAGTTAAGTATAGATCAGATTGTAATCGAATATATGAGAGGTTTTTCTCATCTTTTCCCTTCAAGTTTTACAGAAAAGAAGCATCTCTCACCACTTTTCTTGTTTTTGAGTTCCCCTGAGGCTGGGTTTACCATTCAACTGTGGCTATCTGCTACCTCATAATTGTTTTCCCATCCCTTTTTCTCCCCTGGGGTAAGAGTTTCTGGTGAGAGGGGATTCTTTCCAACCACCATCTTGCCTAGCACCATGCTGCTTACATTGTGGACAGTTGTCAGTCGGCAGAGGCCCTTTACACTAGAATAACAAACAACTCCCAGATCATTTGACCTAATGCAACAACTTTATTTCTTACTGAGAGGACCTTCTTCTGGAATGATCCCAGTCACAGAGGTGCCATCTTGCCACCTGCCTCCACCATGCGGCTGTGGATGGGTGGGGAAGGGAGCACCGTAGGTACCACACCAGCTCTTAGAACCTCACGTTTCATTGGCCAAAGCAAGTCATGTGGCCATACCTCAGTTCACAGAGGCTTCAAACTTGCACTGATCCCAGAAAGAAAGGCGAACCAGGAGATTTGTGAAGAATCCTGAAGATGACTGCAGTACCTCGGAAGTATTTGTGAATGAATGCAGGCATGTCTGTCTCTTCTACTTAGCAGTTGAGATGAGAACCTAAAAGACCCACATTTTCCTCCTCCCCAGAGCTTGAAAAAAGCCAGAACAGAGAGATAGTTATGCTGAAGAGTACATTTCCAGGTCAACAATATGAATTCCCATTGTTATCTTTGTGTCCCAGATCAGAAGGGAATAGTTTTCTCTCTTCTAGAGAAAGATTCTACTCCTTGAAAAAGCTTGAAATTTGCATAAGGGCTTACATTTATTCATAAAACACTTAAGCAGTACTTCCCCCACAATTGTTTCAGATTAACTTGTTCAGTGAAGAATGTCCCTTTCCTCTTATGAAAAGCTGGATGGACTGGATCTTTACTTTTAGGAACATATTTACCATGAGTGTAATAAAGTTTTATCCATTAAATTTTAAACATTAAGTATTAATTAAACAGATAATTTACTTTTCTCACATGCTGTAGCACCAAGCCTAGAGTATACAGGTGTCCAATAAAATTTGTTGTTGGATTAATGTTTCCCTCATTAAATTTCTCCAATAACCTATCTTCCAGAACAATCTAAACACCTTGTGAGCTTAATAAAACAAAAAATAGCAGAATCCTGAAAGTTAGAAATTTGGTCAGATCTTGGAATTAATTATAAACTTCATCCTTATTTATTTCTTTCTCTATTGGCCAGGAAAACATTCTGAGACTTTTGAGACTTTACTTAATCCTTATGGTCCTTTCAAGCGATTTGCTAAAATTTTCACATATTGCATTTCAGTATTAAGTGTAATAATGGTGCAAATGCTTGTTTTAATTTTGGCTTATTTTCACTCATTGTCCTTATGGCTTGGCTTGGGAAAAAAAAGATGACACTATTCCTTGTACTTCTGGGATTTCTAGAACAGGAAATGCTGTTGCTTTGTTGCACATCCTGTTTTCCATCACCGTGAGTGTAGCTACTTCGGAGACTGCGGGGGACTTATGGTGCATCCCCATCACTGGCCCTTTCCACAGCATGATGTGGCAATAACGAACTGGGAACAGGCTTTGGCTAAACACAACCTCCATGGCATGATACATAAGACCTTCCGTGATCTGGCCCCACGCTACTGTCTCTTTTATAGAGTGGGACAATAAATTTCCCAAGGGCAGGGATTGTGTCTATCCCATTCAACATTTAGTCCTTAAAACTGATGGCAGGAGTGCTTAATGAATACCTGTTGAATGAGGGAAACTACCATAGTCTGGGCATACAACTTGGTCTCTCCTGCTTCCATGCCTTTCTACACCTGTCCCTCAACTTGGAAAATCCGAACTCTTCTTTCAAGGCTGGGCTCAGCCATCACTGCCCCTGTGCTCTTTCTCTAACCTCTTGCACAAAGCTGATTGCCTCTTTACTTCTGTGATGCTTTGGTCATGCCTCCAGTATATACTATGGTTCTACACTTGTCTGTCTCACTCACAGACAGTACACGGCTCTTAATGGTAGGATATTGTCCTCTTCATCTCCTTATTCCAGAAGCTGGTTAAACTGCCTGGCATAGAGCCTGTGCATTGAGGGCTTTGGGTTATAGCAACTGACCCTATACCCTCATTAATTAGGGTTAGGATCATACAATCAAAGAGTCATGTTGATAGCAGACATCTAATAAATGCTTGCTGACGTGAAATGAGAAGCAAGCGCAAGATCTGGTGGACCTGTATTTCAGGTCTTAAGACCAACGTGATTGCTTCAGCTCTGCATTGCTAAGGGCAAAGGCCTGTACCCATCTTGCAAGGCATCTATCAACTTCACCAACTGAGGGGGATTCTCCTTCCCTGTTCTTAATGTTTTCTTCCACATAGAGGGAGCTCAGTTGGTATAATACTCCTGGTTTCTCTCTGCCTTTTTATTTACTCCGTACAGGGATGTGGGACTTAGATTTTGGTTACATTTAGGAAGAACACAATACATTGGGCTTGCTCATTTTGGCCCCCCTCCCTTTTCTTTTAGATGTCCACAGGAAGCGTGTGTTTTCCTGTACTTCTCCACGTCATAGGTTTTGCCCACACTGGGAGTCCCACCGTCATACAATACCCGCTGTGACCAGGTGATAAATTCTGCCTAACTCTGGGGTTTAGAGAGTAAGATTGTGAGGATAGAAGACGTGAAACTGCATTCTCCATCATCAGCTTTACCAGAATAAATGTGATGTTCCAGTCCCCAGTTCCCATACATTTGGGGGTATTTTTTTCTCAATGTGTTTACAGCTTGGCTAGGGAAGAAGGCTGCTGTTTACTATTTCTCCTCGAAAGACCCAAACAGCTTCCATAGGGTGATGGGGTGGGGGGGGAGGATTTCAGTAGACAAGACTGAATCCATGATCCACCTTGAATCTGCTCAGAGCCCACCCTGCTGCCAGCTCAGGGTGGTCCTACACATGCAGCTGGGGGTGAAGGTGGGAGGTCCTCCAGGGACTTTACTCTTGGGTGTGCTTTACTTTTATGGGATTGCTGGCTTCTACCACACAAGAACACCCTGCCCCAGGCAATAACTCAGGCCTCAAAACTATTTCTCACTTCTCCCTGCCCTTGGAGAAACAAGGCTCCGATTCCTCCCAAAACCCCTAAGAAAAAAACATATTCTGATCCACTCATTCACACTCAAGAATTAGAGCCTGAAGAAGTGAATTAGATGTATGATTAATCCCAGGGATATTTATAACTTCACACGACATTTAGAAGGCAGAAATACATTTATCCAAAGATTCAAACCAAAGAAGTAACCAGCTGGGAGTTTTTTTTTCCTCGCTGGACTCCAGGCCTCTCCATGTGGCCTCTCCATGTGGCCTGCCCAGCATGGTGACTTCAGGGTGGCTGGACCCATTGCCTGGCAGTTCAGGGCTCAAGAGCAAGAGCCTCATGCTTCAATGCATCCCAAGTTGGCGTGGGCTCTGCCCATCACAGGGACTGGGTGGAGGCTGCAAAGCTTCTTGTGCCTTAACCTCAGAAGCCCCAGAGCATCACTTCTGCCGTATTCTGTTGGTCAAGCAGTTTACTAAAACCAGCCCAGATTCAAGGGGGAGATAATTAGACTCCACTCCTCTGTGCATTAATCAAGTGCCTAGTTAAGATGATTAAAGCCTCGGAAAATATCTTTTAAAAATTAAAACGTATGGAACAATACATGTAGCTGAATTAAATTTCCACTTCTTAAAAATATCATTCTGAATCATTATCGTCTTTTATGAAGTCAGTCGTTGGGGTAGTGTGGCATTCTTTTGTTCCACTTAAATTAGATGTAGCCATGTGACTTGCTTCGGCCAGAAAAATGTAAGCAAACGTGACATATGTCATTTCCAGACAGAAGCTTTAAGACCCAATGCATGATTCACCATCATTCCCCCTATTCCTATTCGCAGCTATCTTTTTAAAGCACCCATCTTCTTTAAGCTTTTAATCTTGTACAGGCAGACTCCGGAGATATTGCGGGTTTGCCTCCAGACCACCACAATAAAGCAAATATTGCAATGAAACGAGTCACACAAATTTTTTAGTTTCCCAGTGCATATAAAAGTTATGTTTACACTATACTGTCACGTATTAAGTGTGCAACAGCATTGTGTCTAAAAAAAACAATGTACATATCGTAATTAAAAAATACTTTACTACAAAAAAAATGCTAACCATCATCTGAGCCTTCAGTGAGTCATAGTAACATCAATCACTGATCACAGATCTCCATAACAAATACAACAATAATGAAAAAGTGAAATGTTGCCAGAATTACCAAACAGTGACATAGATACACAAAGTGAGCAAATGCTGTTGTAAAAATGGTGTCGATAGACTTGCTCAATGCAGGGATGCCACAAACCTTCAATTTATAAAAAAAAACAATATCTGTGAAATGCAATAAAGCGACATGCAATAAAATGAAGTGTATGCCGGTATTTATGAAAATATCTCAAACTTCCAGGCAGTCTACATTTTCCTAAGTAGTCTTCTAGGCAATTCAGTTTTTATTTGTTTGTTTAAATGAGCATAGATTTTTTTTTTTATCTTGAATTCAAAGGAGGACAAACAGCTTTACTCACCTGAATCCAAGTGAGAAGAGCTTTCTTCTGGTTTTTATGCCATATGTCAATGAATTGAACACAACTACCACTAAACGGCATTTTTGTTGCAAGTGGATGAGAACTACCCAGTCTATGTTTAACCTGCAGTATGAGGAACTGAGAGATACAGAGAGCCACAGAGAATGAGTCCCCACCTAACCCTTCCAATTGCTAATTTAATTGGCCTGTGTGTGCCTGGAGGTTTCCTCTCCTTGGACAATATGTCAGCTTTAATAATACACTAGCCAGGTATTTTACCAGCAAGAGCAAATTTATTCAGGAATAGTCAGAGGAATTGCAATTTGAGATATTCGAACTATGGTAGACCATAGGCAAACCAGAGGACAAAGAAGGAGATCTTGCTTTTAAAGGGAAAGGGGGGAGTTGGGAGGAGCTGTGATAACCAAAAAGTCTGTTGCAGGAAGCTGGGAATCCAAAGTATAGAGGCTTCTTATTGGGCTGCTACAGTCTCTGATTGCCTGGGCTGTCCTGAGACAGAGAGAGGTTTTCTTCCTTCTGCTGTATAGTAAAGTAGGTTCACCTTCCTGTCAGAGATGCAGGTGTATGTCTCTTCCTGTCTGTAGTAATTGACGATACATGGCAGGTCATGAGAGTTCCCTCTACATGCCTGTGTCAACTCCAATTTTATCTGAGGTTTCTTTAGTTAATTCCACAGAGGGCAGGTTACTGCTGTGTAACCTGGACTAGGGCAGGCCTGGGGTTTGCTTCTACAATATTGATACCTTCTTATGTGTGATGATAGGTTTACCCATTTGAAATGTTCGTGGTTCTCTGAATGTTTTCTCCTTATGATCATGTCTGCAATACTTGTTTACAGTTGCACTCCCCTTTAGAATGCAAACTCTGTGAAGACAGAGACAGTTTTTGCCTTGCTCAGCACTATATCCATCGCACTTAGCACAGTGCCTGGCCCAGAACATGGACAAATCACATTGTTGTCAAATGAAAGACTGAAGCCAGTATCTTTTTAACAACAAGGTCTTGTGAAACCTGGCAGAGCTGCAGGAGGTCACAGAGAAACCATGGACTGACAACTATTAAAGATTATTAAATATTTTTTAAATACTCTACTGTAGAGGAGTCTTTAAAATGATTTCACTACTATATTTTTATTATTTGATGCATGTGAAATGCAATAAAGTGACATGCAATAAAATGACATATATGCCATTATACCATTTCTGTAGCATATAGAAAATGACACGGACATTCATTTATTTTCTTATTTTGACCTTATGTCCATTATTTATTTCTTGAGAACTATTAAGAAAGAAGAACTGCCTATACCCTTCCTAGTCCCTACCCTGAACTTTATATATGAATAAAAACATTGTAGTCTTTAGGCTACAGGACCCCCAACCTCTATTCCTTCCACAGCTCAGGGAGCTTCTCTTTATAATAATACTCCATCTGCCAGGCCTTTGTATTCTACATGCCTGGAGTCTATGTGATATCTATGGGTTGGTAGCTGTGATGGATATCTAGTGTCTCATTTGTTCAGCTCTTTTCCCTTTCTTCACAGAAGAGCTGCTATTACCTTTTCAGCCTTACGGTTCAAGTGGGGACTTCCAAAATTTTACTCAACCTCATTTCTTGGGCCAGAGTCCATTGACTGACGAAGTACCTTGACTAACATTGAGGCAATTATAGCACCCCTTCCACACACATCTGGCCATGGTTGATTGGTTCAGGGTGAGCACCTGACCTAATCCTGGCCCATCAGTGTCCTACCCTGGGGACCTTTTTTTTAAGTGCAACTGGAGCAAAAGATTTAATTGCTATGTGATGGTGATGATGAGAGGTCAGAGAAACCCAACCTTTTGAAAGCTGAAATACAGAAAGAAGTAGAAAAGAGAGAAATGGAGCAAAAATCTTGGCAGGGTTCTAGTTCATTGAGCCCCAGCTGCTTCTCTGTTCCGTCTATGGCTTGGTAATTCAATTCTCTTGTACAGTCCGTGAGATAAATTCCCCCATTCTTCCTGAGCTAAATTGATTCCTGTGACTTACAACCAAAAGACTCGATCAATCCAGTGGTCTCCTTTGCCCTTCCCATCCCCCCACTGACTTCCTTTCTCTGGATGTATGACCAGGAATATCTGAGAATTTCTCGATTTTGAAATAAAAGTTTTGATTCTCACAGCATATCATAAGGGATTGTGAATGAAATCATTGTGGAAAGAGTCTCAGGTCATGGAGAATGGGTCTGTTCTCCTCCCTCCCTCCCTTTGTTGCCCATGTAATCCAGGGTTACCTAAAATACTCTTTCTTCTCTTAAAGGGGAGAAAAGTCTCTCAAACTCATGACTCCACTATATCCCTGTATTTATAATGTGTATGTGTCTGGTGTCCAACGATCTGGGGTATTGTGTCCCCCTTCTCCAGTAAATAACTCATTTTAGGTCCGACAACTTTAAAAAAATACAATTTTAGAAACATTCATAGTTCCTAGGATAATGCTATATATTCTGTGATTACTTCTTGGTATCTTTCTGCTCATTAAACAACTAAGAAATTTTCACCTCTTATGAAGTTCTAGAAAATTCTTGCCAAATACACCTATGCATCCCTTCCCAGGATGAACTTGACAGAGGACTGAGACGGGGATCAACACTCTTGTCCTGCCATCATACTCACTGGCCTGTGCAAGACTTATGGCGACTAATATTGGGCTTCAAACAAATCAGCAACAGGACTAAGAGAAGTCTGGCTGTGCCCTCCTTTGGGCAGGTTTTAGTGGGAATTAGTCACGGGGGTGAACTTGTTCGCGCCACAGGACCACCATGCCTGAGTGTTTCTGGAATGAGATGCGGTTAACTGCGGGTAGGAGTAGCTCAATTCAGTGTAGCTGGGGCAAGGCTGACCTGCATAATGGTTTCCGGGGCTAAGAAGTTGCCAACCCTGCTCATAAGAACTTGACTTCTGCCTTCCAATATGCAAATGATTATGTCCCCACCCTTGTTTCTCTCTTTCTTTTGTTTCTCTTTTGTTCCTACTTTCATGTCATTATGTTGGAGCGTTTATGTTCTTATAAGCTAATTGAAATCCTTTTTGGAACAATGCAAGTATAAACACATACATACATATGTGAGTGTTTTTATGAAGTAAATACCAGTCAGTATTCTTTGTGGTCTTCAGGACTGAAAAAAAGGAAGAGTATTGAAATTAAAGCGTGAGAGGATTTGGTGGAACACAAGAAAGAATTCCATGCTCTTTGAGAGACTAAGCTCATGAGAAACTTTAAGAACACTGTTGTCCCGAATGGTTGGTGACATTTGTCTGGAACACACTGTGTGATTGCTCAAAGTCACTTGTGGTTTCTCAGTTTTTTTGAGATACAGTCATTCACGTCTTTTTGACCAAATTCCAAATATCCTCAGGGTAAATAACTATCATCTTGAACACTGCAAGTTCTGCCCACCACCCTACTGTCCAAGACATAAGGCAAAGGCGCTACCACCCTAGGAAGGGCATTGAAGGGCAGAATACAGCAAATACACACCCCATCCCAGCACACAAGGCCTCAAAATAGAGAGGATAACCAAGAAGAAACTCAAGTGATAAGGAGCTTGGAGAAAGGGAAGATGGGAGAGGAGAGTGAGAAACAGATGAAAGAGATGCTACATCCTTCTCTTAGGAGTGTGCTGCTTCTGATGCCCAGCGGGTGGCCACGTGCAGCGGCACAGGTTGTTGACTGCATCAGTGCACTCTGCCGAAAGGGAAAGGAGGCTGAACTTGAGACTGCATTCAGCTCTCTGAGCCATGTGCCTTGGTATGGGGCTGACTCTGCTGGCAGGAAGGAAAAGCAGTTTTCCAAATTATATAGAAACATTATGAAGCAGTGACCTTGAGTGCAACCCTCTTTACTTACACATTTCTGCCTTTAAATAATCTCTAGTCTTGGCTTTCATAACTATTTTTTAAAAATAGCATACTATGCTTTTTAAAAAACAATGGCTGTTACATGGCTTTAACATCATAAAAGCAATGCATAAATCTTCAAAGTGTAGTGTGGTAGAAAGAATATAGGTTTTTGGAGTTGAACAGATGTTACTTCAAATCTTGGTTCTCTGGTTTACTAGTTTGTCATCTTGGACAAATTGGCTAATCTCTCTGTACCTCAATTTTCTTACCTGTAAAGTAGGAATAAAACTTGCCTTGCCTACTGTCTTGGGGATGAGGGATGATATACACAAAGAGTCTACCACTGTGCTTGGCACACCCTTACTCAATAAACAGGAGCTACTATTATATAAAATCTGGAAATCGTAGAAAGAAGATGTGGGAGCAAAGATTGTGCTCAATCTTTCCATCCAGGCATAATCGATTTTAATATTTTAGTGTATTTTCTTTTAGCTTTTTCTCTGTGAACTTTTGTTGTTTGTGTATAATTGAGAGCACAGTGTGGGTCTGTGTGTGTGTGTTTATACTGTTTTGTCACAGAACGAGTCATAGCATTTTCTTATATTCTTAGAAACACTTCACAAATGTCATTTTTAATTGCTGCATAGCAGGCATCTTGCGGCTATACCGAGTTTACTTAACCAACCCCCTATTGTTGGCCCTTTGAGTTGTTTCCAGATTTTTTCACAATTATAAATCCCATGCCTACTTTTAACTGCTTACAGGTTGCCAACCCCCTAGCATTGCTGTTGTGTGGAAGGAATGCAGGATAATTTATAATCCAAGCACCAGACCAATGTTTAGATTAAGAATTTACCCCCCAAAAAAGGCAGGGAATAAATGGCCAGAAAAGACCCCAATCATCCTTATGGTGGTTGACCCAGAAGATGAAATCTTCTAGGTGATAGAACAAAGAACCAAATCAGTGAGGCAGATAGAAATGAGAAGCAGAAATAGGACATTCAGTGCAAACTCTTCAGGGCAATTAATGTCGTGCCAGCAGAGCTCACACTGGTTGCTGAACAGACTCAAAGCAAATTAGGCAATCACATGTAGCAAGCACAGACCAAGGGAACAGCCACAGGAAGTTTTTTTCAGGAGTGAGATGGAAGAGATGTTACAGCTCTCCCTAGCACTCTTACAGGAAATGGCATTTAAAACAGCTCAAGCACAGCTACCTGAGAGCGTGGCCAGGCCTCCAGTCCCTTTCACATCACAGCTACCGCCTGCCTGGTGTGTCACAGCAGGTTTCCATACTCCTCCCAGCAGCCCCACCAGTTTGTACGATGTTTTACAGATAAGAAAACTGAGGCTTAAAGAGATTAAACAACACACCCAGAGGGTAAGCGTCTAGTTGGTAACAGGGCTGGGCCTCATCCAATTCAAAGCACCTGCTGCTCCCAGCGTGGCCCTCTCTTCCCCACCCCAGGCCCAGGAGTTCATGCTGGTAGCGTGACATTGGCCATAATCATAGGAGAATGTGCATATAAATACAAAAAACCCCAGAAGATCTCCAAAAATTGTTCATAGTGGTAATCTCTGAGTGGTGGTATTTTGGTGTTATTTTTCTTTTAATGAAGTTCTATGTTTTCCAAGTTTTCTGAATTATAGTTGGAAAAAACGTCTGACGTTGGCCACAGAGGGGATTTACATCATAGGAGGAAATGCTACACATCAGGGCTTTTGCTGTTGTCGAGAGCTGGCTGTTCACCACTGCACTCCTGCCATCCTACTAATTTGATGTGTCCATCCAATCAATGCAAGCTTTCTTTTCTTTTTTAATGAGGAAAAGGAATAAGACAGAAATGAAGGCTTTGTCTATCCAGTGGCAAGACACCAACCTGATTACATCAAATCAAACAACTGATAAACTCAATTCCTAACCATTAAGATCACTGTCAGGTTGAATTCACTGTCTAGGTCAGTGGGAATCAAAGTGTGGTCTTCAGAACAGGAGCATCACCATCACCATCACTTGGGAACTGCTTATCAATTATTATTTTAAAATTTAGATATAGTATCCGGTTAACTGGTTAAATAGTGGGAAATTCGGTTAACCGATTTGGTGTCCACTATACTGAACTACAAGTTTCAGCCACCATGTGGCTGCACTGAAGGGCTGTTGTAGCCAAAGCCAAAGGGAGGCTGGAAGAGACAGAACTTCTAGAATCTTCAGATATACTAGTGTATGTGAAGTCCTTGTAAATGATAAAACAGTTGAAATCTATTCAACCACTCCATCAGCAGACATCGATTCAATATTTTATGTCCTGGACATTGCCTTGAGCGCTGAGGATCAAAAGTCGGCAGGTCTGGGCTTCCCTGGTGGCGCAGTGGTTGGGAGTCCGCCTGCCGATGCAGGGGGCGTGGGTTCGTGCCCTGGTCTGGGAGGATCCCACGTGCCGCGGAGCAGCTGAGCCCGTGAGCCATGGCCGCTGAGCCTGCGCGTCCGGAGCCTGTGCTCTGCAGCGGGAGAGGCCATAGCAGTGAGAGGCCCGCGTACCGCAAAAAAGTAAAAAAAAAAAAAAAAAAAAAAAAAAAGTCGGCAGGTCACCTCTTGAAGCTTCAGAAGCTCACGGCTATGTGGTGAGGGCAGCCGCGTTAGAATGTGAGTTGCGTAGTTGCAGGATGAATGAAGAACTCTGGGAGCAGAAGAGGAGGCAACTGACTTGTCTGTGTGCAACTGGTGCTGGATGGTGGGATATTATACAAATATCACAAAAACCTGCCCCGGTCTCCTCCATCTTTACGTACTTCTCTGTGGATCACAAATACCTGTCATCAGCTACGAATAAGGCTGATAGCTGGCACGCTGTTTTATTCCGCTCTTGGAAACATTGAAACACACCCAGCAGCACCTCTATTAAAACAGAGAATTCACGTGCAAGATAATGGAAGCAGAGCTGGAGCCACTGATGTTTCTCTTGGAAAGAGCCCTCATTTGGATGGCAGGGTGGGGGAGGTGGAATTTCAGAAGACACATTTTCCAAAGCTAACGTCTACATCAGGGACGGGGAGACTGTGTTTCCTTTGTCTTCACGTTGTCATTTTGGGGTGGCAAACCTTTTCCCCATCAGTGAACATAAAGCACACGATCTCTCCACACAGTGTATCACTGCCTTGCTTTTCTCACTCAACCAGAAAGGCCTCTGACAAGAGCCCAGAGCTCGTGGCAAAATCTTGGGGTAGAAGTAACCAATCTAAGGAATATCAGAATAGTATTCCCATGGTTAGTCAAAATATACATATACACACAGCATACATACAATTATGTCATTTAGATTGTCTGCATTAGTGGCTCCATTTGAGAAAGAATGTAGGGGAAATAACTCCTCTCAGGTTCCATTTGTGGAAAGAAAAATGTTAAACTTCATCTACAGCAGAACATGCTATTCCTCTTAAGTACGTACCATGGAGACAGTAAGCGTTCATAAACCATTCGTAGCAGAAACCAGAAAAGTGATATAGAGCTCACTCTTAGTTTTTACAATTATTTATAAAGTAGTTTATAAAGTTTATAAAGATAGAGATCGCAGTTAATGAATTTAGCAGAACCATGGAAATAGCATATGCAAATTGTAGTAATACACCTGGGTAGGGCAAAGACTAGAGTCTGTTTAATAAAATCGGTATGGACACAATCAGCAAAGTATCTTTGCGTTTGGCAGTCTGATCATCACGTCAGAAGATCCGCTCCCGGGCTTCCCTG
Organism: Pseudorca crassidens; assembly: GCF_039906515.1. Classification (NCBI taxonomy): domain Eukaryota; kingdom Metazoa; phylum Chordata; class Mammalia; order Artiodactyla; family Delphinidae; genus Pseudorca; species Pseudorca crassidens. Next base: position 86,644,777 of record NC_090302.1, read on the forward strand.
GTGGCGCAGTGGTTGAGAGTCCGCCTGCCGATGCAGGGGACACGGGTTCGTGCCCCGGTCCGGGAAGATCCCACATGCCGTGGAGCGGCTGGGCCCGTGAGCCATGGCCGCTGAGCCTGCGCATCCGGAGCCTGTGCTCCGCAAAGGGAGAGGCCACAACAGTGAGAGGCCCGCGTAAGATCAACTCCCTGGGTGATTCTTCTGTCGCAATGGCTTACTGAGCACAAAAATCAAGACTTTTGCTGCTACTGCCGTTACTCTCAAGGAATATCACCGTCATGGAATCATGACTCTCTCCATCACACACACACACACACACACACACACTGCTTATCTTTTTCCACCAGTAGATTCCTGGTGATGAAGTAAATCAGGGGTGCCCAACCCCCAGACCATGGACCACTACCGGTAGTGGTCCATGGCCTGTTAGGAAGCAGACCCCACAGCAGGAGGTGAGCGGTGGGCGAGTGAGCAAAGTTTCATCTGTATTTACAGCCACTCCCCATTACTCGCATTACTGCCTGAGCTCCTCCTCCTGTCAGATCAGCAGCGGCATTAGATTCTCATAGGTTCGTGAACCTTACTGTGAACTGCGCATGTGAGGGATCTAGGCGGCTCGCTCCTTATGAGAATCTGATGCCTGATGATCTGAGGTGGAGCTGAGGGGTGACGTTAGCGCTGGGGAGCGGCTGCAAATACAGATTATCATTAGCAGAGAGGTTTGACTGCACAGAGACCATAATAAATCAGTTGCTTGCAGACTCATATCAAAACCCAATCAGTGAGTGGCAAGTGACAGCTAAGCTGCATCTGGTGGCAGGCTTTAAGTCAGAATTTTAGTCTGTGCGTGGCCCGCCCATTATTTTATTTACCACTTCCGTCCGCGCCTCTTTCCTGCACTGCGCACTTGTCTCAGTCACAGTTTTGGTAAGCCCACAAGCTAACCCTAGCCACGAGTAAAACCAAACATTGCTGGAGAGCTTCCTTGAAAAGCGGGAAAGACCCAATGATGACAGCAGAAGACTCTAAGACTGCCAACAAAAGGAAACCTGCATTTAAAAGAAAATACCAAGAGTCCTACTTAAATTACGGTTTCATTGACACAGGTGATTCACATTCTCCAAGCCCACTTTGTATAATATGTGGTGACTGACTATCCAACAAAGCTATGAAACCTTCAAAACTGCTTCGCCACATGGAGACCAAGCACACTGCATTAAAAGATAAGCCTTTGGAGTTTTTCAAAAGAAAAAAATGTAACACGAAGAACGGAAGCAATTACTGAAGGCCATCACGTCATCAAATGTGCCTGCACTGAGAGCATGATTCTTAGTGGCTAATTGCATTGCTAAAGCTAAGAAGCCCTTTACTATTGGTGAAGAGTTGATCCTGCCAGCCGCTAAGGACATTTGTTGTGAACTTTTAGGAGAGGCTGCAGTCCAAAAGGTGGCACGTGTTCCTCTTTCAGCTACCGCCATAACTAGACGAATTGATGAAATAGCAGAGGCTACTGAGGCACAATTGTTAGAGAGGATTAATGAGTCACCGTAGTGCGCAATCCAGGTTGACGAGTCTCCCAGTGTTGACAACAAGGCGACAATGCTTGTTTCTGTGCCATATATTTTTCAGGAGGATGTGAATGAGGTTATGTTATGTGCACTTTTGTTGCCAACCAACACCACAGCTACAGAACTATTCAAGTCTTTGAATGATTACATATCAGGAAAACTGAACGGGTCATTTTGTGTTGGTATGTGCACAGATGGAGTGTCTGCCGTGACTGGACGGCTTTCTGGTTTCACTACTCGTGTCAAAGAGGTCGCTTCTGAATGTGAGTCTATGCACTGTCATCCATAGAGAAATGCTGGCTAGCCGAAAAATGTCACCTGAACTTAACATTTTGCAGAATGTGATTAAAATGATCAACCACATTAAAGTACATGCCCTTAACTCATGTCTGTTCAAGCAGCTCTGTGAGGAGATGGACGCAGAGCACACACGTCTTCTCTTACACACAGGAGTGAGATGGCTTTCTAAAGGTAGATCACTGGCCAGAGTTTCTGAGTTATGAGAGCTGCTCCAGAGATTTCTTTTAGAAAAAGTCACCACTGGCAGCACATTTCAGTGACACAGAATGGGTTGCAAAACTTGCTTACTTGTATGACGTATTCAACCTGCTCAAAGGACTCAGTCTGTCACTTCAGGGGAGAACAACAACTGTGTTCAAGCCAGCAGATAAAGTGGCTGCATTCAAAGCCAAACTGGAATTATGGGGACGAGTGAACATTGGGATTTTTAAAATGTTTCAGACATTAGCAGAGATTTTGAAAGAGACTGAGCCGGGGCCTTCTTTCTCCCAGCTGGTGCATGATCACCTATCTCAGCTTTCAAAAGAGTGTGAGTATTATTTCCCAACCACAAAAGACCCCCAAACTGGGAAGGAATGGATCCACAACCCATTTGTGAGTAGCCAGTTGAATCGACTTTCTCCGTGCTAGAAGAGGATTAACTGCTTGAGAAGGCAAATGACGGTGGCCTTAAAAGTATGTTTGAGACAACTTCAAATCTCCATATGTTCTGGATTAAAGTCAAGGTGGAATATCCTGAGATTGCCACAGAAGCACTGAGAAGCCTGCTTCCATTTCCAACATCCTATCTCTGTGAAGCAGGGTTTTCTGCAGTGACAGCAACCGAAACAAGATCATGGAGTAGACTGGACATAGGCAAAACACTTCGGGTGTCACTGTCCCCCATCACCCCCAGATGGGACCATCTAGTGGCAGGAAAACAAGCTCAGGGCTCCCACTGATTCTGCATTATGGTGAGTTGTATGATTATTTCATTATATATTACAATATGATAATAATAGAAATAAAGTGCACAATAAATGTAATGTGCTTGAATCATCCAGAAACCATCCTCCCCCCACCCCCCATCATGGAAAAATTGTCTTCCACGAAACTGGTCCCTGGTGCCAGAAAGGTTGGGGACTGCTGAAGTAAATGACAAAAGAAACAGATGGCTTTCCATAAGCCACATTGAGCTTGCAACTCATAAACATGACAATTTGAACCAGAAATTACAGAGGAAAAGGTAGATGGAAAGTCCTACACTATCCCTTTTCCACAATTTCTTTATTTCCCCACCTCTGGTCTCCTAAAGCTGAGAATTACTCTTCCAAATCTTTCTGAAGTTGATCTTCCACGGGGGTAAATGTGCCCCAGTGGGTGGGCTCTGGGGAGGTGTTTTCACTCATCCATGGTTCCAAGGCACTCGTGTATAGACCTTAGGCTCTAGAAGCAGACAGTCCTCAGTTTTAAGTTAGGTTGAACGTAAGTCTGTGCCCAGAAGCCTTGTGTGCCATTGCACTTGATCATTCTTGTTGAGGGAGCTTGGGTTTGTCCAGGAGTCTGACTTATGCCCACCCAACTTTATTTTCCTATTTTTTCACGAAATAATTGCAAGCTGTTTATAACAAATTCTTCTTGCTCAATCTTTGCATGAAACCATAAGAACGAACAACACAAAGGCTCTCTATAGACATGTTTCACATTACAAAGTGATTTAGGACTCTACAAAGGATGCAAAATATGCAAAGCAGCCCCCTGCTCCTTGGGCGGAAAAGGATTATTATTGGATATTCCCTATTGTCATGAAGTATGATAATAGTGCCCAAAGGGAGCCACAGCCCCAGAGAAGCTGACTGCCTCCAGTTGAGCTGTCTGCGCCCCAAGCAAAGAGAATGCGTCACCACCCATCATCACCATGGCTTCCTGTACCCCACTACACTGGGAAACTGGGTGACATTTGAAGCCTCCATCTCTACCAATTCCTTAAATGTTAGGTCCCTATTTAGGAGCGTCTGCCGTTTACTCACTCCAGTCTCCTGTTGGCTCCTAGGAACCAAAATGTCTCAGGGAGGAGATTCCTTCCTTTTATGGAACATTCTTTACGTGATGCCATGGGGGTTGGTAATTTATGTCATTTAAATGTCCTAGCAACTCTGTGAGTTGGATACGATCATTTTACGAAAGAAAAACGTGGCTCAAAGAGGCAAAATTAGGAGCTAGTAAGGAAGAGGAGGAACCAGGATCCCAAGTGCAGATCTGCCTGATTCCAAAGGCCCTGCTTGTCTCCTACAACATGAAGACTCTCTCATCTTTGTCACACTCCTTCCCATATCTCTTGCTCCTCAACCTGACACATAGTAGACCCTTAATAAATACTTATTAAAATAAAGCCTGTTAAAAATCAGAAATGAGTAAGCTAAGTGAGATAGAATCATGAACCCAGATTTAACCTATAAATCATCTTCAGCCAGAAGATATACATGCCAGTGAACTTTTAAGTGCTGTGAAGGCTTCAAGATCAAACTTTGTTCGTTTCCTGGTTTGTTTTAGATATTTTAAAATGAAGTTTAAAACACTTACTTCCATAGTCTAGTTAGATCAATCTTTGGAGAACTAAAAGTTGGGTTGCCACAAATAGGTAACAATACCTACCCACTAGGAGCCACGCCCAATCACATCTTCAAGACTGGCCACTGTCTGAAATTACCTTGTCTATTTGTTTGATTACTTGTTTATTGTCTCACTCCCAAATGTCATCTGCCAGTCTATACACAGGGCCTAGTACAGTGCCAGGCACATTATCATTCTACCATAGATAATGATTGAGATTGTACCTGATACAATAACAGATAAGAAGATGGGTGTCTCCGTGCTCAGAGAAGGCACAACCAGACACAGAACAACCCACTACACTCACGCTATGAGGCTAAATCTTTCCTCACCCCCACAGGAATGCCATCATCATTCAAAGTGATCAAGCCTGTACCAGTTTGGAAAGAACCTTAACATCTTACTTCTCCTTGTTGGCCATTTTTATTGCCAATGAAGATTGCAAAAAGCAGGCAAAGCCCCACAAGTCTCTCCTATCCTATCTTCTACTCTCCATGTCTTCAGTTTGTTAACTGTGGCTAATAAAGGAAAGAAATTATGTTTATGGAATGGAAGATAAATCTGTCTCTACTGTTCACTCAACATATATATTATGCACATACTGTGTGCCAGGCACTGTTCTAGGCGTTAGGAATACAGAATTCAGCAAAATCTGGACTCCTGCTCATGAGGCTTGCATTCCAGTTGACAGGAGATAGACAATAAACAAAAAATAAGGGTATAATACGACAGTGTACCTGAGGAGGACCCTATGGAGGCAGACCCCTCCCGCCATATCCTCTGCCTTAATTCCTCTCTGAAGTACCTAGCTGGTAGTATCTGATGCACATTTCCTGAGTTGTTTTGCAGATGTTAAAACCACCACCAAATGGAAGATGTTAAATACTTGATGACCATGAGCATGTAGCCCCCAGTCCTACTGGAGCCTGAGGATTGATAATGTTAACCCCTGTGACATTACCCTGTTACCTCACCATCAATCAATCAGAAAATTTTGCACAAGCTAATCACATACCCTGCGACTCCCCTCCCTCACCTGGCCTTTAAAAATGCCTCCCTGGGGCTTCCCTGGTGGCGCAGTGGTTGAGAGTCCGCCTGCCGATGCAAGGGTTCGTGCCCTGGTCTGGGAAGATCCCACATGCTGCGGAGCGGCTGGGCCCTTGAGCCATGGCCGCTGAGCCTGCGCGTCCGGAGCCTGTGCTCCGCAACGGGAGAGGCCACAACAGTGAGAGGCCCACACACAGCAAAAAAAACAAAAACAAAAACAAGCAAAACAACAAAAACAAACAAAAAATGTCTCCCTGAAACCCATTGGAGAGTTTCAGTTTTCTGAATACTAGCTGCCCTAGAGTCCTTGTCTGGCACCTCGCCACAAATGCTGCACTTCCCTTCACCACCACCCGGTGTCAGTAGATTGGCTTTACTGTGCCCAGGCAAGTGGACTCAAGTTTGGTTGGTAAAAACAGGAAGCGGTGAGAGGAAAAATCACAAATAGAGGAAGGGGACTGAGAGGGTATGGAGAGGAGTGGGGGAACACTATTTTATCTGGAGGGGTCAGGAAAACAGCTCATGTAGTTGGTTAGGCCTAGGATCTAGACCATTTTGGGGGACCAGGGGGACCTAAGGAAACTCTTGTGGCAGAAACAGTTGAGGGTCCAGGTTTGGCTCAAGAACAATGGGCCAGTGGAAGGGAGTCTGAGCATGCATCATGGTGTCAGCCACTCGGCTGTCCTCAGCGTAGCCCCAGGGACCATTGCTGGGTCCTGGGAGGAGAGGCTGTGATAGTGCCCTAAGCTCAGAGCCTAGGCAGCACTGCATATGTATGTGGGGGGGTGGCTGTGGGGCAGGGGTGATGACAGGCCTTTTCCTGGGGGTCCCTGTTGGAGCCACATGTGGCCAGCATGTCAGGGGTGTCATGGCGTGGGCATGACAGCCTCTGGGGAACTTGCATGGCCTGGGCTTCAGGTACCACCAGGGAGAAATAGAACCTCAGAGGTGGAAGATGGCAAATGTCAGGTGGCACCTGAAAGGGCGACTTGTAGAGGATTCCTCCCAAGGAGACACTGGCTAACTGGGGTCTAGAGTTCCTCTGGTGCGGGGAGGGCCAGAGAGATACTATAATGTTACTTCTACCCTAGGCTGTTGTGTCCTGGAAAACAAGACCAACTCCAGTGAGAACAATCTGCTTTAAGCTTCAGTTCTGAGGCCACGTGGCTTTGCTGGGGCTCAGAGTAACGGCAAGGCTTGCAGCCCCTGGTGTCCAGAGGATTCCCCTCCAACAGGCGGTAGGTCTGATCTAAACTACGTGCTGTGTTAACAATGCCGTCATAAGGTGAAAGATTAGGACCTGGGAATTTGCATTTAATAAATAGTAAAATGATCATGAGGAAAACAGTGTAATAGTATACATACGTGGCTGGGAGAAACTAATACCCCATGATAAGTGTCCCACTTTCATACTTGCAGAATCCTCATACCCAACCTGTGGACAAAATCTTTAGGCTAAACTATGACCCATGTGGACCTCCTTGCCATAACTAGTTCACCGGTCTACAGGTTTAATAGGCATCATTTAAAAGGGAGAGCTTGCACCTCATGGCACAGAGGAGTCAGTGCCTTTGGAGACTCACAGGCCAACCCCTACCTTGCTCCTTATGCATCGACCCTGTCATTGTGCCAGCTCAAGTCCTTGAAACAAAGCTATTCAAAATGGCTGAGTGGGGACTGGGAAGACATTTTGTGAAATGCAAAAGCAAAATGTCACCACGTACATTCTTTGCGGCCAATGACTGCACTCATGTTTCCTTTGAAAGCCAGGAAGATCTCAAGCTCAGAAGCCTGAGGGAGCCAGGCAGGAGCTCTGGATGAGGAGACCTGGAGGCTCAGAGCCACTCAGAACCCGCTGTCACATGCCATGTGAGCAAGTGGGCCCCTGTTTCCATGTCTCTCCAGTCTCCTCAAAGGAGTTAGAAAGCCATTTTAAATGTAATTTCTCTCAAGACATTTTAACTTTTTTTTTTTTTTTTTAAAGCATGGTATGAAACAAACAAGATAAATATATCTGTGGGCTGGATTTTCCTCTCTAGGCCACTAGTCTGAGGCCTCTGGATGAAAGGATGATTGAGACATCTTTATAGAACACCGTGATATTTCTGTATTCTTTCCTGGGGCCCCAAGCATCTCCATTAATAATTATTCCAAGATGAAGCAGGAACTCATTTGGCCAGGTTTTGCCTTGGGCCACTATAGGACTTGATCTCCTTCTGTGCCCTGAATCAGCACAAATCAGGTCAAATTGCAAAACAACTGGACTTTAACTGCAGCTCTCATTCTACATCCTTCAAACTGTGGAGAGTTCCGTGTTCCCCAAGGGAGGTAAACATGGCCCCAGGAAGAACAAGAAGTGATGGGGTTTCAGCAGCTTCCTCAGACCAGTGATGTCCACCTTTTATCCAATAAGCAACCTGGGAGATGAGAGGAGTACCCCAGTCAGAATCAACTACCTGAATTTGGGCCGCTAGCTCTGTGATCTGGTCCCCCAGTCTGGATCTGTGATCCAGACCTGGACGGTTTTCAAAGAATCAGCTTCCAATTGCACTCTTTCTAAAGTTGATCAGGAGGCATTATGATGGTTTCCTTTCTCATCTTGACTTTTAAAATTGGCCTTCTCCCACTTTACAAAAGCAAAGTATATCCTTACCCTTCCTGAATATTCTCAAGTGAACCGCTTCAAGATATGAAAAAATTTCAGAGTTCCTAACAAGGGCATAATTCAAATATTGGTGTCCCCTAATGTTGATCCTACATTCTCGGGACTCTAAAATAGCCCCTTCAATCACAGTAAGAGATATATTTCCAGAAAAATGACTTTTTCCTTTTAAAAATGATCAAAATCAATGTGAATAATTCTTTTGATCAATTGTAATAACAATGAAATGACACCTCAATCCAGAATACATTTTTAATTGCTTGAAACCTTATGGACACATTTTTTTTTGGGGGGGGGACCCATGGAATGGGTAGCACGCAGTATTACTTTATTTATTTATTTTTGGCTGTGTTGGGTCTTCGTTTCTGTGCGAGGGCTTTCTCTAGTTGCGGCGAGTGGGGGCCACTCTTCATCGCAATGCGCGGGCCTCTCACTATCGTGGCCTCTCTTGTTGCGGAGCACAGGCTCCAGACGCGCAGGCTCAGTAGTTGTGGCTCACGGGCTTAGTTGCTCCGCGGCATATGGGATCCTCCCAGACCAGGGCTCGAACCCGTGTCCCCTGCATTAGCAGGCAGATTCTCAACCACTGCGCCACCAGGGAAGCCCCTATGGACACATTTTTAATTGCTTGAAACCTTATGGTACTAAGGAATGTTTAAAATAAATTTAGATTTATGATTTGCCACAAAGGAATATGAAAATCATTTTACTTTGAAATGACATTATAGGTTGGGTCTCTGGGAAGGGGATTGTGACATGGGGTTTTGTGTGTACAATGTGCATAGGGGGTGCCCTTGGGAGGGATTCCTGTGGAAAGAAGAGGGAGGAAGCAGGAGTGGCAGAGTGACGCAGCCCGTGGCAGATTTGGTGACACCATGGAAGCTCTGCCACTCTAAGGGTTTGTCAGAGTTCCCTGCCCCTGCCCTGTGGGATGTGGGCTGCCTGAGAAAAGACGTGACCTGGGATAAGGCAGGTCTGCAACTGAGGCAGAACTGACAGGGCTGCAGCCTGGAGTTGGCAGCACTCTGGCAGCAGGTGGCTGGGAGACAGCAAGTCTTTCTTCGGAGGAGGATCTTGGTGCTGCATCATCACCACCATCACAAATATAGATATTTATAATATGCCAGAAATTATATTTTTTCATAACTATTTATACTTATGATGAAAAATTTCAGGTGTAAACTTTAAAAAGCAAGGGGGTACACAATTTGCAAAAACAATTTTAGAGGGATGTGGATACAACCTTCTGGAGACCATGGCAGCAGGAGTCTCCTGACCCTGGTCATAGTTGGCAATCTTTGTGTGGAACATTTTGTGAACACTGACATCTTTGGTATGTTAAAAGTTTGTTAGGCTCTGCCTTCTTCTTTTCCTTTTGGGCACCCAGCTGGACTTTATTTCCCAGACTCCCCTGCAGATATGCAGGGCCATGTGACTGAACTCTGATCAGAGAATGTAGCAGAAGTGATGTATACTACATCCAAGTCTAGACCATGAAACCACCTGTGGACTTCCTGGGTCCCTGAATGACTGCATGGAGCAGAGCCCTCTCCAACCTGCTTTGGACTGTGACATGACCAAGAAATAAACCTTTATCATGATATGTCACTGAGAGCTTGGGATTGTTTGTTACAGCACTTATCCTGTGCTGACTAATAGAAAATCTGTTGAAAAGAAAAAAACTCAGTGAACTCAGACGTTCAGTGATGTTTTTGATATCATGCATGGAGAAAAAAAATGCTGCTTAATTTCCGGGCAGCTTAGTAAAAATCAAAGTGGGAAAGATTTCCTCTGGATAACTTTCACTGAGAGGGAACCCAACCTGAACTGAATCAGAGGGAGCTGGTCACAGTGAAAACATTGGCTTATTAATGGTGCCTGTGTAGCTGATTCTGGTGAGTGTGGCTTGTGCTAGAGATATGTATCAGTTAGGATTGAGTTCAGCTCTATTTAAAAAGAAACCTAATGACTGAGGCTTAAATAATATGAGGGTTTATTTTCCTCTCATGTAACAAGCTCAGAAGCTGGTCCAAGGCTTTATTAGCTCCATAGTGACATGGAGCTAGAATGTATGTAGCTTCTTCTAGCTCTCCATTCAGCCCTTCTTAGGGTGTGGCCCTCCTTCATGCTCACAGCTACTAGAGTTCCAGCTGTCATGTTTTCATTCTGGGCAGAAGGAAGGAGGAAAAGTGGAGTGCACATGGGGACGAGCTGGCTCTGGTAGAGGCTGTGATGCTCAGGCCACGTTCCCTTGAGTTCTCCATTTCAGCCAGCCTCGTACACAGTTCCACGCTCATTATGAGCATCACACACCAACCATAGTGCAGCATCTCTTTGCTTTGCTGGAGTCACAGAAGACCATCATCCACAAGCCAGAGCAACCAGTCAGTGTACTGGAGTTAACAGCCCCAAGATGATCCCAACCAATGGGGAATAGGAGGCCCAACCTGCTTGTCCTCCAGTGAGACAGTCATGAGGCACATTCTGCACAGCTCCTGGGTCCTGAGTAGCACTGAGGCCCCCATTGTAACTGGCTTGTTACCGCCTTCTTCATGTGCTCGTCTCCCTTCCTCTTCCCACTCTCCCCTGCATTTGTGTTTCCTGTGATCACCTCCAGAGTAAACCACCTTCAACGAACATCTTGTCTCAGGAACTTCTTTTGGAACGAGCTGAGTCTGCCCCCATTTAAGGGGCTTTCCTAAGGAACCCCTTTAACAAACTCCATCTAATCTCATTGGTCAGAATTAGGTTCCATGGCTATTCTAAGCTGAAAGGGAAATTAGGAAATATATGTTTTTTAGATGAGCACTTTGGTACCTCCAACTAAGCTGAGATTCTGTTCATATGGAATAAGAGGATGCATATTTGCTGGGCAGCTAGCCAGTCCTGCCACAGACGCAGACATCTGTAACAGTGAAGGTGAACATACTGGTGATTTTTAAGCATTAAATTCGTGAAAAGAAAAATTGGGGAAATGGAATACATAAAAGTACAAACAGGTATAAGCAGTACAAAAAGTATAAAAATAGGAACTTTGGAACTCAACATTTGGTCGTTAAGGATCCATTTAACCTGGGAGTGTTCTATGTGGTAAGAAAAACTGTGCCGTGTTTCAGTCAAACCATTCTCCACGATGGCCCCTTTGATTCACCATTGTGATGATGTCAGCCTTTGACTTCGCTTTGATTAAATGTGTTGAAATAGCAACACATTATTTCTCTCTTCCCTAGCTACCATTTGCCCCTTTTCCACAGAAAAGAGCCCGCGAGCCACAACTACTGAAGCCTGCGTGCCTAGAGCCCATGCTCTGCAACAAGAGAAGCCACTGCAAGGAGAAGCCCGCACACCACGACCAAGAGTAGCCCCCACTTGCCGCAACTAGAGAAAGCCCGCGCCCAGCAACAAAGACCCAATTCAGCCAAAAATAATTTTTTTTTTTTTCGGTACGCGGGCCTCTCACCGCTGTGGCCTCTCCCATTGCGGAGCACAGGCTCCGGACGTGCAGGCTCAGCGGCCATGGCTCACGGGCCCAGCCGCTCTGCGGCATGTGGGATCTTCCCGGACCAGGGCATGAACCCGTGTCCCCTGCATCGGCAGGCGGACTCTCAACCACTGCGCCACCAGGGAAGCCCAATAAATAAATTTAAAAAAATAATAATAATGATTTTAGCTTCCAAAAAGTTAATACAATTCTAAAGTCATTATTTCTTTTTTTTTAACATCTTTATTGAAGTATAATTGCTTTACAATGGTGTGTTAGTTTCTGCTGTATAACAAAGTGAATCAGCTATATGTATACATATATCCCCATATCCCCTCCCTCTTGCGTCTCCCTCCCACCCTCCCTATCCCACCCCTCTAGGTGGACACAAAGCCCCGAGCTGATCTCCCTGTGCTAGGCGGCTGCTTCCCACTAGCTATGGGGAAGGGTAAAGTTATTATTTCTGAAAAATAGAAATCAGTGCTGGTTCTTAACAGTAAAAGTATCTGTCTCACTGACAAGGTGACATGCATGTAGTTCCTTTCAAAGCAATTTTAAATAATTGAAAAATAAGTCAAAGGAAAGGGAAGATGCAGAACATCATAAGCCTGTTTAAAACCAATTAGAGAGAGTTATTCTTTGATGTGCTGATGTCCTGTGAGTATATTTATACCGATCTTGCTTCTTATGATGATTTTGTGTGAACATCAATAACCAGAAGTTCATGTCGTCCTCATGCAACTTGGCCACACACTTGCTGTTATTACTGATGGGGTGTGGAAGCATTTCCAGCCCTGCTTTCTTCTTTTATATGACATTGCAGACTAGGTTAATACTTCAATAGAATGCTTTGAAATGCAAAGGACAGCTGCGCTGGTGTGTGCATATCTAGGAATGCTATTGTACTTGCTTCATTTGTTTCAATAACATGATATTGGTCATTTGTGAAAACTGAAATAACAAGGGAATGAGAGGAAAAGGTATAGTAACATTCCCCATGTAAAATTAAGCCATAAATATGCAGTTTGAGGAGACAAAGGGCTTGCTCCAAATGTTTCCAATTATAAGAGGAAAATGAAATTGTTTTTACTATTCTTAGGCCTTTTTTGTTTTAAGTACATTGTTTTTTGAAAATGCGGGAGACAGACATGCAAATAACTGTTTTCCTTACAATCATCTGCTATAAAACTCCAAGTTTCTCTTTTGTTTTTGTTGGGTGTAATTTATCATTTCTTAAGTTGTGTCAAAAATCATTGCTGTGAAACACATGGTGGAATGTCTCCTACAGTAAATGAAATAGTAATTCAACTTGTCGTTGTTTAGGTCACGGCGTGTTGTAAGAGACCACTTTTTCTGGATCACCAGCAACATAAACAAAGGGTTTATCACAAAATAAATAAATGTAATCTACAGTTTTCCATTTAACTGTATCAGAAACATTTGGAGGACATAGCCACATGCTCGTTCAATTTAGTCTCAATAACGTTATTGGCATGACAAGGCCAACAAGTATTGCCAAAGTCAATACAGTAGGCTGGGATGTGCTGGGTGAGTTTCACAAGGGTGGTGAGATTTTATGTCAAGAGCCTCAGTGTTCATCCAGATGCGGTCCTGTTTCTGGGCCTCCCAAATAAGGGATCCCCTGTTTTCAAATTAGATAAGGCTTTGGGGATGTTTGAAAGACAGATAGGTTTGGGGGAGATGGGGAGAGAAGGAATGACTGAAGTCAGTGATATATTGAGCAAACACATGTGAAAATTTGGGCCTGAAAAATCAAAGAAATGCCAATAAAACTTAATGCAGATTTAACCCCCATTAATTTTTTTCATTTATTACATGGAAAACTCCACTACTTTTTAAAACATTTTTAGACTTAGATTTCTTAATTTCTGGAAGAAAATGCATGATAATGGCATGAAGTTAAAAGTTAAAAAATGTATATGCGATGAAACAAATCTTCCTACACCTGCATTTAGCCAAAAATTTCCCCTGCCCACAGAACCACTGTGACAAGTCTATTACAGACACTGTCAGAAATATCCCATGCACCTACAAATGTACACATACACAGTAGCAATTCTTTCACTTAATGATATAATAATCTTTGAGATCATTCCTTACCAGTATATACAAACCCACCTCATTCTTTTTAATGGCTGCAGAGTATTCCACGGCTTGGAATTTTCATTGCATTATTAATTAGTCTCCTGTCATTGGACATTTCAGTTGTTTCAATAGTTCATTGTTATGTAAGATGCTACAGTAAACACCACTGAACACAGATTATTTCATGAACGTGCAAACATATAGAGAGAATATATTTCTGAGAGTGGAATTATAGGGTCAAAAGGTATGTGAATTTTGTAATCTTCAAAGCTTTTGCCAAATTGTCCTCCAAAGAGGTCTAGCAGTTCTCTCTAGAAATGTAGAGGAATGACTCCCCACACCTCACCAACACAGTACATTGTCAAACTCAGCCCCAAATCTGAATAGTCTCTTTTATTCAGACATTAACAGTAAGTCAGAGTCACACTATTTTAACAGCTTCTTTTGCTTTTAGGGACTATAACAGACCAAACAACCATCCATTCATCCATGTAACAAATAGGCATTGAGCTCTTATTAATTCATTCAAGAACACCTTCTATATACCAGGCATTTTGCCAGGGCTGGGGATATAGTGGTGATACAATGATCCCGGATTTTATTGACAAAGAGAGAGAGAGAGACAAATAATCACATACAAGAGCTCGGAAGGAAAAACAGAGGGTCTGTGAGGGTGTAAAACAGGACAGCCTGTTCTGGTCTGGAGTGGCTACAAAAGCTTCCTTGAGAAATGCTGTCTGAGCTGAAGGATGAACAGGAAATCATGGAGAGTGTGGGGTGTGTGTGTGCATGCACACACAGAACTTTCCAGATAGTAGAGAAAAAGCATGTCACCTTCTTCAAAGATACAGAAGAAGGGCAGGATGTGGAAGAAGGCAGGGGAAGAGAGTGCGAGAAAGCTGGGATGGAGAACACTGTGGAATAAAAGTTCCTCAGCCTCCAGGGACTTGCAGTAGAAAGGAGTAGAGGATGCCCAATCACAAGTGAGTCTGGAAAAGGACTGAGTGATAAGGGCCATCACAGAGGTAAAGCAGTTTCAGTTCCATTGTGCAACTTGCCTGCTTGATTTGCTTATTATGTTTATTTGGTTTTGATAAAATAAATACTGTGATACTTCTTAACTCTTCAGTCTACTTTAATAGGTCAATTGTGTTTGCCTGGTATCCTCTTCTTACCATTTTATCCTAAAGGAAGGGCCAAGAGATTTAGAAATTTCAAACTCCAGGAGTTTCTCCTCATTGTAGTGAGAGCTGAGCCAAGACAGATGGCACAGTCCATCTCAGGTGGGTCTCTAACCTCTCCAGGTCTGTGTTACAGTGCTTGGAATATTGAGACAGATGAGGTGGCAAGACATTCCAGTATTTTGGAATGAATGAGAAGAGAGAGCTTTGAAATTATTTTTAAATGAGTTGGAACCTCAAACTTGGTTTATATTAACATGATATACATACCATAAAGAAAGTATAAATGAATAAATGACTAATCCTTTGGCTGTTGATATAGTATACTTTTCAAAAATGTTTAAAACATGACTTTCATACAAATATAAATTATATACACAACAAAAATTGTATGTAACTCATTAATTGATGAGGGAACCAGTAAAATGTTAAGACTGGCTCAATGGAGATGTTTTAGGACAGATTTATATAGTCAGACAATCAAAGGATTGCTGAAATAAACTTGCTAATCGATGCAAAACTGTTTAATATTCTACAAAGTAATATACTGTAATGTCTGGGGGTGTTTGGGGCTGTCTTTTCCATCAGATGGAAACCAAATGCATCTCTGTTGGACAAAATTAACTTGTGCTGTAATGAGCAGGAATAGTCTGCATTATTCTCAAACAAGAATCATTTCTCATTGCTGTCAGTTTTCTATAAGTTCTCATTGCTATCAGTTTTCTACTATCAGTTTTCTACAAGTTAACCTTATCTCTACAGTGCTGTAAATATTTTAGTCAATAGGAAGACAACAGGACCTGCCCAGAAGTACTGCACTGACAGAACATCCTGTAATCCCCTCTGCTTTTAAAAACATCGTATTACAGGGCACTAACTCTGATGAAGTCAGAGCGCTCATGTACCCCCAAGGATTTTATGACCACATTATAATCCACAAAATGATGTTTAGAAACTAGTATCCTGTCATTGCACCAAGACTGAAGAGAAGTATTCATAACATCACATATTATTATTATTTATTTATTTATTTATTTTACACACCAGTTAGTAAAGAAGGGGTGTACAGTCAACTCTAAGAGTATAATTGCCTGAAAAATAAGCAAGACACCGAGTATTTTAATACTTTCCAATGAACCTCCAATTTATATTTAAATCTAACTTTATTTTCTAATTATAACTAAGATATAATAGACTTCAAATTGAAAGCATCATTCCCAGAAAATTAAAAATAGGGGGGAAATAATTCTTCAGGAGCAAGAGAGGCTATGGTACACACTTAAGACATTGGAAGGCATCAGTGGACTTTGCTGCTAAGGCAGCAGCTCCCACAGTAATAGTAAGGGTCATTCTTCATTAAGGCAGTATCACTTAGGGGAACTTTGGCAAAGGAAGTGGTAAGGCTACAATATTCATTCTTTATTCACTCATTGATTTCAATAGTGTATATCAAGACATTAGACAAGAGCATGCCAGTAGTTACTAAGTGTGCTCTGACACTTTTCTAGAAATAATCATAATACAATGAAAGCTTAGAGGTACAAGTGTCACATGTCAGGGTCAAAAGGAAGTCTGTAGTTTGTGCTCCCTCCAAATTTGTTCCAATACATGTGAGAAGTATTTCGGTATGAAATATTCTCTAAAATATGTTTTAGTCCAATCCTTTTACTATCTCCACATGAAGAATGTGATTAAATACTGGAGTTGTAAGTAGTAGCCAAGATAGGCAAATGGTAAATATGCTAAAGCAATCAGAATCAATAGCTTAGTTATGAATCATATTGATTCATTTGACTCATAATGATTTTCTTTGTGGTAAAATGGAAAATGAAGGTATTATTGAGGTATTTCATAGGAAGAGGATAATCTTAGATAGTTTGAAGTAGGAATTGATAGGCTTAAATGATGGTATACTATCTAACAACAATCCAAAATAAAATTTACTTTCTATAGATGAATCTGAGTTGATATAAGCAATGCTTCTCTCCTGGAGTGTTTCTACATTCTCCTATAGTTGAAGCAAAGTTGTTACTTAACTCACAATATTCACAGCTGTGGGAATGTAAACAAAGTAAACTAATTTACTGATAGTATAAGAGTGGTCTGCAAATACCTCTATAAATTAAATACCTATGCCTTTGACCATAATTTCTGAGAAAAGGCTATTGACTCATTGGTTGACAACATTAATGCCGTTCAAACAAGTAATAAAAATACTATGATGCTGTAGCTACTGTTTATAGCAATAGCAGTGAGCCCTAAGGCAGAAGTATTTTCAAAGTGCGGTTCCTTGAGCCCCTTCAACAGAATATGAAGGGATAAAGATTACAGATTCTCAGCCCTACCCAAGATCCACTGAATAAGAATTGCTCAAAGTAAGGCCTGGAATCCTGTATTTTTAAAAGGTATCCTTAGCGAGATGGCAGACAGCAGAAGCAAGAACTACAACCCTGCAGCCAGTGGAACAAAAGCCACATTCACAGAAAGATAGACGAGATGAAAAGGCAGAGGGCTATGTACCAGATGAGGAACAAGATAAACCCCAAGAAAAACAACTGAATGAAGTGGAGATAGGCAACCTTCCAGAAGAAGAATTCAGAATAATGATAGTGAGGATGATCCAAGACCTTGAAAAAAGAATGGAGGCAAAGATTGAGAAGATGCAAGAAATGTTTAACAAAGACCTAGAAGAAATAAAGAACAAACAGAGATGAACAATACAATAACTGAAATGAAAAATACACTAGAAGGAATCAATAGCAGAATAACTGAGGCAGAAGAATGGATAAGTGACCTGGAAGACAGAATGGTAGAATTCACTGCTGTGGAACAGAATAAAGAAAAAAGAATGAAAAGAAATGAAGACAGCCTAAGAGACCTCTGAGACAACATTCAACGCAAAAACATTCGCATTATAGCGGCCCCAGAAGGAGAAGAGCCATCACATATTATTAAGAGCTAGAAATTAACATCTGAAGCAAGCTAAACTACAACCTATAATTAATTATTCTCACAGCCCTAGCTAGAAAGATAACTGCTCTTTGAATCACATTTTATATCTCTATTTCTACTACAAACTCCTGACTTTGAGTTTTCAGTCACAGAAAGTAAAACCTTTAAAATGCCTTTAAGTACTTTAGTAGCACGAATGTAACATGCAGTTACCAGCTTTCTTTTTGACTCGAGAGCTTTGTCAAACGTTGGTGAGATGGTGATAACTAGAGTAAATCTTGTGGTAGGAAGCAGTTCCCAAAGATGCCATTTCCAGGACAGGAGGTCCAACGCAAAAGTGAAGGATGAGCAGAAACACTATCTGGTCCATGAAAGAAAAACAGAGTAAGGTGCAACCAGAATCTGATATTAGGGCATCCCAACAGGAAACATCAAAATCTGGCAGAAGAACAAAAGACAGCGTTCAGGGATATATAAATCAGGGCTCAGAGAAGCTGAACCATGATCAATATTATGGAAGGAAGAATTTAATATAGAGATTGTACCTTACATGATTGTGGGCAGAGATGGGGGAAGCAAGGATCTGAAAATGGGAGTTGAAATTTGGCAAAAAAGCCCTGGTTTTGGTGTATGAGTCAGAGTTTGCAGGAACTCTTGCAGGGTAGCACAACCAGCTCCTGCATTGGGACTGAGACTGGGAGGGTCATTGGCTCTTCAAGGTTACCACTTCTGTGAGTCCACAGCAGTGCATTTGGTGGTGGGCCTGGTGTTGCCATCGAGTACAAGGCCTGGCAGTTGGGAAGGGCAGGTGGATATGTAGTGGGGAGGCACTTCTCATCCCACACTCTATAATGACCTTCAGGACCTTTCACTTCTATTTCTCAAGACTTGTATAGTGTCCTTTTCAATCAACTCTAACTTGGAACCATAAAGGGAAGGGAATTCAGAGACATGCAGTTGACAATGGAACAGTCCAGCACACAGCGGGCAAATCTGAAATCATCTGGTGGGAATTAATTCAAATAAAAGGCATAAAATGCCAGACCACATGGCATTTTTAATCTCCAAGAATTCTCTCGGAGAGTACTTATGGTAGACAGACTTCCTTTGAAGAACACAGACCCCACCATTAAAGACATGCCAGGAGTACTGAAGGACCCAGCAGTGACATATATGTCTGTGTCTATAGTCTCCCTGTAAACTGAGGAAATGGATGTTTCGTGTCCATCAGTCTTGGGGAGGAGTTTGGACGACTTGAACCATGTGCTAGTGGTCTGATGTGAATCCTCATCAGGACCAATTCATAGTGGCTCATTGCTTGAGAAGGAAAACATCTAAGAAATGCTGGTCTCCATTTGGTTAATTTACTTCCAAGTTCCTACCTCCAAACTGATACAAAGTTTTCATTTCACCTTCTCCTTTCTTTTCCCTCCTTTATTTTTTCTTTCTTTTCTTTTATTCTTGCTTTTTTTTCTCCTTCACACTTCTGCCTTTATTTATAGAGCACAAACTAGTGGATGGATTGATGGATAAGATCAGAATTGATAATAATGGGAAAGAGAAATGGACTGAGAATCAGGAGGCATGGGCACTTCTGTAAGTACGATGACTAAGGATGAAATTCTTAACAGCTCTGAGGCTCCATAGATCAGATTTCCCCAAGATTAAAAAAAAAATAAAAAGTGTATGTGTGTGTGTGTTCTGCGATAAATTTGCTCTAGATATCTACAAGGCATCTTAATTTAATAAAAACTCTGACACCTCCTACAGTAAAGGAATCTTTCCAACTTTGCTCAAGCCAGTGTTTCCCAAACTAATTTGACTCTGGAACCCTTTTTTCATAATTTCTATTAATATTCTGCAGATGAAATACACTTTGGGAAAGTTTCTAGATGATGTCTAGGGTAGTTCTTTCACCTCTACAAAACCCTGAACTTTCCCAGTTTTCTCATAAAACTCAGACCACTATATAAATTGAGTTGCTAGTTGAACATTGATCAACCTGAACAGGGACACCTCTTTTTTTTTTTTTTTTCTTAAATAAAGATTTCCCTGAGGGCTAGTTCAAGCGGCAATATATACGATGTAATTGGTAAAGTGAAAAATGGATCATCTGAATGTGTCTCCAGTCAAGAGACCCAAAGTAAGTTTTCAGTGTTTTTCAAACCCTCACAGAGAATAAGCCCATTCAGAAATGTTGTTTCTGAATTCCAACAGCAGTGACATGCAGGAAAAGATTGCCCTCCCAGCTTGTATTGGACTACATCAGACCTTCTAAATCAGAATGGCCAGCTAGAATTCTAATCTTCCAAGTGCTTGAAATCTTGGAGAGATCAACCGGCGGAGGGTTGGTTCTCAGTGGAAATCAAAACTTCAGTCGTCGTGTTATAGAGATCTTTTGGGTTTACCACTAGGGGTCACTAAAGAGAGATAGGAGATAGTCAATCTTTTCTAAGTAATTCCAGACTAGCCGTGGGCTTTGGACAAGATGCAGGTTAGAGCTTCTCTAACTTTAATTTGCACGTGGATAACCTGGGGATTTTGTGCAGATTCTGATCAAGGAGGTCTGGGGTGGGGCCTGGGACGTCTATATTTCCATCAAGCTCCCAGGTGATATCCATGCTCTTGGTGCTAGAGCAACGATCCCCAAACTTTTTGGCACCAGGGACCAGTTTCGTGGAAGACAATTTTTCCACAGACGGGTGCGTATGGGGTGGGTGACTCAGGCGGGAATGCGAGCGACGGGGAGCGGCAGATGAAGCTTCGCTGGCTCTTCCGCTGCCCACCTCCGCCTGTGCAGCCCGGTTCCTAACAGGCTGCGGACCAATATAGGTCCACGGCCTGGGGGTTGGGAACCCCTGTGCTAGAGTGCACGCTGTTGGGAAGAGCTCAAGGTCTCAAGATGGAACATCGCCTCAATCCAGCTCCCTTGAAAGAAATAGAGATGATGTCTCATCCAGGCTGGGTCCATGTTTCCTCTTATCCTCTCCTCTTCCTCGACCTCCTCCTCCTCTTGTTCTTCCTCCTCCTTATCACCCTTATCCCCTCCCCTTCCTCGTCCCTTTTCTGCCAGTTGTACTTTGAGCTCAGTCGTCTTAAAGGACACCTTCCCAAATATTTGTTAAATCTTTTCCTCATGAAATCTAGCTTGGTGGCATTAATACCTATTTCTGCAATAAACATTAAAGAACCAGAGGCAATGCAAACAGTTGAATGCTTATTTCTTCTGAATATTTTTGTATACATATTACATCTTGTGTCAATGGATTAAGCTAGTCTTGAGTAACTCTGGTTCTGGTTGAGCTAGGCCAGAATAGATGGGCACATTATGTCTTTGGTGTTGGAGGCTATTTGATTTTATTCTTCAACCCCAACTATAAAGTTATTTTAACCGATAAGAAATCTATTTGAGGGCTTCCCTGGTGGTGCAGTGGTTGAGAGTCTGCCTGCCGATGCAGGGGACACGGGTTCGTGCCCCTGTCCGGGAAGATCCCACATGCCGCGCAGGGGCTGGGCCTGTGAGCCATGGCCGCTGAGCCTGCGCGTCCGCAGCCTGTGCTCCGCAACGGGAGAGGCCACAACAGTGAGAGGCCCGCGTACCGCAAAAAAAAAAAAAAAAAAGAAAGAAATCTATTTGATTTTTTTTCAGAGCTGAGAAAAAAAGACAAATGCCTACATAGAACCAGAGAGTCTCATCTTCCATTCAATGCGATAACTTAAAGGAAGTAAAAGTGAGTGGTGCAACAAATTCTTTTTGGTGTGAGAAATTTGTGAATGGACCTCTATGTAGACAAATATAAAAAAAAAGTTTTTGTAGACCTTTTTTCCTATTATAATTCAGAAAACTTGGAAAACATAGAACTTCATTTTTAAATAGTACCAAAATACCATCACTTAACCATTGTTAACAATTTTTGGAGATCTTCCAGGGTTTTTATTTTTTAATATTTATATGCACATTCTCCCATGATTATGGAATACAGTTTTATAACCTGATGCTTTCACTTCATGATATAAAGTAAACATTATTTCCATAACTATTTTTATTTATTTATGTATTTATTTATTCATGGCTGCGTTGGGTCTTCCTTGCTGCGTGCAGGCTTTCTCCAGTTGTGGCAAGCGGGGCTACTCTTTGCTGTGGCGCACGGGCTTCTCATTGCAGTGATTTCTCGTTGCGGAGCACGGGCTCTAGGCGCGCAGGCTTCAGTAGTTGTGGCACGCGATCTCAGTAGTTGTGGCTCGCAGGCTGTAGAGCACAAGCTCAGTAGTTGTGGTGCACAGGCTCCGTGGCATGTGGGCTCTTCCTGGACCAGGGCTCGAACCTGTGTCCCCTGCATTGGCAGGTGGATTCTTAACCACTGCGCCACCAGGGAAGTCTCCATAACTATTTTTCTACACCATAATTATTAATGCTTTTGTGATAATCTATCACAAATATTCCACAGTTTACTTAATTAAGCCCCTATTGCTGGTTATTCAGGTTGTTCCTAATTTTTCACACTAATAAAAAAATGTTTACAAACATTGTTATACAGACATATTTGCCCATACATTTCATTATTTGGTTTGGAAAAGTTCCAAGGTGTAGAACTTTCAGGTCAAAGGTTTTAGAAACGTGCTACTAAAGAACTATTTGGGAAAGTTGCACGATTATTTGCTGGCGGCAGTAGCTGGGTAGGGGACTCTGTGAAGGCAAGAGCGGTGCAGAGGGTTACACATGGAATTTGCAGTCAGACTGCTCACATTTGAGTCAATCTTGGAAGATTGTTTAATCTCAGTGCCTCCGTAAAGTAGGGATGATACTAGCTCCTACACCATGAAGTTGTTTTACAGGCCAAGTGACAGAATATATGTAAAGCTTGACATGGGAAGCAATTAACAAATGTCAGCTATTTCATTATTGTTGTTATTATTATTGGCCAAAAAGTTCATTCGTATTTTTCCATAAGTTAGTATGGAAAAACCCAAATGAACTTTTTAGCCAACCCAATATTATTATTATCTTCCTTCATGCTCAGCAGTAACCCCAGAGTCTTTAAATGACAACTGATCCATAAACTTGGCTTCTACATTTATGCCAGGGCCAAGGTCAAGGAGACTGGCAATGGCTGGGAAGAAATTTGCGATGAGTGGACTGCAAAAGAGGGAGGTGTAATACCGCTCTTCTCCCCTGAAACCTGGGAAGGGTCATTGCAAACCTTTCCCAGAAATGAAGACTCAAAAGAAATGGGCCAAATGAAAACTTTCAGGGATGTCAGTGCTACCCTTTCACTTCATACCAGCATCCTCTGAGGATAAAACACACCAAAAACCAAAGAGAGTAGTTTCTGTGGGAATGACAAACTCAAGCTACCTTGAAGAAGAGGGTAGTTCCCTGGGGCAGGAAGAACCTGGGAGGAGAAGTTAAGGTGCCTCTGGTTTCCAGTTACTGTGGGGAAGCTTCAGGGTGTCTCTCAGGACAGGAGGGAGTGAAAATTTCCTCAGGATAACAAGGTGCTACTTCAAAGGTACGCTAAAGGGAGAAATACAAGTATCTTATGAATTTGTACTGGTGCGGTGGGTGGACACACTTAGAAGGAAATTAAACTTCACGGTGATGAAGTATGTCTGATTTCAGGCACTTTAGGACAGGAGCAGTTGCAGGCTGAATTGGAGCTCTCCCTGCCCCACGCCCCGGCCTCAGGCACTGAGGCCAGAACTCACCCCTCCTCTCTGAAGAGGGAGAGGGAAGGAGGACCCCCGGCTGGGGGAGAGTTCACAGGACACGTATGTTGGGAGTCAGGAGACGGACGACCATGGAGAAGAAGAGGGTCCACAGGTAACTCCCCAGCCTTAGGTGCTTGTACTCACGTCACTGCAGGGAAGAGAGGAGCCTCACAGCTGGAGAGGGCCTCTGTCCCTGAAGCACCCTCAAGGGGTTCACATAGCCTCACTCATCAGCAAAGACCTTCCACCTTCACGGGGCCCCGGGGGGAGCGGGAGGTAGTTCTCAGGAGAGGTGGGGAGAAGCTCTGGCTCCTGGCACAGCAGCAGACCCTCACTGTGGAGCGTGGATGGTGAGGACCCAGTCTGAAGAGTGCTGAGGCCAACTTGCCTATGTCTTTGCACAGAGAAGCTAGAGATGGGCCAGATGCAGCAAAGGCAGAGGCTCCCACAGAGCAGAGCTCAAAAATCCGGAAGTAAAAAAAAAAAAAAAAAAATCCGGAAGTGCACACTTAAGAACGGACACAGCAGGCATGGTAGGACCTTAGAAGCTCACATGGGAAAATGAGGTGGACTTCTGAGAGAACATTTTATTTCTTCACAATTAGAGCAATACAAGCGGCAGCTGAGTCCCTATCACATAAACCAGAGCTCGGCAAAACGTTCCTGTACAGGGCCAGGTAGCAAATGATTTTGGCTTTGTGGGCTGTGTGGTCTCTGTTGCAGCCATTTGCATTAAAGTCCCAAAGAGGCCACAGGTAATATATAAACAAGTCGGTGTGACTGTGTTCCAATAAAACTTTATTTACAAATGTAAGGAGCTGCCTGGATTTGGTCCATAGGTCACAGTTTGCTGACCCCTCCTGTAACCTTCTAAAACATAAGTTCCTTTTGGTATTGGTTTCAGAAATTAATTTAAGAAGCCCGTGTGTGGCACTACGTTATACTGACTTCAGACTGATCTTAAGCATCCATTTCTGAGCTAATAGGAACCTCTTGGGTGCCAGTTTCCTCACTGGGGATGTCAGGATCTTACTGAGACATGTGATCTGCAGGGAACCTCTCGCATGATGTGTTCTTTCTGCAAATTCACTTACTCATGTAATGAAGTTATAGTTCAAACATACTCACATATAACCTAGATCTGAGCATCTTAACTCACATGAATTTTAAAAAGCTGCCTCCATAAATTTTGTGACCTAATTTACAAGCAGGGGATGGTAAGAAACAAAGCAAAATTTCAGTTTTTCAAAGAAATAAATGAAATCTTTGCTAAAGATATGGGAGACTATAATCAAATGATGAACAGATTCAAAATCCATGCCATGTGAAAGACCCAAAACTGAAGAGCTTGAACCTGGCCTGTGCTCCCCCTTCTTTCCCCAGAGAATATGAGATGGGCTCACTTATTATTCTCTTCTTTAAAATGAAGATGCATTCATTTTTCTATAAATATTCATTCAATACAGATCAAAAACAGCAAAACTAGCTTAAACAAAATGGAAGTTTATTTCTCTCATATTGAAGGAGATTGAAATTTGACAAGCCAAAGCTGGTATGGAAGTTATTTTGCTATCACCAGGGACCCAGGCTCCTTTCTTTCTGTTGCAACTTTCTAAGTCTGTGGCTTCCACCTCACGGTCCAAGGTGGCTACCCAAACTTCAGCCGTCACATCTCCACTTCAGTCAGCAAAAAGGAAGATGGAAGGGGAAGGGTAAAAGTCACTGACCAGAACTTAGTTACCTGGCCACGTCTAGCCACAGGGGAGAGTGGGAAATGTAGACATTTTAGGTGGGTAAAAATGTGCCCAGATGAAAGTTGGAGCTCTTTTCTAAGTTAGAGGATGATGGATATCGAGATATCCATCCACAGGGGGCAGACAGGTATTAACCTAATAATGATGACCAAGTATAAATGATTAGTTGTGAGAAGAGCTATGAAAGAGATAAAGAACTACAGGAATGGATAAAATCTGTGTTTGAGAGAGCGGGAAGTGTTTAAAAAATGCTACCCTTAAAAAGTGACTCTGAGCTGGAACCTGATTGATGGGTAGGTGTCATCCAAGCATAGAAACAGGAAGAAGAGCCTTCCCAGTAGAAAGCACGGCGTATGTAAACCCATGCGTCCAGGAGAGCTGGGCTCTGCCATGGTCCAGCAGCTGAATACAGGTCAGCATTGTCGGCCTGGAGTGTGGGCAGGGGAGAGAGGCCCAGGGCTGAGCTGGGAAGGCGGGGAGGACCCAGATTATCAGGTGCTGTAGGAGTCATATTGAAAACTGCGAGTTTTGTTTTAGGTACAACTGAAAGCCATTAAAAGATCCGAAGTGGAGGGCTGGCTCCCTCTGAGTTACGTTTCAGAAAGATCCTTCTGGCTGCCTGCTGCATGGGGAAGGCTGGTTTGGGGCCAGAAGGGAAGCAGGGAGAGAAGGTTCCCAGTGCAGGAGGCAGATGGGGGACGGGGAGGTAGAACGGAGGGGTCTTGGTAAGGACTGGGAGTTGGGGATGGGCAGAGGGGTGCAGTCTGGGTACAACGGTTAATGCTGAGCACCGCTGGCCAAGAAGACCCTGTTCTTGGGTGCGTTATTAACCATCAGAGCCTCAGCCCTTAGGGGACAAGGGGTTCCGGCTGCTAATGAGGTTTCAATCTTCCTGTCTGGAATCAAAGTGAAGAATCACAAAACAATAAGATGGGTTTCTCCAGCCAGGTTTTTTTAGCATTTGTTCCTTAATCACGTTAACAAGGGTCCACGCCACTTGATCATCATCTGGTTGGCTCAGAGCCACCAGGGCAAGACTGGAAATGGCAGAGTGAAGGGAATGGAGTTGTTACGATGTGAAGAGAGGAGATTCATTCCTCAGGTTCACACCCACCTCAGGTGGTGTGCTATCTTGGGGTTCAGGTGACTGAACGACTTATTCCAAACCCAGATTACGATTTATAATCAACTGCATCAGCCTCTGAACTTCCAGCCTGGAAGTTTGGGCCCCTCCAAGCAGCCTATGTTACTGTTTGGAAATGAAGCTGTTTCTCTGAGTCCCTGACCCACCCCTGATTACAAGAAGTTGGCCTGTGTCTTTGAGGTCATTGCCGGACTCGGGTGAAAATTACAAGCTTAAGACAGAAACAAACTGTCACTTCCTTGTAAATCAAACAACACTGATGGAGTAAAGCACAAGTTCAAAGGTCAGCACTGACATTACCAAAATGTTTTCTTTGCTCTATATTTTAATCATGCAAGTATAACTGGAGATGAATAATAAACACACTGTAGTTAAGAGCTTTGTTTTGGGGGAGTTCTGGACAGATGAAATGAGCAACCCCATCGTATTCATCACAAGCCTTGTCAAGAATTGCTATTTGGGGCAAAAGTGCTAAAGAACGTGAACTGAAGCACATTGTACAGATGGAACATGTGAAAAGTCCAGATCTGTTATTGATATCCTCTCATCACCCCTGGTCAACGTGCACAACTAGATTTATCTTCTTGCAACAGACATACGAAAATATCACATTCCTTTACCATCGAAATGTTGCAACAGTATTAACAGAACTCCTTGGGGGCCTGGTTATCTTGGTAGAGGAATTACTGACACCCAACTCTGTGCTCAAGGCTGCAGGGATGTAATTATCCCATGATAACCCGGCGTACTTTGTTCTCTGGATGTCTCTCATCTATGGCGCATTTTCTGGATGCCTTCCTCTTCCATTAAAGCATTTATGTCCATAGAAGTGCTTTAGAAGTCACCGGGGCTCTAAAAATTAAAGGGAATGAATTTAAAACCACAACTATTTTACCTACTTCTTGAAAACAAAAAATAAAAGCTGACATCTGGTAAGTAAGAAACTTCCCCTGGAACCCAAGTAACTTAACTTTTATTTTCTCATCATGAAAGGGACGGATCTCCATTGGTGGCCTTTCTTATTTACACCACACACATGGCGATGGCTCCGACATCCAGTTCCTTTAGTATAAACAGAAAGGATGGCCTTTTTCTGTGGAAGTTAATGAATTGAAAAACAAAGCTGTTCTGTATACCCACTCCTTCCAAATGAATAAAAGAACTACAGTGTTCTGAGACTTGGGCAAAATAGTTGCATTCAAATTAATTTTGCCCCTTCTACTCTCCCCCTCCCCACTTCCCACCACTCTCCCCCCCCCCCTTTTTAAGGAGAAAAAGAACCATTTAATCACCTTATAAGGGCAGAGAGCATTAAGGGAATAGAGCAAGACATGAGGCCCAGATCTTATTCTTGGCTCAGACAGGGGCTCGCTGGGCGATCCCAGGCCATCCCTTAACCACGAGCCTCTGTTGATGCAGCTGTAATATGGGGACACAGATGCATGTGTGTGGTGCTGATGTGGGGCCTCGGGGAGGGGTCCAAACTAAATGTGCGGTCCATTTTGCTGGTTGTATGCCGTTTGCAATCTGAAATGGCTGTCTGCTGCTCAGGAATTGCAAAGTAACCTGGTAGGTCTTAGACAGATAACTGGTATATAGAGGAACAAAAAAAAAAAGAAAAAAGAAAAAAGCCCTAGGTTGTCCCCGATCTCTTGGAATTAGGTTGCCAGGGCAAAAGGTGCTGCTAGCATCTGACTTCATAAAGAGCTCATCACAATGTTGGACGTTTCTTATCAGTAAAGTATGGTTCACAGTTTTCCTCTAAAAATCCGCGTGATGTTTCCTATAGTGTATTTGAAGAATAAAGGAGAAAAGAAGTAAGCGCGTTCAAGTTCCACCAGGCAGCACCTGGGATCCCCTCTTATGGTGGAGATCCAGTCCAACTCTGCACCCAGGCAGGGGCCTCCAGGATTTTGCTCCTTCCTCTGGGATTTGGTCGCGTTCACCCACCAAAGTCACTTGCAGTTCCCTTTTGCAGGCTTCCTTGTGAGCTCAGCAGAGAGAACAGAACCCAGCTGAGGCCACCTTCTACAAACATGCTACTCTTTGCTTCCTTTGACTTCGTGGAAGCCCAGCAGACCTGCCTTTTCATGGCTTTCCCTGCTGCCCCAAAGCTTCCCCCCAACCCCGCTCCACCAAGGCTGCCCAGACCTCAGCTGATTACTCAGCAACTCATAATAAATGGTCTTGCAGGAACAGTGGAAAAGATTTGCATTCAGTAGCCCAGAGCCTAAAGCTGAGAAAGGAAGCCCGAGATTTTGTCTTACTTACTGCTGTTGTGGTGGGTGTCTTTGAACTTGGGCTGGGTTAATCATCACCTGATTGCAGGATACTTGGAAATCATGAATGGTAATGGAGCTTCAGGCTGAAGCAAGGTTGTGGAATGAAGGCCTCAGCCCATCCTTCTCTACTCCTCCTTCAGACACTTCCCTTAACTCTATTTGTCCAAAGAGGATTCTTATTCACAAGAGACACGGAGAAGTTCACATCTGATCGGCTTCCAAACATCCCTTTAAAAAAGTTCTATGCTTCTCTATATAGGCACTTCAGGTGTACTGGTATTGGGTCGTTTTTGCACACCATACCTTCTTTTTCTTGCCCTCCTCTCCTGCTTCAGTCACTTCCAGAGTGAAACAAGGAATTGGCCATGTTCCCTTTCAAACCTCACCCCCACACCCCCGCCTGCAAATGGGGTCCAAATTTCTTTGCACTGCCTAGGAGGCCCTTCTTGATCTGGCTGTGACCCAACTTCATCTCCTCCCTCTCCTCCCTCCACCTCTCCCCCTACCTCTTTCCAAACAGCTGCAGGTCTGGGAACACACTGTTCCTTCTCCTGCAGTGCATTGCCTTCCTTTCCACCCTTTCCACCCTTTTTCTTTCTTTTTTTTTTTTTTGCGGTACTCGGGCCTCTCACCACTGTGGCCTCTCCCGTTGCGGAGCACAGGCTCCGGAAGTGCAGGCTCAGCAGCCATGGCTCACGGGCCCAGCCGCTGCACGGCATGTGGGATCTTCCCGGACCGGGGCACGAACCCGCGTCCCCTGCATCGGCAGGCGGACTCTCAACCACCGCACCACCAGGGAAGCCCCACCCTCCTATTTTTCTGGTGAACTCCTATGCATCCTTCAAGACCCAGTTCAAATGTGATATGTTAAAGCTTGAGGCTGCTCCCACCTCTGTCTGCAGGCACAGTTAATCGCTCTTTCCTCTGAGCTATCACTGCCTCTTTGAGAGTTTCTCTTCCAGACGAAGTATCACATTGTAGGGGAACTACTGCTCACATGCGCATTTCTCTCCCTAAACTATACATTCCTTATGGTCAGGGTTAAGATCCTATTCATCTTTATGATACTAGTTCCTAGATCAAGGCCAACAGATGCTCAATAAACAGGCCAAGAATACATGAATTCAACTCTAGGGTCTGATAAATATATTTCTTTGCTTCAGATTCTAAAGACATCTAGAAATTGAAATCAACAATACCTTAGATAAGTTTTCTGAATTTGGGAGGATAGGTATTAATGTAAGCTCCCCTTTAGAACTACTGCAAAGATGAAGACACACCTTAGTGTACAGAGCTCCAGGTAAATGAAAAAGTCCTGTTTCAGATGGACTGTATTAGGAGAGAGGTTCACATACACTAACCTGGGTAGTAACAAGAGTTCAGCTTTCCTCAGTGTCTACTGTGCACCGGGCACTGCTCAGTCCTCCCTATGCACGTGCATTGGGCTCCTCCAACAACATTTCAAGGTGGGCATTAGCATTATTATTCCAGTTTCACAGGTGGGGGAACTGAAAATGAGGTAAGTTGCAAAGTCATGCAGCTGGTAAAAGGGATATGAACCTGGAGGGCTGACGCTGAAGCCTCTCTGTTCCACGACTGCCCACTGGCCCCACCACCGCCCACTGGCCCCCCTCCCACTGCCGCCTAATGAGCAAGGGGGGTCTGGTGGGTTGTGAAAGTAATACAAAAAACAATTTTAGGAAACACTTACCATTGCATCAACCACTGTTCTATGTATTAACTCAGTTAATACCGACAATGACCTTGAGAGAGAGGTACAATTATTATCCTCATTTTACAGATGAGAAAACAGAGACAGAGAAGCTAGCTGTTTGCCCAGAGGCCACGTAGCTAATAAGTGGCAAATCTGGGATAGAAACCCAGACAGGCTGGCTCCAGAGACCTTGCTCTTAACGACCCTGCTGGGCAATCTCCCAGGAACCCTGGGACGAGGATAGCTGTTCAGACAGGATCCAAAGCTGTGGAAGCATGAAGAATTGGGAGTTCTCAGGGACCATCCCCAGGGCCCACCAGAAAGCCCATTAGCTCCTCTCAAGCTACTGTAAAAATAACCTCTAGGTAACAAAAATGCTCTTACCGTGCAAACACAGGCTTCCCGACATGCAGTCCAAAGGACCACGCCTGCTTCTTCTGGACAGACATTCTGGGATGCTCAGAAGGCTGTGTTCTGGGGGGTTCTGCTATTACCCGACTCAGTGGAGCCACTCTATTTCCTCCAGTTTCCCCCACGCACATCCTCTTCCCCTAGTATACATAGCTTCCCTCTCCCTCCTAGCATCTGCTTATCACAGCCCCAAATTTCCTTGTAACCTCGACTTAGCAGGACCCCTGGTGGCCCCCTTTACGTGTCAACTTGATTCTGTCTGATGAATCTCTGTTCACCTCTCCACTTCAAGCGCAGCTACTAATCACTTTATTCTTCTCAACTTTTCCTGATTTGCTTTTTGGAAGGAAGACACTGATAGGTCTGGTCCGTCTTTTCAAACTAGGATGGTACAGGTTGCTGGTCAACCTATGAACTTTCTGGCCTTGGCCCAGGTATGAGGACTTGAGCCAGCTTTGGGGAGACAGATGGGGACAAGGGGGTAGGGTGCAGGGCAGAGACACGTGGGGAAAGAAAAGGCCATGCAAGGCTGCCTCTTCATCAAGGGCTGAGGGCAAGGTTCTTCCCTTTGAAGAAGCTACAAATATGGCAGCCACTGGGATGGATATGGTGGGTAAAATACCATGGAGTGTGAACAATCTCTGTTCCACATCGTCTCCGACTCACTCCAGATCCAAGAAATGTTACTCTATAACTAGAGGCAGAAGGGGGCTTCTACCGCTTAATATCTGTAAAACTAACTGATGCAGTCAGGTCCCAGCAGAAAATGGATGGCACAGGCAAGCAGGATAAGTAAAGCGAGTTTGGTGAAGGAACAATTTACAAAGCTGTGGGCGGTCAGGATGAAGGGAAGCCAACAAAGGATGGTGACATATTGGAGAGCCATGACCACCTCTAGGCCTAAAGGGCAGGACAGGGATTGGTC
This sequence comes from Pseudorca crassidens, assembly GCF_039906515.1. Lineage (NCBI taxonomy): Eukaryota > Metazoa > Chordata > Mammalia > Artiodactyla > Delphinidae > Pseudorca > Pseudorca crassidens. The sequence continues at coordinate 86,676,605 of NC_090302.1, forward strand.
ACTGGGGCCCAGAGACAACTGTAACCATCACCGTAGCTGTGTCTGCAGGAGACTGCCACCCAACAGCCCTATGGCTTTCAGGAAAGGAATGCAGTCTCTGCCCACCTGTGACTCAGAAGGAAAGGAGCCGGGAAAATCAGCACCCCCTCCCTCTCCTCCTGCCCTTTGATCTACTGCCAGGGCCCCTCTCTGGCTGCACCACGCTGGAGCCAGAGGGCAACAAGGCCCATGTGAAGATTCTGTAGCGTCTCCTAGGGCACAGAGCACGGTGGAGAAGGATGGAAAGTGACGCAGGATGGGCGGGAGAAGACACTCAGTACCCTGACTTCCTTGTCCTAAGGCCTTTGTTGTCCCGAGGTAACCGCACTGACGTGGTGCCCGAGAAAGTAGCATGTTCCCTGCTTATTACATTTCACATATTTTCAAGGAAATCAGACTGTTAGAGTACCACATACTGGAGATTCAAGTATGTTTTCCTGGGATCTCATGAGAATTTCCACTTCAATGGACAGTAGCTGAATATTCCTATAACATCAAAAAGGAACAGATGTTGGAGAAATTGGGACACAACAGACCTCCAAGGACTCATCGTTCAGCTGAGGGCATGTAGCAGGGATGGCAGTGTGGCCTGCCCAGCCAGAGGCAGGTGGGCATGTCCACACTCAGGGGAAGGCAGGATATGATCACTGACAGCCAGGAATCAAATGCAAGTCCTCCAGAACATAAGGTTCAATTCAGGAGAGAAATGGGAAGATAGAAAACGCTGAAAGGGATTTATTCTGAATTTATTAAGATTAAGCTTCTGCCATGTGGTGGAATGGGGGCTTCAAACAGAAATAAACCTTAATGTAAAAGAAAAAATAAACTTTTTTTTCTTTTGCACACTTGCCTCTGGGAGTGGCATATTCTATATCCACAGCAAATTCTATTGTTGCTGTTTCGGGCAGACGATAGCGCTTCAATCCAGAACTACAGCATAACTTTGGTCCTTCCCATATCTGCATTTCCTTTAGGATAGAACTGTTCCCAGAGGAGGAGTTTGTCCTGAGTTAAAAGGTGTTAATTGATGTAGTGTTCAAGTCTATAAAAAGTTGATGATAGAATAAGATATGGCACTCAGGGAAAGTTGCTTCATTATTTCATCTTTGAAGGCCCAAATGAAGGCATGTTTAGATAAAAAATACCTCCCAGGGAGTTAAAAATGTACTGGCCTCAAGTATATCTCTTTCCCATCACTCATGCATGTTCACACAAAGAGGAAACCACTAAGGGATGCTTGCTGTTTAGTTGTTCTAGAAGTTGGTGGGAGGCAGGCGGGTTGAAGGTCCTGGCATGTGCCTCTAATTTATTTCCTTCTACTTTCCCAAGAGTGGGAGAAAAAATATTTGTGAACTTTGTGTTATTAAAAAGTTCATGCTGTCTGCTTAGCTCTTACCTATAATCCTTTCATTTCTCTAGACCAAGAATGAGCCTCGTTCTCCAGATTAATTCACTTAGCAGATTCTGATTTTGTGTGATTCACAAGAAGGGATGAGTAATTTCTTTTTCAGAAAGGCTCTTTTAACATTCTGCTGTGTCTTTTATGTCTTCCTCCAGCTGCATTAGCCACTCCACTCGTGATAGCCCAAGGGCAAAGGCACATTTTGAAATGGCCTTTCCACTTCCCAAGCACACGCTTGCGTGCTCTCTCTCTCCCTCTTAATCTTTCTGTCTCTTCCCAACACACAATTAATACTTAACAGGTTATGGCTGGCGTTTTCTTAACAACTGAGGACTCCAAGCCTTTGTCACCTACTTAAGATTAATGGTGATTGGACACATGACAGTCCTCCTGGCTAATAACCTCACTTTGGGCAGTTAAGCATTCCTCTTCTAATCTCAAGAAATTAAGATACTCTCCTTTCTTCAGTTATCCTTGGGCAGTCATTTTTACACTGTAGGTCCTGAAATCAATGCAATGGGTCATAACCAGAATTTTTTTAAAACACAGTGAAGGGCTTCCCTGGTGGCGCAGTGGTTGGGAGTCTGCCTGCCGATGCAGGGGACGCGGGTTCGTGCCCCGGTCCGGGAAGATCCCACATGCCGCGGAGCGGCTGGGCCCGTGGACCATGGCCGCTGAGCCTCTGCATCCGGGCCTGTGCTCCGCAACAGGAGAGGCCACCACAGTGAGAGGCCCGCGTATCGCAAAAAAAAATAAATAAATAAAATAAAATAAAAAGTAAAACACAGTGAATTAGAATAGAATTTAAAATATCAGGCTATGCTGCATACATTAAAACGAATATGAGAACGTTGTTTTAGTTATGCCTGTTTGTATATGCTTGTGTTGGCTTGCAGTGTAAAATGTATTTCCTATTGTGCTTCACTGCAGAGTTCTGAAGTCACTGAATTAAGATTATTGAAGGGCAAAGTCTTCAATTCACAGCCAAAGTTTTGAAGGCTTGGCCTCGTGGCCTGGTGCCCAGGTGCTCTGCTGGACTTCAGGGTCCTCGCCTATCTCCATGTTTCCAATTTCTCAAAAACATTTCCATTCCTAGTTCTATGCGCCCAAGTGCTGCTCTCCTTCTGCCAGACCACCCTTCCTCCAACTGAGATTCCAGGCCTCAGAAAAGACATTACCTAGAGAGCCACTATGGTCCCTTCTGGAGCAGACTTTGCATCCTTATGTCTAGGAAACTAGCAGAGGTGGACCTGGGATCCATTGCACAGAAAGACTTTTGTTCTTCCCTTTTCCTTCGGGCACACCCGCTCATACCTCCAGTCCTAGACCCACCAAACCATGGCTAGGGAATCTCTAAAATGGCAGGTGTGAGGGAATTATTACTGGGGTCCTGGGCCAGAGAACTCTCCAGAGAATCGTTATAATCTTGTCTGTTCTGTACATTCTTTTTTTTTTTTTTTTGCGGTACGCGGGCCTCTCACTGCTGTGGCCTCTCCCGTTGCGGAGCACAGACGTCGGACGCGCAGGCTCAGCGGCCATGGCTCACGGGCCCAGCCGCTCCGCGGCATGTGGGATCCTCCCGGACCGGGGCACGAACCCATTTGAAATGATGGGATTTCAAGTACTTTTTAAAAAGTCAAGTCCATCATTTCAAGCCCAAGAAAGAATTTAAACTTAAAAAGATCAGTGATTCAACAAAATTCCACCAAATAATCATACATTCTCTCAACAAACATTTACTGAGCCACTATTTTTCTGTGTCAGGCACTATACCAAGAGGCAGGCACTAGGCTGGGAATACAACAGGAAAGGAAACACTTATAGACTCAGAACCCTGACTCTAGGGCAAGAGATAGCTACCCTGAAAAATAATTACCAAATGACACTTCTTTTCATAGATGTGGGAATAAAATGCTGTAGTTTCTCAGAGCAAGGAAATGTCACTTGACCTGGGGAAAGATGGGGAAGGTTTTACAAAGGAGGGGACGCTTGAGCTGAGTCTTGAGGACCTGGGGCATGGAGCTGGCTTGAGAGAAGGCTCAAAGTAGACTAGGGCTGGATTATAAAGAGCTTCATATGCCAAATTTAAGAGGATGGATTTTCTGAAGGGAAACAGGGAGCCAGTAATAGTTTTAAAGCATTTGATTGATATGATTCAATTTATAAACAAAAATGTTTAATCCAGTTCTGTTTAAGATAACAAAACAGAAAAAAAAACAACTGATCGTAATTAGAGGGTATGTTCAGTAAATCACTGAGTATCTATACAATAAAATAACGTCTCCCCTCCACAAAAAATGTGAGAGTGCACTTATATTCATTAGCATAAAAAGAATTCTTGTTGGAATTTACTGAATTATTTTTTACATTTACTACTGTAATACTTTCTCTTAAACTCAGATTTTAAATTCTGACTTTGAATATTTTTCAAGATGGCCTAATAAAAGTCCTGTGCAAAATAAGAGTCTAAAATAAAAGGAATAATAGGAAACTCCAGATCAAAATCTTCTAAGTCCATACCTAGGGTCGTTCTTTGAGCCTTCCATTGATGGTCATAAAAAGATACAATTTTTCCTTCCTTTTCCCAAATTTCGGCCCCAGGTGATGTCCCTGAGATTTCGGTCTGTACTGCCATCCTGTTGCCACAGCATTTTGCTCCTCAGTGTTCAGTATTCTGCCCCCTGCTCACAGAAACCTCCTTCCCACCCCAATCAGAGATGCTTACGGGAGGCCTGGCTGAGCTGACAGCCAGGCATCTCTGTCACTACAGTATCTACCGTTCTACTCAGACCAACATGGTAACAAGGAAGAAAGAGTTCCTCTGCTCTTACCTGGCAAGTCAGCTATTCCTTTCCAGCTGCGATTCTCATACAGCATTTTGCTGGCAGTTAGATTCTATCATAATCTAGATTCTTCATTCACAGCTAACATATTCCCTTCATGGGTTGGACTAGAGAAACTGAAAAATGACGAGAGTTTGTGTACTATTCCAAGTGGGTTAGAACGAGTACAAAGATAGAACAGAATATAAACTTCAGAACAAGATTCTAGTATATGTAAGAATTTAGTAATACACTCTAAGGAAAAGAAATATATAAGTAGTGTATTTACAAATGAGGTACCATCCCAAAGGTAATGCAAATATATATCCCACGCTGTACAGTTTTTGCACAGTCACATTCAAAGAAAAAATACTTAATTTAATACACTTTGCAGAACGAAAGAAGTTTTACTATAGATTTTCTTAAAGAAATTCATCCTTAGAAAACTTCCCAAACATCTTCTCCAGAAGTATTTCCCCTTCCCAAAGTTCAATGCTCATAGTAGCTACCAAATATCTCTCCTTCCTGTCAGCCATGCAGCTTCCTCATTGCGTCTGCATTCTCTTCTTTAGCAGCTCTGTTCCCTTCTACCCTGTATCACAATGGGCTACATCACTGGCCACTAGGACTTCTGTTTTCCCCTGGCCCCTATCCTAGACCTCTCTGGGACAGCCAGAGCCCAGAATTTCTACACTTCCTTATCATCCCTTGCTCCCTGTGGACAAAAGCACATGGCCATCCTTTGGAAATGGAGCTGTTTTCTCACATCAATGAAAAACCCATGGACATTTGGGGGAATAAAATTCTCTACCTTGTTAACAAATCAGAAAGGAAGGGTTATTCAGTAATTGATGGCCAACACTACTAGCTAACTATTTGTGGAAAACTGTTAAACTTTCTACCTCACACCAAAATACATTCCAGAAGGTGTGAGGAGTTAAATGTGTAAAATAAAAACCTAAATGAGCTAGAAAAATACAGGTGGATATTCATCTAGTCACATAAAAATCATAAAACTAAAGACCTTGGCTATCACTTTATAAAAATACAAAATTCTGCATGTCATAAAATGCCACAGAAATGTTTAGAAATGAAAAGAACATTTGCAACAGTTACGACAGATCAATGTTTCTTCTCACTAACTTCTAAAACCTACTCTTACAAATCAACGTGAAGAGACAAGCACGTCACCAGGAAATGGACAAAAATTGTAAACCGGCAATTCACCGAAGTCTGGAAAGCCAATAAATATTGGAAAAAAAAAATGTCCAGACTTCATAAGTTAACAATCTTTTGAAGGGATAGTCTTGCTCTGGTAGAAGGGGTGGCTTGAAGAGGCAAGGAAAGCTATGGCTTATGGCCAGTGAGTTGGGTGATAACAAAACCTGTCCTGCTGACATTGGATGCTGACTTGGACCCAGGAAGTTGTGAGAACAGGTTTCTGGAGGTGTATCCTTGCAGGTTTTTTTCTTCTGAGGCTTTGGAAGCTGAGTATGTATCAGAACAGTCACCTCGACCATTGCTGTTGCTGAAAAATGCCTCTGCTCAAGCACTCCGAGCAGCTCCCCGAAGATTTTCTGGCTCCAGCCTTCCACCTCACCAGCACAGGCACCTCCTCCCCTCCTGTATCCCACAGCTTCTGTGGGACAAAATCTACTGTGGCCTCAGCTCTCAGCTCCTCTTGTCCCTGGGCAAGCACGGACACAGGATTCCTGGCCTGCCCCACCACCAGCAGCTGCCCACCTCTGCAGCCTCCCAGTTCTGCTGGAGCCCCTCATTGTGCCTGAGTAATGGCAGTCCACCCCAAAGAATCACTCTTGATAGGAACAAAGCAACGGGACACGCTTCAGGACTCTGACCTGCATTAGCTCTCTGGACAGGCCTCTTGAGCCAGCCGGGTCCATCCAGTGCCCTTCCCTGCACTGACCGCCTTTTCCCACACAACCTCTGATATGCAAAAGGGGAGGGACCTGGAGAATGAGGACGGTCTTGGATCTCCAGTCACTACCAGCAGGCGGGATGCTCCAGCTTTCAGGGTGAATGGGTGATGTTAGCTGAACCTCAAATACTCTAAAGATGTCTGCCACAAGACATTATCTTGTTGCCTAAATTAATAAGGAACTGAAATCGGCAACTTATTTGGCATTCAGAGCCATTTGGTCCTTGTAAAGGAAAAACTCTCTTTTCCTTTACACTCTACACAATGCTCTGAAGAATTCTGCATTCCAGATAAGTGAGGTTTTCCCCCACACTAAGCAATTCTGTTGTCCTACAATTTAACCCAATACTTCTGATACAATCTACCAGCTTGTTGTCCTACACCAGCTTGTTGTCCTACAATTTAACCCAATACTTCTGATACAATCTACCTGGAGATGGCATCAGATCCCACAGGTTAAGGGCTCAGTTCCACAAGACAGCTCCCATCCCACTTCAGATGCTAAACCCAAGTCCAGGTTGTCACCTGTGCTTCTGACTGACTGGCTATAAATCAGAGGTTTCCATGACCGCTCCCACCCCCTCGCCCCCCACGCCCCGCCTTCGGTTTCATTAATTTGCTAGGGAAGCTTACAGGACTCAGGAAAATATTTATTAACTAGATTATTGGAACAGCCAGATGGAAGACATTCAGAGCGCAAGGTATGTGGGAAAGGGTCCAAAGCTTCCTTGCCCTCTCTAGGTTACCACTCTCCCTGAATCTCCACATGTTCGCCAACCCAGAAGCTCTTCGAATTTGGTTTTTTATTGAGGCTTCCATACATAGGCACGATTGATTAAAACATCAGCTATTGGTGGCTGAATTCGATCTCTAGCTCCTCTCCCTACCCTGGAGGTGGAAAATGGGACTGAATGTTCCATTCCTGTAATGCAGGGATCCCCAACCCCCGGGCCTCGGACTGGCACCAGTCTGCAGCCTGTTAGGAACCGGGCCGCACGGAAGGAGGTGAGCCGTGGGAGAGCGAGGGAAGCTTCATCCGCCGCTCCCCGTGGCTCCCGTTACCGCCTGACCCATCCCCCCACCCCCGCACCGATCCGTGGAAAAATTGTCTTCCACGAAACCGGGCCCTGGTGCCAAAATGTTGGGGACCGCTGCTCTAATGATTGTTGCTTCCCCTGACCACCAGCCTCCATCCTTAGGTTACCTAGGGCCTTGGCAGTAGTCACCTCATTAACAGAAACGTGGATGTCGTTGAAAGGGGGTCTACAAGTACCTGGACACCCCTTTCACCATTATTGCTCTGAAGCAATTTCAGGAACTGAGGACAAAAGTTCAAATATTATAACAAAAGATTCTCCAATTGTTCTTATCTCTTAGGAAATGCCAAGAGTTTTAGGAGCTGTGAGCCAGGAATGGCACAAAGACCAAATACATATTTCTTACTATAAATCACAATATCACGGTGCTGCAAACGAGCTTCTGTGTGTGTGAGTGTGTATGAGTTTGTGTGTGTGTGTGTTTCCTAATAATTAACGTGATTCTGAGGTTCACGTTTATTTGTTCACCTCTCTATGCGGACTGTGTTTTTTTCCCTTATAGCTAACTCTAGGTGGATTTGTGCAATTTCTAGAATAAGAAAGTGTGAATTCATGGAATTTGTTCAGTCTTTCAGATACCTACAAATTAAAGTCAAAAGTCAGCCTTGTTACCCATGAAATCTGCTTCTATATTTACAGATATTTTTTGCCTGCTAAATCCTTTTATCATTTCATGGCAATTCATCTCTATCCACTGGGCTGCATTTTAATGCTTCTATTGCTAATTAGCGCAAATGGTAGTCATTCTAGCTTTTGGTCTGTATCCTAGAAGAAGATTTTGCCATTGTCCACAGTAAATGAAGTGATGTTTTCTCCTTTCATTAGCCATGAAAAGAAAATACATGTTGTTTCTAATAAAACAGATGTTGAAGCTATATAATTGAAAATGCTTGTAGCAATTTAAGAAGTATATTACATAAGAACGTTTTTAGCTCTGGTTACAAAATGATCTTAAATTGAGTCTATAGGGGCCCAAAATGGCAACAATTCCTTGGGTCTACGAAAACTCCCTCTGGTCTTGAGAAACCTCCTTGGCTGTAGGCTGAAACTGGCCCCTGGATGAACCAAACCTTCCCAAAGGCTATAGATATCCCAGGGGGTGCTCATTTGGGGCATTACTATGACTATCACGTTTGATCTGATACTTTTGGTGTCTCACCGGTAACTTGCATCCCCTTTGCACTCAGCTTTCTGCACGGCACCAATTGCACCTGTGGCTCTGCCTGAGGGTTTTCTCAGCTGCAAGAAAGTGCTCTTTGCGCATTGCAACCCATGTGATGTCCCCTAGTTTAACATGAATTTCTTGATCTATCAAACATACAGGTGACTTTAAATTCCACGTCAATGAGTAGAAGAACCTCATAATTATAGCTAGTTTCAGATCCTCACAGCTAACAGAGCTGAATTAGGTGAACGTGAAAAAGGACAGCCAATGGTCACAACCAAGACAGGTCTCGGACATGACCCCCTGAACTCTTGTCTCCTCCCCGCCAAAATCTCTGCTCCCCCTGGAGCTCTTCCATCCCAGTAAAAAGCAACCCAGCGCTCATTGCACAGCTCCACCCTGGGTATCTCTCTTGACTCCTTTCCTTCACACACTCCGTGGGATTTATCACTGAGTCCTGCTGCCTCCATCATCAAAATACATCAGCAGTCCAACCACATCTCATCACCGCCTCTGCTGAGCTCTGGTCGAAGTCACCATCATCTCTACCTGGATCATTGCAGGAGCCTCCCTGCTTGCACCCTCAGCCCTCTGTGGTCCAGGACAGGCATCGGCAAGCTTTTTCTGTAAAGAGACGAATGGTAGATATTTTAGGCTTTGCCAGTTTTACAGCTCCTGTCACAATTATTCAACTTTGCCCTTGTAGCACGTAAATAGTCACAGATAATACACAAGCAAATGGACACTGAAATTTGCATTTCACATGCCGCAAAATATTACTCTTTTTTGACCTTTTTCAAATGTTTCAAAATATAAAAACCATTCTTATCTCTTAGGCTGTACAAAAACAGGTGGAGGACCAGATTTGTCCCACAGGTTTGCTGACCTCCTGTGATCTAATTACGTAACAACAGCCCAATCTGTATGACCTGCCAGCTCATGCCCTTCCTCAGCAAGTAGCCTTCCCTGTGCTTCTCACCTCTCTGAGGTCAACAGGAGACACCCATCACTGGCACAAGGCCATCGACCCTACTCCTTCTCCAGCACCCTTCCCTGCCTCTTCCCCTCTTGTCACTTCTCTCCACCCGCTCTTTGGTTCTCAGGCACTCTGAGAATGCTCCTACCTCAAAGCTGGGGCACTTTCAGAACAGCCCTTGAATTCCCTTTCCCTAAAGGTCTGCATGCATCCCTGCCTCACCTCCCTTGAGTCTCTGCTCAGGTGTCACCTTCTTAAGGTGAGGCCTCCCCCAGCCACTCTATTTAAACAAGCACACCAACTCCTTTTCCAGGTGGCATCCTTGTCCCCTTCCTTGTTCTGCTTGTGCCCATGGCACTCACCACATTTTGACCTACTGTGTATTTTTCCTGTTCCTTAATTGTCAGATTCCCTGCACCACTCCCCCAAACACTAGAATGAAAGTTCCATGAGACTAGACATTTTACGTCCCCCAGAAAAGTGTCTGATATGTCGGCACTCCATGAAGACTTGTTAAATGCATGAATGAGTGGATGAGCGAATAAGTGGATGAATGAGTGAATAGTTCCCCTTCTGCTATTCTTTGATTGGAAATGAGTACACACACTGCTGAATGTCTCAGTTTAAACAGCATGGAAATGTTCAGTTCAGCCAATTAACTCTCCACTGGGGTTCAGACCCGCCTGAGACCTGAAGAAGCACACTGCCGTCTCCTAAGATCTGCTCTTCCAGGTGTGATATTAGTCATGGCGACCGAGAGAAATAAACATCGTCTCACCATCGGTGGTGTATTCGACTCCAAGAACAGGACCAATTATTTAATACTCTCCTCTGCACACTAATATCATTTTCAGTAATAATCATTCCTCATCCAGGTTTTCTTAATTTGTTCTTTAGTTCTAAAACAATAATTTTAAAAGAGCAATGAATTTCAATGTAAAGGTATGATTCCTGCTCAGTAAATTATTTCATGTATAAAGTAAAATCTACAGTTAATGAAAAGACATTACTCCTCACAGTTTGTACCAGGAGTTGTAAATTTTAAACACAAAACTCCAAGTGATCAGCTAGAGTAACGTAATTAAGGTAAAAAGTTCTGGCCCTTCATCGTTATAATCGCAGGCTTACCACCGTTTGCTGCAGGTCCGCTGCTTATACGCAGGAATATGGAATCGCGTGGGGGCCACACACGTGAGCTTCTCTGGACAGGACGCTGCCCAAAGGATCGTTGAAGGAAAGACGAGGGCTGAGCCCACATGTGTTGGAGGTCTGCTGTGTCGGTGGGCGTGCTGCAAAGTGACCTCAGGTACAATATAATGTTATCAAAGGATGAGTGCTAACAGTGTGCTGATTTGAAGCTTTCATCTATATTATTAAAGCTCAATGGTAATCACAGCAATAGCTTAGAAAGACCTTCCAAATTTCCCCCTTCCCCCTACCCCAGGAGGAGTATTTTATCACTGGCGATGTTTAGAATGCTAGCACATGGCGAAAATAAAAAGCCAACTAGAACGGCGGGGGGTTCTATGGTTGTTTTAAATTTCTCTCAAGCAATCTATCCCATTGTGTGCTGGGCTGGACCACTCCCACCGCCGCGCCCTTGATACGCTACTGCTTATCATTTCTCCCTGTTTGGGTAAAATCTCTAATCCTCAGTTGTCACAAACAGCTACCAAAGGCACATGGCGTGTTCCTGCATGCCTCAGCTTCAAACCGCTGCGCTGATCCGTCTAGTAAGGACTGAAAAGGACCTAAGAGAGAATCTACTTAAAACCTTTCATTTTACAATGAAAAATGTTATTTACGTGATGTTTAAAAAATTTTCAAATGCTTTCACTTATTTTGTTTCTCAACCAAACCTTTTAAGTGGGCAGGATAAGCATTATTGCTGATTTGGAAGAGGGACATTTGAGGCTCCGGAAGTTAAAGGACAAGCCCAAGGTTGCACAACCTAGTAAATCCAAAGTCTAGTCTTAAACCCTCAAGGGCCTGTAGGGCCTATTTTGCTTTTTAGAATTATGTTGAATTCAAGGCCATTTGTTTATACAACCAGGATTAGAAATCATTACTCTTAGGGAACTCTGAGCTACAGTTTCAAAATGTACAGTGTAGCTGTGGAAACTGCAGTTTTTTGCAGGAAGCAGCTAGGTTTGATACATAGTTGTGTTTCCAGGGCACATATGGGCACTGGGTAAGTGTTTGTCTCATGGAGGAATGAAATCTTAGGAGAGCCTCAATATCCAGTGTGGACCAGTCCACACTGAACCCTGGTGGGGCTGGTGGTCATGATGGGATGACTCGAAGATCATGTCAACAAAAAGCAGTGTAAAGACCTATGTGCTTTTATTCTTTTTTTATTTTTATTTTTTATAAATGTATTTATTATGTTTATTTATTTATTTTTGACTGTGTTGGATCTTCATTGCCGCACGCAGGCTTTCTCTAGTTGTGGCGAGCGGAGGCTACTCTTCGTTGCGGTGCGTGGGCTTCTCGTTGCTGTGGCTTCTCAGGTGTTGTAGCATGGGCTCTAGGCGTGCGGGCTTCAGTAGTTGTGGCACCTGGGCTCAGTAGTTGTGGCTCATAGGCTCTAGAGCACAGGCTCAGTAGTTGTGGCGCACAGGCTTAATTGCTCCATGGCACGTGGGCTTTTTATGGACCAGGGCTCGAACCCATGTCCTCTGCATTGGCAGGCAGATTCTTAACAAATAGGCCACCAGGGAAGCCCGAACTGTGCGTTTTTAAAGAAGAAAAATCTGAAAACAGCCCCTAAAGCTATCCGTAATAGTAATAATGGCCATTTTTGAGTGCCTTCCACGGACAGGCCGTTTCCCTTCCACACTGTGGAAAACCCTGCCAAGTTGTGATCAGTGTGTACAAACATGTTCTGCTTACAACTGAGGCTGTGTGTGCACTGTTAGGATAACATCTGGAGGTCAGGATGCTAAGCTAGATGGGTTGGGTGATGAAGGGGAGAGTGGGGGGCACCAACCATGTGGGTCACAGGATGAGGTGCAGGGCGAAGGTGCCAAGGAAAGCGTTGTGTTTACTGAAACCCATCGAGAGAAGGATGAGTATATACAACGGTGCTATCAGGGCAGTGAGCAACTCTGCTCACTGGGTGGGCAGTGACAGGGTGGGCAGTCAAGGGAAGACTATAGTAATTATGAAAAATTATTTTTCCATCTTTCCAGGTTGTGTCCTTTTTAAAAGTGCTGCCAACCTGTTAATTCTTTTGGATATGCCAAAAAAAAGTATAGTCTTCCCAGATGTGCTGCAGATAAAGACAGGTCGAGAATGACCTCGTTGGGTATTTCACACATGTAGTTTGTAATTCTTACAATGACTCTACAGATACGAACTCTCATGGGGTTTAAGAGCTCACTCCAGTTCGCAGTGTGGGTGGCTGGGAATTGTATTCAGTTTAGGTAAGTCTCCAAAACCCGTGTGTTTCCCTCCTTGCCTGTCCCCTCACACCTATGGGACAGGCTGTCTTGGGAAGAAGAAAGTGGTAGCATTTTGAACGGCAAAACTTAGACCAGTGGCGGGCTTCAGGGAGGCAGCTCTCCAGCCAACCTAAGGGGAGGAGTGCTCTGACAAGCAGAGCTGCCCACGAGTGGCATGGGCCGCCAAAAAGGCTGCAGGATCCTCAGACGCACAGAGTCCAAGCAGAGGCATGGGGACCCGCGCGGTCAGGATCTCCCCGAAGAGGGCATTCAGAGGGTCTGTCAGCCTGCCTCTGGGATGGAGAGTCAAGACCTTAACACGGAGACTGATCAGGCCACTAGGTCATGGTCAAGGTCAGGCCACAAGCCATGTGCCGCTCGCTCACACAGGGGCTAACTCAGCTGCCCCTAGAGGAGTATTCCAGGCAAATATGACGGGGACCCAATGAATATCAGACCCAATGACACAGGCCAAAGATGGTCAGTCCTTATTGCCCTAGCTGGTAACGGAAGTCACGAAACGGAGAAGGGAGTGGGGGGAATGGAGGCCAATGGGGATGAGGAAGGAGACGGCCACGGGCACTGTGCCGGAGGGTGTGGGGTCACTGATTTTGGCCAAGGAGGAGTCAGAGAGACTGCAGGTCATCTTGGGCGGAGACGGGCAGCCCCGCCACCCTGTCACCTACGGAAGGCTGGAGCAGCGTCCTGCCGCGGGGTGCCAGGCGTTACCAGAGCAGAAACAGCCGGGTCGGAGGGGCGGGGTTGAAATCCGGCTCTGCCGTGAAACCTCCGGAGATACAGGACTTTAAGCTCTCAGTTTCCTCGCCTGTGAAAGGGGTTCTGCCTCCTTCGGGGCAGTCAAGAGGGAGTGTTTGCAACATGCTTAACGGGAGGTCTGCCTCCCACTGAGCCATCACTAAACAGCAGCTGTTATTATTATTTTCATTATTGTTGTTTTGAGTGTCAGACTTTCAAAAGCCTATTCTATAAAGCCCATTATCCAAATACATTCCAACTCTTCAACTCATTTTTGGAATCAGGGAATGGGAAATGATTTGTAGTCAGAGAACATTCTGGAAAGTACCTTGGGAAACAGTCTTCCTTGTTCAGGCTGAGATCCTCTGTAAAACGGGCACGATAACACGTTTTAGCACATGGTGCCTGTCCCATAGAGAATCCTCAAAAACGTTAGCAATTATCTTCATTATTTTAACTAATTACATCATCATCGTAGCTTCTTTTTAACTTTTGGAGCGTGAAGTTAGCTTTGTTTTGTTTTTCAAATTTACTATCAAGAATTGCCTGGTTCTTGGTTTACTCACTGATTACCATTTTTCCCAATGAGACAATCTAATCAGAATTTGGTTACTTAACTAATAAATGTTTCTGAGGGTCTATCTGACACTGCTGTAGTATTGTGAAAGCACTCCTGTTCTTATTAGGGTAGTTCATGCATGGCTCTTCAGTTCATTTATATTTATCACAAAATACAGTGGGTCTTCACCGGGGGATGGTTTTGCCCCCAAGCCATATCTGGAGGCAGTTTTGTTCGTTACAACTGAAGTTGGGGTTGCTACTGGCATCTCATGGGTGAAGGTAAGGGACGCTGTTAAACATCCTAAGGTGCAAAGGCCAAGCCTCCACAACAGGCATATTCAGCCCCAAATGTCAGTAGTGTGGAGGCTGAGAAACCCCGGTCCGACATCTATCTTTCCTACTCTCTTTGCCTGAGAAATGCCAAGAGCACCAGGGGCAGATGACTTTGTGGTGCATTGCACCAGGCACTGTTTTTGAGAAAGGTTGTGGGGACTTGCAAAGCTTTTTTTTTTTTAGCAAAGAGCAAAATCACAGATAGCCAAAGCGCTAAGAGCATGCCCTCCTGCCGGCTAGGTGTCCCCCTCTGGCTTCCCTGCCCTGGCCGGGCTGTGAGCATCGCCTCAGCCAGAGCAACATTTTCAGTGTGGATCAAACCTCCTAAGGAATCCATAGAACATGAGCACTGGGGACTGTTTGCCCAAGACTGAGAGGGGGAAGGGATTGTGTTTGGGGGGCTGATGATGCTGAACTTTCAACCCTTCTTAGCAATGTTTGCTGGCCAGAAAGCAAAGCCAGCTGTATTTGGACAGCACTTTATACAAACAGACAACACAGACTGTTATCTCCTAAATTGGAGGCTTTCTACAATGTCTTCTCATGTGGGCACTGGACTCAGGCGGGAAGACCACCCACAGGCAAGCACGCAGCACCTCCCAGGGAGGCCCTCTAATCACTCACCGTTCTCACCACCTGTTCTGGGCTGTGTTATCAGATGTGAAGGAGCCAGCTAATAACCGTTTATAAGCTATAAATGGAAGTGGCTATGGCAGGGAGCTGATAAACATTTTGAGGGCAAATTATTTGTGTAGCTGACTGTCATTTGCACCCCTCTCAACTGCTTAAAAGGACGTGTTTCAGGTTACAGGATGTCTAAATGGCTGTGTGCAGGGAGGATGCCTATTGCAGTGCTGTGTCTGTAGTCTCCATCCAGGCCACAGATAATGACAACAGCCCGGGATATTTGCAGCCTTCCTGGGCACCAGGTCTTTTTTCTTAACCCTGTTTGGGGGTGAAAAGGAAATTCCAAAGCTAGAACCCCTTAAAGTATCTCATGTGCTTTGAAATCTCAAATCTCAGGGTGGGGTTGAAATGCATGGACAGAGTTGTTTAGGAAGTGAGCTCTTACACACTCCATTACTTTGGGTTGGGTTTTGTTTCATTTCTCCTAAAAGAACGGGCGAGGATGGGAATGCTGTATGTAAGTGGACATCTGACTGTCTGAGGCAATTACAGCCCTGAATTGTGTTTGTAGGGCTTAGCACAAAAGAAGCGTTTCAGCAACGCAGTATGGTCACAGCCAAGCCACTATCGTGCCTTGGGTTGGTGGGTTGGTAGCTACTGGATTAAAAGGCTGAAGGGGGAGTTTTGGAAATGAAAATGGTGTGAGGAATAGGGAAGAAGGGCCCTGGACGTTTAAATAACAAAGTGGCACCCTGTTTTTTCACCAGGGGCATGGGAGAGTGGGCAGAACTTGCTGCCCAAGTTCTGCCCAATTTCTACTTTTATCTTCCCAGGGGTGCCACAGACTAGAGTCTGTATGTGACCAGAGTTTCCAGAGGCTCTGAGCCACTAGTGCAGGACCTGGGGATCGCTAATTTCATGCTGTCTTAGGATGTGAGAAGGGTGCCAGGGGGCTGCCTGCAGAGCCGGTTCCAGACCCCTCTGCTCTTGCTGGGCTGGGGTATCTTCAGCAAGTGTCTTACCTTCTCTGCACCCATGTGTTTATTTGCCACAAGGGATGCTTATGGCTGAGGGTACTGCTGGAAGCTCCAGAAGTTTGACTAGACACCATCATCAGGGGATCCACAATTGGGCTGGAGAGAACACCTTTTACGGAGAGATCGTCAACCGTCCAAGGCCACAGAGAACTGGCAGCAGTGCCCCAGGGGAAAAAGGAGAGCAGGGAGACCCTAAGGAGGGGGTCTGGCTTGCATTGGCCTCCAGGGGTGGTTGGGTTCGATCGGGGACTGAGGGAGGGAATGCCATGACCAGAGGCGCAGTGGAGGGCATCCACGCTGTCCTTCAAAGGCACAGTTTATCTGTCCCAAAGGAGCAGACTGGAGCCTTGCAGGTTGACGTTAGGGAAGCAAGTTAGGGCGACATTGTGAAGGCAGAGGTCAGTCTTTTCCTGGTAACACCTGAGCAGGAAGGGCTGGAAAGCAGTGATCTGAGGCAGGTGGGTCTCGTGAAAAGGTAAGACACCTGAGGGAGAGACAGCACCAGCCCAGCATCAGGGGTGGGCAGCTCACAGGCAGCTGGAAAGGAGAGACAGGGAGGGAAGAGACCGCAGAGAAATAGCCCGCTGGCCTCAGGAGGAGAGCTGGCAAGACCCTGCTGGGGGTGAGGCCGAGCCTGAGTCACCAGGAAAGTGACATACCTTCCATAGAAACTAGCACATCCTAGAGACTGAAAGGAGAGCTTTGCTTCCTACACTTTGAATTTGGAGGCAAAGCATCCGAGTAGAAACACCCCGCAGGTAGTTGGAAATACAGACCTGGAGTTGGAAAGGGTGCGTTTGCTTCTCTAGGTCCCAACTCGGTTGTTATCACTTCAAGGGCGGCAGTGTCATCCCAGGACAGTGGACATTATATTGGGCAACCACTATGTACTGAATTATTATCAGCTGAAGACATGTTCTTGTCAGGCCACAGCCCTACAAAAGCAGGATTAGGATGATTGTTATATTCAGAAACAAAGGTTCAGAGAAGTTAAGAAATTTATCCAAGTTCACACAGCTTGTAAGCAGCTGAATTGGGATTCACGCTCAGGTCTGGCTGATGGAAAAGGCCATACTCTCCCCATTCTCCCTCATGACCCCCTTGACTTCTTAATGCTGGAACTCTTTCATGTGGAACTTCTGCATCTCTACAACTAATGCAATGCCTTGGGCACAATGGTTAATGTTTTGATATGTGTTAAATATTAATCTTTCTTTCTGCTACCACATTTCTTACAAATAAATATCAAAATTTTATTAGTCCACGAGTTTGAAAAATAAAACAAGAACAAAAAAACTTGGCCTCTTTCTCTTAAAAGCATCCAGTTTAGAGACATCAAATTAATCACAGTTATTTGCTGAGTCAAAAATTATACACTCCCTTTTTCTTTTTTTGCAAAGTGAAGGAAATATCTGAAAGGCAAAGGAGACAATATAAATTTATCCTTAACTTTATTACAAAGTATTTATCTAGAAGTTTTTGTTAATAAAATTCTTTGGCAAAACTTTAATAATTTTCTAAAAGTAAAACTTAGATGCATCTCTTGCAGGTAGCTATCAGGCCATATTCATCCACGTTAAAATATCATTTATATATTTGGGGAAGGAAAGTACACAGATTGTGCAAGGTCTCACAGTAACTAGAAGTTGGAATGTAAGATGAGTATTTACCGCTTCTACTCTTAAAGTCATGCCAAAGCCAGGCTACCTCCCATATAGTTTCAAGGAAAAATGAAATCAGAAACCTAGCTATGGTGATTTTTACTGCATTGAAGTTTTTGCCAAATCTGGGTTCTTAAAGGAACCAGAGTGTTTTGGCAGGGACCTTGCATTTTTTTCAACCGTCACCTGGAGCACTTAGCTGGGATCCTCTACTGTACAATGAGTTTGCCTCAACCCTTCCTGCCCTCTTCTTTAATTTAAATCAGAGTAAACAGTATATGAGAGTATGTTACAGTATATATTCTCTACTGACTACATGTTTCTTCCTCCATAACCCACTGGCAGGCAGGAAGTGGACAGTCTTCATCAATTTCCTGGAGAATTAGCATTTTCTGTCAGGTTGCATTGCTTTTTCACCCAAGGAATTTCTGAACACCGGAGAGAAACCCTAGGCAAAGTGACCCATTGGTGGTTTGGTGAAAGCATCGTTTCTGTGTTAATGATCCTTTTACTCCATGAGCCTAATCATAAAAATCTATATGTCCACAGAGGTCTAAAGCAAATTAAGTTAAACTGTAGAGAAATGGAAAAACATTACATTTCCATTTTGTTTTATTTCATTTTTAAATCAAAATGATTACACTTTTACATGTGGTTGTTACAGACAAGGCTTTATGCCTCTGTGCACCAGCGAGAAAAAAAAAAAGCGAGAGAAAGACAACGAAAAATGTTTGTTTGGATAATACAAATTTTGCAACCCAGGGAAAAAGTTGTAGAGCTTCATTTTACTTTTCAGCCTATGTATTAAGCTATAGGAGTCCATTGTAGAAGCAATACGCACTATTTCTTAGACAAAGAAAAATTAATAATTGATTTTGATGCTGAAATCAAAATCTACTTTGTAATCTTCAGTCCTGGAATGGTGGCAAAACCAAAAAACTGAGCATGTGCAGGCCAACATCCCCACACTGCCCTCTGGTGGTGGCCTGCCTCTTGGCATCTTTGGACTGATAACTAGGGGTCAGGCAGCTGGGAGCCTTTTGGGCAGTCGAGGTTTGACTGCTGTGAAGAAGGAGGTCATTGCAAATATTTTACAGTTTTATCTTTTTGTGTGTCCTTCACCTTTATCACATGTCCTAGTTTTCAGTCATCTCCCGTTCACCTCCCCACTGGCCTGCTAGCTACTTGGTGACAGGACACTGTCATCTTCATCTTGTGCACCCACTTAATAGAACCCAGTGCCTGTTGAATGCATGTTAAATGTGTGAAGAAAGGGATACCTCATTAAACTGGAGTGTGGCTGATTTTCCCCACCTCCCCCCCAAAGAAGGGGACTGTGCTCTTCTTACTTGTATTTACCATGTGCCCACAGAACTGAGCCGGAGTGAGGGCACCTGATTATTGGGGACCTGACACCTGGGCACCTGCATCTTGGGGACCTAGAGCTTGGGCAGCCGCATCTTGAGGAGCTAGTGTGTGGGCATGTGCATCTTGGGGCCCACTTTAGATTCAACCTCAGACCCTGGCCTGGCTATGTAGCTGACATCTCTCTCCATCACTGATACAGCTGAAGTGATAGAGCCAGCAGGGCTCAGACACAACATTTGGAACAGCAATTTTCTCTTCTCATTTCAAATGCAGGGATACTACAATGCAAATGTGGAAAAGACATAACAACTGTTAGCAACAGTTTGACCTCCATAGCCTGTTCACAGTGTTACCAACCTCTTAGAAACAGTACTTCCTGATGAAATAACTTGGTCCATTTTTTTTTTCTTTCTTCTTTCTGCTCTTCTTTCTGCCCTTTCTGAAGGGCAAATCACTTCACAGGGCCTCATCTATGAAATTAGAGCATTGATTAGCTAGAGCCTTCCAGCTCAGATATTTCCTTCAATCTAGTCTCTTATAACTTTTCTTTATTTTAATTGAATTCATTAAAATTAAAAAAGTGACAACTTAGACATGTTTCTCTCTTTGCAGAGAGCTCCCTACTCTGCCCTGCTTGTCCCTTTTTCCCACCAGAATCTCTAACCAGTCCATCCTTGACACTTGCCTTCACTGGAGATGGCCTTTATAAAGATGGGCTTCTGCTCTTTAGATCTTTTAAAGAAAGCTCACCCATGGAAAAATGTTCATAGTAGCATTGTTCATAGTTACCCAAAGCTGCAACCAACCTGGATGTTACCGTATAGATTCTGGAATACTATACAGCCATGAAAATGAGTGGGTTACACAGAGGCATATGAACGTGTGGTGTGATGACATACCCGCTCAAATACCCAGGATTGGGGAGTTAAACAAAACATACAACAACAAGAAAATAGGGCAAACACTTTACATTGTAGATTTCCATTTTTTCTTAAATGGGAAATTTTGCAGAGGCACACATGAGAGGAACCTGAATTGACATCTCAGGGCAGAGCTTCTCACAGTGTCATTGCAAAGCCTGTCAGGATCATCTGAGGGCCTTGTCAGAAACAAAGATGCCTGACTCCACGTTGGCTCTCCTGCATCACAACCTCCTGGTGGGACTGGGGAAGCATAATAAAGTCCCCAGCTGATTCTCATGCACAGTAAACTATGAAAACTTGTTCTAAAGCTTGGTTAAATCTCAAGGAGGATGGTTCTTCGTTAACCTCCGAGGTTTCTTATTGTCTCAAACATCACCAATGTGCCCTGACGGTCTAAGGCAAGGACCAAGCCCAGTAACATTCAGAATTGAGGGGGATACATGCCACTCCCATTTTCATGGGCTGTTTGAGAATCAGATTTATGAAGACCAGTTGGCCAAAGAGAGAGTACCAAGCAACCCAAGACCCTTGAGCAGATTTTAGCCAAGATTTTGGGGGTCAGAGAGAGGCCAAGAATGCCACTCTTATATTAAGAAACAGCCAGTAAGCCAGGGGATGTTGTTGTATATTTATGATGAGGTTAATATATACTGAGCAAAAGACAACAATAATCAAGCTTAGTTGGGGTGCTTTTTTCCCTCCCTTTAAAGACATTTAAACTCAGTCCAAAAGCTGACCTCAAGTTCCTATCTTATTATTCTAAGCCATATCATTAGCTACAGGAAATAATCCTGTTGGTTGGAGGAAATACTTAAGGAGCAGTTTTCTTTAGTCTTTGCCAAGTGTATGATGTAGTGGGGAAGCTAAACGCAAGGCACGCTTTATGTTCACCTGGTATTAACGTGTGACGTCATTGATTCATCCTTTTAGAGATGGAGACATCTTCTGGATCAAAATCATAAAATGAGTGACTAGGTCTTTATGGTCCATGACAAGGGGGGCGGATTAAGGCATAAACTGGGTAATTTTAGGTAAAGGGGAAATAGCGGCTTTATTTCCTCTAAAATCCCTATGGTTTTGGTGTCAACCCACCCTCTTTTTTGTCATTATGAAAGTAAGATTCATTTCAGAATATCTCCCTGAATTTGATTAATTGATGGATTGAGTTGTTCTTGGTTACTGTACATTGCTTTACATAGCAGTTAAGAGGGTGGACTCTGGGGCTTCCCTGGTGGCGCAGTGTTGAGAGTCCGCCTGCCGATGCAGGGGACACGGGTTCGTGCCCCGGTCCGGGAAGATCCCACATGCCGCGGAGCGGCTGGGCCCGTGAGCCATGGCCGCTGAGCCTGCGCGTCCGGAGCCTGTGCTCTGCAACGGAGAGGCCACAACAGTGAGAGGCCTGCGTACCGCAAAAAAAAAAAAAAAAGAGTATGGACTCTGGAGTCCACTGACTAGGATCAAATTCCAGCTCTGCTACTTAGAAGTGGGGTGATCTGGTTGGGTAACCAACTGTCCTGATTTGCCAGGGACCAAGAAGTTTGCTGAGACATGGCACATTCGGTGCTGAAACCAGGCAAGTCCCAGGCAAACTGGGACAGGCTGGCCATCCTAGACCTGGAGCAAGTTATTTCACCTTTCTATGACTTCAGTTTCCTCATCCGTGAAGTGGAGGTGCTAGCACAGCAGCCCACCCTGTGGGATGGTTGGGGAATTCCCGGAGGCAATCAGCACTTGGAACTGTGCCGGGTGCACAGCAAGCACCAGTGTGTTTTGTCACTTTTAACTAAAAATGCCCCGTTCCACCTCCTCCCGGCACAGAGAACTAATGTGGTATGATGACGGGTCTAGACCGGGACCCAGACCACGCACATCACTTATGCATATTGTGAACCTTCCTTCGCTGCGTGGTTGGCTGGTTGAGATGCTCACAAAACGGGTATTTGTTATCTTCCGCGCAGTAACAGGCATGACATTCGGGGCCTGAATATCTTCTACGCTTCTCTGGGTGACTGTGACTCCACTCGTAGAGTGTTGTGACCACACACTCGCCTGTGAGCCATGGAAGCAGGAGGCCATGGCTCGTGTCAGGAAGCAGGCAAGATGGTCACTGCCCCAGGGCGTGGACTGAGATGGGAGAGGAGTGGGGACCAGGGCTTGGGGGAGGGGAGATCAAGCTTGGACTTGGAACCTTGAGGGGTCAGGGACCTTAAAGACCACCTGGATGTAGGAGTCACATCAGAGAAGGAGAAGAGGCCAGGTCTGTTCTCTGATTTCCTCAAAAGTTCATGGGAAAAAATGAAAAGGATGGCAGGAAGGGCAATCAATAAGGAAAAGCAGGTTGAGGAAATATACACCTGCATGGGCCAGTTTACAGTAAATATTCTATTCATTCAACACATATTTATTGAACACCTACTATGCACCAGGTGCCGTGTGCCGCCTGCACTAGAGGTGTGTCTCTGAACACAACAGGCAGCGGCCTTCTATCCTAGTAGGGCCACCCCTTCTTTCAACATGCGGTTACTGAGCACCTACTACGTGCTGTGCAGTGCTCTAGGCACTTGCCTTGTAACATTCACAGATTAATAAACAAACACATATATAGGAAAACATCAGGGTAATGAGAGAGAATAATAACAGCTAATGCTCATTGAATGCCTGCTCAGCAGAGCATTGACCAACCCAAGATGTCAGTAGAGCTGGGGTGGAGAAGCTCTGCTCTAGAATGCCTGGGGAGACAGCAACATCAGGCAGGGGTGACAGAAGCCTCTGTGATCTTCTGTATTTGAGCTGAGTCCATGACCAGAAAGGCATCAGCTATGCACACACATGGGAAGAGCCCATGCAAAGGCCCTGAGGAGGACAGGCCCAGGCTCGTGCAGGGAAGCCAGCAGGCTGGGAGTGAGGGAGCGAGGAGATGAACGAGAGGGAGGAGGGTAGAACAGGTAGGGAGTTGCAGCTGAAGTAAGGGGCCTGGAATTTATGCTAAGCACAACCAGAAGCCACTGGAAGGCCCAAAATTGTGAGATTATATGAGCCTTTTTAATCTTCTTTTTGCTTATCTGTATTTTATGGCTCTTATGGGCTGAAAATGCCCCCCCGAAAACTCATATGTTGACGTCCAAACCCCAGGACCACAGAACATGACTATATTTGGAGATGGGGCCTTTAGAGAGGTGATTAAGTTAAAATGAGGTCATAGGATGGGCCCCAATCCAGTAGGACTGCTGTCCTTATAAGAAGAAGAGATTAGGACACAGACATTTGCATGGAGGGAAGACCATGTGAAGACACAGGAGGAGATAGTCATCTCCAAGCCAAGGAACGAGGCCTCAGAAGAAACCAATCCTGCTGACACTTGGATCTCGGACTTCTAGCCTCCAGAACTGTAAGAAATGAATTTCTATTGTTTAAGCCACCCAGTCTGTGGTACTTTGTTATGGCAGTCCTGGTAAACGAACACAATGACTATGTTCCAGTGAGAGAAAAATGTGTACACAAACACAGAATTAAAGAAAAAGCAACAGTACAATTTCTTTAAATAGAATAGCTAAAGGAGACATTATCAACATGTTTGAGACTCCAAGTAGAAATGAAAGCTTTCTTCAAAAACTAGCTGGAAGGATAAGAGGAGAAATAAATTTAAAGAAACACGGGTACCTTAAGAATAGAAGCAGGAGGTGTCAGTGGCATCCTCCCCTAAAATGCCAGATGTCTTAATCTTGTGGTGGAGGCCACACAATCTCAGGACATCCAGCCTTCAAGAGATTCAATTTGGCAAGAAGCGCACAGGGCTGTGGGGAATGCATCGTAGCCACCACCTGCCTCACTCCGATGAGTTTTGTAAAACTGCTTTGGAAAAGTCAGTTGAGTTTACAAAGAGCATTCAAGGTTGTGAGAGGGATGGCGTCACAGCAAAAAGGAAGGAAGGAAGGGAGGGAGGGAGGGAGGCAAGAGAGACAAAAGACATAAGTGATTAGCAGACAGTGTTTAGCTGTCTGTGTTTAGCAGACAGGATTTCAAAATGGCCACTATGGTTGGATGCCAAAATAGAAAAGGGAGGTTTTAAAGAAAACATATAATAAAATATGCAAAATGCACTAAAGAGGAGGGGCCAGGAGGTGTATGTCAGCACATCTTACGTTTCATTTGGATGCTTTCAGAATAGTGTTAGTTTGTAGACCACAGACATAACACCATTCAGTGTATCTGTATGTCCCATGGTGAATGGAACGTGACACAGACCACAGCCATCCCCCAATTCCATGCCCTATCCATTGTGGAATTGCCTTATTTAGATCTCAGAAGGAAAGCTCAATTGTATCTTATTCTTTGCAATGCAATTTGACTTGCATAGACCGGGCTGGAACAGGGCTGTTAGAATACTCTTTATTGAGAATCATCCATTATCACCATTTATTTGAGAGCTTGTGAGAAACCGTCCTCTCAGCAAATGCCCCATAGCAGTGAACACTGGCCAAGCGTTTCCACCGATCTTCCCTGTTCGGGCCTCACTTCTCAGTTTCACAAATGCTTCCTGTTCCAAATTCCCTGGAGTGAGAACTTCCCCTCCCCAAGTCTCAGTGGGTTTGGTAGGTGCTGGGTCTGGTTGGGGCTAGGAGATTTGACATGGAGTTGTAAACAGTAGGGTAAGTGAGAGCTGTGTGATCATGCGGACCCTACTGTGGACCCATTGCGGACCCTCCAAGGGAGGATGAGTGATGGGGACCTCCTTGGTGAACTTCACTAAGAGAAGAGAAACCTAGAGAAGCAGAGGAGGGAGAGAATGAAAGAGCACCCTAGTGTTCACAACTAAGGGAATTACAGGGTGGAAATGGGCTGTATTGTCACTTAGTAGAAAACAGTTCCAGGAACCAAGGCAGCAAGACTCAGAGAAATCCTGAATGCAGAGTCCAGGGTCCTCGGGGTAGGCTGACTTTGAGGACGGCTCACAACGATGCCATCCTTGCCCTGGGCACAGGCTGGGTCTGCTGACTTGCTCTATGTTTGGGTTACAAAATTGCAACCTCCATCCTCCTGGCACACACTCTCTCTCACCGGCTTTGATGAAGAAGTCGCCACGTTGGAGAGGCCCACGTAGCAAGGGTCTGCGGGCGGCCTCTGGGCAACAGCCGGTAAGGAGCTGAGGCTCTCACTCTATCAGCCCTGAAGGAACTGAGCCCTGCGGACAAGCACCAGTGAACTTGGAAGTGGATCCTGCCTCAGTGGAACCTCTGTTACAGGTTTGCAGGTGAGTGGAGCCAATGCCTCCATCACAGCCTGTACATGACCCTGAAGGAGAGGACCCCTCTAACCCATGCCCGTGCCTGACCCACAGGAACTGCGAGATTGGAAAAGTCGTTGTTTTAAGCTACTAAATGTTGGGATAGATTATCATGCAGTTAGAGGTAACCAATACAGCCCCCCGCTGAGACTTGTGTGCCCTCACACAAGACCCCCAGTCAGAGGCGAGCCTGGTGCTACCCTCACCCACTGCACAAGCTGGAGGAGGGGGACTCTAACCTTGAATGTCCCTTCCAGGTCTGAAGTGTGAGAGAACAGGTTGGCATTTCCACATTGGTATTTGACATTAGCTGTGCTTCTGTGCAAGAGCCTTGGCCTTCCTTGCCATTGCAGACCCAGGCTCGGAGCGTCCAGGTATGCTCTGATGCCCAGAGCTGGACGTTGAAACACTTCGTAAATGTGGTGAGCCATTCTCAAGTCTCCTGACGTTTGTAGACTCAAACTACTGGAGGCAGAGGCATTTCACGAATCCTTCTTGAAATAACCTTTTTCCCTTGCTCTACTTTTTCCTGTCTTTCTGTAACACGTACCACCTTCTAATACATTTTGTAATTTACTGATTTATGATGTTTATTGCTTATTGTCTGTCTCTACTGACCTACAGGTATTTGAAAGAAACACAGCCAGACGGGGATCTTTGTTTTATTCACGGATGTATTCCAAGGGCCTAAAACAGCACTCGACACACATCATGTGTTCAGTTAATAATTGCTCAATGAACGATTGCCTTTTTGGAGGTGAGGTGGGGTGTGTGAGGAGGGGAAGGTATTAGGATACAGGTCACAATAAACTTTGAACTATGCTGTCATATATTTTTTAAATTACTAAATGGCCACTTTGGGCATTAAGTACCAATATTATGCCCTAAACATAGAGATTCCCGAGACCTGACCCCAACACAAGTTATTGCTTCTCACAGAACTTGGGACATTTGGAGTCCCTGACCAATCAATCCTACAGCAGCCTCTGCCGGGATCCCAAATTTCTCCCCCACCCTTCCCCTTACCCCAGGCTGCCTACGCACATTATAATTCTTATATGTGAATTAAGATACACAAAAGTTGCAAAGCACTGGTCCAGTTAATCAACCTGAATTATGAAGTTCAAAATAGACCAGTTGTGAATATTAGTCTGTTGATAATTATATGCTGAATTGGACACAATCGTTTTCCTGCCTAGGGTTTATTCTCCCTTCTTTTAATCATATAGTCCATATTTTTCTAGAAAAGCTCTTACTTCTCTGCTCTTAAATCTCCGACTACCTTCATGTCTGGATCCAGCACTGGGCACCTGTCCCAGGCCTGGAGGAATGAACCAACACCCCCCATGTCCCAGTGACTGGCCCAGATTCCTGTATGTCATCCAAGTCCAGCTCATAAGACTCAAATAGGGGATGCTTGTTTAAACTGTTATGACAGAGACTTCTTTTTCTGGGGTTTCAGGGAGAATGAAGAATAAACCTGAACCTCCTAGCATCTGCCCCCAGTCGTGAGCCTGCCTGATAAAAGAGCCAACATGGAAGAGAGCTGAACTGAGAGGGAAAGAATGAGGCTAAGTTCTGATAGCATCAGTGGAGTGCCTGGATCCAGCTATGCCTGAAGATAGATAAACTTTTCAGTTACATAATTCAATAAATTCCCATTTTCTTATTAATACTGGTTTGAATTGAAAGTGTCCTGACTGATCAAATAATACATAGAGGAGATAGCACACAAGCCAGCCCATCTCATTTTCCTTCTCCTTGAAGCAAGACAACAAAAAGATGTTAATGTGCATATTATAGATGATTCAGTTAATAGTCCTGTATCTACAGCAGCATTTTGAATGATACAAGTTCTCTGTGATTCCATAGAAGTGGAACATGTGGAGCAGTGATGCTTCTGACTGTTATCCCACCGACAGGACTCACCAAGATGCCAATTCATCTAGTATTTTTAATTGTGCCACTTTGTAAACCTCTAAAACCTAAAGTCTGAGGGTCCTGTTTGGTTACCTGCCTCAGCTTGCCCAACGTCTTTAAGATAGCGACAAGGTCATCACCAATTCTCGGTTTCTCAATCAGATATATAAAAGTGAGCTGCGGGGTGGCTTCTTTAGCACAAACGCAAAGTATGAGCAGTGAGTGGCTCCACTCCCAATAAGCATATAAAACTTGGGTTTTACTAGTTGCGAGCATACAGTACAGTGTGTTCGTACTCTGCCACTGCAGGCCATGGTGGACACAGCCACATGCAAGCCTAGATCTGAGTGACAGTAAAGTGCAAAGTCTGCTCAGGCGGCTGCACTGGTGGTTCTCTGCCCTGGGGAACCGAGCGGTGTGTGGTCCAGGAGCTCTCCAATTACACAGCCCCACCCCCATTCCGACAAGTCCCCAGGGGGCAAATGCTCTGTAAAGCTTCCCGGGGAATCCCCTGTGACTCCCCCCCTACCCTTCGGCCAGGCTGAGAATCAAAGCTCTGAACTGCCTTCCAGTTTGTTGAGAAGTCCCATCTCCCAGGATCTGGTCAGTTGAAGCACTGGACTTAATCTATAAATACCTTATCTTCAAAAAGAAAATATTTTCATGATTAAGTAAGCAATATGTTTATTATAGAAGATTAAAAAATACCAGAGGGTATAAAGAAGAAAAAAAATCCACGAATACCCTTGCTAGAACCGCTGTATCATAACCTGGGCGCTTGTCAGCAATGCCCTACTCCAGAACTCCTGAGTCAGAATCTGCATTTTCACCAGACCCCCAGTGGGTTCTTTGCTTATTCAAATTTGAGAAACCTTGAGCTAGCTAATCCCAGAACAACTTTTGAGTGTATTTCCTTGTAGTCTCCTATACGTTTACTAAAGCTGGGATAAATATTAAATGATCAATATTGCAGTCGCCAACTTTTATTTTTATTTATTTTATTTTATTTTTTTGCGGTACGCAGGCCTTTCACTGTTGTGGCCTCTCCCGTTGCGGAGCACAGGCTCCGGACGCGCAGGCTCAGCGGCCATGCCTCACGGACCTAGCCGCTCCGCGGCACGTGGGATCTTCCTGGACCGGGGCACGAACCCGTGTCCCCTGCATCGGCAGGCGGACTCTCAACCACTGCGCCACCAGGGAAGCCCAGTCGCCAACTTTTAAAAGGTTATTTTAATTTTATTTTAATATTATTCGGAGGTTCAGTTTGTGTCCTGATTTTCTCTTTTAATTGCGTACTCTATCCACCATCACTTCTAGTTGTTTTGGAGGCTTTCTTAAAACCTCGTTTCTTGATTCTTGGGTGAAGAGTAAAATGGGAGGCAGCACACGAAGGGTTAATGTCTACTCATTGCCGTCATACCCACCCAAAGACCCCACAGCCACCGCCTGCCAAGCCCAGATTTTGCAATATTTGCCATGCGCTTGAATCGTGTTGAAAGATGGACTGAACGGGGATTTCTTTTTGTTTGCACGTACTTGTGTGTGTGTGTGCGTGTTTCTCTGTGCACAGTCTCCATGTGTGGCCTCCTCCGGGTGAAAGCGCAGTGTTCCCACTGTTGCTTATCCTGAAGGCTTTCCAAACCTCCCTCCCGCCGACAGCCGGTGTGGGGTGGGGAACACCTCCGAGGAGAGAAAGGACAGTGAGCTGCACAGATTTCTCAGTCCGGTCCCGCTCAAGGCAGGCAGCCGAGGGAGCCTCCCTTCTTAAAGTCCTCTTTAAACCCACTTCTTTTTAGCTACATAGTTTTGGAAGGTGCCCAAAGGACTGGCGACCATGCCCCACCCTTCTCCAGCAGCACTGGGAATGCAGAAGAGGTGGCTGCTGCCGCTTGCCCAGAGCAAGGAAGGGCTGAGCAATCCTGGGGCCTTCGGGGCCTGGAAGCCAGTGGCAGGGGGATCAGGGTGGGTGGTGCTTTGCACTGGCCGAAGGGCCGAGACAGACCCCTCAGCCACAAGGAGGGCGAGGGGAGTATGGAAGTCCACCACTTCCCAGGGACTGTCACCTCACTCAATTATTCCCCCAGCAAGAATCGTTTGATATCTCGGTCGTCTCTCTCTCTTTTGCACACACGTTCTGGGAGCTGTTTCTTCCCCCAGCTCTGTCCCCGCTCACATCTTCACCCCATGTCCCGCCCTGGTCTGCTGTTCTGGGCCTCGCCCCTTTCCTTTCTCCGTAACAGGAGTCTGATTTTACGAGGGCTCTTTGGCGGGCTAGGCCCGTCATGTTTCCACGTTTCCCGGTGGGGCCAGAAAGCGGGCCAGCCACGCTGAGCAGCTGCTCTGAAAACAGCACACCACCTCTCACCACCACCGTCTCCCACGGAGCGGAGCCCTCCTCCCACTTCCATCCGCGGGTTCCCTGGGGGCCTCTGGGCACACTCTTCCCGGCAGACGTGGTTGTCGCCACAAGCATGTCAGTCATCCTGAGCATCGGGCCCTGCTTGAATTCTCCAGCAAGCCCAGGCCACAAAGCCTTTTGTTTGCAGGCTTGTCATCCTTCCCCCATTCCCACAAACCCGTGGTCCAGGGAAAACACCCAGTACAAAAACTTCCTGTTTGCATCTGGTAAATTTTCCACTAAAACTTTCAGCACCCAGGTGAATGGGTTCTGGATCCGAACTCTCTGAATACTGAGAAGTAAAAGAGGGCGTTTCGTGTGCGTTTGGCGCCCGCAGAAGCCAGCAGCCTCCGGGGGTCCAGCGCAAGTCCCCGCTGGTGTCACCACGTGCGCAGCCCGCCTGCTCTGCTGGGTTTCCTTACCTTGAGCTCAGCCACCTATCTTGTCTGAAGAGAAGGGCGAGCTGTAGATTTCTCAGCGCTCACGATGGTTTTTCAGATGACTTGCGCCAACTCCCGAAGGTACTAGAAAAATGTAGACAGGTTGGCCACCGAAGGAAAAGCCATCGGTGGCATTTTCCCCAGCCTCAGCTGAATTCAAACCACAAAACACTTGTGTTTTCTACAACTTTCCTAGTTAACAAGACTGGATGGATGCCTCCGGAAAAAATAACATTTCAAAATAATATTTTAAAACCTGGCATTATTTGTTTTTCCCTCTGTAAAGGCCAGTCTGTCGTCATTTCTCCGTAGCACGCTTCGGGGAAAGGGGTGGCTGATGGGCAGAAGGGACGTGACGTGGTAACTAGGAAGAGCATGAGACATGAAGGAAACAAAAATCCTTTGTTCAGAATCTATTCAGCCGCCTACCAGCACAGTCACAATCTTTCTGGGTCTCAGTTTCCTCCTTTGGAGAATGGGAAGAATGATAGTATAGGCTCAATTACCTTACAAAATGATTTTATGAATCATACGAGCTAGTGTTTGTAAAAGCATTTATTCACCATAAAGTGCTACACAAATGTGAGTTATCGTGCTTTAAAAAATACCTTGAAAGAAGTATTGAGTTTCTGGAAGCCTACATACCCAGAACCCTGGGTCGTGTGTTCTCAGATGGCAAATGGTGGTCCCTGCATGATCTGCCCCATGTACCCCAGTTGCTTTCTCGAGGGCTCAGGTTTTGGGGGGACTTTCCCATGCAGTAAATATGAACAGCAAGAGCTCCAGAAACTCATTCTTCGCTTACCTGTTTCTTTGTCTTAAACCATCACTGTTAGCACAATGGTTAAGGGTACACGTGGCACTGGAGCAGGACCGACATAGCTTTGAGTCTGGCTCTGCCACTTAACTTGTCTAACAAGTTACTTAGCTTCCCTGAGCCCAGTTTCCTCACCTGTAAAATGGGAATAACAATAATACTATTATTATTATTATCAATGCAATACATAGCTTACAGAGTTCTTGTGAGATTAAAAGACGGTGCATCAAATTGCTAACTTGTACGGTATCTAGCACATTGATTAAATGAATGTATAATGATGATGATAATTATTTTAAAGAATTTGAAGGAGAAAGTTTCCATTAACTGGTTCTTTTGCACTGAGTCGTAGAACTTCCTATTGGCCATGCATTCATTAGACAAGCGTTTGTTTAATACCTTCTATGAGCCCAAGCATACCTTTTGGTTCAGTTTAATGAAGGGCTACCACCCTGACCAAATATCTCCAGTACTCTAGCACTGAGAACTCCAACTGCAGTGTACAAAAGGAAGATGAACATAGGGAAAGTTAGTACTTGGCGGATACTGGAGGAGGGTCTCTGTGGGAGCAGAGCTTTGGCGTTTGGGGTAGGTGGCAAACATGGTAAAAATGATCTGGAGCAGTGACGCGTTCAGATACAGGATAGATGGTAATAGGAAAGAGACTCAAATATAGTGGCCAAAATAACGTAGACGCTTATTCCTGTCTTACTCAAGGACTGGGTAGGCAGTCCAGGGCTGCAGGAGTGGCCTGCTGGCATCAGGGAGCCAGGCTTCATCCCCCTTGTTACTCTGCCTTCTCCCAGGGTGTTTGTCAGGTCTATCTGGCTCCCTGACATGTATGATGGATTGGCATTCCAGCCAGCAGGAAGGAGAAAAGGGAAGGCACAGCCACTGCCTTGAAGGACATGACCTGGAAATTACACACATCCCTACTGTAACTTAGTCACATGATCACAGATAGCAAGGGACAATGGGAGGTGTAGTCTTCATGCTAGCTTGCCATGTAACCAGCTAAAATGTGGGGATTCTAGTACTACAAGAAGAAGGAAAGGATAGCAATACAGTAGACCACACAGCAGATGAACAGTTTTGCCAAATAAGGGAGAGTGAGTCATGAGAAGCCAGGAGAAATGGCTGATGGACAGGGGGCACTGAGCCACAGACCACTGAGGACTCTGTGGGCTGTGTGGTTATAAGAGAGCAGTGTGGTAGGAGGTGGCGTGTTTGTGCAGGTGGCTGCAGTATGGTGGGCACACTGACTATGTGGGATTGTAGAAGAAAGTATGATTTGAGGACTGGCCCATCATCACTTAAATGTCATTTCTGGGACAGCCTGATTCAGTCTGGGATTTTTCTCTGCTACTTGAATTATTTGCCCATTCATTATGGGTCACTTCACTGACTTTTCACTCAAGTTTCTACTTTCTTATATGAGCTCTATCCACTAATCACTACTGTCTACAGTAATGATTGGATATAACAACATCAACAAGGAAAGAGATAGGATTACACTAAAGACTTTCTGAAGTGGTTCAGATGCTATCTCACCTGGGATGAGAAGGAAGGATGTGATCCCCCTTCATGACTTTCTCCAAATTTGCAATCCTTAGACCACTAATTGAGCTGGTGAAAACTCAGTCTAAGAAGTCAGATAGATTTGAACTTGTATTGAACAATGTAGGGAAGGTATATCAGTGTATATTATTTTAATTTTAAAGTTCTCATCTCCAGCCTCATTTTCAACAACATGATAGCACCAAGCTAAAAGTGATCCTTATAAAGATGTACTTCTTGTGTTTATTATGGTTTGGATTTTTGTGCCAAGAATACATATGACAGGGCTGCCATTCTTCCCAGCTAAATGCACGTGAACATGTGTTCTTGCATTTTCATCTGTTTCTCTGTGGAGAAATCATGCACTGAACAAACAACTCCTTTGGAGCAGTATCTTATGATTTCAAAAGCTTCTGTCCGGGCTTCCCTGGTGGCCCAGTGGTTGAGAGTCCGCCTGCCGATGCAGGGGACACGGGTTCGTGTCCCGGTCCGGGAAGATCCCACATGCCACAGAGCGCCTGGGCCCGTGAGCCATGGCCGCTGAGCCTTGCTGTCCGGAGCCTGTGCTCCGCAACGGGAGAGGCCACAACAGTGAGAGGCCCGCGTACCGCGAAAAACAAAAAAAAAAGCTTCTGTCTGTGAGCCACCAAATAGGCATTCATGGTGGGCATTCTTTTCTCTCAGCTTGAACCTCACTTTACAGAGATGTGGTTCCTCGGCTTAGACACGGATGGTGCGTCCAGGGTGCCCAGAGGGTTGCTAGAACCTCTGAGACTTGGAGAAAGAGAAACATGCTAAATGTGTCTGTGCAAACTTCACTTGTGTCTGCCAAGAAGCAATATAGCTTAGTGAATTACAGGAGAATGGGGGCCTGCCATATTGATCCTCGAGCACTGACTTTGCAAGAAATCTCCAGGAGTAATGGATATGAATGAAGTTACCTGGCTTCTGGTTTAACCTTGTCACTCAAAAAAACTTTGGTAGTTCATCATAGCTCCAAGTACCGGATACTTATATGTTGCTAAGGATAAAGGGTTGGATGTGATAGGCCTGTAAACACATAATTGCTGTAAACTGTGTGAGTTGTAGATTGAAAGCTGTAGGGCTACGTCTGCAATCCCAAAGGTGGGATTTGGTGCCCAAGATCAAAGCCCTCTACACTCTGGCATTTCAGGATTCAGAAGAACAAAGGCAGGCTCCCCTCACTCAATAGTGAAACTGTCAGTCAAAGCATGTAAATGGTGCTTTACAATGACATTGACAATGGAAACATAAAAACAATAGAGAGGGAGATGACAGCGAGACAGGGGAGAAGTGGAAAGACTTGGAGGTAGGTGGGCAGACGACCTCATCTTACAAAGCAGGGAGACGAGAGATTTCATCTTTAGTTGATGGAAAAAAGAAATAATTGCCTTTACAAGCACAAATAATAAAGAAACCAAAATAGTGATGCACCTTTATTGACAGGAAGAAGCAAGAAGTGGAGCTCAAGGGAGCTGAAGTCAACAGATGGGGTCTAAAATGGATAAACAGAGAAAGAAAATACAAACGTTATTTAGAGATGTGGAAGTAACCAATTAAAAGTGTACCTCTGGGGAGATCAGCTGGGGCTAAAGCAGCCTTAGGGTATGTCTCTTGCTTTTCATTATAAGCCCTTCTGTACAGTTTGATTTTTAAGTCTTGCTGCATTTGTTAGAGTTAGCTTTAGTTTCATGACAGGCTACTCACAGTAACCGTAGTGTAAACAAAAACGTGGTTTATGTCCCTTACATAAATTTAGTCCAGGGATGAGCAGTCTTCTATGGTGGCTCTGCTCCCAGGAGTCTTCGGGACCACAGACTTCATCCAACTCATGGCTCCATAGTGCCATCCCTAGGCTGTGGTCCTTAGCCTCCTGGCCCCGATGGCAACATCTGTGTCCCAGGCAGCGAAATGGAGGCAGGGATGAAAGAGAGGGCATAGGGACTGCCTCTTAGGGAAGGGTCCTGGCAACTGTCACATGACACTTCCTCTTATATTTT